>NC_064422.1:35806666-36552500 GCF_023375975.1 Astyanax mexicanus
AGAAAAAAAAGATGGCTTAACAGACTAGCTGTGTGAGTGAGTGAGTGTGTGTGTGATAAGTGTGTGTGTAAATGTTGGGTCTGTTTCTGAAGTAGGAGAAGAGTGAAGTGAGGATAAAAAACTTAAAGGATTATAATAACTGCTGTCAGTCTTAAGAGCTCACAGTCTCCTTCAATCTCTTCCTCTATCACTTATATTTTAGTATAACAGTTGAGCTGTGCACGTATTCTTGCATAACATTACAAATTGTAATATTAAACAGCAGGGCTGGACGATATGGTGGCTAAAATACAGCTCTGGAACAAATTAAGGGACCACTTCAGTTTCTGAATCAGTTTCTCTGATTTTGCTATTCATAGGTTTATGTTTGAGTAAAATTAACATTGCTGTTTTATTCTATAAACTACAGGCAACATTTCTCCCAAATTCCAAATAAAAACATTTATTCATTTAGAGCATTTATTTGAATAATTATTTGAATATTATACATTATTTTTGAGCAAATAATGCAAAGAAAACAAGTTCATATTTATAAAGTTTTAAGAGTCCAGAAATCAATATTTGGTGGAATAACCCTGGTTTTTAATCACAGTTTTCATGCATGTTGACAAGTTCTCCTCCACCAGTCTTACACACTGCTTTTGGATAACTTTATGCCCCTACTCCTGGTGCAAAAAATTCAAGCAGTTCAGCTTGGTTTGGTGGCTTGTGATCATCCATCTTCCTCTTGATTATATTTTCCAGTGGTTTTTAATTTGGTAAAATCAAAGAAACTCATCATTTTTAAGTGGTCTCTAATTCATATTATTGCAAGAACTACTCAACTAAGTAAAGGAAAAAAATATGTTGAAAAAAAAGAAATGAAGGTCAGTCAATCTGGAAAAAAAAAATTAAACTTGTTGAGGAAAGTATCCACAAGAACAGTCAAACAGACCATCAAAATTGTTATGATGGAACTGGCTCTCATCAGGATAGCTCCAGAAAAAAAGGAAAAGCAAGATTACCTCACAGGATAAGTTCATCAGAGTTACCAGCCTCAGAATATGCAAGTTAACAGCGTCCTCAGATAAGACCCACTTTTGGTTTGTTTAACACACTTTTAAATCTACTACATGATTCCTTATGTGTTCCTTCATAGTCTGGATGGCTTCAGTATTCATGTATAATGTAGGAAAAAAGAAACTAAGAAAAACATTGAGTGAGAAGGTGTGTCCAAACTTTTGACTTTGACTTGTATGTAGATGTAATTTTTCACTTTTCTGGTACAACTTAGATCAGGCAGTTATTCTTATATTGTATCTAAGGTTCAAGCTGAATGTTTTAGTACTTTAAAGAAAATCATAATTAGAATGAATAATTATTTGTATTTTCTTTCTCCTGTTTTCAAAAAGTGAAGTCATTTTGGAGAAGTAATGCTAAAAAAAGCTAAAAGCTTATCTAATTTAGCAACATTGACCACATAAATCACATTATCCTGTGGGAGGAGCATGAATATGTTAGTTAAAGTAGGTTTACTATGTATTATTATGTATTATGGTTTACTATGCACTTGACACAAGATAAGAAGCTAAATCACTCTACAGGAAACAGAAGGTAAAGTAGAAAGATGAAAGAAAGGATGGATGGATTTGTAAGCTGATATTGTGTATGAGAGGGTGTGTGTGTGTGTGTGTGTGTGTGTGTGTGTGTGTGTGTGTGTGTGTGTTATAGTAGCTTTGACAAAATAACTGTTTTCGCCCTGACCATCCTATAACACTTTTATTTCATTCACCTACAGACCTACAATCTCTCTCTCTCTCTCTCTCTCTCTCTCTCTCTCTCTCTCTCTTTCTCTCTCTCTCTCTCTCTCTCTCTCACACACACACACACACACACACTCGTACACACAACGCACTTGCAGTGAGACAGTCATTGTGTCTGAGGACACGGCGCAGGAGATCAGGGTTGTCGTGGAAACAGGGTTTTATTGATTAAACGGTTATCACTCAGCTCATGCACCTCAGTGGAGAGATTGCGTGTCCCCTCATATCCCCCTTGCCCCTCTCCCCCTCCCCCCCCCCGCTGTCTCACAGTAGTAATAGAGTAGGATTTGACAGGTGTAGTCCTGCAGCATCTCCACTGTTACCCAGCTGTAATCTATCACCTGTTCTTTGGGTTGCAGTAGGAAGCTTCCACAAATCCACACGTTTCAGAAGAGCTCAGGAGAACTGTGATTGGGAGTCTGCTCTGGTGGAGAACACATGGGGCCTTTTTACACGTGGCACTAATGCAAATTTTGGACACTTTGGCGAGAAGCCAGCAGCCAATAGCGCACAGCGTACTCTCAACCGGAAACAACCGTCCACCTGGACGACTTCTGCCAAGGCAAAGTTAAACTTAAAAATTATGTGTTTCTTAAACTAAAAACCTCTGGAATATAATCAAGAGGAAGATGGACGATCACAAGCCATCAAACCAAACTGCTTGAATGTTTGAGCGAGGAGTGGCATAAAGTTATTCAAAAGCAGTGTGTAAGACTGGTGGAGGAGAACATGCCAAGATGCATGGAAACTGTGATTTAAAACCAGGGTTATTCCACCAAATATTGATTTGTGAACTCTTAAAACTTAAATAAAAAATACTTAAATAAAAAACACTTATCTCCAAAACAGCAAAAGAAAAAACTTTGTAAACTTTCAGTGAAAGTCAATTAATTTCAGGCCATTTTGAAGAGTTTTTACTGGTCCGTTCATCAAGACATTTTGGCACAGTTTAAGGGACAGTTTGCCTGTTCAAATTATTTAGCAAACTAAAAGTCGTCAAAAATGGAGATAAGTGTTTTTCACAGGACAGCGACGATATGGACCCTCTCTCTGTCTCTTCTCTCTCTGTCTCTCTCTCTCGTTTCTGTCTTTTCTCTCTCTGTCTCTCTCTCTCGTTTCTTTCTCTTCTCTATCTGTCTCTCTCGTTTCTGTCTCTCTCGTTTCTGTCTCTTCTTCTGTCTTTTCTCTCTCTGTCTCTCTCTCACTTGTCTCTCTTTCTTGCTTTTCTCTCTGTCTTTTTCTCTCTCTCTCTTCTCTCTCTCTGTCTCTCTCTCACTTGTCTCTCTTTCTCGCTTCTCTCTCTCTCTTTCTCTCTCTATCTCTCTGCTGGAGTTTAGTCAACCATGGAATGTCATTCTGACTCTGACTCCCAACAACTGCAGAGACACTGTGGGCCTGATGTACTAAGCCTTTTGTGCCTCTTCCAGATGCTTCTTGGACGCTCTCTGGATGTGTGTTATGTATGAAACAGGTGCAGGAGCTTCAACACACATTCTTTGGGTTGTGCTTCATGGAAAACATGGTACATTAACATGGGAGAAAAAGGGTGGGGATATCAAAAGTGAAGCTCTTTTACGAAATATTGACCAACCCAAAAGGAAGCATGTTTTTTCCCATAACTTGATTCATGTTTAACTGCTCTAGAGAGTATTATGTTATTGGTAATTTGCAGCATTGTGTGCAACTTAATGTAGCTGAATGTATTCATTACAATGGGTGCCCAAAAACCACAAACATATTGATATACAGTTGAATAAGAGCAACAGAGCCTACTTTTGTCAATGAGTGTCTTCAGAACGAATCAGATAACTGACAGAGTGCTTTTCTTGCTTCCGTCAGCATAGCATTAGCTTTTAACCACTCCAGAGGTGCTGCCATGCTAGATATCAGCATCAGTGCTGGCTCTGGTTGGATTAGTCTTAGCATTAGCATTAGCATTATTTAACCTCTTTTAAAGCAAACTGCCATCAGATAACAGCATCAGTGCTTACGTTGGCCAGTCTAGCATTAGTGCTTAGCCAGAGAGGAGTATTGAGCTGTATCAGTCTGCCACCAAACTGAACTAGTTCTGACTGCAGATCCTTACATATTTTTAAATTGATTATCTCACCGTTTGATTACTCACAGTTCTATTAACATATTTAGTTTGAGTCAAACCATGATCCATGACCTAAGCTTGAAACTTTGAGGTGCTGAATGTGGGCCTACATTTCAGTTCCTCACTCTCACATCTACATAACTTTCATAAACCTACTAGTTTCACAGTAGTCGCTGACTAAAATGCGTTAAACTCTTTTTCCTACACCTTTAAAATAATGAATAATAATTAATTTTGTTTGTTGAGGTGAGCAAATTTATATTGACGGTTTTTATTGTGGTTTTAGACCGCACACCCGGTTACTTAACTTAGAGCACTGTGGGTATTATTCAGTTTGGTTTTTGGTCTTCTCATAGTTAGTACGTAAAGAAAATGACTTCACACCTACTAATATAGTTACTCTCAGAAATTGTCATTTTCAATGTTAAGGGAAAATACCAATATCAATGGGAAATATTCCAGTAAATGGAAAAGGATGACCATAATATACTTGTTTCTAGGGGTGTGCCATATCGTATCGTACGCTATAATATTGCCAACATTTTGGAATATCATAACCAATATTAAACACTAAAATATCGTGCCATATCACCCACCCCTAATTATTACATCATATCACACTTATTTTTTCCTGTTTTTAGCAAAAGAAAAATTCACACTGTTCTCATTTCCCATTATATATCTACTAGAGGCAGATTATATTTGTATAGTATAATTTTTTTTTATTTTAATCCTGTATATATTTGGAGTACATTATTATTAGTATCATAACATTCTGGATCATTGACTTTTGTTACAAATCTGATACAATTCTTGTATTTTTTTAATATCTCAGTTAGAGGTGTGCCATATCATATCATAGCATATCATATGCAATAATAAAATTTCATGTTTATTTTGTTGCAGTAGTGTATTTGTGAAATCATTTTTGTAATTCAGTGTTTTGTCACATTGCCAAGAGTATTATTGCAAAAATATAAAAAGATAGTATTTTAGGGCCATATCGCCCACCCTTACTTGTTTCAACACCTATTATTCATTTTCTCAGATCTACTGATTTTGATTTTGGAGCACTTTATATTTCTATAATTACAGACTGTAGTCCTGTATCTGTTTCTCTGCATGTTTTTATTATTATCCTCATTTCCTCAATCTATATAAAAATATGGGTGGTGGGTCATTCTCAGCAGTGCTGCTGGAGTTTTTAAACACTCACTGTCCTCCGCTCTATTAGACACTCTAACCTCCACCTTGCCAGTATCACTGCAGTGCTGAGAATAACGAACCATCCTGCTAATAATAGTAGCTTTCCTTTAGTTGTCCTGTAGAGTCCTGATCATTGAGGAATGGGGAAAAATGAGGATAATGATAAAATATGCAGAGAATCAGATACAGGACTACAGTTTGTAATTATAGAACTACAAATTGCTTAGTGGAGCTGAATGAATTAATGAATGATGGGATAAATAGTGTTGGAACAAGAAGGTGGTCATAATGTTATGCTGTAACGCTTTGACATACTGTTTCCATCTCCATGAATCTGTGTTTATTATAGGGGTAGTGAGAGGGGTCATGTTCCCCAGGGTTCAGCAGGACAGACCTCTGTCCTCAGTGGTTCTCGGGTTTTACTGCACTAAACTGTTAGTGAGGATGTAAGTTGTCATGTAGGAACACCAGTTTGGAGAGAGAGAGTGTGTTTGTGAGTGTGTGTGTGTGTGTGTGTGTGTGAGGAAGATCATTAGGTGTGTGGACAGGTCGTCCCTGAGGGAGGGAAGGGCCAGTCACTCTGATGTGAGGGTGCAGGTGGGAGCTGTGATTTTTCGGACGTCCCGGAGCACATTCAATTAACCACACACACCTCTGCCACTCGCTGTGTGTAAGTGTGTGTGTGTGTGTATTGGAACGTCAGTGTCTTTTACCTTCTCAAGGCCTGAGAGTGACTGACAGGTACGGGGTGACATTTACATAACCTCACTGTAGAGCTTTACAAGACTGACAGACCGTGTGTGTGTGTGTGTGTGTGTGTTTAGTTCCCTTTCTGTAGCCCTAGTGGAGGAGGACTGTGTGGAATGTAAACACAAAAGCTACATAAACTGATTGGGATGGGTGTGGGTGTTCTGTTTCTAAATTCTGTTTTGAATCTTATTCTGATTCGAATGGATTCATCATGATTCAAATTTCTGTTCAGATTTGTTATTCTGATTCTAATTTCTATTCTGATTTTGAATCTAATTCTATTTTGATTTGAATTGCTATTCCACACAAGATTCTAATTCCTGTTTATTGCCCTTAAGTCAGAATATTTGGATTCATTCTGAGTTCTCATTCTGAATCTAAATGTATTCTGATTTAAATTCTAGAATCAGAATCTGATTCTATATCCCATTTTTATTCTAATTCCAAATCTTATTCTGATTTTGAATCCTGTCTGATTCAGATTCTAAAACCTACCTGGTTCAGATTCTAATTCCCATTCTGATTCCAAATTCTGTTTGATTTCGATTCTAAATCTGATTCTAAATTGTGTCTGATTTTGATTCCAATCTTTTTCTGATTCAGATTCTAAATCCCATTTAGATTCTAAATTGTCTCATTTTCATTCTAAATCGTAATCTGATTCTAAATTGTCTCATTTTGATTCCAAATCTTATTCTGATTCAGATCCTAAATCCTATTCTGATCCTAAATACTGTCTGATTTAGATCCTAAATCCCATTTCTGATTCTAAATCTAATTCTCATTCTAAACCCTCTTCTGACTCTAAATCATATTTTCATTCAGATTCAAAATATTATTCTGAATCTAAATCTTATTCAGATTCCACACCTTGTCTGATTCTGATTCTAAATACTATTCTGATTCTGTTTTCAGTTCCTAGTCACATTCTGTAAATAATTCCTGTGATTCATTCTGATTCTGATTCTGAGGTATCGGACATAGCTTGACTGTTTCTGCACATCCTGAGGATTTTCAAAGTCAGCTATAAATTTCCTGCAGGTCTGTGGAATTCTGCAGAAATGTCCTGACTCTCACTTTCCGCTTAACTGGAGTGGACGGAGTGGGCGGATTTGACGGAGTGGGCGGAGTGAGCGATGGGCGTTGTTTGTAATTGAATTACAGTGATAGGGAATTAGCAGGTGACATTAGCGGAGCTGCAGGGAGAGTGAAAGCGCTGATGTTGCGAGAGCGAGCGAGAGCAGCTGTGGATCGTCACGTAATGGAAAAGCAATAGGGAAACATTTCAGGTCGGACCTAGTTCAACAGGAAGTCATGGGTGTCTGTGCCAAGGTCGTGACCCCGGAAGCAGATTACTTCAGATAAAGACTGGCGCGAATTCAACTATTGTGACCGTGTCACGAGAAGGGAGGAGAGGGGAGCTCTGAACTGTGTGTGTGTCTGTGTGTGTGTGTGTGTATGAAGGGAAGCCAAGTAGAGTGAAACATAGGATGCTCTGTTCTTTTTCCTCGTGGTCTCACACACTAATGATGCTCTGCACTGAATGCCTCCGGCTTTAGAAGCCTGTAGAGGAGCAGCTGAACTGCAGCATCTTCACCACTGCATTCTCTAACACTGCAGCTGTGTATGGCATTCATGTCTGAAGTTATAGTATAATAACACAGTAATAACAGTTTAATAATACTCTAGTAACACTGTAATTACACTGTAACACTTCTGCTTCATCTCTATCCCTAGCATAAAGCATGCACAGCACCTCCTGCCCTCAAACCACGGCCTTCAACAGCCATCTTTATCTTTATCTTTATCTTTATCTTTTTATATTTTCGCACTCTTTCCTGTTTTTTTTCCTTACTCTTCCTCTCTCACAATTGTTTTCCCCTTTTATTTCCTATTCTATATTGCTCTGCTTTTTTACTCTTTCTCTCTCTTCTTTTATCTTCTTCTTCTTTTTTTGTTTTCTAATTCAAATTTAGACTCAAATTATTAGGCTGATGCATTTTGTTAATACAAATTATCATATATTATAATTCATGTGTTGATTCAGACTTTTATTTTGACTCTATTCTGAATTTGATTCTTAGTCCTATTCATTTACTGATTCTGATTCTTACTCTAATTCTGATTCTGATTGTAAAAGTCTCACTTTCTATTTGCCTTTTTTTATTACTCACTTTTCTTTTAGCTTTTTATCTCTTTACCATTATCACTCTTTCACTTTCTACGTCCTGCATACACACTCTCTCTCTCTCTTTCTTGCAAAAAGGCACTGGTAGCATATTTCTCTCTTCTTTGGCTTGTCCTCTTTTTTATCCCTCCATTTTTCTGTTATTCTGTTTTCTCCTCCACCCTTTTTTCTAAAACACAAGATGATTTCCTCTACAGGCGCACAGCAGGTGGGTGGGTGGGGGTTGGGACGGTGTGTGTTTTTCTGTTTTGTGGTGGCAGGTTTCATACTCCCAGGTGGTTCTGACGTGCCACCTCTAAACTGTGAGCTTTAGAAACAAGTAAAGGAACAAATAAAACATCGAAAAAATTAGGGAAATCTTTGGTGAAACATTATGTAACACAGGCCTCACTTTCATCATTCAGTCAAACAGAGACAGGCAGGTGAATTTAGAATGTTTTGTGAGTGTACCTGTCTGTTGATGCTCTTAGCCTTCATTCACACAGCAGGTGAAAGTGTCTCAAAAATAAACTGAATGTGAATTGCTTCACATGAAGTTTCGGTTTCATTCTGCCAGAATCACAGGAGCTGTACAGTGTTCCAGTTCACTGTAAAGAGGGCATGTTATTTGGCCACAGACACTTTGTGTATGCACCCTTGATTTCTTTAAGATATAATTATAATTTTATTTACTTGTGACCACATTCAGCAATTTCATTAGAAACACTGAGTGGTTGCAACACAAGCCTTCTACTATTTCTGATCTATTTCAGACCTTTATGGGGTCTGTTATCTCACTATCCCACCACTGAAACCCTCACTCACTGATGTTGTCCCTTTTTCTGTGTACTCTCAGCCAATTTCCCATTTCTTTATGACCTGTTTTACTTTCTGCTTGCCTTTAAAGCCATGAGAACTCTAATCTGACTGTTATAAATTGGTACAAAGCGGATATGCATCAGATTTCAATACCACATATTAGAGAGGCCCAAAATAATATAAAAAATGTCCAATTCAGTGTGTTTTTACCATTCCGTCTCCCACACAAATGAAAATCTTGTGTCAAATATGACGCAAAGAATGGAACTTAGCCCTGACATGTTGAGTTTAGGCAGTGCTCCTGCTTGTTTGTGTGTGTTTCTCTGAGTGATGGGAAGAGCGAGTGTGGTGTGGAGGTGTTTGGTGGCCGAGCCCAGTGTCAACAAACCCTGCTTTCACTTCTCAATTTGCTTCTCTTTGGAGAGTTAGAGGATGTAGATATGTGTTGTTTATGGTTTGCTGATTTGCCATGCCTTGGCAGAAACTGTGTGTGTGTGTGTGTTTGTGCGTGTGTAGCAGCAGTAGTGGAGTGTGTGTTCTCGGCACAGGCTGGAAATTACCAGCAGCTTCTCCACCTCTCTGTCTGTCTCTCACACACACACACACACACACACAGAGAAGAGGCGGAGTAATGATGAGTAATGGGGAATCTTATTAAACCTCTCATTAGCACAACTCTCTCTCTCTCTCTCACACACCCCCACCCCAACACACACACACTTATGCATAAACACACACACATACACACACACACACAGCAAAGTAGTGGATTTGGTTCTGGCTTAGTCAGTGTGTCTGAGAACTTGAGCAATCTGTGGCCTTAGAGGAAAACACACAGGTGTGTGTGTGTAGGGTTGTGTATGTGTGTGTATGCTGTTTCGAGTTGTTTGTTCAGTTTCCATTAGTGTTACCTCATCTGCTAACCGCTAATGGGAAATGATGAAGAGATAGAATGAGAGAAGAGAGAAAGATTGATAAAACAAAAAAGGGAAAATACAAAAGTATTAGGACACTGGTTCATTAATTTTTCTTCTAAAACAAAGCGTTTTTACAGAGAGTTTATCAGTTGGATGTTCACCACCATATAGCTCATCCCAAACAAGTATTGAATTCCTTTACATCACAGACAGATACAGGTCACTTTGGTATGAAGGTAAACTAATAGACAAAATCTGAGGAAAAAAATAATAATCGATTAATGAAGGAGGCTTGTAATTTGAGCATAGATTAGTACGGCACACTGTAGTGTATTAAAGCTTAAGAAGCATGCAGGTCTTCTAGACCCTATGTCTTACTTGTACTCGCTGTAGTCAGACACCAATCAGCTTGAGCCAGGTTAAAGCATGCAGTATTGGTAATTATTGGCTCACAGTTTACAGCTTGTAAAATTTGGTTCAGCATTAATAACTCTTTAGACTGCAATATAAGGACCATAAAGTTTCAGGATGAATACAAATACTGCTACACCCTTATTTACCAAACTTGCAATTAGATCAATATTACCACAGTTAACTCCGACCCTGCAATGTGATTGGCTGAGAGGCGTGCTATGGATGCCGTTATCAGCCGGTAATGCACTGTAACTGAAGCTCTCCACGTATTACTCCGCAAAATACAGATACAGAACCTAGCAACGAGTGTTAATAACCAAACAGATCGTATTTTCTCGTTCTTTTTAACTCAAAATATTTCAATAAACAGTGGTAATGGAACTGTGGTATAATCGCAGTATTACACTCAAGCTACTTCTCGTATATTATTGCTTGATTATCATGTATTATGACAGAGACAGTGGCAGTATATTGCAATGGCATTGTTTTTGTTGATATTGTGCAGCTCCAGTGCAGCACTGAGGGGCTGATTATATGCAAGCTTGTTTCTTCTTAAAGATAATTAAGGAGAGGGGTCAGGCAGGTCAGCTTTTTCCTGCAGGAGCAACAGAGCGTTTCGTCTTTATTTCCCAACTCTCACACACACACGCGCACGCGCACACACACACACACACACACAAAGAGGGATCACACAGGGCCTTTGTAGTACTAAACTCCAGAGCTTAGCCACTATAACTTCCTGCTCGTCTGTTACAGTCATCATCATTAGATTCTCTTTCATCTGTCTGTGTGTGTGTGTGTGTGTGTGTGTCTATGATGTAAAAGGTGAGCGAGTGTGCGTGTGTTTGGTAGTGTTGATAATCCCTAATCCCTGTGTAGTCTGGCAGTGCTGTTTGTTTCAGATTTGAGAGGATGTTTACTCCACTGTTGTGCTGCTCTGAACACACACTAATGGAGGAGGCATGTGGTGGTATCATCAGTGACATCATTACTGATGGAATGACAGATCCGCAATACATGGCATCTTCCCAGAATTAAGCAAATGGATACGTTTTTGTTATATGGTACATAACAGATTTATTGATTGATATTAATGTGCGACTAACCACTCTTAGGCTAGAGATATACTTGCTGTTTGACAATTTTGGTTGTTGTATGTTTTCTAGACCTACTGTATGTACTCGTCATGTTCATTTATGAAGGACGTGCACAACCAATGCACCAAACGGACACAGGATACGCAAGGCAGCCGGCATACATACGCAAACACATAGATAACAGAGAGCATATCTTCACCCTTAAGATGCCTTTACACTTTCAACTGTGTTTAGTTCCATTCAAAGGACCAAAATTTGGTCCAACCAAAAATAGCAATCTAGGTCAGGATCTACTAAACTGTGGTTTGATTTGTCTGTCTGCAGTGTGAAAAAACTTTCCGGTTGGTTTAGTTGGACTTAATCTTAAGGCAGATCTTCACTGAAAAATGATATTGATATTATGATATGATATTATACAAAAGTTATGCTGAATTTTGTCTCCTACTCGTGATCTCTGTATCTATTGTAACTGTAGATTAGACTGTCCCTGATTTATAAACAGAAACAAAAGAAATACAATGGAAATCTGTTACACTCATTTTGCTTTGTGACAAGTGCACACTTCAACTGGGTCAGATTCCGGCAGGAATGCAGATTTCAGCACAACACCTCGAAAAGCAACTCAACAAATCGACATTATGTTAATGTCTAATGCTAACCCTTCTACAAACCAATCAATGTAAAGGTATAGAGAGACACAGCCTGCAGATGAGTTCTTAAGCATACTCACTAAAAATGCAGCTTAATACATTATTGTGTATATGTGTATGTCATACGATATAACAGATACTTGTGCCTTGGTTCACATTTTGTTCCTTTGGACTTTTATGTGTAAAAACGAAGATGAATTAAGGTGCTTTAAAGGGTTAAAGAACCAAGAAGAACCATATTTATATAACAGTTATTTAAGAGTTATATTGGTAAAAAAAAACAACAACTTTTCATTAATTCAGTGTTTTATAAATCTTATAAAACTACATACACGTCTATTTTGAATAAATATGGTTCTTTGTGTAACTAAAGTGTTTTTTTCTATGGCATCCCTCAAAAATCCATTTTGAGCACCTTTATTTTTTTAGGACTGTGGGTTTACAATAGTCTAATTCTTATGAATTTCCACTATACACTCTTATTCTAATCCAAGTGCTTCCTTAATGGAACCAGTGCTGGTTTTGCCAGGGGTTCAGCCTAATCAGTGACCCAGTTCCCAAAACCAATCTTCCTGAGAGTATAGTAAGAAAAAGAAGGAACCAAACCTGCCCATACCTACCAGGTTACACCATGAAGACTGACTTCACACTGTGTGAGAGTGTGTGTGCATGTTTGTGTGTGTGTTTGTCTTCTCACAAGGCATGTTATTTGGCCTGGCAGGTAAATGTCATGTATGGGAGTGTTGCCTAGATACAAAAAATCAAATGTCATTATCCCAATGAGCAGAGAAGTGCCTGAGATTCCTTACAAATTTCACTGCTCTATAGGCCTCCCTGCCATGACGACCTGCTCCAGCCCAGGCCTGGCCTTTTCTCCTCCTCTCTTTTATTAATAACACACTTCAGCTGTTTTATAGAATCCTGGAGTTTATGTTTTTGATACATGTGCTGCTTTTTAGTGCTGCAATACCACAGTCCTGCGGAGGTCATTTAATGTTGACTGGTTTTAAGAGATGCTTTATGTGGCTTTTCCACTGCAGAATATTATAAAACATTTGTTTTTGCTTGTCATTGTCTGAATATTGTGAGATTTCTGTAATTCACACTATAATAGCAGTACTACAGTAGACTTGAGTTAGTACTTTTGCTCATGTGCTGTTCCTATAGGTGAGGAATTATACAAATACAAATTACTCTTTAAGCTCTTGCTCATTGATAGCAGTATCACTTCATTTTTGTCACAGTCATGCAATTAAAACCTTCAATCTGGGCCTGTGGTGATATTATGTTATTAAGTTACTGTATAGTAGTATATTGTCGCTGTCCAATGATAAACAAGTATTTTTAAAACAACTTCAAAGCAACTTTACTGGAGATGTGACAGTTAGTCTATTCAAATTCTGTAGTAACCTAAAAATGGACAGAAATTGAGTTTTTCATTGGACATCGACGATATAGGCATGCAGATTAATGGTATTAAAAGCAGATTTATGTGAGAATTATATGTATTTCCTGCTTTTCTTTCGTTTAGATTTCTTTAAGTGAGGTAATATTTTAATGTTTTCCAGCAGTCTACTGTCTTTAAGTGAGTGAATTAGTGAATTAGGTAGTGTGGTGGTATGATGTATCTGGTTGTGTATCAGTGTGTGGTGATATGGTGTATCAAGCTCTTATAATGAATGTGCGGGATATCTGGCTTGTGGGTTGATTTGATTTGTAAATCTATATTAAAGTAGCAGCAGCCTTGCTTTACACTTTTCTCCACTCTCTTCCTGACTCGCTTTCCTTACTGTAGTCAAAAGAATCAGGGCCAAACTGACCATCAATCAGTCACACACCAGTCCCACACACCAGTCCCACACACACACACACACAGACACACACACACCTTTCATGAGAGCATCGCGTCATAGCCATTGTGTTTATTAAAAGCCAGTGTGTGTGTTGGTTTCCTGAACTGTCTAAGGACCTCTGAAGTTACATTACATTACATTTGGCAGACGCTTTTGTCCAAAGCGACTTACAATAGTCAAGTACAATATAAAATAAGTTTAAAGGAAAAACATCTTTGGATAGGGATAAAAGGAGGTCAAAGGGGAATAATAGGATAGAGGAGTGAAGGAGAGGAAGAAGGAAATGAGGTTAGAAGTAGAGTAAAGTACAGAAGTAAAGTACAGATCGCTTTTTTTAACACACACACACACACACACACACACACACACTGTACATACTATAACCTTGCACAGGAAGGGCTGTGTTCAGGGCCATGTTGGCAAGCAGAATGAGCTCAAACTCTTATGTGTGTGTGTGTGTGTGTGGTACCTAATTCAGGCAGGTGTAACTACAAGCCATTTTTATTTAACAGTACACTATTACCATAAATGTTATTAGAGCAAAAGTATTGGGACACCTGCTCATTTATTGTTACATGACATGTTTAGTTTTTTTTTTCTCTACAGGATGTAATATTTATATGCCATTCTTTTTTGCTGAATTTAACAGATTGTGAATTAACCTATAACCTGTGAAATAAGTGCATCCTGAATTTGTGTACATGTCCCACAGTTTATTGTATTTATTTTTTTTTTTCAGTAAAATTCACCAAATAAACAGTGATCAAAATAAGTGAATGTGTTAACTTGTACTTATTTACACTAAATTTAATGTCAATTAAACACAGCATTGATTTGACCAAGGGTGTCCGAACATTCCCATGCTTTATGTAGTATGTAACCATTGTTGTTGGTCTCATTGATATTTGTCAGTGAGCTGTGTGTGTCTGTGTGTGTGTGTGTGTGTGTGTGTGTCGTTATCTATCAGTGTGTTCTGTGAATATTGACAGAATACCTATTGGTCACGTCAGCTGTTTTCTTTGTTGTGAGATGAGCAATGAGGAACTGTCTCTCCATCTCTCTCTCTCTCTCTCTCTCTCTCTCTCTCTCTCACACACACACACACACACACACACACACACACACACACACACACACACAGCATGTGTGTGTGTTTAAGTGAAGGACTTTAAACCTAACAGTGATCAAAGCCTAGCAAGATAACTGATCCCTGTCACCCTCTTTAATTAGTTACAGTACAGTAGCCTAATGCCCCTCCCCCCTCCTTCTCTCTGATTGGCCCTCCTGTAGTTCTTTCGTTCTCAAGCCTAGTTAGTTTTACAGACCCTCACCATCGTGCTCCACCAGTCACACACACACCCATTCTCATGGCTGGTTAAACAGCATGTGTGTGTGTGTGTGTGTGTGTATGTGTCTGTAGATGGGGTACCGGCCCACACAGAGGTAACAGTAAATGGTTAAATGAATCTCTAAACGAGGGGTAGGGGTGAATAAATGTATGGCAGAGGACATGCTGCCCCACTCTGGAATCCGGAAGATAAACATAACTGTCGTGCACACTCTGGCTGCAGATTAGAGACACGTTAGTACATAATAATTCAGTTTAGATATTTGAGATGTTAAAAAATCAATGTACATTGTTTTACATTGTGAACAGTTATGAGTATACTGTTTTATTTAATGAGAAATCATTCAATTCTGTTCTAATTTATAAAAGACCATAAATTTACTGATTTACTTCATAAGAAATAATTTATTTTTGTATTAATTCATGCAACAGGTTTTGAAAAAGTTTTTGATGAATTCCTTATGAAAATTCTTAAATGTACTTTTTTTGAGGGAAAGAAATGGTGTTACTGGTTTAATATGAGTTCATTTTAATATCATAAATTAATGTTTTATTTAATTATAAAAGGAATTAACTGGTTTTATACTTGACAAACCATGGTTATGTGATGTTTTACTTCTTTAAAAAACAGGAATTTAGGAGTTAAAAAACTGTCAGAAACTGTAAAAGGAATTAACTGGTTTTCTTATTGACAAATCATGAATCATGTAATGTTTTACTTCTTTAAAAAACAGGAATTTATATTGTAATAGAAAACTTAACTTAATTTTACTGTTGCAAATGATGACAAATCATTAATTTCTCTGTAAGTTTATGATAAATCATAATTTTACTGTTTTATTTCATGAAAAAAATAAGAATTTAAGTTCCAGTTCAAAAAATAATTTAAACATCTACTATTGTTGTCACTGTTTTTCTCAAGGAAAATCATAACTATTATACATTTTAATTCATGACAGATTAATTCCTGATTTTTTTTTTGTTTAAATTTATCTGATTTTGCCCATAACACAAAAACACTTTTTATCTTAAGCAAAGTATATCCTGATAATAAATATAGTGTATCTTAAATATATTTTGTGAAGATAACATTTATACTATATTTCCCAGCTTTAGTTTGTCCATCAATATTTGGTAGGTGTGACATAATTGGGCCAATCAGCTACATTAACTGCTTTTTATTAACAACATCCAGCAGTGTTGAAGGTGGGATCATGGTGCAGGTTTGAAGCCCTGGATGTGATGTACTGTATCTGAGAATGATCTGTAATGAGATGTGATCTATTTTAAGCCTTTTGATGATGAGAGGAGAGGAACTGAGTGATGAAAGTCAGACAGAGAGATGATGAGAAGATGCAGGAAATGCGCGGTGTTGCTGCTCGGGGGTCCCGTGATGAGAGAGCCTTTCTAGGGTGGCTTGGTTGAGTCATCTGTGTATGTGTAGCCTCATGTGTCTGCATATATATATATATATATATGCACATGTATATGTGTGTGTGTGTAAGTGTGTGTGTGTGAGTGTGCCCGCCTGCCTGTGGCATCTCTTCACCTCTGTAAGTGTCAGGCTGTCTGACTCTTCTGCTTTATGAGACCTGACCTTTAAAAACAAGAGCAAGTGTGCACACACACATTCACACACACTTATACACACACATGCATACACACACACACACACACAAGCACACACACACACTCCATTCCTCCTACTTTCTTGTTCCGCCTTCTCTCTTTTACTCAGTCTGTATTTTGTTCCATCTCTATCTCTATCTCTCTGCCTCTCTCTCTCGTTCTCTGTCCTCAGCTCTCTCTCCTTTCTCTCTCTCTTTCTATCCCTGCCCCTCGCCTGCTCTGTGAGGGCGAGTGTGTGTGACAGTGTCTTGCCTCAGGCTGGTGCTCTCAGTAAAGATGTGCATTGATTTTGACAGCGATGCTTTGTCTTTTTAAGTCATTACCAGTTTTCCGCGCTCTCTCTCATTCCTCCGTCTTGCTGTCTATTCCTCCCTTTTCTTCACATTAACCCTGACCTCACAGAGGTCCACTGATGTTGAAGATCTTTTTGTGTTGTAGCTGTATTGTATTAAATTAAATATGGCTATGCCATGTTTCACATTACACACAATGACAAAGACAAATCTATCATACAGCGAAAGGAGTTGCTGTAGAATAGAATAAAACTTTAGCTATATGTGTAAATGGTGTATATTGATTACAATGTTAGAGTGAAAGAATACGTTTATAAAGAAATTAAAACCCTTGCTGTGTGGGCGTAGTATTATCCTGCTGGAAAAGAAAATGCCAGTTGAAAGCCCTGTTATAAAAGGCAACACATGTGGCAGCTGTTATTGTGCCTCATATATTACTACTAGGGGTGACTGACTGATGTACTGTATGCAGTGGCTTTCTCACAAAAAATCAGCTGTATATCCACCGTCACTAGTAATGCCCCCTACACAAGGAGTGTAAAGACTAGCACATGCCTCCTCCGATACATGTGAAGTCAGACTCCGATACATCAGCTCACAGACGCTTTGTTCTGATCAACATCACCCTAGGAGTGATAAGGGGAAAGAGCACCATCTATACAGCCAGAGGGAGCAAGGCCAATTGTGCTCTCCCAGGGCTCTGGCAGCTGATGGCAAGCTGCATGACCAGGATTTGAACCAGCAATCTCTTCCCATCATAATGGCAGTCATTTTACCTCACCTCATTTTAAACGTTTTAGACATCTTGGCAAACTAATATTAGATTTTCAGAACATTTCTGGCACATTATTTCTGAAATGTTACAGGCTAAACTTCCTGGAATATTTTCAAAATGTTTCTAAAGGGTCTTTTTTATGTTCTCTGCTATAGATAGGGTCTTGCTTCTCTCAATTTATTGATTCGTCTAATGTTAAAGTCTGTCAATTAGGCAAAATGTCTTTGACTGGATTGCAGAGGCATATAAAGCAGTCAGCGATCTCTCACCAAGAGGTACACTATACGGGCAAAAGTATTGAAACACCAGGAGAGAGAAAAACCTTTGTAAACTTTCAATGAAGGTCAATGTGAAAAGAGCTTATTTCAGGTCATTTTGAAGAGTTTCTATTGGTCCGTTCATCAAAAAATTTTGGTACAGTGTAAGAGACAGTTTGTCTGTTTGAAATTATGTAGTAAACTAAAAATCGACAAAAATGGAGATAAGTGTTTTTCATAGGACAGCAACGATATGCATTGCTTCTTCTCAAATTAAGGGAATTAAATAGATTGTATCCTGCGTTTCATGTAGCTTGCCATCAGCTACCGGAGCCCTGAGAGCGCAATTGGCCTTGCTCTCTCTGGGTGGGAAGATGTCGCTCTCTCCCCACATCCTTCCAAAGGGTGATGTTGATCAGCACAAGGTGCCTGTGAGCTGATGTATCAGAACCGAGTCGCTGCGCTTTCCTCCGAGCGCGCTGTGATGCTACACGGAAATGCTGCATCAACAGCAGTTGGAAAATAAAAAAATATAAAAAAAAAAATAGATTGTATCCTGCTTTTGTTGGAGTAACTGTTTCTACTAGAGCTAGGAGTGTTGCTTTGATTATCTGATTGCATTCACACATACATTCCTATAGAGTACAGCAAGCACAAGCACACACTCCACCGTGCTCACACTGCCCATATGCATGTACACACACACACACCCACAGCACTTTCTGTATCGGTAAAGCTTAGCTGTGGCTAAGAGAGAGCGAGAGAGGTGTTGGTGTGAGAGTGAGATACAGAGAGAGACTGTTAAGCTTCAGTTGAAGCACTTAAAGGCATCAGTTCTGTCTAATAACTGTATATGTGAGGGTGTGTGACGAGCACACGGCATGATGGGAATTTAAGTTGACAGAGGAAATCAGCCTGATGCCAAAAATTCCAAAGTAATAAGGACAAAGAAATGTTCACATATCATAATGACATCAAGCTGCAACGTCATACAGATGTTACATTTTGGTAAGTAATCAAACTCACATATCTGCCAAAACCAACACTGGTTTGTCAAGCTCTGATGTTAAATAAATGTTGAATCTTGGTTGGAAATCAAAGTCGCATTAAAAAACACACTGGGATGACATTAAACTTAAACATTGTACAGATGTGTCATTTTGGTTGGCAATTAAAGACACATATCTGTTAAAAAAAACACAAGCACACACTCCACCGTGCTCACACTGCCCATATGCATGTACACACACACCCACCCACAGCACTTTCTGTATCGGTAAAGCTTAGCTGTGGCTAAGAGAGAGCGAGAGAGGTGTTGGTGTGAGAGTGAGATACAGAGAGAGACTGTTAAGCTTCAGTTGAAGCACTTAAAGGCATCAGTTCTGTCTAATAACTGTATATGTGAGGGTGTGTGACGAGCACACGGCACGATGGGAGTGTATTCCAGGGCTGGCAGCTCTGTGAGGAAGAAAAATATGTTGACGTACCGTTCAGCTTAAACTGTTTCCATCTGACAGAGCGAGGCCTTACAGGACTTCACTTCTGTTTTCCTTTCTTTGTCTGAGTCAGCTCACCTGACGTGGTATTGGGGAAATGCCCTGCAAGCTCACACACACACACACACACACTCACACACACGTAAATTCTCAAAGTGACTAACTCTGCTATCTTAGTCAACCTGTAGGCCTCAGCACTCAAGTGTGTGTAAATGTGTTTCTGTGTGTGTCTGAGTGTGTGTGTGTGTGTGTGTGTTTATGTGTGAGAGAAAGAGCAATAGAAGTGCTGTAGGTATTTCCCAGCAGGCACTGGACGTCAGTTTGGCATCAGAAAGATGTTGGGGTTCTTAATGTGAGAAAAACTTTGAATTTAAGTTGACAGAGGAAATCAGCCTGATGCCAAAAATTCCAAAGTAATAAGGACAAAGAAATGTTCACATATCATAATGACATCAAGCTGCAACGTCATACAGATGTTACATTTTGGTAAGTAATCAAACTCACATATCTGCCAAAACCAACACTGGTTTGTCAAGCTCTGATGTTAAATAAATGTTGAATCTTGGTTGGAAATCAAAGTCGCATTAAAAAACACACTGGGATGACATTAAACTTAAACATTGTACAGATGTGTCATTTTGGTTGGCAATTAAAGACACATATCTGTTAAAAAAAACACACTCGTTTGGCATCAAGCTCCAACATTTGGCAGATGTTACGTTTGTTTGCGAATCAAAGTAACATCTCCATCCAAAACTAGCATTGGGTTGACGCCAAGCTCCAACATTAGACAGATGTTGAATTTTTGAGTGGCAATCCAAAATCAACACTGGGTTGACACCAAGCCTCATTGTCAGACAGATGTTGAATTTTAATTGAGAATAAAAGTCCAGTATCCATCAAATAAACAAAGATGTGGTTGAAATCAAGCTCCAATGTTGAATTGATGTTGAAATTTGGTTGGGAATCAAAGTTACATATCTCTTTAAAACAACACTTATTTGACATTAAGCTCCACCGTTTAACAGATGTTATCAACACTACAACTCCATTCAAAACCAGCATTGGGTTTAATGTCAAGCTCCAGTGTTAGACAGATGTTAAATTTAATTGAGAATCAAAGTCCAGTATCTATCAAATAAACAAAGATTTGGTTGAAATCAAGCTCCAATGTTGAACAGATGTTGACTTTTGGTTGGGAATCAAAGTCACATGAAAAACCAATGAAGCTTAAACATTGTACAGATGGGGAATTTTGGTTGGCAATCAGACACACATATCTTTAAAACAACACTTATTTGACATTAAGCTCCAACATTAAGCATATGTTACATTTTATTTGGAAATCAAAGTTACATCTCCATCCAAAACCAGCATTGGGTTGACATCAAGCTCCAACGTTAGACAGATGTTGAATTTTAATTGAGAATCTAAGTTAAGTATCCATAAAAAAACAAAGATGTTGAAGTGTTGAATGTTGGTTGGGAATTAAAGTCACATATCCTTCAAAAACTAATACTGGGTTGACGTCAAGATTTAACATTAGACAGACGTTGTATTTAGATGTATAACCAACATCATAACTTTAAACAAACAGCATATTAACATTAACAAAGTTACTATTTCTTGTTGAGTTAAAACATTAACTTTTATGAGGTTTAACTAAGCATACTATGAAGTTGTGGTTACCCCCTAACACCATGATTCAGAATCTGCACCATAAAAATGTGTAACAGTGTTAGAATTCCATGTTATTGGGCCGTTAACATTGTGATGTTTAGCAGATGTTGGGAGTAGGCTACCAATTTTCATGACTAAACGATTGGCATTTTACACCAATGTGTAATACAACATTTCAGCATACAACATTCAGAAGACATTGGATTTTGGTTACTTCACCAAAATCACAGTACTGATTTTTGGTCACGCGATGTCACAACCTACATTCAACCAGATAACAACGTCTGTGAATGTTGGTGTCCGTGGTGGTTTATCTCACAGTGTGTGTTTGTGTAGATCTCATTGGCTTGTGCAGGTCAGACAGTCTCCTGTCTAGACAGGACAGGCCCACTGATTCACATTTATTGAGCATTTCTGGCCTCAGTAATGGGCAGTAATGGGAATGGTGTGCTGAGGTGTGTAGGTATGTGTAAGACACAGCTTTACGTAACTGGAGAAAACAGAGAGCTATAAATAGACTGATTGTTTGGTTCTGTATGAATGTTCATGAGGAGTGAGTGAAAAATGAAGGACAAGGTAACAAGGGAATAACACACCAAACAATAGATAGAGAGAAAAAGAGTAAAAGAGAGAGAGATAAACCTCCTCAGAATGCTCTGTGTTGCCATGTGTGTGCAAGAGAATTCCCCATTTCCTGTTGACACAGGTGTGAGTGTGTGTTGGCGTCTGTGTATTCTCACCCATCAGCTTGGTGTTTGTGTCGTTGCTGGTGTTAATTTTACCAGAGCACTGGGGATTTTCTTCTAATAAAGCTTCAGTTGCCAAATACTACAACTGCATTAGCTTTAACGGCATTAGCTTATAAAGAGCAGCAATGGACTGGACTGAAAACATGCATTGTTAGTATATTTTAGGAGAAAGTAGTGTGTGTTAACACGGTGATAAGAGATCAGATTCTGCCTTGTAAATGTCTTAGCTGAAAGTTATTGCTTGATTTAGAAAATATATACAGTGCTGGAAAAACGTAAAAAAAATTACAATTCTGAACAGTTTCTCTGATTTTGCTATTTATAGGTATATGTTTGAGTAAAATTAACATTGTTGTTTTATTCTATAAACTACATACAATATTTCTCCAAAATGTCAAATAAAAATATTGTTATTTAGACGATTTATTTGCAGAAAATTTTAAATGGCTGAAATCACAAAAAAAAAAAAGATGCAGAGCTTCCAGACCTCAAATAATGCAAGGAAAACAAGTTCATATTCATGAAGATTTAAGAGTTCAGAAATCAATATTTGGTGGAAAAACCCTGGTTTCATCACAGTTTTATGCATCTTGGCATGTTCTCCTCCACCAGTCTTACACACTGCTTTTGGATAACTTCTGGCCACTCCTGGTGCAAAAAATTGCATGGCTTGTTTGATGGCTTGTAATCATTCATCTTCCTCTTGATTGTATTCCAGAGGTTTTAAATTTGGTAAAATCAAAGAAACCCATCATTTTTAAGTGGTCTCTTATTTTTTTCCAGAGCTGAATATATATATAATATTGTAATATACTTTATCTCTGTCAGTCATAAATGAGTGTTTTTAAAGTATGTGTATTGGAACCTATGGAAATGCACATGTTGAACACAATGTTTCTATAAATCATTTATAATGAATGTGGCAACCAATATCTTTCACTGCAGGTTCATCCTATTTGTTTGATTAGCGCCACCATGTGGAGTAATGAAGCAGTAGCTTTAGTAAGTCAAATTGAGAGGCGAGTCAAATTGAGGGAGTTTTTAGAGCCTGTGTTTCAATATAAACATTGATATTTGATACAACAGTCCAGTATGATGTGGTTGAAATGATACATCATGATATGGATATATTGTCCCACCCCTAATTAATAGAAACATAGAATGCAAAAAAGTTGACATACAGTCATAATGTGTGGCTTTCCTAGAACAAGATAGAATTGGACACAGTCTGCCGTTGCGTGAGGAAATTCACAAATAGAAAGTGCTCAAGAATTAGAGAGAAAAAGAAAGGGAGAAAGAGAGAGAGACGGAGAGAAGTAGTACTGAAACTGAGCGATGGGGTTGTCCAGCTTAGTCAAGCATGTCTACAGGTTCTGCACTGACTAGGAGGCACAACAGATGTTTCCTCACTTTACCTTCAGAGAAAACACACACACACACACACACACGTTAAGCAGACGGAGAGCAGGCCATCAGTGTACTGATAAAGTAGTGGCTGTGTAGCATACTGCCCATACCTCTGAGCAGAGCCTGATCCACTGCCATAGATCTTACAGCATGTTAGTCATCTGAACCATATATTTCCTCTTACTGTTTGTGTGGCTGCTTGAGTGTGTGTGTGTGTGTGTGTGTGTGTGTGGTGGTAAAGTTCTGCCCAGGAATGGGACTGGTCTCACCTCAAACGTAAACACACCGAACTCAGCACTGCTGCTCCTGGCTGTGTTATCATAGCGCAGGTATGACCGCTCTCTCTGGCCTTATTTAGAAGAGACCAGTGGAGCCGAGCAAGATTAGCTCGAAACACACACACACACACACACACACACACACACAGGAACACCCATACACAAGCATGTGAACATAGATATACCACATACAGTATTGTTTTTTTTGTAGTTGTTTTCCTCTTTACATATCAGTGTTTGTATCTACAATGGGTGAAAAATGACTAACGATTACAGCACAGATAGAATAGTGTGTGTGTGTTAGTGTGTGTGTGTGTGTGTGTGTGTGTGTGGCGTGCATGTTAGTGAGGATGGGGTGGAGGAGAAGGAGCGACCTGCCGAGACTAATTAGCTTCTCAGCTTTGGCTGGAAAATTATGCACATGTGAAGTGACACTATTAGCAAGGACAAGAGCCCCTCTGACACTGGAGAGAGAGAACGAGAGAGAAAAAGAGAGATAGAGAGAGAGAGAGTATCTATTTTAAAGCATAATATCTGATCTGCAGTTGCTGTGATTATGTTTTTTTCTCCTGTAACGTGTGAAACTAAATCAATAGCTAATGTGCTAATGTAAACCTAATGTCTTAATATAGCTTCAAGTCTAACGTCTTATTTAAAGATGAGAGGAGAGGATGAGGAAGATATTTTGAGGTTTTTGTAATGATTCCAAATAAAAATGCCTTTAGCCTGTTCTAATGTGTGAAACTAGCATTTAGCGTTTAGCATTTAGCTTTCACCGTGAGTGTTCTAATATAGCATTTGGCTTAACCATGTCCTTCACTAGGCCAAAGCAATTAGTAGCTGATGAATTGAGAATGATTATTTTAAGGTATGTGAAATGATTC
Source organism: Astyanax mexicanus (assembly GCF_023375975.1). Classification (NCBI taxonomy): domain Eukaryota; kingdom Metazoa; phylum Chordata; class Actinopteri; order Characiformes; family Acestrorhamphidae; genus Astyanax; species Astyanax mexicanus. The sequence goes on from NC_064422.1 coordinate 35,831,236, forward strand.
CAAATTAAAATATCTCTTCTTATGTGTTATAAAACATTTGGCAGGGATGTTGCTGTCTATCTGGGGTATTTTAAATGATTTCATGTTTGAAATTGTCATTTAGCTTTTAATGCTAATTTAGCATTAGGTATGTCATGGCTTTACACTTGGCCAAATTAATTCATAGAAGGAATGAGCTGAGAATGTTTATTTTGAGGTATTTGCAGTGAATCAAAATTAAAGGTTATTTAGCCCAACATGCTTTTCATCAGGCCAATACAATCCTACAAAAATAATGTAAGGTATTTTCAATTATTCCAAATTAAAATGCCTTTAGCGTCTTCTACTGTGTGAATTCTGCATTTAGCTTTCACTATACATGTTCTAATATAGGATACCATGGCTTGCTGTGGCCTTTACTTGGTCAAAGGAAGGAACTAGGCATGTGGAAATGGAAATAGGTTGATGATCCCTATTTGACATATTTTCAGTAAACTCCAAATAAGATGTATTTAGTCTTTCTAATGTGTGAAATGAGTATTTAGCATTATTATTTGATTTCATTATTTGAAAAGATTGAAAACATAACAGTGATCCACCACTAGAATTGCTCAAATGATTATTAAATTAAATTGTAATTGCTTCAAAACGTTTATGCATCTACCAATTGCCCACTGACCTAATTATTTGCAACTTTATTTTAAGATCAGAGTTTATAAAAGATATATAAGATGGCATATTTTGTTAGATTTTAACTTCATGTATGTAATATTTTGCCAATATTATAATAAGGAGAATGGGGAATACGCATGTGTTTCCCTAATTTTCAACATATATCTATGCAATAAGAGTAGGTATAAACAAAATAAAAAAATAAATGATCAGTTGACTCACTAGATTTTTTACAGAAGCTGCAACTAGATAGTAACAAATCGATTTACTCAAGCACTATATTAAAAATAACATATTTTATTTTGTTGTTAATACACAATTTATGTGGCCAAGCCCAAATCAATCAAATGCCCTGTAATGTTGAAAATATAGGTAGGAGTGTTTAAATAACACCTCCTTTGGATTAAAGGTTTAATTTGTCGGTTATCATTTTTTTTTTCTAATATGTCAATCCCTTCTATTTATATATATATATATATATATACACTATGATCTATGGAACTGGATGAGTTCCTCTTCTTCAAACGGCTGAACCCATTTGGCTGCTGTTATAAATGAGAGTGTTAAAGTGAGCGAAGGGCTGTTAAATGCAGCAAACACACACACACACACACACACACACACACACACACACAGCAGGTTACTGAGACTGCTACAGTAGTTGTCCATTATCATCTGCACCCCTGCATCAGCTGGTGTCTCCTGGGAGTAAAGCACCCCCTTCAGGCCGGAGCAGGCTCTGCAGTGGACGGTTTGCAGGCCATGGAGGTCAGCAGTAGGGTTTATAAAGAAAGTGTGGCGTGAGAACCCGCGTTTCTCTGAAAAACACAAGCATTCTGCTCACATAGGTAATACAGAGGTGTGTGTGGTAACTGGCTTCTGTTTGAAGTGATGGTTCCATCGTCTTGTGGTTAGCATTTGTGTGTATGTGAAGGAGAGAAAAAATGCAGGGTGGGGATGTGGTTAAGGCTGTGACTGTGTGTTTGTATGTGTGTCTGTGTGAGCGTATGAAAGGAACGCTGAAGTAGGTATGCGTATGTGGTGTAGACTAAGTGACGTCCAGAAGGTTTTGTTGTGTTTTTCTGCTCTTTTCTGTGGTGTCTTTATGACTGGAGCAGGACGGCAAATAAAAAAAAAACGCAGTTCTGTGCGTATATATGTGTGTATATATGCATACATGTGAATGTACAGCTCTGAAAAAAAAAGATTTTGCTATTTATATGTAAATGTTTGAGTAAAATTAACATTCTTACTTTATTCTATAAACTACGGACAACTTTTCTCCCAAATTTCAAATAAAAATATTGTAATTTAGAGCATTTGTTTGCAGAAAATTAGAAATGGCTGAAATAACAAAAAAAGATGCAGAGCTTTCACACCTCAAATAGTGCAAAGAAAACAAGTTCATATTCATAAAGATTTAAGAGTTCAGAAAGAGTTTTTTTTTACAGTTTTCATGCAACTTGGCATCATGTTCTCCTCCACCAGTCTTACACACTGCTTTTGGATAACTTTATGCCACTCCTGGTGCAAAAAAAATCCTTTTTAAGTGATCTCTTATTTTTTTCTAGAGCTGTATGTATGTGAATATGAGTGTATATGTGGGAATGTATGTGTGTGTGTGTGTGTGTGTGTGTGTGTCAGACACTAGTTTGTTTATAGTAGGAGTGAGGGGTGTAGCTGCTGCTGCTGCTGCTACTGTGTGCATTGTTATCACTATTCCACAGTGCTCCAAGCTTCAGTCTTACAGTTCACACAAACACACACTGTTTTGGAGGGGTGTGTGTGTGTGTGTGTTGGAGTTAGAAATGGAAGTAAGCTCTACTGAGTTTAAGTGCATTTTAAAAATAGACCACCTAGACTGCTGCTGCTAGTGAACACATTATCTTTAGAAGCAACTGCTAAGCGTGTCACTTATATTGTTAAATAATTTTAGTATCTATTTTAGTTTTTTTTATTGTTCTTAGTAATGAGTATACCTTTTTGATGGCAAAATATGACTAAAAAAACTTTTTTTTTGCCAAAATATGAACCACTGCTATGGGATTGACATCATATTAGTCATTTGAGATATCTGTCTCAGTCTTACAGAAGTGCTTAAGTCAGAAATATCAGCTTGCAAATGCTTTTTGTAGCAGCTAAAATTCTTTCAGTTGTTGGCATTAAAAGGTTTTCTTTAAACTTTCATTTGCTGATCTTTTGCAGCTAAATATTTCTTATTGACTTCATGCATCCACACCACTTGCTTCCAAATCATATAGCATCTCTAGCTCTTCTGTAGCACAAGCTGTTTGTAGCATAACGTTCACGTCCTGTGACTGTTTTAAAAAGATGTTTGTGCAAGCAATGCTGCACAGTAGAATGATGCACCCCCTTTTCTTTCAGCGACATATCAAGGGGTTTGATTTACCTGTTTTAAGAGCAGACAATCAGTTTTATTGGGATTTCAGATCCAATTTCAACTTCCACACTTCCCCTTAACTGCCATTCATTAGCTGTTAATAGCGCTTCCTATTGTGGGCACTAAAAACTTTAGTTTTAAATCTTTAGGTACTTGCTCAAATGAGTCTTTTAGGGTCAGAGAATGAATAAATTCTGTAAATTTGATTAAACTGGTAGTTGCTTACAGTTGAACGGCCTAATTGATTTGATTATTATTTTTTAGTATTATTACTTTCCATGTTATTTTTTTATGTTTGATTAGCTACAGAAGCTGTATTACTGCTTCTCAGTCTGCACAAGACTTTACTTCTTAATGCCTATATTCACAAGCAAATAAACATGTTATTATTGTCTATATTCCGCAAAAAAGATGCACACTCGTGTGAAGTGTGTGTGTGTGTGCTCTGCTGAAAGTAGGAAAAGCTGACACACCGAGCTGTCGCCATGACAGAGCCACTCTGGGAAAGTGTTATGATTGGACATTCCTGGCATAGCTACACTCCCCAGGGCAGGACGAGTACGCTGCAACAGCCTCAGCCCTCAACCGCTGACCCAACAGAAAAAAAAAAAAGTTCAACCACCGCTCTCGCGCTGCAGGCCTGTCTCCTAAACAAACACCCATTTTCCCTCTGAAATTAAAATCAGCCCAAAACACAACAGAGTTTGTAATGAAAACAACATTATGACGCATTAGGAGCTTTTAGAAGCCCCTCGCCGTGTGTTTTCTGAACGCTGCCGAATGCAGAGCTACAGGTAGACTGCTGTGTCTGCAGAGCAGTGAAAAAACAAAGCTCCACACTCCAGGAGCTGAACCTGTCCGTCACGCAGAAGTGGAATTCCCTCTGCTCTGCAGCACACATGTACTCACACATGCATCTCTGCTTAGAATTCCAGCACCACCATTCAGTACTACACATTTTTTTTTTTTTTTTAGGCTTTTTGAAGTATTACTCATTGTTTTTTGCACTTCAGGTGCAGGTATCCTTGTCCAAAGAATGTATGTCTTAAAAGATTTTTCTCAATTTGAATGTATATTAACGTGAGGGAAATCTGGAAGAATCTGTCAAAGTTCATGAAAGACCAATAGGATCTTTTTACACACATTTTTTTTGTTTCTCTAGTAGGGGTGGGCAATATTATATCATATACAATATATCGTGACACAGAAATATCATGATATTAAAAATCCATATTGTGATAATAGGGCTGTTCTGTCTTAAAAGTAGTCTATTATTTACTGTGAAGCTTTAAGTGTATTTATTGTATAATTGTTTTTGTTTGCAGTTTATATGCATGCACTAAATATTCTGCAATATTTTTTGCTGCATTATAATATTTTATGCTATATTATTTATTTTGCCACATTATGATTATTCTGTTATACTATTATACTATATTCCTGAAATGAATGAATTATTTTAGTTTTCCTATATCGCCAAGTATATCGTTATCACAAAAATACCCTGAAATATCGTGATAGTATTTTAGAGCCATATCGCCCACCCCTATTCTCTAGTAAAGTGGATTGTCTCTTCTGAGAGATGCATCTAATAAGTGTTTTATATGTATGGGATCCTGTTTGACTGGTTTTTTTAGAGCAGTTGAGTAACACTTGTAGAAAGTGTGAAAGCTAAAGAGATGTGTTTTTCTATCATTGAAATCCTTGATTGATGGACAATTCTGCATTTTTTTTTCTTAATTCAATGAATATTCTGATCACGGGATGTCTTATTGTTCTGCACTGTGGTGTTGAGTTGCATGTTTCAAACATATTGACATTCTCCTAGTAACAAAAGCTCACCTAACTCAACTTAACCTAATGCCAAATCAATATCTCTTGTCTGTTTCTATCTATCTCTTTCTCTCTCTCTCTTTCTTTCTCCATCTTTCCCTAAACTTAAAGGGAAAGAATAGGATGAATCAATTCAGTGTCGTAATATCAGTCCTACTGGTATTAATATTAGCATACAATTACCCTGGTCTAGACACTGTGTATTTTAGTCTAGAAGCGTGTGTGTGTTACCGCGTGTGTGTGTGTGTGTACACACGCTTGGACGCTTTGTAGGGTTAAGCAAGTCCCAGGTTGAGTGGCATTTACCTGTGAGATGCTGCAGTTGTTGGCCTACAGGCCTGAAGCTTTAATGGGTACCTGAAATGCAGAGAGGCTCATGTTGGCTTTCATTAGAAACAGAGAACAAAGCAGGGTGGAGACGTTCTGGGAACAGACCGCATCAGAGAGATGAAGAGATGGAAGAAGGATGGGTATTTTACATTCTAACAAACTAATATTTGATTCTCCTTAAAGAGAAACATTCATTTGGTCAATATTAATTCATTACTAATTAAGTTGGAATGTAGCATATGGTGTGTACCTATGTATACTTTTATACACACACACAGGGGGAAGGTCTACAAATACACACACACACAAATCTGAAATATTCCATAAATAAGGTCAGAGGATGTTTTAAGATTTAAGAAATTAAGAAATGCACTTTGAAGCATGCTGAACACAACTATATAGCTAAACCAATTGTTGACTGCATTTCTGTCCCCAATTCCCTAGCTGTCCCCAATTTACTGGTGTGTACTCTGAGATTTGGCCCCAAAAATGTCCCAAGTCAACACTCACACACACACACATACTTATATACCCAAAAATCATGGGGTAGCAGTACCTGGTTAGCCTAAGAACCTCCATAGGCTGGAAAGTGAGACCAAACAGTAGCTAGCCAACATGAATTGTTGTTTAAGTTAGAGCCAGGCTTAATAGTGGATGCCAGATAAATTATCCATTCCATTTTCGAAGTTTGGCAGAGCTGAGAGAGTGAACAGGAACAGTAAGGCACAAAATTTTTAATTGTAGCTGGATCATGAGTTGGCAACCAGTGTTACTGTTCTTACTGCCCCAATTTGCTGAGTTTAACTGAGTGTGGGTTATGTTATATTATGGGTGGGTTATGTGATGTGCCTTCACGTTTTTGAATATCGCAATATTGAAGTGAAACATGATACATGATAAGATTCTAAATTAGTTTAATCAGTTTAATTTGAAGGATTTTTGGCAACTGCCTTGGCTACACTATTTTTTTCCCCAGTCTCAGAAGTAGTTTGATTTGTGTGTTCACTGTGAACCTCGCTCTACCTCCAGTCTGTTTAAGTCACATTATCACAGTCTGTAATGTGAAATTTGCATTTTGAGTTTGCTGTTATTCTCAATGTTATTGCAGCTCTTTTGAGCTTATGAAAATGCACATTGTGATGACAGTGAAAACATGAGTTATCTTACAGCACTAGTTACAGCACGAGAAAGGTGCAATGGCAATTAAGTGTGAGTGTGTACAGAAGTGTTGGTCTCGGTTGGACAGTCACCTCTACTGTGTTTTGGAAAACAGAAAACACTGCAGTAATGCGTTTTGTTGTGTTTGCTAACATTCTGTTGTGACTGCCCATCTCATACTGGTAATTAGCAGCGTGCTTAATGACCCCAGTTTTCCGTTGGGTCTTTGTGGCAGCCCCTGCGTTCGTCGGCAAACTAATGTCGGCCGTTTCTCTGCTTATCGAGTGTTTGTTTAGTCACTTTTCCTGCATGTAGCTCCCGCAGGCAGTCATGAAATCTCTCAGGTGTGACAGTGGAACAGAGCTTGTGCGGTCACGGATCACTCCTGCACAGCCCACCCTGCACAGCCTACTCAGCACAGCCCACTCTGCACAGCCCCTCGTTTTGAGTAGCGCTTCTTTTGGCAGCTTTAAGCGATACTTTTTCTTATTAGCATAATTTTAAATTAATAATATATATTCCAGATAGGGGTGTGGCATATCTAATTGTATGCAATAATATCGCCAACATCATTGAATATCGTGAACGATATTATACCCTGACATACCATGCCATATCACCCATCCCTAATTATCACATCAGGGTACTACTTTTTTTGCTGTTTTTAGCAAAAGTAAAATTTACACTCTTCTCATTTCCCATTATATATCTACTAGAGACAGATTATATCAGTCCAGTATCATTTATTTTACTTTAATCCTGGATATAAGGAGATATATGGAGTGCATTAATAGTATCATGACATTCTGGACCATTGACTTCTGCTACAAATATATATAATAAAATTCTTGTATTTTTTATATTTCAGTTATGGTCTTATCATATCATATGCAATAATAACATTTCATTTTCATTTTGTTGAAGTAGTGTATTATTGAAATGTTGTTATCGCGAAGATACCATTAAATATCATGATGCTATTTTAGGGCCATATCGCCCACCCCTAATTCTAGCATACAATTAGTTTATGTGTGCATTTTATAATCTACATCCATATTACTCATATGCTAATGGACAAAATGATTGTTTTTCTAAAATTTCTACTGTCCAAGGAAGGCTTTCAACTAGATTTTGAAGCATTGCTGTGAGGGTTTGATTGCATTCAGCAACAAGACCACTGGAGAGATCAGGATGTTGGATGATTACCGCCTCACATTAACTCCATAGCTCAGTGCTATGGGCTCTCTAGTTCAAGGCCTGGTATTAGAAATTGTGCCAATTGTGTCATGTTTATCTGCTTTCTGAGTCCCATTCTATTGGTCAAACTTCTCTATATGGATGTGACAATGGGTGCAATGTAAAGTAGCTGATATATGCATTTATTGGATAAGCTGTCTACAACATTTGGGCATGTATTAGTAGTATATGTTATCCATTCTTCTACAGTATGCTACCAGTTAGAGAATAGAGGATAAAGAAATACAGAGGGAGTGAGAGAGTGAGTGAGTGAATGAGTGAAAGAGAGGGAGAGAGAGGGTGAGAGAGCAAGCGAGCAAGAGAGATTTGCTTACAGTACTAAAAACAAAGAGCGTACAAGGTATAGAGGGAGAATAGGACTGAAAGAGAGAGAGAGAGAGTGTGGTAGAGAAACTGCAGGCATAAAAAAACACAAAATCAGCTCACTGTAAAAGTACAAGATAGGGCCAGCAGTGCAGAGATACGGTGTGTGTGAGAGCGTGTGTGTGATATTCAGCTCTATAGCCAAGCCCTGTGCTGACTTTGCGCCTCTCAGATGAAAATTGATTTGGCCGGGCCAGAGAGAGAGAGGTACTTAGACGAGTGGAAAAGAGGGATGAGATGAATGGGGGTTGGGCTGGAGAGTGTGTGGGTAAGGAAGATGGAGGCACTTTTTGGCACACCTTCAGTTCCTTGGCTGCTTTCATGAGGAACCCACACATCTGCCTGAATGAGCACCTTTATTCACAGCTTTAATCAGTCCTGAACTTTTGTCAATCATACAGTACAGGCCAAAAGTTTGGACACACCTTCTCATTCAATGCGTTTTCTTTATTTTCATGACTATGTACATTGTAGATTCTCACTGAAGGCATCAAAACTATGAATAAACACATGTGGAGTTTTATGTACTTAACAAAAAAAAGTGTGAAATAACAAAAAAAATATGTTTATATTCTAGTTTCTTCAAAATAGGCACCCTTTGCTCTGATTACTGCTTTGCACACTCTTGGCATCATTCTCTCAATGAGCTTCAAGAGGTGGTCACCTGAAATGGTTTTCCAACAGTCTTGAAGGAAGGAGTTCCCAGAGGTGTTTATTAGCACTTGTTGGCTCTTTGCCTTCTTCACTCTGTGGTCCAGCTCACCCCAAACCATCTGGATTGGGTTCAGGTCCGGTGACTGTGTAGGCCAGGTTATTTTTTGTTAAGTACATAAAACTCCACATGTGTTCATTCATAGTTTTGGTGCTTTCAAGTGAGAATCTACAATGTAAATAGTCATGCACTCTACTCTTCGGCTGGGTCTGTAAACAGGAATTGGGAGATTTTCCAAGGCGGTGGAGATATGAAATCCACCGGTTGCCACAAACGCCTCTGTGCTGCTTTACACTGAGCGGGACCTGTAGGCTGTGTGTAAATCAAACAGTAAAAATCCAATCATATATATATATAAAAAAATCCACTCTGCTATGGATGATATTATAGTTTTTTTTCTTATTTTGAAGCCAACAGGTAGTATTGGAGGCTAAATCTCATTTTCCATGAAGATTTTCTGAGACATTCGACAGATATGAGATGATTTGGTTTGACATTTGACGGTTTTAGGATGCTTTATACCATACATAGAACTAGCATGGTGTCCCATGACTTTTGGCATGCCCCATGAAAGCTAAAGAACTCTGCAATGACTATGTGGTTGGTAGTGGTTGCTGTAGTATCGTAGTATCCCAGATGGTTGCTATGTGGTTACTAGGTGGTTTTTGTGTTGTTACTATATTGATGCTGAATGGTCACTATATTGTTGTAGTATGTATATGGTTGCTGTGGTGTTCTGCACAAGTGGTTCCTGTGGTGTTTCTACGCATGTGGTTGCTGTGGTGTTGCCATGTGGTTGGTAGTGGTTGCTGTAGTATCCCAGATGGTTGCTATGTGCTTACTAGGTTTTTTTTATGTTGTTGCTTTAATAATGCTAAATGGTCACTATATTGTTATAATATGTATATGTAGTGCTGGGCGATAAAACGATATCGATAGTTATCGAGGAAACTATATATCGCGATAAGTCGGGGCGAGAAATTCGATAAACTAAATTTTCTATTTCCCGTTTAAGTAGCGTTGTGAAAAGGCGCAGCACGAGATCAGGCAGCACGCTGAACTGCTGCTCAGCCCAGTACAACCCCTCCCCTCTCCACCATCCCCCTCCGCCCCACCCCCCGAGCCCCTCCACTCTGAACTCCTCACATAGCGGCTCCTTCTCTCCCATTTACTGGATAAACTTCATTTATACTATTCAGCGGCGCTACACTGGAAAACTCACCTTTTAAATATGAGGCATGCGTCTCCAAGATATTTAGAGAGGTGAGCTTGTTCAGATTTCTGAAGGCAGGTAAACGCTGCTCTGTTTGCTGCTAGTTAGATTAGCTTGTCTCCAGTTTAAAGTTAGCGATGTTTAGGTGTAAAAGGGATCTGTGCAATCTGTCATCATTAGCTAAGATGCTTTCACTGCTTTTTACATTCTAATAAACTAATGGGTAACGCACGTTAGCCGTGTTAATCCACGTTTCGTGTAAATTAAGGTTAACTTCAGCACGAGTGAGGGGTTAGTATATAAACACACAGAAAGGAAGCACTTTCCATCTTTTTTCCTAACTCTCACTGTTTCTGTTAGAAAACCCTGAGGGCAGCATTCTCCTCTGTCTTTGTGTTTTATAGTTTTTAACAGATAGAGAGTCTGTTATGCTGGATATTTTACTAAATACAGAAGATTATATAATCTGTCTAGCTGTATTTGAACTGAGCTAAACATTGCTGTTACTGAACTGGAGTTTTAAATACACTTAAGTAATGTAAGTCTAGTCTACTGAAAGCCAGTAATGTTAGTATAAATCTGTACTGCAGTAGAAGTGGATCATTTCAGAAACTTGACTTTATTCCTCCCACCTCCATTATAGGCCACTTTTTTTTTTAAATATTTAAATGTTAGCTTAATTTAAATGAAAAAAAAAACTAAAGGCTCTTATTTAAAAAAAAACATAAGCAGTAAATTATCTAAAATTACAACAAATAGAAAATAGAAAAACAGTAAAACATATGTAATACATACTTTTTATATGACCAAAATTAAACTAGACTGAAATCTGACTAAAACTAATAATATCCGATAGACTAAAATGTAACTAAAACTATTATACATTTTAGTGAAAAGACTAAGACTGTATCAAAATCACCTGTCAAAATGAACACTGTGATATACTCTTGTATTTTGCTTTATGTAGTTGCCTGCATTCAGGGAGGGGAATGATCTTTTGATTAAATATAATTTTATAAAAATAAATAAAGTGTTATTGCAATTTAAATTAAACAGACATATAATGTAAAGGGTCTTACATATTTTTTAGTTTATATATTTGTCCCCTTTTTAAAATTAATTTAAAAGCTGTACCCACCTGGCAAGATGTTAACATCCTAGTGTCTGTCCACAAGGCTCTGAGCCTGCTAGTGATTTTGTCCATAACTCCCTTATTCTGTCACTTCTGAGTAAAAATAGAAACCTTTAAGTGTAACAGAAAGTGATTTGATTTATATCGTGATACATATCGATATCGGCTGATATGAAAAACTATATTGTAATAAGATTTTTTTCCATATCGCCCAGCCCTATGTATATGGTTGCTGTGGTGTTCTACGCAGGTGGTTACTGTGGTGTTACTAAGTGGTTGCTTGGTGGTGTTGCTATTTGGTTGGTAGTGGTTGCTTTAGTACCCCAGATGGTTGCTACATGGTTGCTAGGTGGTTTCTGTGTTGTTGCTATGATAATGTTAAAAGGTCACTATATTGTTGTAATATGTATATGGTTACTATGGTGTTCTACACAGGTGGTTGCTGTGGTGATACTAAGGTATTGATGGGTGGTGTTGCTATGCGGTTGGTAGTGGTTGCTTTAGTATCCCAGATGGTTGCTATGTGGTTGCTAGGTGGTTTCTGTGTTGTTGCTATGATAATGGTAAAAGGTCACTATATTGTTGTAATATGTATATGGTTACTGTGGTGTTCTACACAGGTGGTTGCTGTGGTGATACTAAGGTATTGATGGGTGGTGTTGCTATGCGTTTGGTAGTGGTTGCTGTAGTATCCCAGATGGTGTATAGTATGTGGTTACTAAGTGGTTTTTGTGTTGTTGCTATATGGATGATGAATGGTCACTATAATGTTGTAATATGTATATGGTTGCTACGTATATGGTTGTTCTACGCAGGTGGTTGCTGTGGTGTTATTAATTGGTTGCTTGGTGGTTGGTATGGTGTTGCTTCTTTAGTAATATAATCACAGCAGATCACATCTTAGGGGAATTTATCATGGTAATATACCGTCATATTTCCCTCATATCGCATATTTTCCAGACTTGGTTTCTAGGACAAGGCAGAGGACATTCCAGGATATAATTTATTTCATATTTAAGGTTATGTGTCCACCCCCACCACCCCCCCCTCGCTCTCCTGCTCACTCTGCTGACGCTGGTTAAGGATCTGACTCTTTAGGCTTGATTTATGCTGCCAGTTTTAGCGTCTGTGTTCAGGCAGCACTTACCTTAACGAATGAGAACTCGTTAGGCCAGGCTAGCGCTCCGTCATTCTCTCGTCTAATAGAATGTCACGTCACGCTGAGCCAAGCACACTCACTCCTATGCACATACACACACACACACAAACACGTGCGTGTCCACACACACTGCTAATTAAGGTCGTCTGGCAGGCTACAGAAAAATCAATGCTGCTTACCCTTATCTATCGTCCCCTCAGGTGTACAGCACAGGATGGAGGTCACTCAATTCTCCTTTTATAGTAAAAAAAAAAGAAAAAAGGAAAAGTGACCTTAATGGTAGGACGGAAATGGTGGTGGCAGAGATCAGATGTGTGATGATAAAGGTACGCTGCTCTGGGTTAAGGTTGTCTGAATGTGCTGCTTCTTGCAGACGGGGTCTGAATGAGGTATTCACTGAGCTTTTAAGGTAAAAAGGAAGCATTTACAGTAAAACTACTAAGATTAGTTACATCACAGTATGCTGTTCTGAGTGTATTATTGTCTGCATTAAACATTATAAAAAGACTGTAAAAATCTGCAAATATCATTAAAATATATGGTCACTTTACTCACAAATACTATAAATAAATAGTTATATAAATGACTATATAAATAGATATTCATTAAAAAATGATTCAGTGTCTACAAAACATTCAGTAAACAATGGCAATTATTCAGGATCTACAATAAATTATTCAGTATCTACTAAACATTATACAGTAATACTTGAAAATGACTCAGTATCTAGAGTAAATAATTCAGAATCAACAAAACATTATTCAACAAGATCTAAAATGATTCAGTATCAACTGTATATGATCCAGTGTCTACAAAAATATTTAGTATCTAGAGTATATGATTCAGAATAATCAAAACTTCATTTAGTAATATCTACAAATGATTCAGTGTCAACAGTAAATGATTCTGTGCTTACAATAAATGATTCAGTATCTAGCGTAAATGATTCAGTATCAACAGTTCATGATTCAGTGTCTACAGTAAATGATTCAGTATCTAGAGTAAATGATTCAGAATCATCAAAACTTTATTCTGTTGTAACTGAAAATGATTCAGTATCAACAGTAAATGATTCAGTGTCTACAATAAATGATTCAGTATCAACAGTACATGATTCAGAATCATCAAAACTTTATTCAGTAATAACTGAACTCACAAAAACCTCCTGAGCTCTCACACAGTAACCTGTATAAACAGTAACAGGCTGAGTATTGGGAAAGCTGGGATGGAGGGAGTGTCAGTCTGTGAGGAGGAACAGCAGTATTAGGAACCCTGTGGCGTTCTGCCGTGTTTGACGGTATTTGCTCAGGTGATATGCCACAGAGTGTGATTTGCCTAATTTGACTCATTAGTGAAATCAGGGGGTGTTGTGCGTGGCTGGAACAAATGTTGGGGCTGCAGCTCTTAATGGGCAGGTAGAGCGCTCCGATTAGACACTCCTCATAACCTCAAGTGGGTGATTGTTAGGTGGTTGAAAGAGTGACATTTTCTTTGTAAAAAGAGAAAAGTTAAATAATGTATGAGGAGGTGCGAATCGACACCTTTGTTTCAATGATTATACAGATGTTAATGATACACACATTTTGTAGGCATCTAAGTATTAAAGTATTATCATAATACATTGCCCATGATGATGATGGCATTATGATATTGTGATTCTGTGATGCTCTATATACCGCAATACAATTCTCTATGATATTTACCGCATCTGTGTTACTAAAGTAAAATGTAAAAATATTCCTAATTAAGCAAATACCAGAAATGATGGATTTTATTGGTGTCAGTTTCATAGAATTTCACAACCAATATTCTTCACTGCAGGTTTATCCTATTCATTTAAATGAGTAATAATACAAATTGAGAGGCAATGTTTCAATAAAAACAATATTATGATCTTTGCTTCAGCTTCAATAATGTGATAATGCTGAATAAATGCAGCTTCCAGTTTTCAGTACTGACATTATGTTAGAGCAGCAGTGACTTAATGGTCCATATAATGATGCATATATTATAAATATCATGTCTACAATATACAGTGAATGGTTCCAGCCCCTGTTAGATTCTGCACTCTCGCTTGTGTCTTGTTCATCATCAGTTCTTAGTTATTACCTGTATATCCATAGGTTCCCCCGAGTATTGTCCTCGAAGGTAAAATTAAAAGGCATTAAAATCATTGTTATTGAACATTTTACCTTAAAAAAAAAAACAGTCATATGTGTGTTGTTGGAAAACGTGCAATATTACCCTACTTTGTCAGTGAACATGTTTTTTTTCTGTATTTCTCAACTTCAAGAAATGCTTGTGCACAGCTGTTTATTAAACCATGAGCTGTCCATGATGCTTGGTGGTTGCTATGGTGTTGCTATGTAGTCAGTAGTGGTTGCACTAGTATGCCATGTGGTCACTAAGTGGTTACTAGGTGGTTGCTATGTTGTTGCTTTAATGATGCTGTGTTGCGGTGTTGCTAAGTGGTTGCTTGGTGGTTATTATGGTGTTGCTTACATAGTAATATAGATCAGAAAACAATATTGCTTTGAATTCGACCAACACAAATACTCCTTTTCTTATTTAAACCTCTTACCTCTTTGTGTAATAAAATACAAATATAAAATACAGGTCAGTGCCCGTGCTGCAGGTGTATAAGTACACCTATGAGTCAGTCAGCTTGCACCCTTCTTTTTTCCAGTATTTGATGTAATCACTCGTCCGTCTGTCTCACTCGTCCTCTGTGTCTCATCCATTCTTTTATTGATAAACTCGGTCAGGCACCACTCCCTGCTCGGGAAACAAATTACTACCTGAAGCAACATTCTCCATTCCTCCCTCTCTCACTGCAGCCATTCGTCCTTAATCAACCTCCTTTTTGTGTTCTGACCATTACACCCCCCTCCCCTTTTATGTCTGACCCTGCAGGGGGCAGATTGGATGAAATCATTGCTCCGCTGTTGGCCATTCCCCCTTTCTTTACTCTCCGTTCTCGTCTTTAACGTCCCTCCGTTTTCTGCTTCTTCACCTTGACTTCTAGCCTGGACAATATATTATCTCAGAATAATTGCAGAAAATAGCACCTGTATTAAACTGGATTAAAGCAGTATTATGCAAGATTTTGATTTTCATGCTCCCAGGGCTCTCCCAACAGTCGGGATTTGCACTTTGCGCTTTGAACCACTATAAAAGGAAACGCTTTTCACATGCATTTTACTAGCTGAAAGATACAAATCATCTTTCTAAGTGAAAAAAGACTGTAGAGCACTGATACTGAAGACAACTTCTTGTATTCCATAAGTTGAAAACTGAGCTATAGACATGCTCTTATCTTCTTCTTCTATCTTGTTTTTTTTTTACATCCCTTGTTCCCACTTTTCTAGAATTGTCTCTGCAGTTCTAAGCTCATGGTAAACACCTTTTCCTAAATATGTCCTGTCTTTTCTCTCCTTCTTTGCACAGTGAGTAACTACAGCCATGTACTGGAAGGACAGTCAGACTCAGACGATGAGGATAAGCTTCACATCGTGGAGGAGGAGGGAAGCCCCCTGGATGGAGCTGATGGAGACAGTGTCGCCCACGATGACGAGCCCAACGGCCCAGAGGACAGATGGGATGAAGGTAACATAACTTATTTCTAGAGGAAAAAATCATTAAACCATGAGGTGGATGGGGGGGGGGGGGGGGGGTATTCCAAAATGACATGGATTAAAATAATAAATAATTCATTTTTTCCTTCTTGTGTAAAGGCAATGATATATTTTAAATATCAATTATGGACTAGTAAAATATATATAAGCAAATACAACATTAATGGCACCCCAGTCATGGAGTCATCCAACATATATGTGTATTTCAAATATTACAAGCCAATTTAGTTCAAGTTTGAGTTTAGGATTTGGTATGAAAGTATTTGAAACTGATTGTAATGAAAACAAATAAAACAACAATAAAAAATGCACTGAAGCTAACAGCACTCGCTCCCAGCATCACATCACATCATTTCTCTTTTACTGCGCTATAAAGCAATCCACCTACTGTGTGATCAGGAAGGTTTGTTTTTCTTACAGAAGATGAAGGACTAGAGGAGTAAAGTCAGGGTGGTTCTCAGGATTGGCTCGGTGTTCCGGTAGAGATTGTGAGAGGAATAGGCTGAAGCACAGCTCCGGCAAATTCCTGGTGATTAGCTGTAAGCAGATGGATGAGGTAGTGTGGAACGCTTGTGATTAGGGCTGTTCTGGAGGAGATATGAGCGGATATGAGTGATGTAGTGATACTGAGTGCTTGCTGAGGAGTGGAAGTGTAAATGTGTTCAGCTGGTGTGCGTGTGTGTGTGTGTGTGTGTCTGTGTAGTATGTGCTGCATGAGTGAGTATAGGATATTAAAGTTAGCTTAGCGGCATACAAACATCAATACAGGTCATATACTGCCACTAAAACCATTGCTAGTGCAAACTTGCAGGCTCTTATATACTTTCTTTCTCTTTCTCTCTCTCTCTCTCTCTCTCTCTCTCTCTCTCTCTCTCACTCACACACACACACACCTTGACAGTGTTCTGCAGAGGGGAGGTTCAGAGTAAAGGAATGTCATTAGTTTTGGCTGAGCTCTCCTAACATTAGGTACTTCACAGAACTTCACAGGGTTATCTGAACCTCTCTCTCACTCACTCTCTCTCTGTAGACCACCATAAAAGAAAGACCATGGCCACTGTCAAAGCCAAACTTTAGTGTTGTGATGTTTGGAGACATCTTCATTGTAACAATAATAATAATCTGGGCTCTGAATTGGTTTGAGAAAGATACACTAGAATAACTATTTGGACAAAAGTATTGTGACATCTGCTCATTCATTGTTTCCTCAGTAAACAATGGTATTAAAAAAAAGAGTTTATCCTGCTTTTGTTGGAGTAACATTCTCTACTGTCCAAGGAAGGCTTTTCAATAGATTTTACACAGATTCACACTTCCCCCACCCCGCCTCATCTTCTCCAACTCGCCAACTCATCCCAAAAGTAACATGACATGCCTATGTGGAGTTTATATGGATATTCAAAGTAGGAGCCAGAAAGGTTTGACCATGGGTTCCATGTTGACCCCACATATGGATGTCAGTGATGGACCAGGGGCCTTATGTACTAAGACTTGAGTGCACGAACATTTCACACCTGCCATGACTCCTCCCTCAATAACGCAGTGAATAATAATAATAATAATAATATGCTAGACTTTATTATGCCCATTAAGAAATTGTCGCAAGGCGCGTAGTGTAGCCGTTGTCTTCTAAGTAATTTAATAATTACCCATGTATTAAATTATCTATTCTAAGCTGGATAATAAATGCTTTTATTTAAATGCTTTAAATGAGTTGCTTACCAAGAAGCCACCCATCATCCACACACAGCGTGTAATCTTATCCCAACCCAACCATGCTCTTGGAAATCTAAAACAGCTTATAAGCCAGTCATCATCATGGGCCAAAAAACCATAATGGTCACGGAAAACGCGGCCATTCGCAATGTTTTCCAATAATGCCAATGCTGCCATCTCCAACAACTCCAAAGCAACATTTTATTCATGTTTATATAATCTAGGCTAAATGGAAACACGTTGAACAAATATTTTAGTAAGCCAATGAAATTGTCTGATTCATTTACTGTTTAATTGTGTGATTCATTTACTTTATTATCAAGAATATAATATTACTCACCCATAATCCATTAATCTTTTTTTCCTTTTTTATTCATCCTGAGATCAGAATATGACTATCAATCATAACAGGACTACTCCTGCTCTGAATGTGTTCCTCTCTTTTTCACTTCTTTATTGATAAAGCTCAGAGCATTCCTCTCCTAACCTCCCCCCCTCTCGATCTTTAAGAGGGTCTGTAGTAGAGGCAGTAGATGCAGGAGAGATATTAGGTGTGTCACAGAGAGAAATTGGCCTGTCGAGTTGTAATGTGCAGTGCACTCTGCTCCCACATCACAACTTGGGGATATATACACCCCTCAGCCTACACTACCCATAATTCATAGCCCTGCAAGCTATAAAGCAGTTACCAGCAGCAGTATCAGCTCAACATCAGCCTAGCCCTTTTTTCTTCTTCTTCTTTTTCTTCTTTTTCATCTTTTTTTTCCTGTTTATCTCAGATTTCAGTCTCTCCCACTCATTCTTTGTCTGTTCTTGTAGCGCTCCATCCCTCTCTTTTTTACTCTCCCTTCCTCTCGTTTCTGCAGCACCACCTCGAACAGAGCCAGACAGGCTGACTCTCTGTGGTCTCCATGTTTGTTTTAAGGCCTCTTTTTTTCCAGCACACCTCCACTTCATCCTCCTTTCTTTACAATAGAGAGACTTACTCTCACGCTCTCTCTCACTCTCTTCTTTCTGAGCCTTCATGATTAGAAGCCATCACTGCCTGCTCTCGCACTGTCTGCCCTCATTTTGTGCAGAATGAAAATGCTGCACCACTCCCATCCACAGTGAAGCAGTTCAGCCATTACACTCCTCTATTACACAGGCCCTGCTCGAGTTCATACATTACACGCCACTGTCGGAGCGGAATTCAGCCTCAAGTCATTGCACAAGCATTAGGACTGCGCCCACCAGACCTTTTTGGGAACGGCTAAAGTGCTAGTGGCTCTGAGGACCAGAAAGGAGAATGGTTTTTTCGCAGTGTTGCAAAACTACACCTTTTTGGGCTAATCAAATGTATAGGGTAAACCTGCGGTGTAGAATATTGGTTATTTAGGAGAATTTTATCCTTTTCAGTAACACAGATGCCGTGAGGTATCATTGAGAACTATCTCATATTTACTGAGCATCACTGAATTACAGTAAAAAGTGATATTATCCTGATAATATTGTATCATGATTCTCACCCCTAAACAACACTACTTACAGCCATAATAAACATTGTTAAACTGTTAAGTACTGTCTTAACCAATCATAAATTGACACTGGCTAAAACATCATTAAACCTTACTAAATTTGAAAGTTTAAGAATTATGTAAATCCTGGTAATTAACACTGGATTAAGACATAGACAGTTAAAAATGTTGTAATGATTAATAATGTCTTTTATTAGTGTCAGTTAATAATCAGTTGAGTCATTCTATAGTACATACTGTTAATTAATGTATTTTATTGTAAAGTGAAAATGAGAATATACTGTAGTAATTGGCCAACATATCATCACTATAAAACAAGGACCTCATATCTCCAGAAAAGCAACTTTTCATTAGAAAGGAAAACCATCTTAAAGCTGATGTCCGTAAGTTTGGGGATTTATGGCCCTCTCTGGTAAGAAAGGGTAATTGCACAAACTAGGCGAGTGTGATGCGGTCTCCTTTCAGAGTGGATGAACGATTCCAGGTTATGTTCAGTCAGAGAGAGAGTGCGCTCACTTCAAATTCACTTCAAATACACACTTTGGTTTTGCTATGAGTGAATGAGGTACTGAGCTCTGAGTTTCCCCTTCTGAAGTCTCCATTGCTCCACCAGCCGCTCGTGTTCAGTAAAACTGAGCCAGATCCTCTTTTAGAAGCTGTACGTGTGACATAAGTACGTAAAGATGCGTGACGTGGCCAGAAGAACTCCTGTGAAAAGCGACCCTAATACAGACTGCCACTTTAACACTGTTGTAAAATCTATTAATTATTAATGAATTGATACATAGATAGTTAAAAATGGTGTAATGGCAAATGTCAGTAAATAAATATTAAGTATAGTAGGTACTGTTAGTTAATGTACCTTATTGTAAAGTGGTACCATTGGTGAAATTGAGAATACATTGTAGTAATTGTCCAACATTTCATCACTATAAAGCAAGGACCTTCTATCTCGAGAAATGCAACTTTACAGTAGAGGGTAAACCATCTTAATGTTCAATACAAGTCAATGTTTTTCTTTCAAGGCATTTTGGAGCATTTCTATTGGTCTGATCTTTAAAAACATGCAAATGAAAATGAAAGGTGTCAAAAAAAGTGTCATGATATCCACACCAGAAACTTTACACTGATATACCAAAAACATAATAATACCAGTTCCTACGGACAATGTGGACAATTCTAGCCAGATGCTGCCGGTCACAATCTATATATTCTACAAGTTGGCATATATTCTATATTGTCACATTTTCTGAACCTTTGATGATAAATAGACCAAAAAAAATGCTCATCTCTTTCCATTAACTTACATAAACACTTCTCCTTTAAAGTTAATATATTAAAATACTTGCATTTTCTAACAGCAACAATATACATTAGCAGTTCCACTCACTAAAGAACCCCCTGAAGAACCCCTTTAGCTCTGGAAGTGAAGAAATGAAGCAGAGTTTTGTTCTCATGTCTCACCTCCACCCTTCTCCAACTTGGATGTCTTACGGTGTGTTCACACTTGGCTTGCAAATTCACTTCCCCAGTGTGCTTCCCTGGACCTTTTGCAAAGATTTTAAAAAATGTTTCACAATTCATAAAATGATACATCCCAGAGCCCAGTTGGCGAAACGCTTATTCCAGATGACCCTGCCCTGGCCTGTTGGTGTGATTGGGCAACCTGCACACATCTCAACACATCTCATGCCTTCACATTACAATAACACTGATACTCCAGGGTGTGTTTTTAATACGTGTTCTTTATACGATCAGGGCCCCATTCGCTCCAAGAAAGAACAATAGAGTAGGTTAAGCAGATATGGGAAACGCACTGTAAGCGTTTCAATCTGTTTCAGTTTGGTTTAGCAGACGTTTCTTAGTTTTACTGTTTTACTGTACTTTCAGCCATACTGTTACTGTGTGTCTAATTTTTGGGAATGTTAAATTATGATCCTTTACACTTGAAAAAGAGAGAAAAGCAACACTCAATACTAGGGCTGTCCCTAACGATTATTTTTTAAACGAATATTCTAACGATTATTTTTTTCGATTAGTCGACTAATCTATTTATTGAGAAACATATTTAAATAATTGTTATTTTACGTTTTAAAGCAAACGATAAATTACTATATTTATATATAATAACAACAACAACAACAACACAAGCCTACTAAACCAAACCCCACACTTATAATCACTTACATGTACAACACGTTTAGATCTATAACGCTAAAAATGGATAAGCTCCCATACACCACAACCGTGTGTTGCACTGTTTTCTGTGACCGCTAGATTTTGTGACCACGGGCAAGTAGTTCTCAGCAGACCGGTGCACTGGCCGATTCGAAACGTGTTCGTTTCTAATGTTTACCCCGACTGGCCAAAACGGTTCAGTTTAGGGCTGAGGGTAAGGTGTAGGTATAGAAAGCTTCCGTTTTGCCAATGAACGCTCATAACCGTGAGCACTGGTCACAAAATTCCGACGGTGACAGAAAACGGTGTAACACCGCAGCGCCGACGGCGCTAGCTAAAATAACTTAAGGCAGCTAGCTTAGCTAAACACCTGAACTTATGAATAATGCTACTGTTTCTGGAAACTGCGAAATGCCATGCACAAATATAAACCAAAACTGTATAATTTCTGCCTGTGGCAGGTTTAAAACCTTTGGTAGACAGCCTTAAGTCTTTATAAGGACACCCGCGGAGACCCTGATGTAAACGGTAACTTACTGTGTGACCCTGTTGACATATGGCAGAGGACCACATTGTTGCCCTTTTGCGTGAAATGCTCCCAAACTTTAGATGCCCGCTGGCGTTTTTTTTGTAGCTGGAGATTGCTCTCCGGAGTCCAAGCTCTCTAGAGCTTAGATTCTCTGCCTGGACCCGACATGACCCGAGGTCCGACCCGAAATTCGACCCGGGCTCCAGAAAATAGTCCGAGATGTAGGCGTCTGTTTTTTAATTATATTTTTATTTAAAAAAAATTACGAAAATAACGAAAACTGAAAGTGAAACTAAACTAATTTATTTATAAGCGCTGTTTTCACTACCGCAGTTCTACAGCGGGGGTGTTGTGCCGATTCTGTCCGCGAAGCGGGAGTCAGATTCAGCAGAGAGTCGGATTCGGCACAAACGCGGCGGCACCTCGCGGTCCGCGGTGTCAGTTGTAAGCGCTCGCGCTAGCCGCAAAATACGGCAGAAAACACTGAGGGAGCTGTAGAATTATGTATGGGACTAGAATATGAGCTCTCACCAGAACAAGCGAATCTCTCTCTCTCTCTCTCTCTCTCTCTCTCTCTCTCTCTGTGTGTGTGTCTCTCTCTCTCTCTCTCTCTCTCTCTCTGTCTCTCTCTCTCTCTCTCTGTGTGTGTGTGTGTGTGTCTCTCTCTCTCTCTTGCACGTGAACTCCTCCGCGTTTGACTTGCAGAACTGTGTTTAGCTGTTCTTAAAAATCATTTTAATTAAATAATAGTTCTATGCTTCTATGTTACCGTGTTAATTAACATAGTTCTGATCATATTTACGACGCGCCGACGCACGTTATGCAAATCGATGTATTTTCGTAATCGATGACGTCGATTATGTCGACGCGTCGCCCCAGCCCTACTCAATACTGTACAACACCTTAATACTGCCTTAACCGACCAAAATTCTTTAAAAAAATCTTTTAAAACGTACAGAGGAGTTTGGTTTAACAGGTCCAACTCAGATAGTGAAAATTGGCACACCATTTTAAGGCATGCAACGAAAATGTCTTTGTAAATGTCCAAATTACTGATATGGACAAATTACAAACCATTAAACTAAAGCAGATTTGAGTTGTGATCTTTTAGAAACAGGGTAAAATAAAAGGTAATGTCTGAAGTGTTTTCTCTGATTTGATATGGTGAATATTTATGTATTTTTGTATTGATGGGTTTATTTGCTCATAAATGTCACCAGTTAATGTTGTTCAGAACATCAGTGTTAGCAGGTACAAACCCCGTTTTGCAGATAAACTCATACATCACTTCCCGTGTGCTAAATTTTTAACAGTTCCCAAAAAACTACCTAGGCAACACTTAAACTTCAGACATTCATTGCTATCTTGGCAACACAGATAGCACAGCAGTACACAAAAAACTTTTATATCAACAATAAACAAATTACAAAATAAAATAACATTGCTGTTGCCATAAAGGACCTGCTGGTCCACATTCACAATGTAAACGCACAGGTCAGTTTCCTCTACTCCGCCGATAAAATAGCAATCTGCCAAAGTCAGACGACACCTGGCTCTTAAAGAGAATGACAAGTAAAACACTGATTAATTTATTTCATGTTACGCCCAAAACACACCCACGATTTTTAACGACAATTAGTACATGCCTTCTGCTTGTATCAAGCTATGCAAGGTGTACTTTTCCTGTCGTTATGATAGCAAAGACACACCGACATGCCCTAAATCAAAATGCACTGTGCGCGGTTGACAGCTCACCTATATATCGCTAAGATTCTGCCCATAGGCTGCATCCCAATCCGCATACACACTAGCACACTAAATAATTGCTGAATATTGAACAACCATGTATAAATACAAGTGTGTATATTTATTAGTGTCCTAAGTAAAACACAGCATAGAAAATATGAAAAACAGGACTAAGTAGCTGATAAGAGTGTTCTGTAAAAGCACCAGAAATGGCCTCAGTCAAAATCTCTCTACAGCAGAGAAATGTGATCCCTCACATACCAGTTCTAATGGAAAGACAATAAAAATGGACAAAATGTCCTGAACAGTTGGTCCTGGGGAAATCAGATAAGCCAGTGGTACAGAATTTATTACATATGTGAAGTTAGAGATGGAAACATGTCAAATAAATGTTCAAATAAACATTGAAATAAAAATATTGCCCTCCTAAAAAATCAATTGGAAGACCAGCCCACAACCCTGTCATTAATAGTCTGGTTCTCTAACTGCTGAGCCACGTTTATCATGCCTAAAAAAACAGATCTAACATTATCAAACTCATCATAAACAAAATCATTCCCTATGCTGATCAAGAGCTACGCTGTTAAACCAGCCTAACCAGTATAATTAGCTTCAGCTGACCATGCTTTTTACTAATAATGTATCATAATGTAACATGTACAAAAAAAAATATGTTTTTTGTTTTTCTCAAGGAAAAATGCAGATTAAAAAATAAATAAATAGTGCAAAAATAGTGTAATTTTGAGAACAGTGATCATAGCATTCAATCATTTTATCAAACATAATGTTTCCAATTATGTAATGTAATAATTCCAGAATTATTTCTGGACACAATTATGGCAACACATAATAATACATTGGTAATACACTGTTATATTATAGTTATTTGAGTTTTTAACCTTGCATATTATTCAATGAATAGGTAATATTTTACAATATCAAGTGCTTTGATTGTTTTTAACACTAGTTTGAACAATAAAACAATAAAACTGCTGTATTTTCAGAACCCTATATCTGCTCTTTATATCAAAAAGCCACTTTCATGAATGTGATTGTGAATGTGCCAAAAACTGACTGTAAAGTGTGATATGAAAAAAGCTATTGATAAGCTGAATTGAAAAGTGAAAAAATCCTCTAGTCAGTAGAATATGTATGGTGTATTTTACTGTACTCTCAGAATAGCCCAGATTAGCTGAGAACTGAAAGCAGTTGAGTCATTGGGAACTTCCACTAAACCCTGTACATGAAATAAAAGTGTTTAATTCTGGGAAATGTAGTGCTGGTCGTTTCCTGGCCTCATGTGCATCATGTACATCTTTAGAAACTGGGTATAGCTCACCTTGCCTGATTTACAGTGGTTTACAATATCAGTAACCAGTATATCAAATTGATCAGACCTATACGATTACATTTTTTTAATTCATCATACACATGAACTAAAATTCCCTCCATTAGTTTCTGGGAATGAAAGAAAACTATCAAACCAAAACAAAAACCAGATGATCTTCCAAAAAGCCCCGTTGCAAAAGTCCTATGACTTCTCTTCTATACTTCTATTTTGGAAGAAACATAAGGTGCTGAAAATGTCTAAAAAAAAAAAAACCCACATACTTTCTACGCGGGTTAAGATTAACATCATACACTCGCACCGGTGTGCTGACTCAGGCAAACGTCATTGCATTGTATTGAGTGACCCACAACCCACAGATACATTATTATCTCATCTGTGTGTGTGTTTTTTTTTAGCAGTGGAGGAAGTGCACATGTGTTGCCACTGCAGTCATTAAACCACATTACACTGGTTCAGTGGGAGTTACAGGCCTGGACAAAGACTTCCTGTTTGTGTCTATCTGGCATCAGATTTGGCCTGGTGTAGCGTGCAGCCTGGATTCATGTTTTTACTCATGAGGTCATGTCGTTGATTAAGGGCGTTTTTGCGTTTTTCCCCCTCAAATCAGTTAACAAGTTTGGAAACTTGAAACATTTTTCCTTTGGTTTGGTTCACAGTTTTTACAGTTTTAACACCAAAACATGCCTCAACAAACCATGTGAGAATGTTCTTTTTACTGATTGGTCAGATGTGTCTGTGGCAGTAGCAAAAAAAAAAAAAAGAAGTAAATACAGGAAGAAGTTTCTGTGTTCTGGATTAGTGCATATTTCAGTGCAGTATTTTCAGTGACAACATCCAAGATTGCATCTGTTCATTGCTGTGTAATTGCACTAATCAAGCGTTACATTATGACCACCTCCTAGTTTCTACACCCATTTTTTCCCCAGCTCCACTGAGCATATATAGGAGGAGCACACTGACCTCCTTTCACCCTGTTCTTCAATGATAAGGACCCCACAGGACAGTCCACCATAGAACATCACAGTATTATTTGGGTGGTGGATCATTCTCAGCACTGCAGTAGGGCTGCAACTAATGATTATTTTGGTAGTCGACTAATCTGACGATAAGTTTTTTAATTAGTCGATTAGTCAACGATTATTTCTGCCATCTCTAAAAACGATAGAAACAGCAGAACATAAATACAAAACATAATTTAAATAGCATTTAAATATCTGAATGTTGTTTAAACGTGGAAAGTACAGATATTTAGTAATAAAATATGTAGTCTGTTGTGTTTGAGCTCTTTTGGAGACACAAACTAAGTTGAGTGTAAACTGTGTGAGTGAGTCATTTACCCATCTCCCATTGCGCTACTGTCCCCAGCACTTTGTGTAATGCGGTACTGTTACAAATGAACAATTAGTCGACAATGAAATTGGTAGTCGACCAA
Source organism: Astyanax mexicanus (assembly GCF_023375975.1). Lineage (NCBI taxonomy): Eukaryota > Metazoa > Chordata > Actinopteri > Characiformes > Acestrorhamphidae > Astyanax > Astyanax mexicanus. Next base: position 35,857,549 of record NC_064422.1, read on the forward strand.
TTTAAATAATCGACATTGTTGATTATATCGACTAATCGTTGCAGCCCTACACTGCAGAGACACTAGCAAGGTGGTGATTAACGAGTTAGTGTGTTGTGTTGTGCTGGTACAGGTGAGCCAACACAGCAGTGCTTTTGGAGTTTTTAAACACCTCAGCATCCTGCTAGAAGATGACTAACACAAACTGTAACAGCTGGATGGATGGATGGATGGATGGATGGGTGGGTGGGTGGGTGGATGGATGGATGGATGGATGGATGGGTGGGTGGGTGGGTGGATGGATGGATGGATGGATGGATGGATGGATGGATGGATGGATGGATGGATGGATGGATGGATGGATGGATGGATGGATGGATGGAAATTCAAGAAAGGAGACTGAGCTATTGGAACAGGCAGCCACTCGCATAGGTGCCGAAAGAACATGATAGAGCTTCTGTCTATAACTTTACTGCATCTACTGTAGCTAGGAATGTCTAATAGAGTGGTGGACAGTAAGTGGGCACACTGTTTAAAAACTCCAGCAGCACTACTGTATCTGATTCTCTCATACCAGCAAGTGTAGGTGTTGAAACACTGTTAGGTTTCTGCAGGGTTTGGTGGGGAATGCAGTAAATGCAGTAGGGGCTGTAAATAGGAGCTGTACAGTACAGCCGAGGATTATAGAGAGGAGTGCCATCAGCTGCTAGGCTCTTTACCTCCTCCCTCGCTTTTTAAAAGAAAGGAATATAATCCATTCTTAAGCAGCATTCATCCTTCTCTCTCTGGCCTCGCTGCTGGTGTGTGATGTCATAGGTGTGTGTTACAGGAAAGCCAGGCCCAGCGGGAGAGAAACAGCTATTTACATGAATTTCAGCCTCATTACTACATCACAGACTCACAGGCCACACCCCAGTTTAAATGATGATTTAAGATTTAGGCCGCATCTAATGAGGGTAAACAAACATTGAACATGTGCGAAAGTATAAAACTGTTAAACCAAGGTGTAACAGTGAAAAAAAATGAAGAGAAAGGAGGGGAGTAAGGTAAAGATATATATATATAATGTAAGATATAAAAGTAAAGTGGTATGGTATGGATGGAATTTAATCAAGTATAGAAAGAAGGCAGTAACGTATAGATGGAAGGCGGTAAGGTATAGAAGAAAGGTGGTAAGGTAAAAAAAAAAAAGCAGGTGGTAAGGTATAGATGAATAGAAGGAAGACAGTAAGGTATACAAGGAAAGTTGTAAGGTAAAGATGGAAGCCAGTAAGTTATATAAGGAAGATGATAAGGTATAGAAGGAAGGCGGTAAGGTATAGATGGAAGGCGGTAAGTTATAGAAAGAAGGCTGAAATGTATAAAAGGAAGGTGGCAAGGTATAAAAGGAAGGTGATAAGGTGTAGAAAGAAGGCGGAAAAGTGTAGAAGGAAGGTGGTAAGGTATAGAAGGAAGTTGGTAAGGTGTAGAAAGAAGGCGGAAAAGTGTAGAAGGAAGGTGGTAAGGTATATAAAGAAGATAGTAAGGTATAGAAAGAAGGCGGTAAGGTATAGAAAAAGGCAGCAAGGTATATAAGGAAGGCAGTAAGAGGGCAGTAAGGTACAGTAGGAAGGCAATAAGGTATCTATGGAAGGCGGTAAGGTATAGATGGATAGAAAAAAGGCAGTGAGGTATAGAAGGAAGGCGGTAAGGTATCGAAGGACGGTGGTAAGGTATAGAAGGATAGTGGTAAGGTATAGATGGATATAAAGTAAGCAGTAAGGTATAGAAGGAAGGCAGTAAGGTATAGAAGGAAGGCGGTAAGGTATAGATGGAAGGTGGTAAGGTATAGAAGGAAGGCAGTAAGGTACAGAAGGAAGGTGGTAAGGTATGGATAAACAATGATAATGTAAATGAAAATGTAAAAATGGCCCAGATGCTGTTTTTGTCATTTTTCTTTATGCTGTTTATCTATAGCTTCTAAAATGGAAAATCTGTTTATTGTAAGTCTTCCAAATCCCTCTATTCACACTGTAAGGCTTCATTGGCTGGCAGCATGTTTGTTTTTCTGTAATGCGTTCTTTTACACACTGCAAATCCTGTTGGACGAACGCACACTGCCACTGTACATCAGCAGTTCTTCATCAAATCATCACAGCTGACAATGAGAAAGAGTCATCCAGAGAGAGACAGTGGGAGAGGGGGGAGTCATTCGGTTTATTTTGTTTGCTTCTCTTCCCCAAACCCACACCGCCCCCCCTCCCCCCTCCATACCTTCATCTTTTTAAATCGTTCTGACACACAAATGCACAAATGTCCTCAGGTGTTCCGAATGTTGTTTTGAGTTGCGAGCGAATGCCATTAGTTGTAATTGCTGACATTGCGGACTCATTTTGAGTGTGCACGCATGAGAAAGTGCACGGCTCAGGCAGAGGTACGTGTGTGTGTAGCCTCGGGGCTTGCTTTTTCCCAAAGCCTTCATTTCCTCATTTGCCCTCGTTAGTGGAGCCAATCCTTCGTTAGTGAGCGATAAAGAAGTAGAATGCGGTGCTCCAATTAAGCTGTTCGTTTTACAGGAGGTTGAGCACAGTTTGCGCATTAGGGCATAGTGGGAAATCGAGAGATTGAATTAGTTATTTAGGATTAATTTGTTTTGTTTGTTTTATAAGAGGGCAAAATATGCAATTGAGAGGTAATATCTTTTTTGTTGTTCTCTTGCCTGTTGCGAATTTGATCTTATGATTACGCAGTCTTAAGATTTTGAGTGCCTGAAGTTTATATGGTCTTGGACCTGGGCCAGTTTTCTTTTTTAAATCCCTGGTTTTGTGTAGTTTCTCTTGGTGCATTGCTTTGTGTGTATGGTTACACTGAACACTATTTTCCCACAATAGTGCAATGCAAAATAAAAAGGGAGGAGCTACCCACAACTGGAACAATATTAGAAAAAATAGAAGATAATGATGCAGCAGTTAATTGCATCCTTCAATTTTAGTATTAGCAACATATATAAACATGCAAAATGTATTATGCTATACTCATTTTAAATAAAGGAAAAAAGGGAGGTCAATAAATGAATAAAAAAACAGCTGGAGACACAGTTGGGATGCAGCCTTTGTGCACAAAAATGTATATAATATTTTCTATGCAAATATATAGGTATGGTGCGAAAGAAACATGGTAAACATAAATATACAGTAAACATTAGGGGTGTGCCATACCGTATCATACACAATATATCAAGCAATATCATGATTTAAAAAATCCATATTTTGTTTTATATAGTTGCTTATGTTTCCATTTTATATGCATATGCTAAACATTCTGCACTTTAATATTTTAATAGATTTTTGGTTGCATTAAATTTTTTATATTATACTGTTTATTTTGTTACTTTATTATTGTTATTATTTTATATTATTATTTTATTGTTTAATTATTATTTTCTTGGTTAGTTACTCTTGTTTACCAAATAGACAAACATTTACAGATTTGTTTGGTTTCTTCTTTATATTTGAAACGGTTGAACTAAATAAAATTGTAATATTTAGTATGGTTTTTAAATTAATAAAATATTTTAGAGTATGTTTAGAATATTTTTTATATTCATTAAAATAATCATTCATTAATCGTGATTGAGGTAGAATGTTCAGTTAATCATGATATTGATTAATATTGATATTGAAGTCATATCACATAGTACAGAAATATATTCATAGAAATTTATAATTCATAAATCATAAAGTTTTATAATTATACATTTTCAGGACTGATCAATACCCAATCCTTATCAGTAACAGTTCAGGTTCAGTATATCAGACTAGTGCACCACTAATAAACACACACACACACACACACACACATACACACACACACACACACTTTTCTTACAGTTTCATCACTGTGGTGCTCATTGAGCACTTTTTGCCCCAGCCTAAGAGAGTAATGATGTGCACCTGAAGTTCATAAGTAAACCTGTAATGACCCATTTCCTGCGCTGTGTGAGGGAAACTGAATGAAAAGAAAACATGGAGGATTAGAGGGATGAAAATAATTGGTGAATAAATTGCCCCTATTCCCCTCCAAAGAGAGTTAGTCTTGGCTTAAGCAATAACATTATCCCAGCCCAGGGCACTTCTACAGCAGAGCTGCACAACAACACTGATGCTGATGAGGCTGATATATGAATCCACTGCACTTTCATATCCCTGTATAAAATCTTTAGACATGTCATCATTACAGCAATCCTGTAGCTAAATATAAAGAAACATGCACTTCCTGAGAGTTCAGAGGAGCGCTGTGGACGGATCTGTTCTGCTAAAGATGCATTACCTGCACGTATTTGTTACATTAACTTTGGGTTGCATGAAACTGGAAAAAACTATGAGCTAAAACTATTGGGGAAAAAATCAAGGGCTATGTTTGTCAGTGTGTTTAAATCAGTACATCAAGACTACATCAAGAATTTTCAAACTTTAATTTTGTTTGACAAACAAAAGCAAGTTCTTCTCTAGCATCGTTAAAAGATCAATTTAAAATGCCTTAATTTTCAGTCTAAAGTGCTACCACTATGATCCGGAGATCGCTGGTTCGAATCCCGGTCATGCAGCTTGTCATCAGCTGCCGGAGCCCCGAGAGAGCACAACTGGACTTGCTCTCTCTGCTTATCATTCCTAGGGTGATGTTGATCAGCACAAGGCATCTGTGAGCTTTTGTATCAGTCTCTGCGCCTTCCTCCGAGTGCGCTGTGATGCTTTTTGGCAAAGATGCATCAGCAGTTTAAAAAGAGGCGGAGTCTGATTACACATGTGTCGGAGGAGGCATCACTAAAGTTGTGGCATCACAAAGAATGAGGGATATACAGCTGAGTAGCTGCAGAATGGGTGGAACAATTGGCCTAGCTAAATTCGGAAGAAAAATGGAAGAAAAAATAGAAGTTAATTCTAAAAAAAATAAATGCCTGTATTTTTCAAAGTTTATTCTATCTAAAGTTTATTTCAAAAAACCTTTTCCAATAAAAGTAAAATTATTGTAGTTAATACCAGCAATCCAATCATTAAACATGTCACACGTGCTGCAATGTGTTAATATGGCTATATATAGCAGTATAATTGCAATATCAGTATGTTAACCATATTGTGCAGCCCCTTGTTCCGACTGTGCACAACACCACCTGACTCCACTAATGATATCTCCTCTCCAACAAGGATGGAAACCTAATTAGTAAAATGAGGTGGGTGGTCAGGACCAATCGCCGCAGATTCTGCAGCCCTCGCTGGATTCAGCCGAGTTCCCAGAGATTTATGGTCCTGCAGTGTTCAGTTCCCATCCTAATGGAACACACCTGTCTCTAATAATCACATGCTCTTCAAGACCTTGATTAGATGGATCAGGTGTGTTAGATTAGGGCTGGAGTTAATGTACTGAATACATACAGTGGAGAGTTCTAAAAGGATCTAAAAGCACATCAGTAATACAGTGGTTTTGGTTGGAGGTCCATTATCCATTGATGGACATATTTATTACTAGGAATGGGAATTACAGCATCTCATGATATGTCACCATACATTGCCCATGATAACAATGACATCACGGTACTGTGATTAGTAGACAATTCACTATGATACTTCACATAATTCACTCTACTACATAAAGTATCGCAAATTAAAACAATACAATGTATCACAATGTCAAATTGTTTTTCCACCCCAATTTAATACCGAAATATTTTTGCAAAAGTTGTTCTTATGCTTGGGGAACTGGAATTGGTAATGGTCAATTAATTATTTGTTTGTGGTTTTAATATCTAATTGTAAAAAGAATAAAACAAGATCTTTAATTAGTAAAAGAAAAATACTTTTTTAATGTATTAAAAAAAATAAATAGGTCAGGTTTAGATCCAAAATAGGACGCTTATGTAAACCCCATATGACCATATTTCATCTATCTGTCTGTCTGTCTTATTATTTATTTTATTTTAAACTCCCTCGCTATATTTTATTCCTATACTGCTTTCTGTAAAAATGAGTTTTTTTGAATATTAATAAAAAGTTACTTTATTTTAGTAATTCAGTTCAAAATGTAAACATCATATATTATATAGATGTATTAAAATTAGAATGTTATGCAAGACCAGTTTTTACTGTTGGCAGTATGGGCAGTGTGCCAAATCTTCTGGAAAATGAAATATGCATCTCCATAAAAGTTGTCAGCAGAGGAAGGCATGAAGTGCTGTAAGATGTTGTGGGAAAACACTGCACTGACTTTGGACTTGATAAAACACAGTGGACCATCACCAGCAACACCAGACATGGCTCTCCAAACCATCAATGAATAAATGATATTCACATTTTTTTTTAAATGCACCTGTATAAAGTTGATGGACTTAATAAAAAAAAGTATATTGAAAAGAGACAAAATTGGCCTAAACAATGAATATATGTAGTGTTTGATTGTCTCACAAAATAACGTGTACATGTACATGTGTGTTGCAGTGAAAGACGAGTGTGTGTCAGAAGAGGATGAGAGGAGTCGAGATGCTCTGGTTGAGAAGATCCTTCAACAAGGAGACACAGCGGTAATTTTTCCAGAAGCACCAGAAGACGAACCGCGACAGGGCACACCAGAGACCAGCGGCCACGACGAGAACGGTACATAATGCACATATTTATGCACATTGTGTGTCCAAATATTCATGGATACCCATTCTAATAAATGCATTAAAGGGCTAAATAGGTACAAAGCTATAGGTAAACATTTGAGATGAGTTCCAGCATCCTGTCTTTATGAATGCACGAATCACTGAATGCAATCAAACACTCACAGCAATGTGTCACGCCTGGCCCTGTTTCCTGTCTGTCCTCGTGCCTGTGTTGTCCCACGTGACCCGTGCCCCTGTGTTCTGTCAGTGTTTTTCCACTCACCTATGTCCATTTGTAGCTCCGCCCCTCATTAGTCTGTCCCCAGGTGTTACCTGTTCTCCTTCCCGCCTTGTGTGTATATTTAAGCATCTCAGTCATTAGTGTTTCTGTCGGTTCTTGTGCGTTTATACGTCTGTCACGGCTGTGTTAAATCCCGTCTGTCAATTAGTCTCCTGTTTCTGTTTGTTTTATGTTTTGTTTTCTGTTCTTTAATAAATGATACTTGCGTTAGCGTCCGCTCTCCTCGTCCAGTCCTTCTCACAGCGTTACAGAAGAACCGACCAAAAATATGGACGCTGCAAGTAATCCTTTTTTTGGATCCAGGCTGGCTATCCGACCCACTCCCTTCTCTCGCGGCGTTCAGGAGGAGTATGCGGCTGAAAACTCCTCCACTTCCCGGCGCCGGAGGAGAAGAGGTGGGCGGCGGCGCTCTCAGCGCTCCCTTTCTCCGGTGGAAGATTTCCGGAGCGGAGAAAATTTTGGGGGGGCGATACGGGTTGGTGCGGTTAGCCTCGGTACTCTTTACAGAGGAGGCCAGGCTACCCGGGAGCCGTGGGACTTTCTTGGCTGTGCTCCCAGCAGCTCCGAGGACGAGGAGCCTTTCCCCGCACCAACCCGCCTTCCGCTGCCTGATCCCGCACCTGTTTACTGGCCGCCTCCTGTTTCCACGCCGCGCTCCGTGAGGCCCGTGGATGGGACGCCACGCTCCGTGACTCCCGTGGCTCATCCGCGCTCCTCGACTCTCCCGGCTGAGACGGCGTACTCCGTGAAGCCAGCGGATGGGACGCTACGCTGTGTGATTCCCGTGGCTCATCAGCGCTCCGAGAAGCCGCTCTCTGAAGCTCCGGCTAAGCTAGCTAGCCTGCTAGCTCCACCGCGCTCTCAAGCTCCACCTACTTCCAGCTCTCCAGCCCGGCCGGATTCCAGCTCTGCAAATCCTGATCCAGAAGCAAGCTCCGGTCCGGTCTTTACAGCCTTGCCTACTGCTCCAGTCCTGTTGTTAGCGGCCGCCGCGCCTGCTCAAGCTGCACCCGCCGCACCTGCCCAAGCTGCACCCGCCGCGCCTGCCCAAGCTGCACCCGCCGCGCCTGCCCAAGCTGCACCCGCCGCGCCTGCTCAAGCTGCACCCGCCGCGCCTGCTCAAGCTGCACCCGCCGCGCCTGCCCAAGCTGCACCCGCCGCGCCTGCTCAAGCTGCACCCGCCGCGCCTGCTCAAGCTGCACCCGCCGCGCCTGCTCAAGCTGCACCCGCCGCGCCTGCTCAAGCTGCACCCGCCGCGCCTGCTCAAGCTGCACCCGCCGCGCCTGCTCAAGCTGCACCTGCCGCGCCTGCTCAAGCTGTTCAAGCCTCCGTGTCTGCTCCAGCACCAGCAGTGCCTGCCACCAATGTGGTACCCACTGTCCCTGACCCTGTACCCGCGGCTCCGTCCGCCTCTGACTCTGTACCTGCTCCGAGACCAAAGTTTGGCCCTAGGCCCTGTGTCCCTAAGCCAGCGAGGTCTCCTGCTCCAGCCCCTCGAACTCTGCCCAGGCTGGCCCCTCAGACATTGACTTTTCCCAGCCCTGGGCTTCCGTCTATGTTTGTATTTGTACCTGTGTCTGTTCCTGTTTTAGTTCCAGTTTCTGTCTGCGTCCCAGTATTCGTTTCCAGTAGTGTCTCAGTTCCTGTCCCCGTCACTGTGCTAGTTTCTGTCCCAGTTAATGTTTTTGTCCCTGTTCCCCTGTCCAGTCCTGTCCTGTCTGCATCCCTGTCTAGTGTCCAGTTCCCTGTCCAGTCTCAGTCTCCTGTCCAGTTCCCCGTCCAGTCTCAGTCTCCTGTCCAGTTCCCCGTCCAGTCTCAGTCTCCTGTCCAGTTCCCCGTCCAGTCTCCGTCACCCGTCCAGTTCCCCGTCCAGTCTCAGGCTCCCGTCCAGTCTCAGTCTTTCGTCCAGTCTCTGTCCTCTGTCCTGTCTCCGTTTCAGTCCCCGGTTTCGTCTCGTGTTTTCCCCGGCCTCTCCCCGCCGCCAGCCCCCGGGGTTGGTTTTTACGCGCCTCGGGAGCTGCGCGTTTAGGGGGAGGCTTCTGTCACGCCTGGCCCTGTTTCCTGTCTGTCCTCGTGCCTGTGTTGTCCCACGTGACCCATGCCCCTGTGTTCTGTCAGTGTTTTTCCACTCACCTATGTCCATTTGTAGCTCCGCCCCTCATTAGTCTGTCCCCAGGTGTTACCTGTTCTCCTTCCCGCCTTGTGTGTATATTTAAGCATCTCAGTCATTAGTGTTTCTGTCGGTTCTTGTGCGTTTATACGTCTGTCACGGCTGTGTTAAATCCCGTCTGTCAATTAGTCTCCTGTTTCTGTTTGTTTTATGTTTTGTTTTCTGTTCTTTAATAAATGATACTTGCGTTAGCGTCCGCTCTCCTCGTCCAGTCCTTCTCACAGCGTTACACAATGCTCCAAAATCTGGAACGCTTCAAACACCTGTCAATTGCAATCACCTAGCTGAATTTAAGGCATATCGGTGTATTTTTGGTATTGTGGGGGCGCAACAAAAAAAATATGCCTTGCGCAGCTCAAAACGCAGAAAAGTCTTATACTAAATCTCTTAATGAATCATGGGTGTGTTTTGGGCATAAATTTTAAATAAACCAATCAGTGTGCCAGTCATCATTCTCTTTAAGAGCCAGGTGTGCTCTGACTTTGGCGCATTTGTATCTTAACAGCTGTTTAACAAGTGGGGGCGTATGCCCTGGCATACTTATAGGAATGGACTCTGACTTTTGACTGTTGTCATGGTTTTAATCAGTCAGTGGAGCTCCTGTATTTTCTGCCCCCAAAACCTAAAACCTAACTAGCAGCCAGTAAACGCACAAAATAGTATGTGTCATTAATTTAATAAGAAACATAAAATGGGCAGATGTCCTAGTATGTTTGTCTACATAGTGTATACAGTATGTCAGTTTAACCCTAAACAAGCCTAAACACACACAGCAAACTCCCCCAAGTTCACTGTGAACACACAGCTCACCTCTGATGACTCTGATATTCCCACCTGTGCTCACCTGTTTGAACAGAAACGGAGAAAACGCAGCACCTGAGCAAACCTGTCCTACCTGAGAGACTTTCTCACGTTCCTGATAGTGTGTGTGGGTGTGGGAGCATTTCACCTGACCAGGGGAGAAGTTTAATACATTACCTGTTAACAGGTAATATGTTACCTGTGTGAAAGTGAGGCAGTCAGAGATAGAAACACAGGCCAGGTGTAGCCCTCAGCCCTCAGCAATTACTAATGTACTCAACCACTAACTCACTGTTATACATTTATATTTTCATCTCTGGAATTTAACAGACACACTTATCAATATATTTGAGTATTAAAGAATGTGCACAAACACAGGTGAAATGAACAGACAAAAAGCTCCGCCCAGAACAGGACGCATATTTAACGCTGAACATAAGCAATTCTTAACCAGTTAACATATATCAGTGTTGGTGGCCAGCTGGAAGGATTTGATAAACTATGTTACTGGGATTTTCCGTTTTCAGTTAAAGGATTTTGCTTAGTTATGGTTATGGTTACCAAGCAACAAACAAGAAAAAAAGCCATTTATTTCTGCATTTTTTACTAAGATTTATTATTATTAAGGCACTGTATTGTTATTCACTTCTTCTACTTCTAACACATGCAACGCACACTTTACAACACACACAAACACACACACACAGTGCAACCACAGGGGATAACATAGCAACACCCTAACAACCACCTTAGGATATTATAGCAACCACCTAGCAACACTTTAGTAATCACATGGGATACCAAAGCAATAGCTGCTATAGCTACTGTGTCTGTCTGTCTGTTTGTGTGTATGTGTCTGTCTGTGTGTCTGACTGTCTATCTGTTGGTCAGTCTGTATGTTTGTCTGCCTGTCTGTCTATCTGTGTGTCTGTCCGTGTGGATGTGTGTGTGTGTCTTTTTGTCTGCCCCCCCTGCTTGTCTGTATGTGTGTGTGTGTCTGTATGTGTGTTTGTCTGTCTCCCTGTCTGTCTGTTTATGCAATCTACATTCAATATCTAGAAAATTTGTAACTTTTCTCATTTCACTTATTAATTAATTGGGTACCACTTTAAAATAAGACTACCCTAATAAAGGGTTTATAAATGGTTTACAATTAGTTTATTGATTACTAATTAGGTTGTAAATGCCTTAAAAATCATTAATAATCAGTTATAACACATCGAAGAAAGGGCAACAGTGTAGATTGCTGTGGGTTTAGTATTTGGCAAACAACAGGTCATTGTTGCCCTTTCTATGTATGTGTTATAACTGATTATTAATGATTTTAATGCATTTACAACCTAATTAGTAACCATTAATAAACTAATTGTAAACCATTTATAAATCCTTTATAAAGGTAGTCTTATTTTAAAGTGGTACTATAAATTGTTATATTTTGGAGGAACTGCATACTTTATCTTCTGTGGTCCACGATTCCATTCCACCCATTTCCCAAAGTTAGTTTGAGACTAACTAAAAGACCCAGCTCTCTCTTACTGCAGCTCATTCATTGTTCAGGCTGGTAATGATTCACCTTTTTGCAGGTGTTGTTGTTTTTGTTTTTGATTATGGAGCTGCTGTTCCTCTCTTTGCTTTTCGTTCCTTTTCTCCTCATCCTCCTCTTTGTGCTGAAGATGGGGTGCGGATGGAGGGAGGAAGTTGTTGCGTTGTGCTGGAGCTGTCACTCAGCCCACATCAAAGGCCTCTCCACATTACAGCGTGTGATTGAAGTTCACATATTCCCCTACTTCAGCTCTCGCTCTTCAAAACCAGTGTCATCAAAACCAGCACAATACCACACAGAGCACGCACTTATCATCACGTACACATACACTCTCTCACTAATACATTCACACGATATCGTTGGCAAACAAGGTGGCTATGTTTTTTTTTTTTTTTGAGCAATAAACCTCATTCGGGTCTTTTATGTTTTATGAATTTTGGTAAACTTGTAGTGTTGTATTGTATACTGAATCTACTGTATCTACAGCTCTGTAAAAAAAAATAAGAGACCACTTAAAATGATGAGTTTCTTCGATTTTACCAAATTGAAAACCTCTTGAATATAATCAAGAGGAAGATGGATGCAGTGTGTAAGACTGGTGGAAGAGAACATGCCAAGATGCATGAAAACTATGATTAAAAACCAGGGTTATTCCACCAAATATTGATTTCTGAACTCTTAAAACTTTATCCATATGAACTTGTTTTCTTTGCATTATTTGAGGTCTGAAAGCTTTGCATCTTTTTTGTTTTTTCAGACATTTCTCATTTTCTGCAAATAAATGCTCTAAATGATAATATTTTAATTCGGAATTTGGAAGAAATGTTGTCCGTAGTTTATAGAATAAAACAACAATGTTCATTTTACTTAAACATATACCTATAAATAGCAAAAACAGAGAAACTTATTCAGAAACTGAAGTGGTCTCTTATTTTTTTCCAGAGCTGGATTTTATAATGTCTTTCTTTGGACTTCTATAATCAGGTGTTTCTTTTTATCTTTTCTTTTTTTTTTATGAAAGAAAACATTTTGTGTGATGTGTATGTAAGATTAAGTGAATTAAGCAAGCGATTGAGAGAAACCTAAACTCACACAGGTCTTTGTCCTTGTTCTCGTATCTTTGTCCTTGTACTTACCTTGCTCTCCCCTCTCTCTCTCTCTCTCTCCCTCTCTCTCTCTCTCTCTCTTTCTCTCTCAGGCACCCCAGATGCTTTCTCGCAGCTCCTCACATGTCCGTACTGCTCTCGCGGCTACAAGCGCTACACCTCCCTGAAGGAGCACATCAAGTACAGGCACGAGAAGAGCGAGGACAACTTCAGCTGCTCCCTCTGCAGCTACACCTTCGCCTACCGCACACAGCTCGACCGACACATGAGCGCACACAAAACAGACCGAGATCAGGTACTGCACACCTCCACATTAACTACCCTTCAACCACGTGAAATCAAATTTCAAGTCTTATTTTAAGACTTATTGCTCAGTGACTATAAGTAAAAATGCACCAAAATTAAATTGTCAGAAACTAAACAAAAATATTACTTACTAGTAATGTTTATTCCGCCAAATAATTCCAGTTAGCTGACTCTCTGTGCATCCCTGTCAATTGTGCATTGCTTGATAACTCCTGAGAAACATGTTTGCAATGAGGAATTAAAGTATGTGTTACATGCAGACCCTTTATTTTTAAGTCTTAACACTTAAATCATGTGTTTAGACAAAAACTAGAACAGTTAAGTTCTTGCACATGCATTTTTATTTGGTTTCTGTACAGAGTGGATTTTATTTATGTAAATTATTCCAAACAATAAATTCAGAAGTTATTATTATTAATAAAAAACAAATAAATTTACTTTTAAAACAACCATTATTTCCCATACATATTGTTTTAAAAGTACTGTATATTTGGGTGCAATGATTTGCAAAGGTATAGATGTTTAATCATACACTGGAGGACATTAATAATCACTAATTAAATTGTTATACATATGCATATATCATTGCTGTCACACTCAAAAAAACTACATGAAACTTGTTATCAAATTAAATCACACACAAATGGTAACTTGTGCAGCCGCAACAATACCAAGATATTGTCATCTGTTCTATATTTTATATGTAACAATATTTTGCATGTGTCAGTATACAACACAATGTAGGCACACGTTTCCACAGAGATCCACGTAAACACTACAGCGAGTGGAAGTGGAGGAGCTACTGAACGTGATGTCACGTGACCAAGAAAGCCAAAAAAAAAACTCACTGGTCCTCCTGTTTTTTTTTTTTTATCGCAGTCTGGATGCAAGAGTTTTATCACTTAGTAGAAGTGTGAAATATTTTTCACAGACGTCCCCCTGAGAAACTAGTCCTGTGAGGATAGGGCTTAAGACCACACATATGAAAGTGTCTAAAATTAAATGCAAAAAGATCAGAATTAACATTGACACTCGTATATGTGAACATAGCCTACCAGAAATGCTCCAAAATGAATTAGGATTCTTTTGTTGAATCTACAATATATGGTACCACATGCTTGAATTATGGGCATTAACTACACTTGCTACACAGTGATTTCTCAGTAGCATGAAGAAAATCTCACACACTCACTCACACTTTGTTTCTCTCTTTCTCTGTTTTTCCTCCAGCGGCATGTAAACCAAACAGGGGGTGGAGGAAATCGTAAGTTTAAGTGCACTGAATGTGACAAAGCCTTCAAATACAAACACCACCTGAAAGAACACCTGCGAATCCATAGCGGTGAGTGCACTTGGCCAGTTGTTGGGTCTGTGTGTATATTGTGTTTTAGTAATGAGGTAATTCCACATCAGTGTGCTGTATCAAGAGTTCTGCAGATTTGGTTTCTGGCTAACCCTCAGTAGGAAACATGATTGTGTTTGTATTGGCTCGTGGGGAACCTGATTGGACAGACTTTTTATTTCTGAAGATAACGGCAATCAGATGCATCTGGCCTTTCTTGGAATGTCTTACGTATTTACTTTTGTGTTAAATTTATTGTGCGTATTTATCTTTTAAAGTTTTAGTTTTTCCTAAAGGACTGAATATTACTGCAGAAATATAAAAAAGTTTTTGGAACATAAAGTTTCTGTTTTTATGAACACTCAGGGACTGCTCCAGGCTGTGGTGTGTAGTAACACAAATCAAATCAAACATGATGCAAGTTTAGATACTATCAGGATCAACCAATTGCTTTAAAATTACTTTAAATAAAAAATGCGTCACGTTAGAATTGCACAAATGTGGGTGGATGTTTTTTTCTTTTTTCTTTTGCTGATTCGACGTTAGGGAAAGGCTTTAAATCAGATATATAGTTTCAAAGAGTGGAAAACAATTACATTTGACTGCTTGTATAAACATTCTCAGTTTGTTATCATCTCCATATAACAGGATTTGTCTGTGTTTGTCCTGCAGGAGAGAAGCCATACGAGTGCTCGAACTGTAAGAAGCGTTTCTCCCATTCCGGCTCCTACAGCTCCCACATCAGCAGCAAGAAATGCATCGGCCTCATCTCCGTCAACGGCCGGCCGCGGCCTTCTCCGGCCACAGGAGGCGCCAAAACCCCTCAGTGCCCTTCCCCATCCCTGCCCTCATCTCCTGCCACCGCCCGTACCCAGCTCAGAGACAAACTGGACCACGCTAAGCCCCTGCAGGAGCAGCTCCCGCTCACACAGATCAAGTCTGAGCCCATGGACTATGAGTACAAGCCTGTGGTTGTGGCCCCGGCTGCTGGGGGCGTGAACGGAGTTTTCCAGGGCGGAGCTGCGGCCCCCCTTCAGGGAGCAGTACAAGCTGTGGTTCTGCCTACTGTGGGCCTGGTCTCACCTATCAGCATCAACCTGGGTGACCTGCAGAACATGCTGAAGGTGGCAGTGGACGGGAACGTGATCAGGCAGGTGCTGGAGAACGCCCAGACCAAAGGCCAGCCTGCAGGAACTGGGAGAGTGGCAATCGCCCAGGCTCCTCAGCAAGTTATCCAAGCCATTAGTCTTCCTATTGTAGACCAGGATGGAACGGCCAAAATCATCATCAACTACAGCTTGGATCCATCGCAGGCCCAGGCAGCCCTGCAGAACTTGAAGAAAGAGCCTATTGGTCAGAACACTGACGCCTGCAAGACAGAGAGACTGCCAGAGGACCTGACCATCAAAAGCAAGACAAGCAAAGAGAAGCCTACTATTACTACGGGTGAAGAGAAGCAGCTGGAGAAGTCTGTCAGTGATGTATCACCCAAACACTGTGGCAAGGAAGGACAGCAGATCAACGGGATGCATCCGGAGGAGAAGTCTGGAGTAGATATTGGACTATGTCCTGGGAAGCCTCCACTGAAGAACCTTCTGTCCCTACTCAAGGCTTACTTTGCATTAAATGCTGAGCCCACCAAGGAGGAACTGGCCAAAATCTCTGAATCAGTCAGCCTTCCTACCGAAGTGGTCAGAAAGTGGTTTGAGAAGATGCAATCCGGTCAGATTTCTGTGGAAATGTCTTCTCCATTGTCGCAGAATGAGCAGAATGCTGGTGAAGATACTGATGAAACACCAGAAGAGCTCATCAAGTTGACACTTGAGAAAGACAAAGAACCCCAGAAGAACCTAGAAGAGCAGGAGATGGAACTGCATAGCCCTGCAGAGGGCGCTACAGCTGGGATAAATGGGACAGAAAATGGCCCAGCATCCCCTTCACCACTGAACCTGTCTGCAGACGGGCCCGTCCCAGCCCGGACTGCAGAGGAGGGTGATGGACCCCTCGATTTGTCCCTCCCCAAATCCGCCGCTGCACCTAATGCGGCTACCACTCACGCTAACACTGTTTACTCGGCTCAGGACGAGCCACTGAACTTGACTTGCACAAAGAAGGAAGCGTCCGGCATCGCAAACGCTAGCGCTGCCGGCTATGCTAACCAAACAAGTGCCAATCCCATAAACATTGTGACCACTCAGCTGCCCACACTGGTGGCCATCACCGATCAGGGCCACGGGCAGTGCCTACGCGCCCTCACCACCACTAAACAGACCATCCTGATTCCACAGCTGGCCTACACCTATACCACTACAGCCTCCAGCCCAGCAGGGGGCGACACACAGCAGAAGACCATACTGCGGGTCAACGGAATCAAGGTGAGAACAGGTCATCTCTGGATTTAGACAACTACAATGTTCATGTAACTGTTCCCTTTTTAAGTGAAGTTCTAGAAGATCTCTCATAAGTATTGGGACACTTAAACATTCATAATGTCTCCAGAAATCAAGGGTATCATGTCAGAAGGTTAATGATCATGTGCTCCTTTCTGAGAGCCCAGTTTTATTGGGAATACTTCTCTGTGTGTTTGTGTTTACACATCTGTGTCAGCAATTGGTTCTAATTAAAGTAGCTTAATTCACTTGTTCGATGTATGGAACTTAAGGACACTTTACATATCGTCACTGTCAAATTGAAAACAAGTATCTCCAAAACAGCGACTTTAAATAAGAGAGAGAAAAAAAAACCTTCTTAACTTTGAATGGAAGTCAATATAAAAACAATTAATTTCAAGTAATTTTGGAAAAAATCAATTGGTCCATTCATCAAGAAATTTTGATACAGTGTATGGGACAGTTTGTTTGGTCAAAACTAAAAATCAACAAAAATGGAGATACTTGTTTGTCATTGGACAGCGATGATATACAGGGAAAAGGGAATAGGGAAGGAGAGGGGGAAAAGGAAAGGGGAGGGGGGGGAAGCCAATTCAGCTAGTTGCCTTTCCAGGTGTTGTTCCGAATCCTGCAACAGCAGAATGAGCGCAACAAATTACCCTCAGATTCCTTTTATTAATGTTCATTAATAAGGATGAATCTACAGTTACAGTAGATACAGTAATAAAATAAAGGGTACTGTCATGCCTGCCTTGTTTGTTCTGAACCTTCAGACTTTTCTGTTTGGTCTAAACCAAACAAGCAGGTGTGGAAGTCGATGCGAACCATGGTCTGGACAAAAGGATCAACATTTTGTCTAATCAAAGAAGGTGGTCTCAGTGGTCTCAATCAGGTTAAACTGAACCGTTCTCTGGTTTGTTTTGTTTTTAGTAGGGCTGTCAACATTAAAGCATTAATGCACGCAATTCATTTGGAATCAGTAGTGCCTTATTATGTTTTTACCCCAAGTTTATTACGCCACCAAGGTTGATCCCAACTTCCGCCATAATCTGCCCCACCCAACGCATAGATTTATTTCTGGCTGAATGACTGAAAAGCTCCAACACGCTCTTGGTTCAGACTTCCAGCTCCGACCCAGATAGAAGCACATGGAATAAACGTAATATCTATCCACTATAACTACCCACTATAAAAGCTTGCATCTTAGGAAGAACAAGTGCAATTAATCGCAGTTATTCATAGAATATTTTCGAGATTAATTAGCTAAAAAATTTGATCAATTGACACCACTAGTTTTTAGAAAATTTAGAGTTTTGGACCAATTACAGGAAGCATTAAACAACAGAAGAAGAAAAAGAACTGATGTTGTGTCATAATCTGACTAGACTTGGCCCAAAACATTATGGCATTAACAGATTTTACTTGTAACTTCTGTATCTACTGTAACTGTAGACTAATCCTTATTAATGAACATAAATAAATGGAATCTGAGGGTAATCTGTTGCACTCATTCTGCTGTGTTGGATTTGACACAATACCTGGAAAGGCAACCCAATGAATTGGCAACATTCGGAGAGACATTGCTCATATAGGTGATAATGATAAAACATAGAAAATTCCTTTAGTTCCTGCAGTTACTAAACTGCAGTGTGGGACCAAAAACTAACAAGGATAAATGTACGGTATACAACATGTTCTATCCACCAAAACAAAGTTTGCTGATTAATAACTGAACGAACACAAATCCAGTGTGGGAGTAACTGGATATAGTTGCTTTACACATGCAATGCACAAAAAAATCCAGGTCCAGGCAGATTTTAAGTTAATGCTGATATATATATATATATATATATATATATATATATATATATATATATATATATATATATATATATATATATACATATATATATATTTTTTTTTTTTTGAAAAGAAACAAAAGAATAAGCATTAAATTAATAGCCTTTGTTAACTTAACAAACAAACTACTCAGCTGGTACCAGCACCCCCCAGAGGCCTGGTAGACCACTCTATTAATGGCTATGGAAAACCCCATTTACCTATAGAGAGAACACAGTCTTGGAAAGAGTTATGTAATACTGATAACAAAACAAATTGAGTTAAATTAAATAACACAAATCAAACAAAGTGTAGAAATGGCTCCTACGCAGTGTAACAAACACATGAACCTTGCACAGTGATAATTTCCCTGTTTGATTTCTTTAGGAGGAAAAGCTGGAGAACACCTCAGAACTGGCTTCAGTTTTAGATGAGCAGACAGACTCAGACTCCGGCCCAGCGAGGAAGAAGATGAAGAAGACTGAGAACGGCCTGTACGCCTGCGACCTGTGTGACAAGATCTTCCAGAAGAGCAGCTCGCTGCTTCGACATAAATACGAACACACAGGTACGCTGAACGCAACTCAACACATACAGACAGAGGAGCAGAGCGTGATCTCACCCTCGCCGAGACGTTCACCTGCTGGGCCTTCAGAATTATGAGGCCAACTGGTTTTGAAGGGGAAATTGTGACAGAGCAGGTTAAATTGCAACATTATTATTGCCTATTGCGCATTTAACAGGGTGGAATTCACAGTTCCAAATAGCGTTACATGCGCTGGAGGGTGCGGAGGGTTGTCATTTGCTGGCCAGAAGAATTACCTTTTAACATGGAACCCAGTCTGTTACATCAGAACTCTGGTAGTAATTTACACTCTCTCTCTCTCACTCTTTCTCTCTCATGCTCTCTCTCTCTCTCTGGGCGCTGTTAGATCTTATCCAAGCCAAAGAGCTGCTCACCTCTCTCTTTCGATTCAGATTCCCAGCCAAAAGCAAGCAGCCTACATCCAAATGACATCACTGTGCCTTGAACCATGAGCTTGTACTTTCTTATCCTTCGCTCCAAAGCCACAGTTTATAAAACTCTTACCTCCAGCCCACGGCGGAGCGGGGCCGCCTCACCCTCTGTTGCTTATTTTGATTCATTGTTTGGTTTTATTATCCATGGATACATAATGACACGTAGCGCTTAATCCTTTGAAGCTCGGTGCACGCGGGTTGGGAAAGGCAGGCTTACGGAGCGCCGTGGAGATTAATACAGAGGTATTTGTCACTGAGGAGCTTCGTAAGCTCAGGCGGTGTACGGTGGCTTTTAAACTGCTTGTGTAACGAGCTCTGAAAAGCTCATATTTCCTTCCACATAAACACTCATCTCTGTAACTTTCAGAGGATGTAATGTGGGCGGTAATCCTGTGATAATTACTCGATACAGCTAAAGGGAAAATAAACGCACTGTGTTGTTGCATACACAAAGAGGCACATGCACGTTTGTTTTTTGTTTGTTTTTATGTAATGTCAGGAGATGGGGTCATGCATATGTACAATGAGATTTCAACATGTTCAACAAGTTTTATAAAAAAAAAAAAATGCAAAGAACATTTATTTATTTTTATTTTTTTGGCAGGGGTGCGATAAATCAATATATAGCCAAATTAAACATACAATCACTTACATTATTAATTTAGAGGTGCTTAAGCTTCCAAAATGTTTTATATACATGCTAAAACCAGGCCTTTTAACTTTCTCCATAGTGATTATAATTGACTACAAATATCATAGTAGCCTCTTAATTTATGTTTAGTGATATGTTTTGTTAATACTATGTTGATGGTTTGTTTATTTTGATGGAAACATGGACACACAGCTAATTACATGATCTGGAACAGGATCTAGCTAAGTTTAAATACCGATTATTGTTGGCAGTTTCATTTATTGGACATTTAGTTGAAGGCAAGTTTAATGTCAGTTGAGCCTTAACAAGGGGTCTTACCAATAAGGAGCAGTAAGTTTACTGCTACTCTGCATCACAACAGACTGAGAGGGTTACCTACAGAGCAGCACTAGTAGCTGCTAATTAAGCAGTGTTCTTTTTATTTATATTTTAATCTATATTATATTTTATATTTTAATTATTTATTTGACAGCATAACAGGTTTTAAAAGGGTTGTGGCATTTCAGAATAGGACAAAATTACAATTTCACCTTTTTCTACTTGTAACTCAGTTCCAAATGGAAGGGTGTCACTCGAAAATAATGCCCCACAACAAAAAGTTTTATGATTTTCTTTTGATTAGATAAAGATATATAAACTAATTTTCCCCTGTATCACTCTACCAGCTGTCAAGCATGGTGGTGGTAGCAATATGTTCTGAGATATTTTTCTCCAAGTAGAGCTGGGTACATTGGACAAAGCGGACTACCTCTGACTTATTTAGCAAAACAATAAAACCAGACCGGAATGTTTGATTTATAGTTGGACACAATTGATTATTTAAACAGGACAATGAATCCAGAAACATATCCAGACAAAGGTGGCTGTGGAATGGATAAAGCTATTGACCTCCTTTTACTCGTTTTTATCCAATGGTCAGGACCCCACAGGACCACCACCGAGCAGGTACTATTTGGGTGGTGGGTCGTTCTCAGCACTTTGGTGACATGGTGGTGGTGGTCATCTAATATTGCTGTACTCCTTTAAAATAATCTTTCATTGAAACATTTTGCAATAATTACATTATCAACTTATTGTACAATAAATAGTCATTACCTTAATAATACTTGAGGTGATATCCATACGTGTAATGTTTTTTTTGTATGTTTGTTCACATATACAGCTCTGGAAAAAAATAAGAGACCACTTAAAAATGATGAGTTTCTTTGATTTTACCAGATTGAAAACCTCTGGAATATAATCAAGCGGAAGATGGATGATCACAAGCCATCAAACCAAACTGAACTGCTTAAATTCTTGCACCAAGAGTGGCATAAAGTTATCCAAAAGCAGTGTGTAGTGGTCTCTTATTTTTTTCCAGAGCTGTATAACAGGAAACAGTATTTTAGCCAGTCTCCCATTTCCATCACACAGTGTGGTGAGCAGTAGGTGAAGAAAACGTATATGTTTCCCAATTTATGATTAATTTAAATGGTGTTTTCTTTTAAAGGGTATGGAAGATTTTATTTGCTATTCTATTATCACTGTGTCAATGGTAATTAAATTTTCTTAAAATGGCACTAATATTAAATAGAGCAATAATTTCTAAGCCTAGGTCTGACAGTGAATATCTGTGCTGAAAATGTAAAATATAAGCGTGAAACAAAACTAACGCTAGTATTTCTCTGTCTGTTCTGCAGGTAAACGGCCCCACGAATGTGGAATCTGCAGCAAAGCTTTCAAACACAAGCACCATCTGATCGAGCACTTGCGTCTGCACTCAGGAGAAAAGCCATACCAGTGCGATAAGTGCGGCAAACGCTTCTCCCACTCAGGCTCCTACTCGCAGCACATGAACCACCGCTACTCCTACTGCAAGAAAGAGAACCTCGGCCAGGACCTTCTGCAGAGCCCCGAGGAGGAGGAGAACCAGAGCGAGGAGCAGCCTCGACCTGAGAGCACCGCGCCCTCGCCTCCGTCACAACTGGACTCAGATGAGCGAGGGAGCAGCGCCAGGGAGGACGAGGAGAGCGAGGAGGAGGAGGAGGAGGAGATGGGCTCTGGCAGCATGGTGGACGAGGACGAGATCCAGGTGGTCCAGATCGGAGAGGAGGGAGGAGAAGAGGAGGATGAGGATGAGGAGGAGGAGAGGATGGAGGAAGAGGAGATGACCACGACACAGAATGGAGGAGAGGAAGAGACAGTGGTGGAAACACTAGTAGAAGAAGAAGGAGGAGGAGGAGGAGAAGAAGAAGAAGAGGATGGAGAGATGATGAAGGTTGTGGTGATGCAGGACTGCGAGGAAGAGGAAGAGGAGGAGGAGCAGGACGAACACGACCGAGAAAGAGCAAAAGCAGAGGAACAAGCAGAAAACGCAGAACCAATGGACACGCAGGAGAACAAGGACGAGACACAGGAACAAACTGAGGCTGATGAGGCCGGAGAGAGGAACGAAGGCGATGAACGAGGAGGAGAAGAACTTGTGAAGGTGAACGGTGCAAATGAAGGAAACACACCCAGTAAAAACAGAGATGTGAAATGAACAGAAAAATAAAAGAACACAGCTGGGCTTTTGTTGCCCTGATCCTTTGCTACATCGTTTTACAGACGTTACTAATTTGAAGGAAACAAAGACTGCAGATGTGTCTCTTTCAGAGAGTTCAGACTGACTGTGCAGTAATGAAGACAGAAGAAGGAGGAGGAGGAGGAAGAGGAGGAGAGAGAGGAGGAGGAGCGCTGGAGCGCTGACGCTGCATTTTAGCCCACTACTGTGTATAAAACCCCCTGGTGTGCCTGATTAAGAAAAAAAAAGAAAAACAAAACAAACTAGTTGCTTTTCCACAAAACCAGTGTTTATGAATATGGTTTGTATAAATATAAAGTTTAACAAACGTAAAAAAAAAAATTGACGCATATACGGACTGAAAGCTAGACACGTTTTAGCTAATAATATTTTATTACTAAAACACCTTGGGTCAATTTCTTTTTATCAGTGTTACTAATTTTTTGTCACTCTTGTTTAAACCTTAAGAAGTTGTACAGTTGGGAGAGATTTCTATACGTTTTTATTGCCAATGAACAAAACTCAGTATTTTATTGCATTTGAAGGAGAAGAAAAAAAAAAATCCTGTGCACTACCATACTCCCAGTTTACCGATGGATCACCTCTGTGGGCCTTGCGTTGTTTAATGTCTACCTTTCAGTATTAGCACTCTGTTAGAGCTAACCCCTATGCCACGCTAGCCGGCGCTAGCCCCACATTTACCTGTCTGATTTACTTTTTTTGTGTGGTAAAGAAGTGGTCTATGAGCCTTAAATGTAAGAAACAAGCTAACAAAAAAAAATACGATTTACACGGGTTTGATGGGATGGCAGGATGGTGGCAAACCATCCGAAATCATCTGAAAACTAAACGTTTCTGAGAAGCAGTATTATTTCTGAGAAAGAGAAAAAGCAAAGTCAAAAATGTCAAAAATTCACTCCTCAGTCTGAGACCGCCCACTCTCCGTTATGCAAAAGCATGCATGTTGAAGTGCCATTCGACAGTGCTCTCGCCGTTCCCGGACACTTACCAGGCAGCATGTTGACCTGTGAGCTGGCGCTGTCTTTAACGTTTTATTAATAATGTGGTAGCAAACCTAACCTTAAACCTGAACCCCTGAACCTAAACCTAAACCACTAGTCCTGACCAAAGGACAAGACTGCCTCTTTTTTCTAAACTCAGTTCATCCCACCTGTCACTGCAGTTCAGGACAAAACAATCAAAAACGAGAACAAAAAAAAGAAAAGTTTGGTTTCTTTCGTTTCAGCCTTGAAGTGTTTGTTTGATCTTTTTTGTTCCTCTGTTTGTTTGGTGCACTTCTTTATCCCATTGGCTGCACATACACTTTTTCTTCAGGTAACAAGCATAAGCAAATATGAACCCGTAATGACCCTCACCTGACATTTGTTTTGTTTTTTTTATTTCTACTTTTATAACAGTCAGTATTAATTTCTGTCTATTCTGTTTGTTTGATTGTTTGTTTGTTGGTTTGTTTATTTGTTTTTAAGTGAACATTGTGTATTGTTTGTTTGCAGTCATGGCAGTATTATTCTTCACCCCCTTCACCAGTATAACTTTGTTTAGTTTTAGAGACCTTTTATATTTATGTGTCTTATTTTTGTATTTTTCTTTATGGTTATTTATTACACGACGTAGTGTACAATATTGTAGTTTGTATTAATACAATAATATATTTTAGTATGAAGAATAATTTCGAAGATAAATGAATGCAAAGCTGGGGAAGAACCTCTAGCATTTCAAAGTGTTTTAAAACAGAAAGAGTATTATTTTCAAATTTTCAATTGTTTGAAAGAATTAAAAAAGTGAAATAAAATGTAAAAAAAAAAGAAAGAAAGAAAGAACGAAAGACAGACCACCCAATGAAGTATTGGACCTTTATCTTCTCGCGTTGCCCATTCTCATGTTACTGTGTCTTTCCCCACTAGACCTCGAGGCTACTGAACATTGATAAACTAATTGTATGCTATACACGCATGAGTCTTCGCTGTTGTACTGAAGGATCATCCTTAACCACGATACTGTGCTGCCCTTTTTACGAAAAGCCAAAATGTCGTTAACGTCAACTTTTGTTTGATTTTGTGCCAATGTGTTCGTTTGTCCACGTCAAGGCCACAACTTGTTTTATATGTCCCTGTTTTAATCTATGGTTCTGTATTTTTTTTATAGATAGTTTTTTTTTTTGTTTTTTTTTTTTTGTTTGTTTTTTATGACTCCCCATCTCACAATAAAATACATCAAGAATTGAACACGAGCTGCTGTGGACTGGAATTGTTTTATCCTTTCATTTTCAATAAAAATATCCATATTTGACGCTGCGTATCGATACAATATATTGCAATGTTCATATATTGTCCCACCCCTACTGGAAATGCTCAAAAATGATGAAAATGGGAAAATATTTTTTTTTCCTTCACTTATAAAGTTGCCATTTGGAAGATACAAGGTTTTGCAGACCAAAACTACCTGCCGATGAAGGATCCATTTGATGAAGCATCATCAGAACACGCCCTCTACACAGAGCAGACTGGAGATTCGAGAAAGAGAAAGAATGTCAGAAACATTCATTGAAAAAAGAAAGGAAAGAAATGAAGATGTAAAGCAGAGGAAGATGTGGCCTGACCTTGAGAACTCCTGAAGGTTATTAGCATTGATCAGGGTTGGGTTACAGGCTGGCTTTTGGGCCAGAGAGCATGAATTAGTAATGCACTGGAGCTCGGATCTATAATCTGATGAAAAGTCTGAAAATGATGCCACACCAGCTTCAGCTCCCTGATACTGTACAGCTAAACGGCTGCTGTGTGTGTGTGTGTGTGTGTGTGTGTGTTGAGTTAGCCAGATAAAGAGCTAGGATCTCTCCTGGGAGGCATTAGTGTATGTGTGTGTGTGTTTGAGTTTGTGTGTGTGAGTGTGTGGGTGTCACAAGACGGATGTTTGAGCCATGACTGGGAATGGTTCACTCCTTTCCATTAGTTTTGGTTTATGTCACTAATATTGTCAATAGTTTGTGTATTATTCTTCAGGTCAAGTGTGTGTGTGTGTGTGTGTGTGGGCTGTATTTATAGAAGCTTCATGATATAAAGTTGGGGCAACTGAGGCCAAGAGAGAGAACAGACTCAAAGCAGAACTTCCCCTGGGAAATTTCCAGAAACACACACACACCAACAATTACTTCTCATGTACATACCAGCTTCATTTACCTGAGCAACAGGATAGTGTGTGTGCATGTGTGTGTGTGTGCGTGTGTGTATAGAGTTAAATGAGATGCTGAAATGTTGATTGGTTTGCGATCAATGGCTTTTTCCTGGTTCTCCATCAGTTAGTCAGATTATAAAGAATTGCTGCCCCAGCTTTACCCACATATATAGAGCTTCCCAGATTCCACCAGAGTGACACAGCCACTGCTTCTGAACACTTTCTTTAATTGGGTTTTATTTACCAAGAATATTTAATTGCTTTTCTGTTTAGTAAGACAAAAATAATCAGCTTCTTATTTGATTTATTTTATACTTTATTTATTATTTTATATACACATTCCCACATAATACTTTAGTCAAGTCAAGTCAAGTAGTTTTATTGTCAATACTGCATATGTACAGGACATACAGAGAATTGAAATGACGTTACTCTCCTTCCCAATTTTACAGCAGGTACAGATAATAGATTAATAAAGGAGAATGGGAGACACTATGGGTACAATACAGCAGGGACACAAATAGACATACATGAGACAGAAACAAGGTGCAGTGGTGTGGGGAGAAATAGATATATAAATATAAGTAAAAAAAAAAGTATATATTTATACTTTAATGCGAGAATGATTTAACAATTCATTCTCAAAGCAACATCTACTGCACTGCTCCGTTTACAGATAGATCCTTACCTTGTATAGTTAGGTTTTTATAGCCTTATATATTTTCTATTCTTCTGTGTTTTGATTTGTCTGAGTATGTTTCTTATTGTATTGTGTTGTTGCTGCTAGATGCCTAAATTTCCTTCGGGATAAATAAAGTATCTATCTATCTATCTATCTATCTATCTATCTATCTATCTATCTATCTAAAATCTCTGTTTTATATTATAGTTATACATAGACCCTTTTTTTTAAGTTTAAGTGCTGATGTCACAACAAGGGGGTAAATTTATGTGTTAACTAAGAAAGTCATTCTTTACAGAAAAGAAAAACAGTGTTTTACATACAATTGGACTTTTTTAAAAACATTACTGAACTACTTTGAATTAGGTGAGCATGTGTGGCCACACACTTATACAGTCAAACTGGGATCTTTCTTTTTAAAGTTAAATCACTCACCATCAGTGTGTAGTGATTCCCCACAGGCTACTCTACGTTAAATTGTAGGTCATATATTACTTATTATTTATTATTATATATTATTATATATTATTATTATTATTTAATTGCCTGGCCTCTATGTTGTAGGCTGTAAGAGCAAGCATAATATGCCTTAAGCCTATTTCTTTAGTAAATATACTTAAAAACTTTTACTTCCTCTCCATATTTCTTACCTCCTATTTCCATCCCTATCTCTTTATACACTGACTTTCATTTTCTTTTCTCCTTCACACCTTTCTAGCTCTATTCCTTTTCTTCTTTCCACTGCTTTTTTTCCTCTCTCCATCGCTCATCACTCCTTCTTTCCCTCTCTCAATCTCTCATTACTCTTATTACCTTCTCCCCACAATTCTTTCCATCTCTCTAAATACCTTTACTTTTCCTCTTATCCTTTTCCCATTGTCCCTTTTTTACCCCATCTTAACATTTCTTTGCATCTCTATTCCTCTCTTCCCTTTTCCTGTTATTCCTTTCTTTCCTCTTTTTAACATTTCTTTCCGTATCTCCATTTATTTCTCCATCTTATCCATTTTAGTTCTTCTCTTCATCTCTTTACACACTTTTTCTGTCTCATCTTTCTATACTTTCCCTTTCTACTCTTTCTTTCACCTCTTATTCCATTTATAATTTCTCTCACACCACACCACTGCCCACCACCTCCCACATCTCTCTTTACCTGGAAATGACATCAGCTCTACAGGCTTTGCTCAGTGAAGTGAGCTGTGTGTTTGTCAGAGCTGGTTACAGGTCAGAGGTGGGCTGATCTCCGAGGTGTGTTAAAGGTCATGAAGGGGTTGGTGTGCTGACCTGGTGCCCTGAGGTGGGTTAGAGATCATGGAGGGGGGGTCAGTTAGCTCCTTCCTGTGCCCTCGAGCTGCTCTCACATCCACAACCTGAACAATGAAGAACAGCCTGAGCAGCAAAAACAAACAACGTCCATCTGTGGATCAGATTTAGGGTCTGTCTCTTTCTCTCTCTCTATAGCCATGTCTCTCACTGTCTCTCTCTTCGTCTCTCAAGATTCTCTCTCTCTCTCTTCAATCGTGTCTCTCTACGTCTCTCTTTCTCACTGTCTCTCTAACAATGTCTCTCTTGGTCTCTCTAGCCATGTCTTTTGTGGTCTCTCTCAGTCTCTCTATCTAGCCATCTCTCTCTATCTCTCTCTTTCGCGATCTCTCCTTTGATTTCTCTAGGCACGTCTCTCCTAGCTCCTAGTCTCTCCCTCTTTAACCATGTCTCTCTCTGTCTCACTCTCGCTCTTCGTCTCTTAAAATTCAAGATTCTCTCTCTCTCCAGTCATGTCTTTTTCTTTTCTCTCTCTCTCTCTCTCTCTCTCTCTCTCTCTCTCCCCCTCTCTAACAATGTCTCTTTTGGTCTCTCTCTCTCTCTCTCACACACTCACTTTCTGTCTTTCTAGCCATGTCTTTTGTGGTCTCTATATATTTTCAGTCTCTATATAGTCATGTATCTCTTGGTCTCTCTCTCTCACTCACTCACTCACTCACTTTCTGTCTCTCTAGCCATGTCTTATGTGGTATCTCTCAGTCTGTCTTTCTAGCCATGTCTCTCTCTCTGTGTGTCCCTCTAGCCTCATCTCTCCTGGTTTCTTTCTCTTTTGGTCTCTCAAGATTCAAGATACTCTCTTCTCATGTCTCTCCTTGTGTATTTCTCTAGGCATGTCTCTCCCTCTCTAGCCATGTCTCTTACTGTCTCAGTCTCTCTCTTCGTCTCTTAAAATTTAAGATTTTCTCTCCCCCTCTCTAACAATGTCTCTCTTGGTCTCTCTTGGTCTCTCTCTCTCTCTCTCTCTCTCATTGTCTATCTCTCTAGTCTCGTCTCTCTTGGTTTCTTTCTTTCTTGGTCTCTCAAGATTCAAGATTCTCTCTCTCTCGCCATGTCTCTCTTAGTGTTTTTCTCTCGAGATGGATCTCACTGTCTCACACTCTTTCTCACTCTCTCTCTTCTTCTCTTAAGATTCAAGATTCTCTCTTTCTTTTGTCATGTCTGTCTCTGTCTCTCTCACTCACTTTCTGTCTCTCTAGCCATGTCTTTTGTGGTCTCTCTAGCCTCATCTCTTTCTCTCTCTCACATCATGTCTCTCCCTTGGTCTCACTCTCCCTCTAGCTATGAGTATGACTATGTTGGTGTCTCTATCTCCTCATGTCTCTCTTGGTCTCACGCTCTCTCCAGCTATGACTATCCTGGTTTCTCTATCTCACCATGTCTCTCTTGGTCTCTATCGCTGTCTCTATCTGTCTCTAGTCATGTCTCTCTTGGTCTCTATAGCCATGACACACACACACACACTCAGAGCCAGATGGCACAGAAGAGAAAAATCAATTAGAGCTCCACCTAAGGGGCAGGGGGAATTCAGCCCGGCCCACCGCAGCAGCCCCTCCTCAAACCTGGTCACAGCGAGATCACTCTTTTCTTTCACCCTCTGTTCCTCCTGCCATCCCTCCATCACCTCTACATTAATCCACTTCTCCATCTCTCCACCCACACTAACCTCATTACAGCCGGGAGGGGGGGGGGGTATATTTGGACTGACATGAATCACTGGAGTTATGCTAAACACTGAATTAAAGCACACAGACACACAATCAGACAGGAGCTGGAATGGTGAGGAACATCAACCTGGATTTATTCAGTGTTGGTAAACGCTGTCAGGGAAAGAGAGAGAAAAGCGGTGGAATGGAGGGGGGGAGGGAGGGAGGGAGGGAGTGGGAGGTGTAGGTGGATTTCTGAAAGAGGGATAATCTGAAGAGAAAGGAATGGAGCTGACGGGATGGATTATGATTCTGGAGGAGAAGGGAGAAGATTTAAAAAGTGAGCTTCATTACACCCTAGTGGCAAAAAAGCGGAATTACGTGTATTCTGTAAAAAAAAAAACCTCTCTAATTTTTAATAGCATGTCATATAATATTCTTACTTATCCTTTTACGTGGCTTCATGGATCCAAAACAGCCATAATACTTATAAAAAGGTCCATGTGTATTGGGACAATTTGGTTAATCTAAAAGCCACCTCAAACTCTTTTACAGCCTAAATAATTAAACAAACTAAAAATTCAGTAAATTCAGTAACATGCTAATAGTCATGGAGATAGGAGATACTACCGTGTCCCATGACTTTTGCCATGTTCCAAGAAAGCTAAAGAATGCTGCTCTGATTTACTGGATGTAAGTGTGGATCCTTCTGCATTGAATGTGGATGTAATTTATGTGTCACTTTTCTGTTCACACAGATAATACTAACCAGACAGCAATGGTCACCATCCACTGGTGACTGTCCACTGTGGGTGGTAATTCCTTTGACATATTCCTGGTATACTACGGGATTTTTGTGCCTTTAGTTTCAGCTTGGTTTTGGATCTTTCTGCTTTCTGTTTTGTCTTCTGCAAATAAAATGCATGCTCAATAGGGTTGCCGCCATTAAAAAAAAAAAATAAAAGCTGTGAAGTTCTTTATGAAAGAAGGAATTTTACGTCACCTGCTTCACTTATCTTCCATGGTCTTTTTGGTATTTTGGTGTTGCCCAGCATGCCAATTTATTTCTTTATTTTGGACTGTACCAAAACATTGATTTTACAACTTTTCAAATTCATACCATCTTAATAGGTAGTATTTTGCCAACCTACTTCACCTACATCAACACCACCAACAACACCCCTTACTGAGAGTTTTTAACCCTCTAATTATGACCTTAAGATTTTTATTATCTCCACTAAAGCATTTAGTTAAACTCAGTAACTCAGCACATTACTAAATTATAGTTTATAATACGGTAAAAATAAAAAAGGATTTAGTCTGCCAGGTATAATCCACACTACACAATTATTGTTGTCCCCTTCCCAAAAAGTACCAGCATTTAAAAAAATGGAATCATGACTTTATCCATGATTTAGTCACAGAATATTGTTGTGATTAATACAATATGTTTTTTATGGAATTGATTTCAATAAATCTCACGAATTATTTTATTCACATTTAGGGAAGAAAAAGTGTGATTAATCGTGACTAATCACAAAATTCTATTGTGATTTATGTTATTCTTTTATCGATTGACACCACTAATAAAAACAATAGTTTAGGGGATCAAAACATTTATATGTAAATTACGTTCTATTCACTGTTACGTCTCATCTGCCTGCCTCGCTCATATTATTGGTCACGTGGTCTGCGTCTTCATTAAGAAACACCTGTAGAAGCCATGGCACTGTGTGTAAGTAGCTGCTATCTACTAACTTTATTATAAACACTTTATTTCCTTCAGTAAATTTCCTTCACATGATGATTTTAGACTGTTTTACACCTGAATTACACCTTATTTGCTGCTGTGGCACTTATTTGCTGCCTCAGACTGAAGCTGTGTTTTTTAAGCGCTTCGACGGAACGTATTCAGCATTTAAGGTGGAACAGAACATGATTTGATATGGTTTTATGTGGACTGTGTTTTATTTTTGCACAACATAAGCAAGAAATGTATACTCTTAAAACACAACGTCTGTTACAGGCTAAATGTGCGCATTTTAAGGTGGAACTGAAATGTGTATGTTTAATTTTTGGGTGGCCTATATCTTTAATGTAAGTTAGTCAGGGGCAGGCCCAAGTTGTGTATGTACCAATAGCATTGTGCGTGTTTTTAGTGGTATGTGACACATTGACTGGTGTAATACATACTGCAGACATTAATTACAGTAAGCAAGCAAACACTCTACGGATTTCTAAGACTTCTACTCCCTAATTTCACAATTATATTAGACCGATTGGTACTTTTGGCAGTCTGCCAAGTCCTGCTGGAAAATGAAATCCACAACTCTATGAAAGTTGTCAGCAGAGGGAAGTATTAAGTGCTCTAAGACACGGCACTGATATTGGACTTGATGATATAACTCAGTGGAACAACACCAGCAGATGACATGTCTCTCCAAACCATCAATGATTGGTGGAAACTTCACACTAGACCTCAAGCAGCTTGGACTGTGTGTCTCTCCACTCCTCCTCCAGACTCTGATCCCTTGATTTACAAATCAAATGTAAAATTCACTGATGATCAGTGATGGTTTGTTGAGACATGTCATCTGCTGGTGTTGATCCACTGTGTTACATCAAGTCTAAAGTCAGCGCAGTGTTTTCCCGGAAAATCTTTCATTTTCCAGCAGGACTTGGCACACTGCCCGCACTGCAAAAAGTACCAGTTGGTCTTCTATTCTAATTTCCTGAGAGACTGACTTTTGTTTTTTCATTGTCCGTAAGCCATAATCATCAACAATTAAAGAAATAAATGCTTAAAATACATCACTCTGTGTGTAATACATATATATATATATATATAATGAGTTTTTTTTATGCATTAGCATGTGTGTGTAATGCATATATATATATATATATATATATATATATATATATATATATATATATATATATATTATTATTATATATATTATTATATATATTCATATATAATCTGTTTGTCCCTCTCTTCAGTCTCCCCTTGGGCACCTGTAATTGGACATGGCCTTGCAACGGCATCAGGAGTCGGCAGCGGAAAAGAGCTTGTAGGTAGGACAGTGTTTTAAACAACAATTGTTAGTATTGTAACATTTAGCCTTTGTATGCCTATGGTGGTAGGGGTCCTTATGTCCTCTAAAGTTTCATGCTAGAAACTGAAAGCAGGGGAATACCTGGGTGGGGCAAAATATGATAATAAATGGCATAAATGAGCTTCTGCAACCATCCCTGCAAAGCTTAATATATATTTATTCAAAAATTAAAAGTGGTCTGGTAGGTTTTCCTAGGATCTTTTCTTGGCACAGTGGCTTTTTCTGGTTATCTGACCAATTTTGGTGCTGCTAATGATGATGATACAAGAGCTATTTCACTTCCAGGCAGTTGCTATGATGTTGCTACATAGATACTTTGCTATTTAATGTGGTTGCAATAGTGTGGCTAGGTGGTTCCAAAGGTGTTTCTACCTAGATACTACTGTATTGATTTGCTATGGTAACACAGATGGTTGTTATGATGTTGCTAAGTCTTGCTAGGTGACTTCTATAGTTTGTCAGATGGTTGCTATGTGGAATGCCTGGGTGAGTCTATTGATTCTAAAACCAAAAGTTATCTGGTAGGTTTTCCTGGGAGTTTTTCTTGCCACGATAGATTTCTGGTTATCTGACCAACCATGGTGCTGCTAATGTCTCTAGTACAAGAGCTATTCCAGGCAGTTGCTAGGCTGCTGCTACATGATTATAGGCTATTTAAGGTGGTTACCATTGTGTTGCTTAGTGGTTGCAATGTTGTAGCAAAGTATTAGGGCTGCACAATATTGAAAAAAATTACATTGCAAATGGTCTTTTTTTTCGACTATATATATTGTGATGGCCATGCTGTTATCTCGTGTTTACGCTCCCCCTCCCCTTCGCTCTTCTCAGGCAGCAGCAGCCTGTCACTCACACAGACACAGAGACAGGGCTGTGTATCTACTTCTTGTGTCAAGAATCAAAACATTGCAACATGCAACCTTACTTGCTATGGTATCACAGGTGGTCGCTATGGTGTAGTGGGGGGAGATCTGAGATTCAGTGTATGAGATGAACTGTAAAGTTTCAGATTTTGGGGAATTTCTATTAAGGTAAACCTTCTTTAAATGTTGCTACATAGCAAAAAATATATAAATATTTCAAAAAGTTACAAAAATTAGATGCCAGGTTTTTGTGCTACATCGATGAAATGCTTGCGGGGGGTTAGAGTCTTTAAGGGAATGCTGCATGTACCAGTGCGACACTTTAAGATTGATTCTGAGCTCTGAAACACATTTCTCACAGCCACTCTGCAGCAGCTTCAGTCAGCACAGCACTGCTGGAGTACCCCCCTATAAATCACCCCACAAACAAGCTGTGTGTGTGTGTGTGTCTGGGTGGGCAAAGAGTGTAAAGTAAACTCTAGGGAAAGGCAGTCATAATACCAGTGCAAACACCCCTCATTTATCACTCAGAAGTGTGTGTGTGTGTGTGTGTGTGTTCGTTCATGCACACCATCCTAGGAACCCTATGATTTCTCAGGCTTTAATTAAGACGCACACAGCGCTATTTATAAGCGTGATCGTCACTTAGTAGCACTAATAAGGAGGTTAGCTGTTGAAACACATATCATTAACTCTCCCAGTCTCTGTTATTGACTCTACATTCTAATAAACTGACTGTGACCAGCTCCACTGCAAGAGAGAGAGAGAGCGGTTTATTCATTTATGTACAGTACTGTGCTGAAGTTTTGGCCACTTAAAGCTTTTTTTTTTTTTTTAAAGCTGCAGTCCTTAAGCTTCTTTCTTTTAAACTGAAAGCAATGGTACTCCTGCCATATCACCCACCCCTAATTATCACATCAGGGTACTTCTTTTTTGCTGTTTTTAGCAAAAAAAAAAAAAAAGTTCACACTGTTCTCATTTCCCATTATATATATACTAAAGACAGATTATATCTGTCCACTATCATTTAATTCTGGATATATGGACATATATGGAGTGCATTATTAGTATCATGACATTCTGCATTATTGATCTGATCAAATTTGTGTATTTTTTAATATCTCAGATAGGGCGTGCCATATCATATTGTATGCAATTTTTTTGCAGTAGTGTATTCTTGAAAAAAAAATTATTCAATTTCGTTATCGGGTATCGTTATCACGACAATACCATGAAATATTGTTATATTATTAAGGACATATGACCCACCCCTAATGTATATCCACTTCCTGAATGACGTGTGTTTATTTTTGTCCAGGTCCTCCCAAATGCTATTCTTCTACTCTGCTTCCTTTTTTCAGCTAATTATTTTCCATGTTATTTATATTTACCCTTTAGTATGTATTACATTTGTATGTAGTGCTGATGTTTTTGTTGTTGGACTATTCAGTTGTTTATTTTATCAACTTAGCTACGTTAGCCATTTATGCTAGCTAGCTAAACATAAAAGTTGGTTACAAGAAAACTGAGAAATGGCTGACATAAGTAAAGCGATAAAATAAAGAACTGAACAATGAAACAACAAAATACTAGCATTATATACAACAACAAATTCTACACAATACAACAATAACTGCTATACATGTATTTACTATGGTATAACAAGTGGCTGCTATGATGTTTGACGCGGTTGCTCGGGTGTTGCAAACTAAGATCAGTTTCAAAGGCCCTAACATAGAACTTTGTGTTACTCTACAAGATATACTTAATCAAAAAATCCAAAAAAGAGTGCACACACTGTAGTGCACTCTTTTTGTAATAGAGAGTGATTTAGAATACAGCTTAGGTGGTGGCTATGGTGTTGCAAAGTGGTTACACAGGTGGTGGTTATGATGTTGCTAAGTCTTGCGAGGTGTCTGCTATGGTATGGTTTCTCGGGTGGTTGCTATGGTATTGCTTTTAGGAGTGCAACAGTACACAAAATGCATGGTTTGGTTCACACCAGGGTGTGACCCCCATGTTACGATTAGGTGGGAAAAAAACAAGTACATTAAACACTTCAAGTAAAAAGTGTTTTTAGATTAGTTGTTTGTTGTTAATGCATAATTTTAAAAAAGTAAATAAAAATGAGAGAGAATGAGGGGGACAGAGAGTAAGCGAGAGAGAAAGAGAGAGAGAGAGAGGGAGGGACAGACATTAAGCGAGAGAGAGGGAGAGCGACAGAAAGAGAGGGTGACAGAGAGCAATAAGGAGAAAGACAAATAGAGAGAGTAGGCGAGAGAGAAAGAAAGACAGCCAGAGAGAGAGTGAAAGAAAGAAAGAGTGACAAAATGAGAGACAAAGAGACTCAGCGACAGAGAAAGAGAGACAGCGAGAGAGGGGCAGAGAAGGGAGAGGGACTGAGAGACAGAGCGACAGAAAGAGTGTCAGAGAGAGCGACACAGCGAGAGCGCAACAGAGACTGAGGAAGAGCGACAGAGATGGAGAGTGACAGAGAGAGCAACTAATAAAAAAGAAAGAAAGAGAGTGAGTGACAGATACAGCGAGAGAGAGAGAAAGGAACAGAGAGAGAGAGCGACAAAGTGTCAGAGAGAGAGCATGACAAGTAGAAAGAAAAAGAGGTGGAGAGACTGAGGGAGAGCGAAAGAGAGGGAAAGTGACAGAAAGAGCGACAAAGAGAGACACAGAGAGAGAATGAGCGACAGAGACGGCAAGAGAGAGAGAGGAACAGAGAAGGGAGCGGGACAGAGAGACAGCAACAGAGTATCAGAGTGAGAGAGGGAGAGAGCACGACGGAGAGAGCGACACACACATAGAGAGAGAGAGAGAGAGAGAGAGAGAGCGACAGAGTGGGACAGGGAGGGAGGGTACTCAGGGACCAGAAAG
Source organism: Astyanax mexicanus (assembly GCF_023375975.1). Lineage (NCBI taxonomy): Eukaryota > Metazoa > Chordata > Actinopteri > Characiformes > Acestrorhamphidae > Astyanax > Astyanax mexicanus. Next base: position 35,893,858 of record NC_064422.1, read on the forward strand.
AGTAAATTAGTAGGTCAGGACAAGCTAATTAGTGTGCAGGAACATTCTGAAGCAGCGGAGTGTGATCAGACAGACGTGTGCTTTAATTCCCAGTGAAATCACAACACCAGCGCCTTCCTTCTCCCACTGAGCTACAGACAGCCAGGCCACCTCAGGTCAACTAGTGAGGTGTTCACAGACATGCCAGTCCTGTGAACTGGTCCTTTCAGGTCAGTGTTCTGAGCGGAGTGACTGTACGCACAGTTTGAGGAAGAATAAGTGAAAAAAACCGTATTTTTCTCAAAAAAGAAAATGGTGCAGAATTTGTAACAAACTCCATATGATTATACAAAAAGGATCACAAATATTACATACACTATATTGCCAAAAGTATCCGCTCGCCTGGCTTGTGCTTGATGATATAAGGTATAAATGGAGCTGGTCGGCCATGAAAAATAAAACAATGAGAGAAAAGAGGGTAAATAATATTATTATTATATAATTGTAATTTATATACTATTATTAAACACTGTAAGCCTGGATAAGTTGAATTTACTTAAAAAATCTGAGGAAACCGGTTGCCTTAAAAAAAGTTAAGTAATGGGTAATGAAAATTTAAGTTAGCATAACTTAGAACATCAAGTTATTACAACTAAAGGGGAAGTTGATTTAACTTTTTTATTTTTGTTATACTGTAAGACCAGATAAGTTGAGTTTACTTAACTTTTTTTTAAGGCAGCCGGTTTGCTCAAATGTGTTAAGTAATGGGGAATGAAAACTTGAGTTAGCATTAATTACAATATTAAGTTATTAAAACTAAAGGGGAAGTTGATTTATTTCTAAGATAGCCAAGAGGGAATCACTATGATCACACTGATGGTGAGTGTTAGTCAGAAACTGTTGGACACACCCAGTATGCAAATAAATTGTGACAGTAGCCAATGGAAAAGAAGCTGTTAATGACAACAGACTAAACTCAGTTATTATAAGTTGATTCAACTCAAAGATCTCAGTTTGAATGTATATATGTGCCCACAAATGTCCAAATAACTCAAAAAAGTTTTATGTAAAACAGATTTAAATAATTTGAGTTCAAACAACGTATGAATGGGTTTACAGTGTACTATTAATACTTATTTTAAGTGATTAACTATTTAACTATTTATCTCACTAATGCTTCTCAACGGCCCCAATTTGTAACAAAATGTTGCACATATAGCTTTAACAGGTTAAGCATGGTGGTGGTAGCATCATGCTCTGCAATTTCTGTGAAATTGAAAGATTGCACAAAGTGGTTTGAATACCGGAAATGAAGAAAGAGGACTTCAGCAAAACCTCAAACCATCAGAACCAGGTTTGGACCCAAACTTTGACACAAATGGAAGTGTACCTCTTGGTAAAAGATTGTTGACCTCTTAACATGCCTCTACAACACAAACATTTTGCCTATTTGCCAGACATTGAGAGGGGGAGCATAATTGGACTGAGAGAAGCAGGATAATTGTTTTGATAAATGGCAAGTAACCTGGACTGCAACAGACTGGAACTGTGTTAATCTTGGTGGTTTTCTTGAGTGTATGCAGCGTGAAATAGCATGTTATGATGGTGTATTCCACATCTTGTAGCAAAATTTCTGCTTTTCAGATTAAATTGATATGTTTAATCACTACTAAATGCAATTTTCTTATAAAGATCATAATTGTAAATATAAATCTGGAAAATCTCCTGAACCTGCAGCTGTTAGAGAGCTGAAAGCTCTTACTGAAAGAAGCTCCTGAATTCACCTCCAGCAGGATTCACAGACCTCTTAACAGCCGCCCAGGTAATGCAGCACGGCCGAGCCAATCACATCGCAGCCCTCACCACTAAATGGATGTGCAGAAAGGGCTCCATTATCTGTCAGGCTCGATACACTAGACCTTATATTTATTGCTTACTTAATGGGGTTGATTGTATTAGCGAATGAAGGGGGGAGTGAGTGTGTGGTTAGAGAGGTGTGTGTGCATTTTTTTTTAAGGGTGGGGGGAGGGAGGGGGTCCAGCTCTGCCCACCCTGTATTTCCAGCGTTCTGCAATTACCTTATGTAAATGCAGGATAAGAATGTCTGTTTAAAATGCATTGGATTTTCCAATGCAAAGCAATCAAGTCCGGCCATGCGCACTTCATTAATAGCGGAGCATGGCCGATGACATTTGAAATACTTACATGATTATTTCAGCCGGGGCCTGCGTGCATGCGAACTCTATTTTAAACAGGCTTATGAGAGGGTGTTGGTGAAGAGGGCTTGAACGAAGCACTCTCACAGTAGGAGCGATAGCTTTATAGTGGAGTGATCAGGATAGGTTGCTGTACAGTAACACAGGGGTGATATAGGGCCATATCACCAAAAAAATCTGCCGTGATAAAAACATCACAATATTCTTGAAAGCAGTCTATTTTGTATTTATTTTGCAATTTACTTTTAATTGTTTGCAGCTTACATGCACTAAATATGATACATTTTTGTTTTGTGGTAGATTTTTGTGGCATTACTTTATTTTTGTGGCATTTTTTATTTTGTTAAACTATTATTATTATTATTATTATTATTATTATATATAATTTTTTATAAAACCGTTTACAAAACAGTTTGGTTATTCTGCACAGAGGTGGAAAAAGTACTGAAAAAATTGTAATTAAGTAAAAGTACCTTTACTTTGCTAAAATTCTACTCAAGTAAAAGTACCCATCTAAAATTCTACACGAGTAAAAGTAAGTACTTAATTTAAAATGTACTTTGAGTAAAAGTTACATAGTTACTTTAAATTATTTGATGTAAAAAATACAACAGTCATAAATTAAATAAGTATTAAATAATTTGGACCTTTCAGACAATATTTGTTCAGACCACCCCATAAAATATTTTCAAGAAAAAGTGGCATAGGTTTCTTTGATCCATTTTTTTCTTTAATGTTAAAAAGTTAAAAGGTTATGGTCATATAGGTGACTATAAACCGTATTTTTATAGTTTTACAGTTATTTATTATTTTTTAACATGCCATTGATATGCTTAAACTGCTTTATTTCCATGTTTTTTTTTTACATTCAAGCTGATGTTCCTAATAAAAACTCTATCAAAAAAAATAAAAACTATTTTAAAAACTACTTTAAAAATGACAAATTACTCCTAAAATCTACTCAATTACAGGAATGTGAGTAAATATAATTAGTTACTTTCCACCTCTGATACTACATATATGCAGTAGTTGTTGCAGCAGTTCATTCTTAATATTAATTTTAGCTATGTTTTGTCATATCACCAAGATTATCGTTATTGCAAAATTACCGTGAAAAGTTGTGGTGATATGTAATATCTCCCACTCTTAGTGTCAAATAAAACAACTAAAAAAAATGGTCATAGGAAGTTGCTAAGCCATGAGCAGCCAGAACACGATGCTGCAGTGTGCCAATTCTGCAAGTGTGTTGAACTGTACTTGAGGAATGGATCACAAGTTCCAGTAATTACCTCACATATTGTGGTAGTAGCATTGGCTGAGCTAAAGAGTGTGGCAGGAGGGACAGATGCCCCCGCTCATGCTGTTATGGGGGGGAAAAAATTGCTAGATACTTCTCTAAAATGGCATAAACAAGACAAAGAGCCCTATTGACTGCCCTTCTTGTGGGAGAAAAAAAAGTGACTGAGTGACCACTACAGCAGAGGTGAGCGATATGGATATATACTACAGGTATATGTTTGAGTAACATGAACATTGTGGTTTTATTCTATACTGACATTTCGGTAACACTTTACTTGGATGGTCCATTTGACGGCCTTCTTGATGCTCAACTAACATTCAACTGAATTTCTATTAAATGCAGCTTAAACATATGTTGAATGTAAATGATTCAAAATAGAACATAACCCTACACCTAACCCTAACCTTAACCCTTAATCAACCCTAAAATCTAACCCTACACCTAACCCTAACCTTAACCCTTAATCAACCCTAAAATCTAACCCTATACCTAACCCTAATCTTAACCATTAACCAACCCTAAAATCTAACCCTATACCTAACCCTAACCTTAACCCTTAATCAACCCTAAAATCTAACCCTATACCTAACCCTAATCTTAACCATTAACCAACCCTAAAATCTAACCCTATACCTAACCCTAATCTTAACCATTAACCAACCCTAAAATCTAACCCTACACCTAACCCCAACCATAACCCTTAATCAACCCTAAAATCTAACCCTATACCTAACCCTAATCTTAACCATTAACCAACCCTAAAATCTAACCCTACACCTAACCCCAACCTTAACCCTTAATCAACCCTAAAATCTAACCCTATACCTAACCCTAATCTTAACCATTAATCAACCCTAAAATCTAACCCTATACCTAACCCTAACCTTAACCCTTAATCAACCCTACATTCTAATCCTACATCTAAACCTAACCCTAACTAAAATTTAAATCTAATCCTAAACCCAGTGCTAAAATATTAAGATTAGAGTTTGGGTTAGAGTTGGATGTTTGGTTACATTCAATAGAGAATCATTTACTTTCACCTTTTAGTTCAATTGCATTTAATAGACATGCAGTTTAATGTTCAATGTTTTTTTTTTTTTCAACTTTTTGAGGGCATTTATTATAAACCAGTAGATTAAATGCAATGTGCTGTCCTTATAGGTGCCCCTACAGTGCCTCAAAGCATAAAAACTCACTCATTCATAAACTTGCATCTATTTAATCCATCTACTGTTTTCGGTTTTAGCCACACACCCACTAGACTGAACAAACCCCTTGCTGTGCAGTAGCTGAGTTTTTTAATTTTTTTAACTATAGTTTTTGAAATAGTCTTTGCATCTCCACCCACTTGTTTGTAATATCACAAAAAGTATTTTCTCTGCAATAAAATGATGTCCATTTGCTATAATAATATAAAAAACAGCATCTTATTTTAGATTTTTTTTAATTGCTTTTCCTTTGCTAAACTGACTGAAGGTACTGTGGGTTATGTAGTACACACACAGGGTGGTACAGATTAAAGCAGCATCTGAATCTTATAGACTGGTGAGACCATCGTAAGTGCCAGCAGAACTGACTACAGAGTTATAGCCCACAATACACTCTTTACATTTACACTTACGTCTAGGAGAGCAGTTACCCTGTCAAATAAAACTATGCAAATGGTTCTGTGTAGTACTTTAAAGCAGACGAGAGGAGGCTGTCAAACAGTGCTTTTCCACTGCATGGTGCCCACACTACACAACTCTACTCACGGTTTGGTACCTGGTCTGTTTTCCACAACCACAGCTGCTCCCAAAAGCTAGCTGGTGATTTTGCAAAACACAATCACTGTGGTTTTCAGCGTGATGCATGTAGCTGCATTTCAAAGTCTAAGCTGCAATTGTGGCTATAATTATTCTCATTAAGATTGTCTCATTAAGATCACACAGTTTGGGCAATCTAACTTCTAATTCTAATGTAGGCTTTGCCGTGTCGTCACTAAAAGGTCTTAACTATTACAATTGCAGCACACAAATATTCACATTAATTCATTTTAATAATAAAAACAAATATTTTAGTTAGAGCTGGGTGATTAATCGATTTTATCGATTAATTCGAATTTACAGTTAAGGACGATGTGCTTTTATGAAATCAATTTTCTCTGAGTTTTAATTTTCACCACCGACGCTCCCCTGAACTTAGCCCCGCCCCTCTCTCCCTCCCCCCCTTTGTTGGAGTTCATTTGTATAATTTCTAACATATTTAGAGTGTTTTTTACTCACTTTTTCTCTCTCACAATGTTAATCCTTTAATGCTTCAAAAATATGTAATATGCAAATTAGGCAATGGCATTATTTAGCAATTTCTAGCGACTTTTAGGAGATTTTAGTAGGGAAAAAAATCGATTTAAATTGAAAATCTGATTTTATTATAAGTTTTTTTTTTTTTTTTTGGCCATATCGCCCAGCTCTAATTTTAGTATTATTTCAGCTTCAGGGGCTTTGTTTTTTGCCATTTCGATATTTAACAGTTACAAAGGACCAAGAAATGCAACCTACATTTTGGGATGTAGCTACAGTAGACTTTTCCATAATCTTGGTTTGTGGCTGTTTGTGTTGTAGAATCTTTGTGTCGAATTCTTTCAGGCTAGTCTGTTCACATCATGTTTTAGTCCCAACTTGGCTTGCTTGGAATGAGCAGGCATTAAAAAATGTTTTTGGGCGCCAAGTGGTCCTGCGGTCTAAAAGCACTACCACAATGATCAGGAGATTGATTTAAATCCCGGTCATGCAGCTTGCCATCAGTTTCTGGAGCCCAGGAAGAGCACAATTGGCAATGCTGCATCAGCAGCAGTTGGAAAAGAGGCGGTGGCCTGACTTCACATGTATCGGAGGAGGCATGTGAGGGTCTTCACCTTCACATGCGTTGTGCCATCAGCAGCCAGAGTCTCCTTACTGAACTTTTTTAGTCATGCCAATGACAGACTTTGCGGTCTGCGTTCATGTTCTAAACCTAATTACAGAGGATACAGCAGCAGCTGAAGATTGTCATATGAAGTAGTAGCTTGTGAGGCGCGAATCCGCATAACATGGTTACCAAGGTTACATTAAAAGAAAGGAAGTTTGTCAGACGTTTCAAAGTTGTATATAATCGTTTAATATAATCGTGTCTATTCTTTCACTGCAATATTCTTTTAAATGTTCTACACCGTCCTTCTCCCTTGTCTTTGTATCAGCGTTTCAGAAAGCACGGTCCCCACGGGTCAAGCCGAAAGTGATCTAAATGTTTCCACATGCTTCCTAATGAATCCAATTACTCAGATTAGGTGTGGCTTCAGTGCAGGAAGTACGGAGACTACTCCTGAGCCTACAAAAGGAAGGAAATTTATCTGGGAGATATTAGTTATGAAACCGTGAGCTAAGTGCCGAGGGGACGCGTGTGCAGCACTGAGACGGACGCAGACTAAGCCTCAGGAGTGTTCGGGGGCTGCTAGGTGTAGAGGCAGTCGGTGAGTAATGTGCTGGTTGAGTGTTAGAGAAACACTCAAGAAAGAAAGACAGAAAAAGAGAGAGCACCGAGGTGATGAATGTTTTATGGGTCATAATGGCGTGCTCAAATTACCTCCCCACACTTCGGCCTCCGCGGACCTGAGAGGCCAGGAGCTTTCCTGGCACGGCTGCCCAGAAACAAGCAGTAGCATATGGTGCACACGTCACTCACCTCCAGGGCCCCGGCTGCTCAAGACTGTGGTCAGAGCTATGAATTATGGATATGAGCTAATTGTTTTCTCATTTGGAAATTCTGATTTTCACGGCACAGGTTGTGGTCTCCAGCAGCCCTGTGATTTTTATACTCGCCCGGCCATTTGTCTTACTTTTCTCCAGTGCAAGGTGGTCTCTCCTGTTAGAAAAACAGAGCGAAAGCTACATAAAAACCTGGAAAAACAAATGAAGGCCCTAATAAGCAGGTAATTTTAGTAAGCAGTGTTTATGATAGCTGAATATTCTGTTCGCTGGCCATTACAAATTTCTCTTTCCATTTAAAACCGTTTCAAAATTAGAGACTAACTTTATTTTTGAAGGGATGAGAGAAAATTAAAATACACTTTGTAGAGAAAAGTATTGGGACGGACCTCGTTTAAAGTTTGTTCCAAAATCAAAGGCATTTTAAATTTGATGGATTTGATCTCTCAACCAGAGACAGATCATATTTGCTCTTGGGCTGGAAGGTTAATCAAATTACTATTTTAATGCAGTTTTCAAAATGGGATAATGGAGATTGTACATTTTGGCATATAGAACCTACCAGAGGGAATCTCAGTATTTAGTTTATTTTTCTATAAAAAGAGATTTTGTTTGCATCGTGTTTTTTCATTAAAAATTGAATGAAAATAAATGTAAATAAAACAATAGTGCACTTCACCTTAAATGGTGCTGTCTGTTTACAACTAAAAACACTAATTTGCCCACTTTTGTTTATTTTCTCTGCTCTTCAGTGTACAGAATTAGGGCCCTATAAAATCTGTTTAATTTATATTTTTTGCAAATTCCATTTTGTTCCTCATTTATTTTTCAGATTTTAGATTTTTGGCACATTTTTAGGTTTTTAATATTGCTGTCAGACAATAAAAAATAGTCTATTTAATTATTCTGTTTGATATGATGCGCATTTGAAGTCTGTTTACTACTCTGTTCTTCAGCTATGAAGGTTAGAAACCCCAGGACCAGGATACAGTGCTGGTCCTTGCTTTTTTTATTATTTTTTTAATAGATTTTCTAAACATTTATATTTAGTGTTAGTGTTTATCACTGAATTCCGCATTTTTCTTAATTCTGTGATTTCTGCGTCATTTTTTCATCATAATCATTTTGCATAAAGTTAAGGAAATGTAAACTTCATTTATTGCTGTGTTGCTTGCTGCCAAATCGTGGCTACAAATAGCGTCCTCCTATAGGAAATAAATGGTCACGTGACTCTTTGCCGAGAGCATTGGTGTGGTCAGGATAGAACCAAGATCCACAGCTGAAGGCTGGAGGGACTTATGCACCCATCTAGTCCACACCTACCTTTAGGCATGATGCCAATAGGCTAAGAGACAGATACTCTTATTTAATTGAGTCCTATTCTTTTGGTGATACTGCTCTCCGTTGATTAGAAAATCTGTGTGTGTGCATTTGCAGATCCTTATCAGCACTGGGTTCAACCTAAAGTAGCTGAATGCATTCATTAGAAGGAAATTGCTTTGACCAGAGTCAGAGAGAGCACAATTGGATGGGTTGATGGTGCTCTCTTCTCTCATCACTCTCATTGTCTGTTGGCTGAAGTGTCAAAGAGTTCCTCTGAGTGGATTGGCTGTGTAGTGGGGAAGTGGGGACTGACTTCACATGTATTGGAGGAGGCATGTGCTTGGTGTCCACTGGTGTCCATGCCCTCCTGGTGTCAGGAGCATTGCAAATGATAGTGGAAGTCGTAGTGAGCAGGTGGGTTAATTGGCGCAGCTAAATTGGCGAGAACATTGGGTAATGTTATATATAATACTAGTGCATGTCATAAAATTGAATATCAATTAAAAAGTTACTTTATTACAGTAATTCAGTTAAAAGTGTGAGATTCATATATTATATAGATGTAGTACATACAGAGTGATCTATTTTAAGTGTTTATTTATTTTATTGTGGATGATTATGGCTTACAGCCAATAAAAAAAAAAATCAGTGTCTGAGTGTGGGCAGTGTGCCAAGTCCTGCTGGAAAATGAAATCCGCATCTAGATTAAAAGTTGTCAGCAGAGGGAAGCACAAAGTGATATTCTAATTTTTGAGATACACAATTATCTGGATATTTGGATATACAGTATATGAGGAATGAGAAAGAACAGCTAGCAACCACAAACATACAGTGCATGTAATTTGAATTCTTTTTAATCAGAATTAGACACGTCCATGTCAGAAACAGTAGTTAGTCTCAGAATTACATTCAAAATGTGCTGTTCACAATGCATTGCAATGCCAACCCTTCTTAACTTCTGAAGCAATTAATATCTAATATTTATTATTCTTAACGTTTATAATATTAGAGCAATCTCTTCTCACTTTATTGTTTATCTGCTTTTTTTTTAACAATTGGTTCATTAAGTCTTTTGAAGTTTGTAAGGGAATCTGTACACATGCTTTCAAAATCTGGTATCAAAATGGATTTTTACTTCGTGTACAGCCTGAACACCCCCATGCCACTCATATTTCCAGTACCCTCAGTTGATATATTGATGTGGAGACTAGGGTAAGAAGGATAGATAGAAGAACAGGGAAGAAGAAGAAGAGGAAAGAAGGGAAGAAAGGGGAGTATCGCTATCACTATTGATTTGAAACAGTAGCGGCAGGACTGGATGCAAACTTGAACGTCTCTGTTTTCAGGTTCCAGTAATGCTAGAGAGGGTAAGAGATGGATAGATGGAGTAAGCAGGGAAAAGGGAATAAAGGATATAAAAGGAAAAAAGTACAGCAACAATGTGGGCGGGGCAAAGACAGAGAGAGGAAGGAGTTCATCTTTTAACATATTCCTAAATAATTCATGGCCACTGGTCATGGTCACATTTGGTATTTTTTTCTGGTCCTACTGGGCAGTAGGCGTAGGTAACATTGAAACAGCACATTGGTATAAACTGGTACAACCACTGGAAGACACGCAACGAAGTGACGTTGCCAACTGTTCCACAATACATAAACGCTTCATTTGATCCTCAAATAATCAACACAGACGTGACCACAAGCCTGATTGCACACAAGCCATTAATACGGTCTCAGTCCAGTTACAGTGGAGAGTTCCTCAAAAGCTCAGAGCGAGCCGTTCTGAGATCCTATTGGGTGTGAGATGTTGCCAAAAGGAGATGAAAAATCCAGTAATCCAGTAATATCCACTCTTGGAGAGAAATGGACATTTCTTTCCAGTTCTTTCAAAGAATGGTAGTTAGCCTGCAGTCAAAAGGGCAGATGCTAGAAGCAAAAAAGTTGAAAAAGCACATCAGAGTAAGTCACCCCAATCCTCTCAATTCCTGAAAGAGTCCAGTTCTAATACTGACAGTAAGCCATTAGTCATACCTCTTCAGATCAGCCTCGTAAATGACTGCTTTTCCACAGAACAGTAGTCACTGAGAAATAATACTGCCGTCCAGAACAGTCCATTTCCATTGTAATTCAACAGCAAAAAAAATAATAAAATGTCCAAAACAAAAACCAAGTGCAGATTAGTGGGATTCTGTGCTGCAATTAATTGCCAGTCCAGTTTCAGAAGCTTTTTGTTTCAGTATTCTTCAGTATTCACCATACATATACACTTCAAAGGTAAACTTCATATACCAGAATCCTTAGCCCATATAGCAGTCTCCTTCAAGCCAGCCATACTGGTCCAGAAAGTAGCATATTGTCCAAAATGTCCAATGAGTGAGTTTTCCAAGCCTCAGCAAGAGCACAAATGGAGAATTTTAAACTGTTCACAATACTATCCAGCTTATTCTCAGCCAAGAGCAGAAGCAGCCCCTTCACAGGAATGGTAACCAAAAAAAAAAATCTGTACATCATCAAAAGCCCAAAAAAGCATGAAGTGCATAAAGTACCTTTCTATAAACTTGAAATATTTTCAGCCACCATCACAAGCGTCCGTAACTCAGTCACTCGTCTTCTCTTAGTATTTGTTTCTCTACTAAGCTTGGTCCACAGCGAATGAAGCCTGCCTGAAGCCTGCTTTAACATGGTGGATTCTGCGGCGGTCGTGTTTTGGCATGGTGTTCTCTGGACCTTTTTATTAGCAGGTGAGCATGAGAGATGTAGAACACACCACCGACGCTCTACCTGCCGAATATGTTCTCATATTCCAGCAAGATCAGTTCTACGATCTGGTTCTGGTAGACCATGTGGACAGCCATGTTGCCCGTCTCTGTCTCAGGCCTCAGGAGCGTTGGGCCAAACACGATGGCCACGCTTTGAGTGGTCATCCTGTTGGCTTCTCCGTGATCTATCACTCTGAAGAAAAGCAATGCAGAAAAAGAGAGAGAGATGTATTAATGATACATTGATACACTGATATAAGTATAATATTATAAGATACAGGGTTTATAGTTTTTAACCAATACACTTTTTTTTTTTTTTTTAACTTTTCCATGCCTTTAATCACCATACATTCTTTAAAACATCAGTACAGACATGGCAAGAAGCAAAAGAACTGAAATCCATGTCAAAACTGGTATAGGCCTATATCTCACCTAAAATTAATTTTAAAAACACTATGAAATGTCGTGTTTTACTAGCTGAATAACATTTCTGCATATTTTGCATGTATCTGCCTTACATGTGTCTGAATGAAGCCAGACAGCATTAAAGCAGGATTTTTCTCTTACTGAGTGAATTTACAGTTATAGTTGAAGCTAAAACCTCAGTCTGAATAGGACCCACATAGACAGCTAGCTAATGTAAAGAGATGTGTTGGATTTACCTAAAATAAATACATAAATAAATAAACCTAATTGGTCAAACAAATTTTTTAAATTCACATGATTTTTCCCAAAACATTCTGGGTATTTTTCTTTTTCCAAAATGTATCCAGGCCTGGAAATTTCTATGCACAATTCATGCACAGTTGTCCAGGGACTGATGATGATATAATGATACCAATGAAAGCAGATATACAGATATACATTTTATTACATGTGTGAACTCCTTCTATTTAGAAAGGAAAAGAAAGGAAATCCACTCTTCCCCTCTCGATTTTCGGAATTCACATCGCCTTGCCATGAGCATGCTGGCTAGTATTTAACCTCTCACAAGATAACACCACACAACTGGCACAGGTAGGTTCCTCTGAGTAAACACTTCATGATCAATTTACATATTGCTATCACATTACTTCCTAGAAAACGTTAAGATAAAACTTATTAGTCAGCAATCTCAATTATTTTATTGTATTTATTGGATCACACTAATGTAATTGATTAGCTATTACTGCCCTAAGAATTTTGGTTTCCTGTGAAATAAACACACAAATATGAGTCCTATAACCCTCCTGCTGCAGTAAAATGTCAGGTCATGTTGTTTATGAACCACTTCGCCACTGTCCTCTATCTGCAGTTACAGTGGACTGAGGCTCATTTACATGCAAATGAAATCAAAGACAAACGTCAGGGTGTTTGATACGGTGATGACAATCTGAGCTCAGTACCAGGATGGACCTTCACTACCTACCCATGTTTTACAGCGCAAAAGCTCTATGGAGAGGATGTGTACACTGACTGTAAATGACAAGCAGTCAAACTAACAATTTTACTCAAAATCTGCTGCTTAAAAACCTTCGCTTCACACTGAAAGTATGCATTTCGCATAAATGCTTAATTCCTAGATTCACAGCCTTCATGTTTTCAGACCTAAATGTCAGTATTTTAGGCAGTTTGATTATAATGGTAAGTAGATGGCTATGTTAAGCAAAGTGCTTCGGAAAATTGTACTGATCAGTGTTGTTGGGGTCGATACAGATCGCAGATTATCTCTCAGTATGATTATCAGTTGATTTCCAATATCAATCAGGGGTTGGGGCCGGGTGCCAGTTTAACCTTCTCATGCATAACTTAGTAATGCATCATCATACAGGGCTTCTGTGATGTTCTGTACATTGTTTCTCAAGATACAATGTACTATGCTTTTTTAAATAAACCACATTTAAAATGCTGTGTTGCATTGGACTGTATGATGCACTCTCTTGGGTAAGTTGTCTGCTTTACCATTCTTTTTTTAAAATATTTGTTTATTAAATAATATGATTTTAAATATATACAATCTTCTTTATTATTCAATCATTTGTCTACAAATGATATATAACCTGTACCACACTTTAACAGATTTCAATAGATTTTTTTCAGAACAGACTAAACCTTATGGCCTGTAGTCAAGTGTTCCTGCACTGCACTTTGGGGTTATTTCTCACCACAAACTTTGGAATAATGTTTAACTCCCTGATCAGCAACTACAAGGTAAGAACTGATCTGTGTATGAAAGTCATCATTACTTCACCAAAATGTCCAGCCAATACTGTACTGTCTGAGAGATCATTCTAAACTACAGCACAAACTAATGAGATAAGATGGACCCAACTCTCTCAATTTAATAAATTCTGATTATTTGACTTAAGATAGTAATGAACAAGGTTTCTTTACCACTCAAGAACGTTTTTAGTGTTTCTCAGACACTAGAGGGCACTCCTGAGTGGGACTAAAACGAAGGGGTTAATGTAATAAGCATTTGAACTAAATAATAGTTTGTAAATGAATGATTGGTTTTAACTGAAAAATAAAAGTTTCTCAATACAGAACTATATAATTTATAAAGATTTTTAACTCATTTAAATTCTCTGGCCATAACTAAGCATAAGTATCAGCTTTCCAACCAATCAGAACACAGTAGCAGTAATGCTAGCGTCTCTATTGCCCAAACCCTATTACTGCTAGCTTTAGACAAATTGAAATACACTGATACATTTTACTTTTTTCCTTTTTAAGTGAAATAACAATGTATATTCTAAAATTAAGTATATCTTAGGCTCCCATTACACTGGCTCTGGGCCTGGAACTCACCTTATAATATGTAGACATTAAAAGGTATGGAAACTGTAGTGTTATAGACTAGACTATAGACTATAGACTATAGATCTTCAGTGCTGCTTAATGCAGGCATGAATTATTACACGCCCCATACACTGTAATGTAATTAAATTGCTACCCCCCAACCACACACACACGTAGACAAACAGCATTTCTTAACTGCAATACCTACTATCAGCCCATCTTTATATAATTTGATCAGTCCACTCATCCGCTCTCTCTATGACTATCCCCCCCCCTCCCCTCTCTCTCTCTTTCTCTCATGTTGATCAATCCTGCATCACACCATGGTGTCAGGAGGATGTGGTCTATCACCTATCTCTCCCCCTATCTCCCTTCATCCCTCCCTCCCTCCTGTGCTCTCTCATAATGATGTAGTTGGCCCATATCCAAGTCTGTCTCAGTAATGGACGGAGTAAGATAACTCAATACAGACGGCCTGCGCAGAACACATGCCGTACCCTACTCACCCTGGACCAACACAAACACACACACACACGTATACACACACTTTAATTCATATACTCGGCCTTCCTAGACTATATATAGATACCTAAAGATCAGTTTTCCTACAGCTTTAGTGTGAAATAAATAGAGATAAAATCTACCTTTTCAGGTGTTTGAACAGAACCTGCATTGTCTCCTGATTTGGTTTTGGCAACTGTTTGATTAAGTCTTTTATTCCCTGGAGCCGCTGCTTGTAGTCTGAGTGCTCTGCAGAAAAATCGGGAAAAAGGAAGGAAGGAAAAAGGAGAAAATATTAGCATATGGCCTGGTTGCTCATGTAGAAGTCACTGCTTCAGTAAGTCAACTGCAAAACTGTTATCTTACAGCACCCTCTTGTGGTTGGTTTCATCTTACCTCATAAAACAATACATAGATTTAGTACACTTGCTGCATCACTGCAGGTGATTCATATTTGAAGTGTTACACACAGAAGAAACAAAGGAACTCTTATCAGCCATAACATTAGCACCACCCACTAATTTAATTCATTTGTGAGGCCACAACAGATCTGATCACTTGAGGAATGAACTCCACAAGACATCAGAAGGTTTCCTGCATAGAGGTGAGTAATCCAGGTCCATAAAGTGTATTAACAATAAAGATTTTTTTCTCAGATTTGCATAATGAAATTATTGGTCTCGAGACGGGGTAATCCAAGTCTAGAAAGCATAAATTTATCTCAGGATCTGCCTGGATAGTTCGGATGCATCTTAGTTATAAACTGAGCCATCCAGGCAGTTGGAACAATCTCTGTTAAAATATTAACATATTCCCTACTTTTGAATATTTTAATGTTCGGTCACATCGTGCATTTAAAAATTGCATACTATTAATAATTAGACATGTCTCAGATGTAGAAATAGAAGAGCACTTACTTATAGCATTAACAAAGTCATTAAAGGAGGCATAGGTGAAGAGGGGTTCAGGAAGCTCCCGGAAGAACATCTTCAGAGCGCCAGTGGTCACATGGATATCCTCCCATTTGCTGTCATCTAGATCCACCTGCTCATCTATCAAACACACATATATAGATATATAAAACATATACTAGTATCACTGGATGTAATCATTTCTGTCATTATAATTCTAATTAGTCCATAAATAAAACATTGCTATATTTCTAATCGATATGACTGAATGATTAGATGTTAGGGCTGATATATATTAGATAAATGTATACATGCACATGTTTAGGTTTAGTCTAAACTGAACATTAGTTGACCTGAACTTTTTTGATGAACACTAGTCATGTAAAGATCAGTAAATGTACAAAATAATGTAAAAACAAGCACAACCCGTACCATGATTCACAGCAAAGCGCAGCTTCTGAATGACTGCCAGATTGCCACTGACTCTGTACAGTCCGTCTATATTTAAACCTGTCGGCAAAGAAAAAGCAGAGAGATGAAGCCGAGTGACAAAAGACAAAAGTTAATGTAATTAACTGTGTGCACATATCTATCAAATAAATCACTATTCTCAAACAAAAACCTTGTATCTTCAAAATAGCAAAGAGAAGAATCTGTTTTGACAACTTTTTAGTCTCTTAACAAATTATTAACGGACACTAGTTAAGACCGTTTTAATCATTATTCAATCATTTTAGTCCTTTTTGTCTTATTTTATTACTACTTACAAAATCCTTAAGCATTTAAATTTAGTAATGTTTAATATTGGCTTATCTAGTGTCAATTAATAATTAGCTGAGATATTCCCTAACCATTTAAAAGTGTTTATTATTCTCATAAGTACTGTTATTTGGGGACCCTTATTGTAAAATATTGCCTCAATTTCAATTTAAGTTAGTGTAAGGAAAGTTTATTCTAAGTAATTTTCGGGCATTTCTTGAGAAATTTAATATTATGTTTAAACAATTGCCAGATTCACATTAGTCAAAAATAGAAAAACACCACAACTAGAAATACAAGGTTTTTGCCTGAAAGCAACAAAATACAATTGTGTTTACTCTGTACACACACTAATATATTGACACCCAGTAGGAATAAACTCCTAAGTACCTGTGTTCTCCACATGCTCAATGCACATCTTCACAAAATTAGGAACGCAGGTGTTCTCCCGGGCACAGAGACTAGTCAAACTGCACCCAAACACCTGATCTGGAAACACAATTGATGAAAAGAGGGTTATGAGATCAGACCTTTTATAAAGTATAAAGCAACATTCTGCAAACAGAAAAATCTGCAAAATGATAAAAAAAAAAATATTTATCTCCTACAAAATGTCTACGTATCTAGGCCTGTGGTTTTGTGTGTGTGTGTTTGTGTGCATGTTACCTTTAATATAGCCCTTGTCTCGGACAGCCTGCAGGGTGGGTCTTCGCGTGAGGAATTTCTTAAGCTTTACTCTGGTCTTCTTCTGATCTGAAGACTCTATACTGCCAGAACTCTTAATTGCTAGATAAAAAAAGAACAAACTCACCACTACACAATCAGAGCAATGCATATGATGCTAATATAATAGCCTTAATTAATCAATGTGTTTTTATCTATCAATGTGTATGCAATTATGCAAATTCAATTATGTACCACCTTCGTCTTTATTATATCTAAAAAGGTTTGCTTCTCATATGAATGAATCCTCTTTTCTGTTAACTATATTATGTACATCCTAAAAGCCTTTAGGTGGGCATATAATTCAAAGTTAAAAACATTCTGTTCTTGTCATTGTTTGACATTCAACCCATCAAAACTGTTAATATAGAATGAAAATATACATAAGTATAATTATTTGGAATTGAATGATCAAAATTAGTGTTTATTACCATTGAGATGAAAGAACACAGCAAACTTAATCAATCAAGACTGGTAGGCCAAGGAAGACTTCCACTGCCAATAGCAAAAGTATCCTCACCAGTATAGAAAAAAAATGCTTAACTGGCTGTCTGAAAACAGACTTTGCACTAGTGTGTTTGTCAAAGACTACAATCCTCAGAAGATCTTATGAACAGAAATATACAGCAAAGTGCAAACCACTAAAACAGAACGGCCAGATTACTGTAGGAAACAAAAAGCACTTCAAAGAGTTTTTTAACTAGAAAAATCACCATAATGAACCAAGATGAATCTGTGCATTACATTAACATAACATGAATTTTTCTGTACCTTTGTTCTTCTTAAAGTCTCGATGGTCCTTCTCTTTGTCTTGTTTCTCAGTTCCAGGAGACTCAGGCATGTCTTCTTCAATAGCTTCATCTGACTCCCATGCCTGCATACAATACATGCATTAAATACACTGAAAATACACGAGGCATGCTTCAGTCTGTAGGTGTAATACTATACATTTATAGTCAACATATCAACATTATTACAAATGTACTATTATTTAATCCAAAACAGCTTATAGTGTGGCTTATAAACAATGCCTGAAAATTTAAATAAAACATTTACCACTAAGAATAGTGTTCAATTGAAAAGTTATAACATTTTCATGATTCTTTTATAGGCATATATATATTTTTTTTTTTAGAAATGTATTGATTCGATGCAAGCCATATTGTTTAAACCTAGGGGATAAGGTGTGCCCTCCCCCTCTCTCTCAATTCACTATTATGCCATTTTCATAGTAGGTGCACTATGTGTTGACAAAAACTGGAAAAGTAATACCTGGAAAATGTCTATTTTATGAAAAAAAAAAACACAAAAAGAGGACTTTGCACTAATACATTTCTGAACAGCCAAGACCATAGTCTATAATGATATACAAAGTAAAAACCTTTTTTATCCAAATTCTGAAGAATCAGAGTTATTTCACACATTTGGTCTAAAAATCTGTGTAGGACTGCAGTGATGTGTGTTTTTGATTACAGGGAAAGTCTTTCAAATGTTAAATAAGAGCACTTTTTCCACTGCATGGTTAACTGAGATTCGGCATCTTTACATCTAAAACCTCTAAAGAAACCTCTAAAAACTTTTTTAGTGATTTACATATATTACACTTTTCCTGAACTATAAGGAAGGTATTTAACCTTTTTAAAAGAAAATCTGCTTGTAAGGTTAAAGGGAGCTGTTTGCTATTTATCCCACAGATTCTTTAAAAGCTAAGTAAAGTTCCTTAAAGCAATTCCCTCACTTTAACTCATTTAACTCATGCGAAATATACTGAACATCCTGAGAGCATCACAGGACAGTGTGTGAATCTGTGTTCATTCATCTGACCTTATTTACAGAATGTAAGAAAGCTAAAAGTGTGTTATTTGCTTCTTTTTTTATCCAAATTCTGAAGAATCAGAGTTATTTCAAACATTTGGTGTAAGAATCTGAGTAGGGCTGCAGTGCCGTGTGTGTGAGAAACTCACGTGTGTATTGATGGCCTCAGTGAGCGCCTTGTACCAGTCAGTGATGACGCTGTCTATCTCAGACTGGATCAGCAGCTCTGTGCCCTGACGCGTCTTTAGCTGGAATCAAAGAGTCAAGTGGGGCCATCAGACGTGAAAGGTTATTTGAGTTAATGGAGCAGTATAGCAACTAAAGATAGAATAAAATAAAAATAGAACACAATAGTCAGATATTTAAAGCATGCTGTACTGCATTTCTACCTCGATCACATGTTTCTTGCTGGACTTGTCCTTCGATGCCCACTCCACTGAACCTCCACGAAGATCCACCGTGAATTCCGGTTTCGACTGGTTTCCTCCAAACTTCAGGTGCCATAAGAAGAGAGGAACACAAACACTGTGCATTAGAATAAGCTGTAATGCATGCAGTATCTCACTGAGTGTTACGGTTTCGTTATTGGGTGCTGTAGAACCGGGTTACTGAACATAGCCGTAACACAACGCTTTAGGTGGCAGTTAGTTTTGGATTACAGGAAAAGTCTTTTAAATGTTAAATAATAGCACTTTTTCCACTGCATGGTTAACTGAGAATTTTTTTTTTTTTTTTTTTTTTTTTTTTTTCACCAAGAATCAAGAAATCAGAGATGGATTACTCTAATAGTGTTAATACACTTAAAAAAAAAGAAGAAATATGTTATATTTTTCTTTAAAATTGTAATTATTATAACATATACATATATAACATATAAAACCTTGAATACGTGATCTTAGTGGCTACGCCTGTGTTTCTGTTTTTTTATTTTTATTTTATGTGGCAGTTATTTACACATTTTACAATTTTTCTGAAATATAAGGAAGGTATTACTCCTTTTCAATATAAAATCTTTAATATAAAAAAGGTTGCATCACAGACCCTTAATTTGTGTAAAGTTCACATCCTGAGAGCATCACAGGACAGTGTGCGAAACTGTGTTTATGCATCTGACCTTATTTACAGAATATAAGAATGCTAAAAGTGTGTTATTTGCTTCTACAGGTGTGTTCCAGACATTTTTAACAATTAAAATGCATTACTGAAATGTTTTACATAAGTTCTGACCTGATTTCTAGAACTAAATATTATAATGAAAGTTATGGAATTATTGTTGTGTTATTTATGTTACATTATAATTTTAAAATGATGTGCCCACAATATGAAAAACACGATGAGCTGCTCCCTGAATTTATTTGATTCAAATTAGAATTTATTTAAAAACAGGTCTGGGCTCTTATGGGTTAAAAAAGGCTCAATTTATATTTTTTATATTGGTTTTATTGGCTTCAAACTGTTCAAATTGTGTTTTTGTGCTTGGCAATTAATGTAAAAGAAACAATAGTTTGCATTTTGACAGCCATAAATCGTCTAAAATGCTGTTTCTAGTCTGAAATAAAATAATAAACGAAAACTCAGTTTATGTAGGAACTAAAATCAAAATCACAATATACTTACTATATATTACTCATCTTATAGGTGTGAAATATATCAATATTAGATTTTTCACCATATCACCCAGCCCTAGGAGGTACCATGCAGTGGAAAAGCACCATAATGCTTTAAAACTCAAGACCTCACTCAAGTGTACACACACTCAATCTGCTTACACAACGTCATCATGACAATTTACTTTTCATGTTATATTTGCTCAAACCCATTCCCACACATCCTAATTCATCTCTGCAAAGCTCAAGCCAGGCTGCCTTTCAAACTATTTCTTCACACTGAAAATGAGTTGCGTAAAATCAACATGCAAAAAGACCTGTTAAATTCTGTTCACCCAGATTTATGATCCATGTGTAGAAATGCATGCCACTCAATGGCCTTTCCAGGCATTTCTGATTCACACCAGTCACAAAGCAAATATTCTGAACACATTTAATCCGCCTTCTTTTAGTGAAAAGACCGACAGCGAGCAAGAGGGGAGGGTATAAGCATGAGAGACGAGCAGAAGGATAGACATGCAAAAACAGGAAGTGAACAGGAAGCCTCCTTTCAGCAGATTAAAACAGTTTACAATTCTTATTTTAAGCTAATTTTATTCCAATTAAATTAGGGTTGAGAGTTGCCTGGACACACAGTACTAATGTAGAGGTTTTAGGCACCTGGAAACATCATTTAAAACCATTTAATTCAGTCAACTAGTGCAGTAGGATCTCCAAGATCTGATAACCAGGGTCATCAGTGGTGGAAGAACTTCACCAAGTCACCAAGACAAGAGCTGCAACTACTTATGCTACTTATGACACTTCCAAACAGGTTAAACTATTAGGTGTGGCAGGATGTGGAAGCCCCAGGAGATAGGAAAAAAAAGGCTGATGCTTATTGGAACCGCTAAGATCTAGAAAGAGTCAATGAGATGTCATGAGAATGGGCTGTGGACTTAATGACACCAGATACAGTAGTGATCCCTGTGTCCTGATTGGAACTCTGAGGCACATCCAAGGCAAGCTGACCTTCCAGTAACATGCTCTGGATGACTGTCTGCCAACACCAAGCAAAAGTCATAACTGTCATACAAGCTCTTCTGAGAAACCCTATGCACTTACTTACAGGATGCTCCAAAGCTTTGGGAGAAGGTGCTGTTTCTTGCAGAATAACTAGTGTCCAACAGATTTAACCAACAATTGTCGCTATCTGTAGAAAAAGTGGCTCAACAGTTAGAGCACCAGACCAATCGATGATAAGGCTGTGGGTTTGATACCTAGGTTTGGTGGGCCACCACTGTTGGGACCTTGAGCAAGCCGGTTAACCCTCGCTGCTCTGGCTGCCCACCGCTCCGGGCATGTGTTCTCACAAAATCACTGTGTCTTACTGTGTGCACTTACTATAATAAAGAGTGTATATGTGTATTTAACCACGGATGAAAAAGTCAGAGGCCAAATTCTATCTGTATCCAACACAAGTATGGTGTACATGCTTGTATTGTCTTGTCACGTCTTGTCTTGCCACGTCACGGTAGGCACATTGACAAGGCAGTAGCATTAACTACGAAGTGCTGCGGAGAAACCTTGCTCACCCAACCAGAAAAGTCCTTCTAACTAAGAGCTTAAAGACCATTCTAGCACCACAGCTGGCTAGAGCAAGGGACAGCAATTAAGTTTGGCCACGGGCCAGATATTTTCCAAGCCATTACGTGATGAAAAAAAAATAATACTGGAAAGTGAAGTTTTATGAGATAAAGTGCTACAGACTAGTAGCTCTCCAGCCCAGAGGGTTGTTGAATCCAATTGCAGAACAATTGATCTCAAAGCAGGTAAACCCAGGGCTGGGAAAAAAACCTCCTTACAAGGATACAGGGAGTCCAAGAACAGGTGGAAAAACAAGAACAGGCTGAAAACTAGTCACGCCGAGCGCGACAGAGAGACAGGGGACGCAAATAAACAAAAACTTGCTAGAGAAGCTTTTCACCAACTGAAGAATGCCAAGTGAAATAGGACCTAATGGCTTTTACATAAGGTTTACAAATTTTGCATGTTTTATAATATTGGCTCAAGTAAATAAACAATTATTGCACAGTTACAGAGCCTACAACTTTTGCACAGCACTGTACAGTGTATCTACAGCAGGTTCTCAGTCAAAGTAGAAGTACACAAGTTTTTTAATAGCTCAGTAAACTATTTCAAACTCTGCCTGAAGGCTTCCTGTGTGGATAAGCACAGACATACAGAGCAAGGCTGGCCACGCCCAAAGTGCTTATAGGAGACCGCAGGGCGGGGCTTAACTGAACGCTTCCAGTTGCTTAGCAACGAGAGGAGGAGCTCAGGGAATGAGCCATTGCGGTAGTACGACTTTGAGAGAAGAGAAAGAGGGGAAGAACAGAACAGAAATAGAAAGAGAGAGAAAGAGAGTGATGATGCATGAACAGATTCACAATGACACACAAACACACACAACAACACACAGAAGGTACAGACAAAATCAAGATGAGAGAGATGATTCACAAGAAGTCAGAAGAAGGTTCCACATGAGCTAATTTATAAATCTAGACCTGTCACGATAACCACATTTTTGGGCTGATATTTAGTGTTATATTAAGAACATTTTAATTTACTGATATAATGATAACACAATAGCTTATTAATGTGATTATACCCTTATAAGGAGCAATATCGTGCAAACAAGTTTAAATTATTAAGGATATTCAGACAATAAAACTGCAAAACATATATGCATATAATGCTTAAATATTCTAAAATAACAAAACTAAATTTATTTATCAGTTCACTGATGTTACTAGGCTTTCCTTGCTAAGTAAAAACAATAGATCATATCATGGACAGCAAAAAATATTGAGGTCATTTTCCTATATTATACAAAAAATCACTTCTGGCACTTTATTTTGCATTATACTAATAGGTTCAGGACATAGATCCACTAACAGTCAACACCCTGTTTACAGCTGGTAATTTAATGTGACCATAACCTATGAAGTGAGGCACATTAATAAAACAGATTAAATGTCTGTGTAAAATGTGACTGAGCAGAAAAAATGGTTCAAGGCACCCCTAATTATGCCATACATGATAAAGACTGAAAACAGTTCAGAGCCACTGAGAAGAGAGTTAACTCAGAGCATGTAAAGTGCAAACTTACCCAGCTGCTGCTGCTGGTCTGACCCTTAGCAAAGAGCAGCGTGGACCCCTGAAGAACTGTCCAGGATGACGTCCAGCTCTTCCTACAGAACCAGAGGAGAACAGAATCAACACAGGTCTGAAAAACAACACTGCAGAACAGTAAAAATCACCCAGTCATCCATCCATCTATACAGCCACCCTTCAAAACCATTCAGCCTCCAATACAATCCAGCCAGCCGGCCACCCACTCATTCATCCATCCATCCATCCATCCATCATCTATCTATCCACCCATCCAGCAACCCATCCATCCACCCTCCAATACCATTCAGCATCAAAAAAAAAATTCAGCCAGCCATCCGTCTAGCCACCCATACACCCTCCCAAACATCCATCTATCTATTCAGCCACCCATACTTCTAGCCACCCTCCAGAACCATTCAGCCTCCAATAAAATCCAGCCATCCACTCATCCAGCAACTCTCCCATCTATCTATCCATCCATCCATCCATCCATCCATCCATGCAGCCACCCTCCAAAACCATTCAGCCTCCAACACAATTCAGTCACTCACTGATACAGCAACTCATCCATCTATCCAGCTACCCATCCATCCAGCAACCCATCCATCCACCCTCCACCATTCAGCGTAACAAAGGTCCAGCCATCCATTCATCCATCCACCCACCCATCCATCCAGCAACCCATCCATCCACCCACCCCTCAATCCATCCAGCAACCCATCCATCTATCCAGCCACCCATCTATCTATCCATCCAGCAACCCATCCATCCACCCTCCACCATTCAGCGTAACAAAGGTCCAGCCATCCATTCATCCATCCACCAATGCATCCATCCAGCACCCATCCATCCAGCCACCCCTCAATCCATCCAGCAACCCATCCATCCATCCTTCAATACCATTTAGTGTCTAAAAAGATCCAGCCAGCCATCCATCCATCTATTCAGCCACCCACCCATCCAGCCATCCCTCAATCAAGCCACCCAATTCATCCATCCACCCTCCAATACCTTAAAGCCTCCAGTACAATCCATCCATCCACCCACCCGTCCATCCACCCATCCATCCATATATGCTTTGTAATACAGACAGAGACTGTACCTGACTTTCTTTCCATTCTCTGTGATTTTGGTGACATTGAGGACTCCACACTTTTCTGAGGGCTGAAGAAAGAGAATAATTGAGAAACAGGATCAATTGTAGAACTGTGACAACAGAATAGACTTAACAAATTTCAGGAAAGAATTTAATTAGCTACATTAATCAAGTACCTCAGGAAGCAGGGATGCACAAAATATCAACAGCAGTAAAAGCTAATATTTCAGATATGTTACATATAAACAGAGCAGCCAATAAAACAGCTCACACTGATTATACTGATTCCGTAGATTTCCAAGAACTACAGTTTGCTACAAGATTAACTAGTGATTAAAACCTTATATCCGTTAATCCGGACACAGTACCAATTTGTTCAAATTGTGCATCCCCATCAATCTCTCTTTTAGCACACACACACACACACACACACACACACACAGAGAGCGCAAGTGAGAACAGGATTAAGAGGATTAATGATGCAACACACACACACGCAAACATACAGTACATACAGTAGAACATGTTAGTTGTTATATACTAACTGTAGAGGGGTGTTTAGGTGAGGAGGGACAGGAGTCGGAGTCGGGGGAGATGTGTTTGTTGGTCCCAGTCTCCTAAAAACCAGAAGAGATTAGAGAAAAAGAGCAGAGTTAGTGTTAGAGAGGAAAAGAGGAGGAATGGGGGATGAATGCAGTAAATGTGAGCCAGACTGAAGGCGGGTCAGGTTCTCCTGATGGCTAAACCAAACAAATACTATGGAAAAGGTGTAAATCAGTGTTTACATTTCAAAAGCAGAAATGTGCTTTATTTAGATTTATATTTCTTCATTCATTAAAGTACTTAAAATAAAATAACTTACAATAGTATACAGAAAAGACCTGATTTATCCCAAAAGGGAAATGGTCTTAAAAATGGTTATTCATTAGCTGGGTGCAGAAGCGGGGCTTAGTGAGTCATCAGAAGGGTAAAAAGCTTGATTCTTGATTATATTCAATTTTTTGGAGATTCATCTGTATGCTGATGTAATTTATCAGCATAAAAGGGGTTTTAATCTGTTTTAACCACATCTAACTACAAAAAGGATATCCTTAAAAAGGTTATTTGCACTTAATTAACAATTATTTAATGGTTATTTGGGTGCATTGATAAAATTGCTCGTGAAATGTTTTTGGAAACCTTTTCCAGAGTAGTTTGGATGATGATGCCATACAGGAAGAGACACACCTTCAGACTACAGCGAGGGGTTAGTGTGATCTATATGATTCATATTAAATCAAGCATTGTGCCCTTTTACACTCTCTCACTCTCTCTCACACACACACACACACACACTTACATTGCGCGTTTGCGACGCTACAATCTGCCGAGAACGCATCTGATTGGTTCTAGTGTCTGATTACATTAAAAGCAGTAATCAGCTCTGATTGGTCATGGCTCAGCGAAGGGTTTGGGCACTAACTTGATGTGTGTACAATGATAGGCCAAAAGCCCTGGAGAGGCGTTCCGAGCTGAACCGCCTACTTTTGACTGACAGCTGGAAAAGAACCAATGCACAGTAGATGACTCTGTGTGTTACTTTAGCCTTTGTTAATCATCATAAAATATTACACTGCATACTATATGATATTTTATTACAAAATAACATGTTACCATTTGATATGCTGAAAGGAGAACATCAGAGAACGTAATTATTTAGTAATTCAAATACAAATCGATCAGTAAGACCTGAAGGATCTTAAAGGAGAACTCTGTGGTGAAAAGGACTTTGGTTGTATTAAAATGTGTTAAAAAGTACTTCCTCCGCTCTCCTGCAGCTTTTTGAGATCCATTATTTTGTGCAGTTTGCCAAAACAGGCTTTTAAAATAGGCTCAAAGTTGCTCCACACATCATCGGTAGAATCCAGAGAGCCCTGACATTTAAAACGAGGCATAAATAACTTTAAAAGTGCACAAGAAGTTTATTAAAAGTCGCCGCCATCTTTAATTTAAGTCGCAATAAGTCCCCCGTTGAACACAAAGCGAATAGGTACTGTAGGATAGTTGAGCAGATTGCAAACTTAATTCCTTGGAAATGTATGAATTCCAGCTGTTGCTGAAAATATCTGGCTACTGTTGAAATATTAGAATGCGAAGAACCATCAACAAATGACATAAAGTTTGCTCAAAATGTTTTACTATTTGTGCTCGACGGTTGACTTATTGTGACTTAAATTTAAGGTGCCGACGCCCGGAGATTTACCTACGCTATGGGATGTAAACAGTGACTTTTAATAAACTTCTTGTGCACTTTTAAAGTTATAAACGCCTCGTTTTAAATGTCAGGGCTCTCCGGATTCTAGCAAGATGGTGTAGAGCTACTTTGAGCCTGGATAACGGTGGAAAAAGTGATTTATCTTCAGGCAGAAGACATGCCTCATCTCACTCCTTCTAAAAGCCTTTTTGGGCAAAGTGCACAAAACACTGGATCTAAGAAAGCTGCGGGAAAACAGAGGTGGGCTATTCAACAAAGGTAAGTTTTTTTAAATAACATTTTAATACATCCAAATTCCATTTCACATCAGAGTTCTCCTTTAAACATCCATGTTTCTCAATTCTGTGGTTCACAGATACAAAAAAAAAATCACAAAAATACTTCTATGGTTCAAGAGTGATGGGCAAAAGAGCAATGTCTAAAATATAGACTCTGAGAAAGTTTTAATGGTCCTGAATACCATGGTTTATGCAAATAGGATCTTCCTTGTTTCTATTATATACTGGTCCACTACACAGAAGACTACCATACCACAATTCACTGCCAAACTATGCTGACCCGAGACCCAGAGCAGCACCATGGACAGCTGCTCCACACACTTACAGTAACACTCACTGTACAGGACAACATTTTTTATACGATATGGAGCTAATGGTTTTCAGCAGAGTTCTACATCCAAGGAGCATGAGGAACACAGAATGAAAGAGACTCATCAGCAGGATGAAGGTGATTTCTGTTATAGTCACTTGCCTATTAATGCATGTTCTTGCCAGATAATGCCAGTCACAATCATTACCACACACTGTGCTGTCCACATTAGGTGGTAATGGCTGGAATAAGGAATGTTAAATGGCTGCACAACTTCGGAAATGTTATGTTCCATCATCTGGTTCCAACTATTAAGCCTCACTCAAACTCAGATGCTAAGCAGTAGGGAATACCCCCAGTCATATTTCAACCAGCAGGTGACTCTTCAAAAAATTAGGATGGTTTAGATTTGGGTACATGCTTAATAAAAGCACAATTTTTTATTCTATAAAGATCCGTTTTTGAAAAGCAGCTGTTAATATGAAGAACTTATGCATTGACCAGGACTCCAGACTAACAACGTCCCAGGGCCAACAATGTCTCAGTTCCAAACTGCGACTTTTAGGACTGCACCCAAAATCTCTGTGCCGAAAGCATAGAAAACGCTTTAATCTCATCCCTTGTGCTATTTTTTGCCTCTGAGATGTTAATCTAGAGTCCTGGTCAGTGTATAAGTTCTTCATATTAACCGCTGCTGAACAAAAACAGATCTTTATGAAATCAAAACATGGTTCTACTTTTATTAAGCATATACCCATATCTAAACCATCCCCATCAACACCACAGTTGATGACGGTTCATCCTACAACTAAAACATAAATTTAAAAGGGAATAGCCCATTACTCTGGGGCTAAACTATAAAACTATAAACCATTGCTTTCACAAAACATCCTGACTGGGTCTTAAATAGATGATATAGACTGCTTGATGAATCTAGGCTGTACTAATCTGTTTGGCCATTTTATTAGAAACACAGATAGGTTGGGACACAACCTTCCAATATAGTTTGAACAAATAAATCAGCTCTGGAAGCTCTGGAACAAATGAAGAGACCACTTCAGTTTCTGAATCAGTTTCTCTGATTTTGCTATTTGAATATGAATATGTTTGAGTAAAATGAACATTGTTGTTTTATCCTATAAACTACAGACAACATTTCTCCCAAATTCCAAATAAAAAAAGTCATTTATAGCATTTATTTGTGGAAAATGAAAATGACTGAAGTAACAAAACAATGCAGAGCTTTCAGACCTCACATAATGCAAAGAAAACAAGTTTATATTCATAAAGTGTTATTCATAAACTCTCTGATATTCAAAAGAGTTCAGAAATCAATATTCAGTGTTTTCATGCATCTTGGCATGTTCTCCTCCACCAGTCTTACACACTGCTTTAGAATAACTTTATGCCTTTACTCCTGGTGCAAAAAGTCAAGCAGTTCAGTTTGGTTTGATGGCTTGTGATCACCCATCTTCCTCTTGATTATATTCCAGAGTATTTTAATTTGGTAAAATCAAAGAAAGTAGTCTTTTTTTCTCCAGAGCTGTGTATATATGAGGCCAGTTCCCTCTCTATTCTGCCTTTGAAACCCTCACTCACTGATTTTGTCCATTTTCCTGTTCAACCCTGTCCATTCTTCCTTCTTAATATGGCCATTTTTGTTTTATAGATTTGTCAATTAGAAGTGAAGATATCAGAGAGTCAGTGTGTGTTTTTGGCAGTTTACACTAATTTCTACCACTTCTACCTGCTGTGTGAATGTAGACATATCAAGTTCTTCACCAATACCATAAATAATAGTAAAAAAATAGAAATGTAGTTGTGTAGTAGTGTTTAATATCAATGACTGCTGATGTCATCTGTATGCCATGTCTTAAATGGGGTGTTATATAGAGGCTGCAGGCTGAGCTGGATTAGGTGGCGAGAGTGCTGAGTCTCAGTATGAACGCTGTCGGAGCCGATTAGTAATGAGCTGCTGTACACAGCCACTCTCACTCAGCACAACAGCTAACAGTGCTAATGCTAAATCTACTGACTTCACACAGTGCCTAACACCATCACCACCACAGCATCGGCTCTAACCACAGACACACCAAAGCTCAGGAATAAACCACAACACATGCCTATGTAAGAAAAATATATGTAAAAGTGTGTGTGTGTGTTTGTGTATATATGTATTTATACCTTGTCAGTAAGGTCTAGTACATAGGTGCTGTATCTCCACTTGGTTAAAACGATGGGGTCTGGCTGCTTCCGTTCCAAACTGCGACTTTTAGGAGCTTCTCCAGCGTTTGGAGGGGAGAGATTGTACTGTGGAAAGAGACATATAGACTATAATCAATCAATAGATCAATTAACCAAGCTGTATTTTCACCTTAAGCTACATTGAGGGTGATGATGGTCAGGGATAAAAAAATATATATGAAAGGAACAATAATATTTAAATCATAAAAAAAAAATAATAATAATAAGAGGAAAATTACCAAGTTAAAATAACTACAAATTAAATAATTTAAAAGATATGAGGTAAAATAAAATAAAATAATAAATAGGTCTTAAAATAATTATATAAAGACAAAAATATCAAAAATAAAGTTAAAGCTAAAAATAAAATAAAATAATGAACATAATTACTAGTAATAATAATAATAAAAGTTATAATAAGAGTTATTTTGCAGAACCAGATTAAGGGATGTTTAAAAGATAGCACCTATCTGATTTTGTCCAAAAAAAAAACTCAAAAAACTCTTCAATAGTTGATTAATAACATACAAAAAAGTATAAAACTGTTAAAAACAGATTAAAAACAAAAATTGAATAAATAAAATCATTTAAAACAAATCTGACCGTTCATATAACCACAGCTAAGAAAGCCAACACAACAACATCTACAACAAAAATTAATAAACAGCAGAATATCTACCTCTCCCCTCGCTGGCCACAACACCATGTGTGTTCCACTCTCCCTCCTCCAGGTAAAGACCCCCCGCCCCAAATAAACCCACCCTTACTCCATGCGAGTGCTGAGAGTGTGAGAGTGCAGGGGAATGTAAGAGGTGTTGAAGAGCCTGTGATCAGACAGTGTGTGGTCTACAGTCTCGATCTGTGCGCCTGCGTGTCTGATCTATTAACCAGATTAGAGAATCAGGGTAATTTTAGATTAGCTAGGAACCCTGTGGATCTCTCACCGCTGGCCAGCACCTTCCGCCCGCTATAGCAGTCATTAAACACCGGGGGGTTCAGAGAGAGCAGTGGAAGATTAGGGTGAGTGTGTGAGTCTATATGGGTGCACTTCCTTAATAAGGCCTTGTATGTAATGGCCAGATCATGCAAACAACAGACACCCCAGTTCAGTGAAGCTTTAGTGACATGCAGGTCTTGGTAATAATGCACTTGGCCTTGTGTAGTTGTGGTCTCTATGAATGAATGGCATGTTTTTTGTGAAAAAAAAAATTGCTCAGTTTTTCTATTCAGCCCTGCTTTAGATCACTGAATAAGAGGTCTCTAAGGAAAAACAGGATTTGGCTCTTGCTCATGAATATTAATACATGCAAATACATTGCCTCTTTTTTTTGAGAGGTACTGTTCGTACATAAAAGTCCAGTGTATATGTTAGCAATGAATCTCCCATTCTAAACTAAGGAAGCAAATTTCTGAGCCACTGAACATATCTTACCTTGGGGAGCTCCCACTCAGACCGAGACCCATCAGCACTGTAGTAGTACGGCCTGCCCTGCTCATCCACATGCTTTATCCACTGAAACACACAGCACACATACATTTATCAACAAATGAACCTTACAGAACAGAAAAAAAACTGAAAATTGATCAGAGCTGGACAGTTATTCACTGATAATGTGTGATTTACCTTCTCATTATTGTATTCACAAACATACAGTGTGTGGCCATGCTCGTCAAGCTCTTCAGACCAGCCTCTGGGTGGCGACCCATACTGACTATCTGACTGGCTGGAGTGAGTGCTCGGGCAGTTCTCTTCAGAAGACAGCATCTGAGGGAGGAAGAGAGATAATGATGATGATAATGAGATTAATATGATATTATATTGTACAGCTCTGAAAAAAATAAGATGCCACTCAAAAATGATAAGTTTCTTTAATTTTACCAAATAGAAAACCTGTAATATAATCAAGTGGAAGAAGTTAAAGGTATCCAAAAGCAGTGTGTAAGACTGGTGGAGAAGAACATAAAAACTGTGATTTTTCAGATTAAAAACCAGGATTATTCCACCAAATATTGATTTCTGAACTCTTTATGATCTTTATGAACTTTATGAATATGAACTTATTTTATTTACATTATTTGAGGTCTGAAAGTTCTGCATCTTTTTTGTTATTTCAGACATTTCTCATTTTCTGCAAATAAATGCTCTAAATGGCAATATTTTTATTTGAAGTTTGGAAGAAATGTTGTCTGTAGTTTATAGAATAAAACAATGTTTGTTTTATTTAAAAATATACCGATAAAAAGCAAAACCAGATAAACGGATTCAGAAACTGAAGTGGTGCAATTTGGTGCACCCAAATTTCTGACCGTGTTGCATTCAACAAAGCAGTTTTACTTACAGGTTAACTTTTTTTTTTTTTTATCACTATCCATATAGGCAATGTTGACTTATAAATGGTTAACTAACAATCTGCTCAACATAAAGTTCTGTATTTAAAGCACAATTCTATAATAAAAGTAACTTACTGAAAAAGTGTTGGTGCTTTAACTATTTTAATGAGTCGAAATGTGAACTTAAAACATCTCAAGATAAATTAAATAAAAAGAAAATCTGCGAAAAAGTGTTTCAAGTGCTTCAAACTGAACATCTTATGGCTCAATGTCTTATGGACTATCCTCTACTGTAGTCACATTCAAAACAAGCATGTTTAATTCTGAGGCAAAATAACAGGGTGGTGAATATAATTGTAGATAAAGGTAGATAAAGATAGAAGAGATAGATGGGTAGAAGAGATAGATGGGTAATAAGACATAGAAGAGATAGAAGAGATAGATAGACAGACCGACAGATAGACAGACAGATAGATGGATACTTTATTTATCCCAAAGGAAATGTAGGCATCCAGCAGCAACAACAAAATACAATAAGAAACACATCTAAACATAAATTAAAACCCAGAGGAATTGAAATTATAAAAGCTTAAAAAAACATACTAAACTTACTATACAAGGTAAGATATATCTGTAAACGGAGCAGTGCAGTAGATGTTGCTAATGGCCAGTAAATTATTAACAAAGCAAAGTGCAAGGTGCAATGACACTGATTCTAAAAGTGACTGAGGTGCCATATATAAATATAAATATAAATATGCATACGTTACAAAATAGTTCTGAAAAGTGAATATGAGAATACCCAATCATGGGTAAATGCACTGGAATGTAAGTGAGGTTGGGGAAGTGATAGTGTAAAGAATTAGGAATTAAGTGGTTGAATAATGTCCATGACACAAAAAAACTGCATCTCAGCATTTTTCACCCCAATTAAAGACACATACTCTTTTGTGAGCAATACGTTAAGAATGACTTTAAAAATGACGTTAAAAATGACTTGAACTAAAATATTGACTTAAACTTAAAATTGAACATAAAATAAATAAATTCAATATATTTGGCATTTTTATATACAAACACCTGAAACCATTCTGACAGTTATTTCCTATGTCAACCACAAGAGAGCAGCATTACACTACAACTCATCCACTCTACTACAACAATGCAGCAGGACATTCTTTCCTCCTCTTTACAAGACTGATGTGTCTCTGTACACACACACACACACACTTACAGTCAGGGCACATTCTGTCCTCTGGAACACTGGCACGTTCTTATATTGGTCCTCTGTTACCACAGCAAAACTTTGCACAGCACTTACAACTACTCTCAGTCATGTTTCCACCATAACAGATGTCCCACACAACATCTTCAGAACACACGCACACGTGCACACACACACACACACGTACACACACACACACACACAGTCACTTACCATCATCATGTAGGTTTTAAACTTGTAGATATGAATCCACACAAAAACACTCAAACTTCTTGTCATGTAAAAAAGCCTTTTTAAATAAAAAATCTATAAAAAAATATATTTATACAAAAAATAGTATAAATATATTTTTAATTTATTGTTATTGAACAATTCATGTTCAATGTCCAGTTAATTAATGATAATTTTATTTAAAAAAATATTTGATTATATAATGTATGTTCATATTTCTATTTATTCTAAATACAGCACTGATCCTCTTTCTGGACACAGACATACATCACACTCAGTCACACTCACAGTCCACCCCAGTCAGTCTGTCTTAATCCTGATAAGGTTATTCAGAGTGTGCAGGTGGATCTGAACTGAAATGGGAAGTGTAGTGTCT
Source organism: Astyanax mexicanus (assembly GCF_023375975.1). Lineage (NCBI taxonomy): Eukaryota > Metazoa > Chordata > Actinopteri > Characiformes > Acestrorhamphidae > Astyanax > Astyanax mexicanus. Next base: position 35,927,760 of record NC_064422.1, read on the forward strand.
GGGGGTGTCTGGGGGACTGGGTAATAAACTGATGACTCATATAAAACTCAGACAGTGGGGACAGTACGGGTGGGCGATACAAAGCTGCCCACGATACAACTTCATACTACAACTTCATACAATATCGCCATTGTGCGACTGACGCAGCACTGATGTCACCCCAGCTTCTGCAGCCGCACATTACTAAGCAGTTCTGTGCACACGGAGGGCGTGTGCTGTGTGAGGGTACAGGCGTGTGTGAGGGTGGTGAATTTTGCACTATTGTAATTTTTCGTACGCACTTTTTAATGCACAACAGTGAGCTTAGTGTACAGACCATGCTGTTTAACATGCTCTGATATACAGTGTGGGAATTTGGGGCATGTATAATAAGATGTGTGTGTGTGTCTGACACTGACATTTATCCATAGCATATCCAGGGCACTTATATTTTAATCCACCTATCTCTCTATTTCTATCCAGCATCCATCCACCAATATTTTCATCCATCTAGCCTCACATCCCCCAATTTTTACATCCATCTAGCCACCCAGCCATTCAACCACCAATTTTTACATCCATCCATCCATCCACCCATCCATCCATCCAGCATCCATTAACCAATTTTTCCATCCATCTATCCATCCATCCACCAATTTTTCCATCCATCTAGCCACCCATCCATTTAACCACCAATTTTTCCATCCATCTAGCCTCACATCCCCCAATTTTTACATCCATCTAGCCACCCAGCCATTCAACCACCAATTTTTACATCCATCCATCCATCCATCCACCCATCCATCCATCCAGCCATCCAACCACCAATTTTTCCATTCATCTAGCCATTCATCCATCCAACCACCAATTCTTCCATCCAGCCATCCCATCCACCCATTTTCCCATCCATCTAGCCACACATCAATTCAACCACCAATTTTTCCTCCATCCAGCCACTCATCCACCAATTTTTCCATCCATCTAGCCACCCAGCCATTCAACCACCAAATTTTCCATCCATCCATCCATCCATCCATCCATCCACCGATTTTTTTATCCATCTAACCATCCATCCATACAACCACCAATTTTTCCAATCATCTATCCATCCATCCACCAATTTCAGTGTACTTAATACTATCACGTGACTGCATGTGTGTATGTGATGTGTTACCTCCATGTCTCCGGTACTGGCCGTGTCAGTGCGGCTCCCCCCGTTGGTGTCTCGTGAGCGGGGTGGTTTCCAGGTCCTCTCCTGGGTGGTGCGGTTGTAGTAGAAATGCCTCCCGCTCAGGTCTTTGTGGGTCTCCCAGTCACCCAGTACATGCAGGGGGGAGGAGGAGGGGATGGGGGGCAGAGAGGACTGGGAGATCTTCAGCTCCTGCAGGTTAGTGTAGACTGGGGAGTCCGACCGGCCCGGTCCAGTTGGGGACACCGTCTAAAGGACAGAGAGAGAGAGAGAGTGACTACAGTTACTTTATGGAACTGGCAGATTTTTTTTGTTGCATATCAAAATATGTCGAAAAGATAAAAAAAAAAAAAAAAAACTTTTTGGCTGAATAAGAGGAAAGACTAAATCATTTAAATTAAACCAATTATTAATTTAAGTCAAGTTGAGGTGTTTCCTGTAACATTAAAAACAACATTAGGGAGACTGCATGTAAATCTAACAAACTGCAGGTTTAAGTTAATTTGTATTCATGATCTAAAATCACAAATAAATTACATGAATATAAAACATTCAGCAACACTTAAAACAATTTTATCAGTTTAATACCTCTTCACATACTGTCTGTATGCTGTGATATTAGCTGGGCAAACTAATATTAGTTTTTTTCTTTATAAAGAGACTGCATGCATTTCTCTGTGTAAATTTCAAGTTAGCTACAAATGACTTTAGTAGCCCTGCTGTGGTAAATCTTTGACTAGAGTAGCACTACAGAGGTAGCTACCTAAATGTATGACTACAGTGCACAGCTAAAGTAAACTTATGAGTAGATATAGTACTTAATGTGCACTAATGAGGTAAATTTAGGATAAAAATAACACTACTTATTAAAATGTATGACAAAAAATAAACTGCTGAGGTGGCTAGCTAGCTTAATGTGCACTGCTGAAATTATTTCATGATTAGAATAGCACTGTTGAGGTCAATGTAAGGGTAGTATCGTTATTATTTTTTGCTTAAAAAGCAAGACAGAAATAGACGCAGGCTATTTAATTTATTAAGTGGTAAATAAATAATAATTAAAAAAAACATTTTGATTTTGAGTGTTCTGCCTTTGGTCATATATTCCATTTTGATAAGTTTTAGACAAAAAAAGATTTTTTTTTTCCAAGGCATTAAGACTCATTGAACCATTTAAAGCACTTTAATATTCAAGAGTGTGCTTCTAACATGCACAAAAAGGCTAAGGCAAATTCCTAACCCCTGATTCAGGCAAAGGCATCTGTAAAACAACATTTAATTTGCTCTGTGAACAGATTGTAAAGTGATCCAAAACTCTGCTCCGATCAGGCCAAGGAATGTCTATTAATTCTGCTGCTGCTGCAAACAGAGCCAAGCACTGACTGAACCTACAAACAGCTTACAGATAGAAACTCTGAATACCATTTAATAACCAGAGAAACACATGCAGAAACCCCTACTCTGCAGGGAAGTTTAAACATGGGGATGGCGAGACAAAACGTGAGGCCACTCGCAGAGCTACCTGGCAACAGGAAGGAAGTGCTGCTGTGGAAACCAGACTTCACATGGCCTAGAGAAACATTTCAACACAATATGTCCATCTGCAACTGGACTCGCTGTGCTCGACACGGATTATCCTCAAGTTTCAAAGAGAGAGACATTGAGCAAATATTACCACCAGGGTTAGAAAACATAACATCCAGTTCAACTAAAGGGAAAACTGACTAAAACTGAAAAATGTTCTCAAATTATAACATTTTTAAAGGTCAATATGTAATTTTCTCTGCATGGTTTTGAGTAAGTTTGTTGCATGTGACATACCAAGAACCGCAAAGACCGTTGTGTTCTCCCTCAGTGTAAAACCAGCCCCAAATTAGGCCTGGAAAATGGGACAATACCAAAAAAAACAAAGTAAATTTAATAACATGTCTTAACAGAGTCAAAGCAGGAGTCGAAGAAATTAAATATGATTCCAACTGATGCTAGCATGCCCTAACTGTTACTATTTCTTTTGAAAACAGTCTAGCTTATCTCTGGTAGCTAGGCAAGCTAGTGGGGGAAAGGCTAAAAGCTAACCTGGATACAAAGAGACCAGTAACACTATCTTATAAGACTTTCCAAGACTAAGGAATAATCACCAAAATGTATTAGTTCTCTTGTTACAATGTTAAATGTTAATAAGTTGACTTTGCGGGAAGGGATGCCCACAGCAGGGGTATGTTTTATTTGGTACCGTTTTTTTTTTTTTTTTTTTTTTTTTTTTTTTTAGTAAAGGGCCAGGGTTCATAGACTTCTTAACCAATAAATTTCCATGATTTTCTCATAACATTTCCATGCCTTCATGGAAAATTTTCATACGATTTTAAAATATCGGAGCAGACATGGACAATAAAACCAAAAATTAACTAAAACTGTAATCAGAATGAATTATAGTAGGCCAAAATTCCATCTGATAAAATGTTGACACACATGCTTAATAATAAGCCTAATAAAATGTGCGTCAGATCTTGAGAGCTACATTGTGTAGGGCTAAATTACTGAATAAATTCTGATCGGATGTATTTATTAGCTCAAAATTGATTTTCTCCATCGATAAACTAAAACACAAAGATTTGTCATCCAAATATTCATGTTTTTTCCAAAACTTCCTGGGTATTTTTATTTTTCCAAAACTTATCCAGGCCTATTTTCAAATGCCATGACTTTACAAACCCTAAAGAGTTGATCAAGAAATAATATTTAGTCTAAAATTTAAAGCTTAAAATGGGGCTTTTGATCACTACTGTTAGATTTAGTGTTGATGTGTGTGTGAATGACATGTGTATTGGACGTTTATGGAAATACGGAACAGAGAGAACCAATATTGGACACAACATTTAATTGCCAAATAAAGGGTGATTTCATATTTTACTGGGCAGTTGGCAACCCTACTTGTATAGTTTTCTATACACCCAAAGATGTTTTCACAATCACATTCCACACTCCAATCTTTGCAGTCACTCAACCCACACACACTGGCGAGGAGCAGCAGCCAATCGCTTACAGCATACTCTCAACCGAAAACAACTGTCCACCTGGAGGACCAGATCCGACACTAAGGCACTGAGCCAGGACAAAGTGCCAATCCATTTATGCACACACTTTTCTGGGCAAATTAGAGTATTCAATTAAACTAATCTCCATGTTTTTGGGCTGTAGGTGTATGCCATGCATACATGGTAACTCACCCAGATAAGGACCCCAGTGCAGGAGAAGAATGTGCTTACCACTTTTCCCCCCCAAATGCCTAAAATGCAAATCAGCCTGTTTAAATCTATGGCAATAACAGGCCTGTTAACCCCTTATGCTCTTAAAATTTGATCATATACTAAGATACACTAAGGCCTGTTGATAAATCTGTTATCGACTTTGTGTTTGTTTTATTTATGTAGGAGATTTTATGTCTGAACATCCTTAATGTGTATGTAATCTGCAAATTCAAATATTATTATGGCTTTTCATTACCATTTATTACCACATTGGCTTAAAATAGTTCCAAAATTAAAATAGCATTGTAAACTGTTTATTGGGGCAGACCTACACTAAGGATAACTGATCAGTAAGTGCATGCAAATCAATGCAAACTGTCAGAGCTGCTCCTAGGTTATACCAGTGAAAAGAAAAACAGGTACTACCAGTGTTCCCACAAAGTTTAAACACTTAACATATGCACTCTTCTGCATTTTTAACAAGAAATAAACAGCAAGAAGAAGAAGAAGAATGTCAGCTGATGAAACTCTATTATCAGAACTCACCAGCTTCAGCATGAAACAGAGAATTCTTCAGAAAACAGAAACGTGATTTTACGAAACAGAAGAACAGAGAACTCACAGAGACAAAGCTGCTGCAGATGAAGGAAGAGTGAACAAGAGTATAAAGACGTTTTAGAAAGACAGTGAGAGGAGCACTAAGCAGTGTGAACACTTGTTTGAACATCACATACTGTGGCGCTGCATTCATCACAGCAGGCTTCAGCAGGCCAAGCAGCAGTGCAGTGCTCCTCTGGCGTCGGCCATTGTGAACGGAGCGGAAAAGAAAACACAGCGCACAATCCAAACACACTCCCCACCATCAGATTACACCCTGAACGACAGACAGTGCAGGGACAGAAATAGCCTGTTCTTACATCAGCCCTACAGCGTGCGCAGACACCAGCCAGCAACAAGCCAATAGTCTCTAATCGTCGATGACTTACTGCTGGGTGTGTGTGTGCGCGTTAGTGTGTTAGTGATAGTTTGCTTGAGTGTGTTTCTGTAACTGGTAGCCTGAATTACTCAGATCCAGGATCAGATTAAAGTCTCCTGAATGAAAGTGATAGCGTGGAAATGAGGGCTGCATAATATCAATCAATTGTCACTTATTATCACAATATTGATTTAGCGATAATGCTAAAATTTAAACAAATGGTTTTAATGTGTCCTGAACAATCACAGTTCCAGGTGAGTGTTCTGTGGATGTTTTGAGATATATTTATGTAATTAATACAGGGGTTGGTCAATGAAACTAAAACAATAATTTATTGTTCCCACGGACAGTTCTGGTGGAAACAGGAGAGTTCACATTGAATTCTGCCGTAATTTGGGCAGCCGTGGTTTTATGTTTTTTGGATACAATCCGGGTTAGCACCCGAACATCCCTTTCAGACAGCTTCCTCTTACAGCATCCACAGTTAATCCTGTTGGATGTGGTTGGTCCTTCTTGGTGGTATGCTGACATTACCCTGGATACCGTGGCTCTTGATACATCACAAAGACTTGCTGTCTTGGTCACAGATGCTCCAGCAAGACGTGCACCAACAATTTGTCCTCTTTTGAACTCTGGTATGTCGCCCATAATGTTGTGTGCATTGCAATATTTTGAGCATAACTGTGCTCTTATCCTCTAATTGAACCTTCACACTCTGCTCTTACTGGTGCAATTTGCAATTAATGAAGATTGGTCACCAGGCTGCTCCAATTTAGCCATGAAACCTCCCACACTAAAAAAAAAAAAAAAACGACTAGAACACCATAGCACCTGGCAAGCACTGTAACCTTTTAGCAATATCTTTTTAGTCACCTGGGACACTAAGCCACTTACCACTTACTTTTGCAGGCTACTTAGGATATCACAGCAACCACCAAGTAATACCATAGTAACCAGCAACAGGCAGGGATACCATCGCAAACCACTTGGCAACACAGGCAACTAGGCAACATTTTTGAATATTGAGAACGATATTATACCCTAAAATATCACCCACCCTAATTGTTAGACATCAGGGTACTACTTTTTTTTTTTTTAGCAAAAGAAAAATTCACACTGTTCTCATTTCTCATTATATATCTACTAGAGACAGATTATATCTGTCCAGTATCATTGATTTTACTGTAATCCTGGATATATGGAGATATTTGAGTGCATTATTATCATGACATTTTGGATCATTGACTTCTGTTACAAATCTGATAAAATTCTTGTATTTTATTATATCTCAGTTAGGGGTGTGCCGTATCATATCGTATGCAATAATAAATTAAAATGTTCATTTTGTTGCAATAGTGTATTCTTGTTTTAATTCAGTGTTATGTCATATCGCCAAGAGTATCGTTATTGTGAAAATACCATAAAATATCGTTATGTTATTTGAGGGCCATATCACCCATCCTTAGTGATAGCGCTAATACACTGTCTGTATCACGCAGCCAAGTGGAGATCCATAATTACAAACAGCAACCCAAGCACTTTCTCAAATGCCGGAAGCTCTGGGCTAGTGATTTCCGGCAGGTGGCATATTTGAGAAGTAGGATTCGGTTGAATCCAGGCTTTTTTACAGGCGGAAACACATGGAGCTTCCTGTCAAACTGAAATAACACCACATGCCTTGATAATGGACTCCATGCTCAATTCTTCAATATCCTGAATGACGACGTGGCACAGCGTTCCGAAAGAGAGAAACTCCAGACCTTTCATTTCTCGTCTCTCCTCTGGGGAAAATAGTGAATTTGTTTGTTCATTCTTCAATCTGTTAGTGTCGATTTAAATAATCTGTTGCTGGAGTTCAGTTTACAGCACTGCACAGTTATCTGGTTATACATTAACACACCTAGTTTTTAAGAGAAAAAGTATTTTGCTTGGAGTAAGAACTTGATCCGGTCTCGATACGACCCGAAAATATCACATATACTCCTTTTATTTGAGCTAAACTGCTGATAAGGCGCCTTTTAATCTGATATATTGCCAGATAATGCTTACTACCACAGCTATGAGCAAACACTGTATATGTACTATGCTGTTTACACGTGCAGTCTGTGCTGCGTTCACTGCATCTGTGCTGCACGTCCCATTAAAAACATGGTTTTAAAAGTGTAGTGTTTCAGCATTCGCTGTTAAAGCAGCTTTAAACTGCACAGATATACATGCTGAAACACAGAATCTTCTCGCTATATTTACCTTTTTGCTCCCATGTCAGACAGCTCTGACCAATTAGAGGAAACAATGTGCTTACATGCTTTACATGGTGCATTTATGTTTGTGCCTGTGTGAAACCAAACCAAACAGAGGGAGAAAACACCAGAGAAGTACAGGTGTGAAAACGCCCTTAGTTTAGTTAGTAGGGGTGGGGAATCTCAGGGAATATGATATTATCACAATACTTTGCCAATGACACTGTGATACTTGATGTATTGCAACACAATTCTTAGGAAGTTTAGAGTGTCTATGTTTTTTTTTTTTATCTATGATGCCACATACCTATACAACAATACAAAACATTAGTACAATAAATATAGATTTTCTCACCCCTGTTATTAGCTAAACTGTGTACAGTCAATAGTCCTTTATCATTTACGCATTGGCTGTTTTTTATGCTGTTTATTATAGTTTTCACTCATGTAAATCACTTGTGAAATGCATTTGGATATGAAATGTCATATGCAAATAAACTTGCCTTGCCCCACACACACATAAACTGAGTCAACAACTCCTTCAGCATACCAAACTCCCATGAATAAATAAACTATATGGACAAAAGTATTGGGACACCTGTTCATTTATTGCTTTTTTCTGAAATCAAGGGTATTAATAAGACTTAGACCCAATCCCATTTCACCCCTTGGCCATACTACCACTTACCACTACCCCTTGTTTTCGAGTGTAACCTTTCCCCTTGAAACAGAGTTATGAGAGGAAGTGGTGAAATCCTCCACTCTAAGAATTGGGAAAACCCTTTAAGCACACAGTAAGTCATCAGGAGAGCTAAAGTTCAGTAACCTAGCTGCTGCTGTTTAACTAGTTAACTTTTGGGTTTATTGTATGTCTTCAGAAAGGGGGGAGATGGTGCAGAAATTAATTATTATTCTGCATTTCTTAATTTCTCTGTGATGGGGAGCTGAAATTAGCTTTAATTAGCTTCTATTTTATTTTATTTTTCCATGCTGCCTTAAATGCTGCAGCCCCTGCTGTCTGTTGCACCATTTAAAGGTGGAATAGGAAAGTTAGCTAGCTAGCCAGCTACTGAGACAAACTACTAGCGACCTTTTTCATGCTTGTTATGGAGAATTTGACCATAAAACACTGAAACTACACATTAAACTATGGTAATATAGTGCTAATCATCACTTTTTACAAGTAAAAATATTTACATTTGTGGGTTTCTTACCAGTGATTCTCATACCACTTCATTTGAAGTGTGCCTCTAAAACAATCTCAGTTCGAAGGACTAACAAGCCCTAACCCTTCCGCCTAACCTACCCCTCCACCCTAATGAGTAAAAACAGAGGGCTAGGGACAAGGGGTGAAATGGGATTGGGCCATTATCCTGTCTGTACTGTTTTGTACTAATAACTATTACTACTAAAAACTATTTTTTACATTGATTTGATTACATTTGGATTGAACATCATTTTACAGAACAATTTCTAATGCCTGGCATTGGGCATAGTGCCAACCAGGTAAATATGATAATGCTTATCTGCTCCAGAGAGTCCTATTCTATTAGAAGCACTAGACAATGGGTTTGTGTGCATTTGCACATCTCTGTGAGCAATGGATGCAACTTAAAAACAGCTGAATGCATTCATTAGAAAGTCCACAAACATTTGAATATATAGTGAAAGATACACAGACAGGGATTAAGCCTAGTCTTAATCCCCCACTACACAGCATTTTGAATGTAGATTCTCCAATGAACAGAAAATATAGTCCACAACTAGGTTTAATCCCTGTCTGCAAAACTGACCCATTTGCATTGCAAATTGTTTTAGAGTTGTTATAAAGATGTTACAAAAGCGTTCATTGAGTGATGCCATTTTTAGCTTCCTAAAGAACCATATTAAAAAGAGATAGGGGTACAGCTTTAATAGAAGTTAAAAAAAAGGTTAATTTAAAGGATCCTGGCTAGTGTAAAGGTTCTTCAAAAGTAAACACTGTAAAGTGTGAAGGAACCGTAGTGTGTAAACTGTCCCAAAACATCCAAACAACTAAGAGAAAGTAGAGCATTAGCATGAAGCAGCAGCAGCACAAGTGAGATGTTCCCATTTATAATATATAGGACAAGCCTGAGGTACAGCAATTTCCTGTATTATACCTTGAAAACTAGCATAAAGATAATGTGTGGCAGATACAAAAAAAAAAGATGATTACTGAACTTCCTACTTGCTAGAATATTAATATCTAAAATATAAAAGACAAAGCAAAAGCAAAATAATGAAACGGCTTCTAAAAAACACTTTATAACTAAAACTATTATAGATTTATCCCAATTCTAACAACATTAGCTGGATTGGTTATAAATATGGTATAATAAATATATCACAACAATATAGAACATTCTGGCATTTGGATTAATGTCTATTGAATACAAACAACAATTATTATCAAAGTTATTGCATTTTAATATCAATAAAACTCAAATTCCATTACTGTTGGTGGTATGAAGTAAAGCTACTTATTTTTTAATTTGCTGACATCTTTACATTTGTTTTAATGTATTTTAAGGCATTTGAATCCTCTTTGATATATATATATATACATATATATATATACTGACCTGTAGTTTAGTTTAAAATATCAACACCATTCCAATTACAATTGTTTTGTCTGATTGTGTTGTGTGGGCTTGTATTTAGCCATGTGGTTTTTCCGTATTCATAGCTAAAATACTATATTTCCATTACGAATGAATGTATTATGTTTCAATCTGTTTGTTTTTTGCTTCACCTTCATTCTCCCATTCCCTCCCATTCATTCATGAGAGCCAGATAGTTTTACATGCCATGGAGTTTCTGAGCTCTGTCAGGTAACTGAGCTCTAATCCACAGTTATACTTACTATATCACTCATCTACTTGTTGTTTTTTCATCCCTCATTCCTCCCACTCATACACACACTTCCACTTCCATCAGGGAATACAAGACTTCAGCTGCACAACTATTCTGTGCTTCCTTCAGGATCATTATAGGATATAAACTGTTACTCAAAGTTTCTGTATCAGCACTGGAACTGAAAAACTGAAAAAATCAGATTGCACTGATACCACTGTCCTCACTTGCCTTAATGCTGTTTTACAGCATACAAAATAAGCAAACTGTAAAGCTTTATAGCTAAATACAACAATGTACAGTTTGTATTTTAATATTACCGTTGGTGTTCCACTGTAGACAAACACTTCTACATCCTCCTCCTGGAGCGGGCTGCAGTGTTTGAAGGTGCTGAAGCTGATCATGCTGACATAAAGCTCCACTGTTCTCTCCGGCCGACCGGCTCCTGCTCCAGTTATACTCAGCCCTACAGTAGCGAAACTACAAGTGTGCCCTCTCTGTCTTTCTGTTTGCCTCTCCCACCCTCTTATACTGCTGACACACACAAACACACACACACACACACACACACACTCCTAAAAGACTCCTAAAAGGAAGTGAAAATGCTGCACCCTCTTGTCTGTCTCTGGATGAAATGAAAACATCAGTGCTGTGTTTACTCTAAACCACAGATACTGAAATAGTGGTCGATACATTCAAATAACATGAAAATTATGCCTCATCCACACACACCCACACACATGTTGTGTAAATAACAGTTTTGTGTACAGTTTCTTTAATTTTGGCCTTGGCATTTGACATTATTTAACACCGTACACATTAGGGCTGCACAATATATTGCTTTAGCATTGATAGGTCAATTATTACATTCATTATTGTGATAAATGATAAGCATTTCTGAGTATATTGTGAATTTAATTAGTGCTTTAAAAACTTTATCTATTGTGTATTGGAAAAAAAATATTTTAAATATAGATTATACTCTTAAAATTCAAAAATGAATGAACCAATAGAAATGCTCCAAAATAACATCCACTGCAAATTGTAAAGGTTTATTCAAGGTTTTCCTATAAAAGTTACATTTATAAAAAGTAATTACAAGCTATTTTCATGGTCTATACTGTATAGATTGTTACATGCTATAGTAGTATGTTTTTGCATCACTGAAAATACATACAAAGTTCAACCATAACATTAGTACCACATGTCAAATCTTTATTAGGTCTTGCGGCTCAAAGTGGCTCAGATCCATATATTTGATGTGTCATCCAGCTTTTAACACATTAACTTCAAGAACTGACTAATATGCACATCTACCCCCTGACAGATGCCACTATAGATACAGATAATCAATATTATCTTCTAATGTAATTGTATCAAGGAATGTTCCTCAAAATCAGAAGTTCTTAACTGCAGTGTAACAGGAGTACAAGAATTTATACTGTCTAAAACACACACACACACAGGCAGATACTTCTAATCTTAAAGCACAGCTGCAGTGAGAAGATTACAGAGAATCAAAGCTGTCACTGAGCGCTAAAACAGACATGCAACTCTAAAAAGAGTTGTGTATAAGTCTGAGTGTGTATACGTGTGTGTGTTCACACACCTGAGTGAAGCTTTGAAATGAGTCATTAATTTTGTGGATGCAGTGTGTCTGTAGCCTCAGAGAGTTTTTGGATTAACGGATGCTAATTAACTCCTTTGTGGTTATATGCCAGTTTTGCTTAAATCACTTATGTACTGTTCCAAATACACAATTGAGGGACACCTCGAAGAGTTAAATCTTGCTTTTGCTGGAGTAACTGTCTCTACTGTCCAGGGAAGACTTGGCTGTGAGAATTTAATTGCACTCTGACACAACACTACTGATGTCTGGATGTTTGATGATCACCTCCCACAACTCATTCCAAAAAAAAAAAATAGATGTAGCTCCATCATTCCAGTGAACACAGTTAGTTCCACAGCTCCACACCTCAATACATCATGCCTGACGTTAAGCATGGTGCCAATAGGTTCATGGGTATGTGCTGCTGAGATTCCTATTCTATTGTCAGTACTTCTCTACAGGGACTACAGAGGCTGTGAGTGTGTGCACAGGAATATCTGTATCTGTGAAAATGAATGTGGCTAAATCATAAACTGTAACATATACACACACCCACACACACCTTTTTCCTTTGTTGAACTAATTTTGTCTGTTACCGTAATTATCTGTTGTTTCGGTAATAAACTGAAATGGGTTTGTTGTTATAGTAATCAGCAGAATGCGGTTCCTCTAAATGGCCACTGGGGGTCTACAGTTGTCTACTGAAGCTAGAATTAGGTGGATTTCTTTGCGAACATGGCAACCTACTACATTCTTACCCCTCCCAAACACACAGAGAGAGAGAGAGAGAGAGAGAGAGAGAGAGAGAGAGAGAGAGAGCACTACAAACTCTGCAGAGTTATTGAGGTTTAGAGTTATGTTCCTTTAGGCACTGATGCTGTGTGTGTGTGTGTGTGTGTGTGTGTGTGTGTGTGTGTGTGTGTTTGTGTGTGTTCCACTGTACACTGCTTGACCGGTGATTGCATAACAGCTCAGGCATGACTGGGTTACGGCAGTGACAGAAGGGGGATGGACAGAGGAAAACAGAGAGAGAGAGAGAGAGAGAGAGAGAGAGAGATGGATGTAAAGAGAGGGAGGGGTGGAGAGAGAGAGAGGGAGAGATGGATGGATGTAAAGAGAGGGAGGGGTGGAGAGAGAGAGAGAGACAGAGAGAGAGAGCAAGGTCATGAGATCAAGGAAGACCCTCTCAATCTCATCACTCACTCATCTTTCATAGTCATTTTTTTATATATTCTTCTATGTCTCAGACTCCTCTTAAATAGCATCTCCACCACTCTCTCTCTACATCTTTGTGTGTGTGTGTGTGTGTGTGTGTGTCTTTGTCCATCTGACTGATAATGGATGGCCAGCTTAACCTACATTTCCACACGACTGCTTACAGTCAGGACACATCCACTCAGACCCCCATTAGCACATCTGTGACATCTCGTACACACACACACGTTCACACACATACACATACACACACACACACACACACACACACACTTTTTCTTATATCCGACCCCTTCTTCACCCTTTAATGTGATAAGACAGGCGTGCGTATGTGTATCTGCAGAGGCCTAGCTGCACTATCAGTGTAGACAGTGTTTAGGCTTTTGCTTTTGTGTACATTTAGGACCACAGGAGAGAGAGAGTGTGTGTGTGTGTGTGTGTGTGTGTGTGTGTGTGTGTGTGTGGGTTGCAGAGGGTGATTTAGTGGGAGTACGTTTAGGTTAACGGTGACTTTTAGCTCCATTTCACACTTCAGTGAGTTTAACTCAGCTCATACTGTGGGTGATGGACGTGCCATTACCCTGAAAGAGAAAGAGAGATAGACAGACAGAAAGAGAAAGGAAAAAAAGAGACCTTCACATCTGCCTTGTTTGGCCCTTATTTAGACTTAAATAGCAGGTGTGAAAGGTGCCACGAACCACAGGAGCAAAAGACTTTGGCAAACTTTGGTTAAACTATTGTTCAGTTTGTTTTACAGTGTGAAAACTATTTTTTAGGTCATTCCGATACTCAAAGTAAGACTTGTTTCTGCAGATACAGAAGTAATTGTAGATTAACTCTTGTTAATGAATAGAAATATAAAGATATCAGAGGGTCATGAACCTTGCCTCAACTTCTGGACTAGACTGATAGACTGAAGGACAGGGAGAGCAAGAGACAGACAAAGAACGAGAAACAAACAGACAGAAACTGACAGAGAGAGCAAGAGTGTGTTTGCGTTGGGGGGTCTTCTAGGTTTTTTAAATAAAACAACCCTTATAAAAACACAAAACACTGTGAAAGGAGTGACGGATATAAGGAAAGAGTGTGTGTGTGTGTGTGTGTGTGTGTGTTTTGAAAGCAAGCTACTACAGAGAGTTTACTACGCTGTTTACTACTGTAGTGCATTAAAAATGCATGAATGTGAAGAACACAGTGGGTGAGAGAGAAACCTGAGGCTATATGCAGTCTGTTTTTCCTTTATCTATCCCTCTCTCCCTGTGTGTATGCAAGAGTATTTGTACTCACAAAACAGCATTTCTAAATTGAATAAACTTAAACAACATAAAATGCGTTTTTAGGCCAAATATCAATTTGTTTTTTTGCCAACTTTGGGATTTTTTTCTTAAAATGTATTAAGCCTGTGTGTAAAAAGTTACTGAAAATATCTGTACATTTGTTGTTTATACTGTAAATGTAGGTTTTACATCATGTTCATATAAAATTGCAAAATGTATGTACAATGTAAGTGTATAGATTTTTTTGCTAACCTGTGCTAGTGCAATGTGATACATTATTTTTATTTTATTTGTCTTATTTTTCAATTTGCCTTTTTTTGCCAATTATTTCAGGTCATTGAATATTTAAGGGAAACCTACTTTTTATTTCTTATGTTTAGAAACTTAAAACAGTATAACCTTTCCAAATAAAACACTTCTAAATGCTTAAAACCCTATATTCAGTTTAAAACCGATTCAACGCTGACATTTAGAGCAGATACACTGAAGCTCTCATTATCTCACGCTCCAGATCAGTGGATACGCTGCAGGCTGTGAGCAGAATCACTGATTTCACCCTTAAATGTGATCTGACTTCCAGAGGGGGCATTTCCATAAGCTTCTGAATTTCTAATACATTTTCATTTCATACATATTCATATAAACCTCAGAGTAAACAGAACAGAGCCTAAATAACTGTAAAAACATGGTTTAACACATCAGTACTTACTAAACACAGACAAAGCCTGTGTACAAATTCACACTTACAGTGAATATAGATGATGAATGCCAGACAGTGAGAGGATTTAGGGCTGATTATAGAACTATAGAACTCTGTGTGTATGTGTATGTGTGTGTGTGTGTGTCTAGGTGTGGGTGTTTAGCCTGAGGGCAGCCAGCTTTGATCCTGACCCCAAATTTATGACAGCAGAAGGTTTGTCCCATCGCAACTGCAAATCCCTTCTCTCTGATTGGCTCTCATTATCCCCCACCACATCTCATCATTAATTATTCATAACTGTAAGATAGTACTCCTGATGAGCCGTTTATGTGTCTGTAATCTCTCGCTGTGTGCACGTGCCCCACATTCACATTCACACACTGCTTTCTAAGAATGTTCTTTTCATTAATTTTGTATTAATATGTACAGTATTTCAGGCATGTTCTTAAATTAATTATTATATATCTTTCTTTTATTTGTCTTCATTTCTTTGTCTGCCAAAATAAAGCTAATAAAGCTAAAAGCTAACCCATATTAAGTTGATATTACTGACGGCAGCTTTTCTAAAGATGAAACAGAATGTCTTTAGTGTTGTGGAAGCTTACGTGATGGCTTTGGTTTTGGTAAACGGTTAGTTGTGGTGTGGCAAAGTAGTTGCAACAGGGGTTATAAGCAGTTGCTAGGTGGTTGCTATAGTGTAGGTACATTGTTTTGTGGTATCCTAGGTGGTTCCCATGGTGTTGCTAAGTGGTGGTTGTGTATGATTTTAATTTTCCAGGTTATTTGAGAATGTCCTTAGTGGTTGCTTTAATTCAGGAACATTATATCCTTGGTGGTTTCCCTGGTGTTTCTAAGTGGTTGCTGTGTTATCACAGATGGGTGCAGTGGTTTTGATTTCAAGGTTGTTTAAGAATTTGCTTGGTGGTTGCTTTAGTTTAGGTACATTGTATCCTTGGTGGGTCCCCTGGTGTTGTTAAGTGGTTCCTAAAGTGTTTCTAAGCAGTTACTAGATGGTTGCTATAGTGTTGCTAAGTGGTTGTTAGGGTACAGTATTTCAGATGGTTTCCATAGCATTGCAAAGTAGTGGCTACAGCAATGCACATTGATTGTCATGGTGTTGCTAAGCAGTTACTAGGATGTTTCTTTTGTGTGGCTAAGTGGTTGCTATGTTATAACAGGTGGGAAAATCCTTTTAGCTTGTTAAGCTAAGTGATTTCAAGATGGTTGCAATTCTGTTGCTAGTTGTTGCTGTGAAGGTTGCTAAAGTGATCTTGAGAACTTGAATCTGAGTTATGCTCTCTAGTCCGTGAAGAGAACCAGAATATTTCCAATAAAATTAAACTGCCTGGAAAAGCCACAAATGTGTGTTTAAATATGTTTTAGGCCACTTTATATACATTTCATATCTATGATTACCTAAACTTCAAGTATCTAATATGCATAAGGGAATGTGTAATGGCTGTGGAGCTTGTTGCTGTTTGTGGTACATGTTGTAAATGCTTATTAGAGCATGCAGGGACAGCAGGGAGCAGCCTTTAGCAGCAGCTGGGGCTACAACACTAATCCCGTCCCATCTGACCTCTAAGATGACCCGTCAACCTAGCCTGAGGCCTCAGCTGAGCAGACACAGACGATCATGAGTACTGAGGGGCAGCACCATGACCTGCTGACCCCTGAACAACAACTGAACAAAGAGAAGATAAAGGAAGAGGAGCAGCAAGACTGCAAACCTGCAAAGTTAAAAGCATTTACTTTAAGGACGGCAATCCCTGAAAACAACTCTTTAAACTGAGACCACCTTTCCCTTCTAAAGTTAGGATTACACACAAAAAAGAAGGCCATCGTTTCCAGCTACACATTAACAATTAATAAGTAAGCACCTCATATACACTTTATGGACAAAGGTAGTGGAATACATTATTCATTCATTCTAATTGTAGCACATTCTGTCAGTAATGTCGAGGAAAGGCTGTCTACCAGTTTTTAGAGCACTGCTCTGAGGATTTGATTGAATACATTGATGAGAATTAATGACGTCCAGGTGTTGGACGATCACTACCTCACCTTATCCCAAAAATATTGAATGGAGAAACATCATTATAGAGAACACAGTTCCACTGTTCATCAAACTTAATGGTGGAAGCTAAAAACTAGGTGTGAAACTTTTTGTGATATATCACATTTTAGCTTTTAAAATATGATTGATAGGTGGCATCAAATATTAATATTTTTATTGAAACATAGGTGCTAAACTCCCTAAGACTAGCTCCCAATTTGATTTGAGCTTCATTACTCCATGTGGTGGAACTTATATGAATAGGATAATCCATTGGTGAAGAATATGGGTTGTTTAATTGTGTAAAACTGACACC
Source organism: Astyanax mexicanus (assembly GCF_023375975.1). Classification (NCBI taxonomy): domain Eukaryota; kingdom Metazoa; phylum Chordata; class Actinopteri; order Characiformes; family Acestrorhamphidae; genus Astyanax; species Astyanax mexicanus. The sequence continues at coordinate 35,945,439 of NC_064422.1, forward strand.
AATAAATGGTATTTGATTATGGAGTATTTTAACATCTTCAGTACCACATAAGCTGTGAAGTATCATAGAAAATTGTCTTGTGATATATTGAGTATTGCAGAATCACAGTATTGTGATACCACTGTTATCGTGGGCAACGTATTGTGATATCAAAATGTGAGATGCCCTGTGATTCCCACCTCTTTAAACCCCCTCTAGCCTCCATCCAGCATGAGCTCCATAGTTATATATTTATCTGCTCTGGACGGTCCTATTCTATTGGCAACAGTTCTCCACAGTGGTTAGACTGGTCCATCTTAAAGTGGCTGACTGCATGCATTATAAAGGGCAGTCACAAAGACCATCAAAAAAGCTATGATGAAACTGGCTCTCATCAGGACCGCTCCAAGAAAGGAAGACCAAGAGTTACTTCTGTTGCACAGCTCCCCAGATTAGGTTCATCTAAAGGCTTCGCTGAGTATTTTGGTTTGTTTAACACTTAAGTTACTACAGGGTTCCTTATATGTTCCTTTATATATATATATATTTACAATGCAGGGAAAAAAGAGAAAATCAATAAATGTGAAGGTGCTAGGGGTGGGCAATATTATATTGTATACAATATATCGTGACACAGAAAGATCGTGATATTAAAAATCCATATCGTGATAATAGAGATGTTCTGTCTTAAAAGTAGTCTATTATTTACTGTGAAGCTTTAAGTGTATTTTAGTTTGCAGTTTATATGCATGCACTAAATATTCTGCAATATTTTTTGCTGCATTATATTATATTATGCTATATTATTTATTTTGCCATGTTATGATTATGCTGTTATACTATTATACTATATTCCTGAAATTAATAAATTATTTTTCTGTTTTCCTATATCGCCAAGTATATCGTTATCGCAAAAATACCCTGAAATATCGTGATATTATTTTAGAGCCATATCGCCCACCCCTGGAAGGTGCCCAAAGTATAGGCACCAAAGCATTACACTAATCCATTTATCTCAGCAATATGAGTGTTTTTACCTGAAACAAAGCACCACATATGATTTGAACAGATGCAAATAAACATACATACAGTAAAACGCAACAAGGAATTCTCATTTTTAACTAAGTATGTTATATTCTGTGAGCCAAGAGCTGAAGAACAAAGTGTAGAGATTCCAGATTTCTCCTGGATGCTCCTCAGCCAGCATGTGTATATTATGTTAATGTCCATCAGCAGCTCCCCTGATTTACCACATTTACCAATTTACCAAACCAGGTGTTGATTAATATGATGATAACTGGCAATAACTCTATTAAACTCAGATGAGAGATGAGAGATTAGGAGATGTTGTTTTAATGAAAACTGGGCTGTAAAAGCTGCACTGCTTTGTGTAAAATTGCTGTTTGTATTTATTGTAATGCTGTAATGTGTGTTGCTGGGCTAATAAACACTTACTTCACAGATCAGAAGCTTTTTCTTTACTGAAATTCCAACAGGTGTCTAAAACATTTGCACAATAGTGTATATAACTATATCAAATTAATATATATATAATATAAAGCTGTGTCAACATACTGTAACTGTGTCAACATACTGTACATGACACCCACCAACTTCTCTTCCCTCTATCAGACAGAATTACGGCCATTCCGAAACAGACAGACCTGAGTGGCCTAAGCCGCCTTGCTAACGAGTTAATTCCTCGTTAATTCCTGCTGTGCCATTGGCTGTAGCTAATTACTGGGGCAGTGGATGGCTCTGCTTGGCTGTGATGACGGTAGTGTCGGAAGCAGCACTGTCACTGATGCCGTGGCACGGTCACGGCTCTGGACTTATGTAAAGGTGGCAGAGCCAGGCTGCTCGGCCACTCTACCACGTGGAGGTCAGAAACAGGGTGGCGCACAGCCACAGCCTGGTAAAAACAGCCCCGGGCGAGGTAAACCCAGGACGAGCTTCAGCAATAGCATAACAAGCCATTACCACATGGGGCAAGAGGGCAATTGACCATTTTTACACTAATGCAATAATGAATGGCCTTCTGTTGGGGTCATTATTACAAAAATGATTAAAGCATTCAATATTAATCAATCAATCTGATTGAACTAACTTCAACCATGCTTAAATCTGAGAGTTTACAATTCACTAAACAGCTGCATAACTAACCACAACCCATCACAGAAGCAACATCTCACAGTAACTGAATTGAAAACAAGCTGGAACACCATACCAACCACAAGAGAACTACAGTAGCCACCAAGACATACCATAGCAAAATTATAGGACCCACTTAGCATGGTCAAAACCTTGGTCAGAACCATAGCAACCACCTGAGGCACCTTAACAACCACTTAAAATACCAAAGCAACCACCATGAAGCACCTAAGCAACATTAGAGGGTCCAGTAAGCACAAACAAAACACTTTAAACATTCGTAGAAACCACCTGAACTATCACAGAAACCACCAAGGCACACCATAGCAACATCATTTGACTTAGCATGAACAAAATATTAAACCTTAGAAACCACAAGGGACATTTGAAATTAATCCACTTGAAATAACACAGCAACCACCAATACCCATCTTAGCAACATCACTAGACTTAATTTAGCAATTACCTAGAGCACCTTAGAATCCCCCGAAAAATACCCCCTGAAATCTCATGAACGTAGTGTTAGCACTGCAGGAGTTACAGCTAACAAAGCAGATGGGAATAAATATGAAAGATAGGAACAATTTGAAAGACGCTTATTTTAGAGTGAACAGTCATGTTACACTCTCTCACACAAATGTACACATGGCAGTATCTGTCAGAATGAACCAGAGTCACTTTCAGGCTAATCATGTTACATAGGCAGGTGAGCGCAGTGTTGTCTGAGGACTCTGCTTAGTATTATGTGACATGTATAAATAAAGTTTAAATCAGATCTAATTACAGTGAATAGACCTGAACAGGTTCAACAACTTTATATTGAAAAAGTATTAGACGACTTTATGCTTTAGAACTAAATGTTTATTACTAAAGAATATGAATATAGATAGCCTTGTATGTATAATTTAGACTGATTTACTCATCTGTACTTCTGTGTCCAGTGTCCAGTCTTTCTCAGGCCTCTCTGTGTTCCACTCCCCACAACCTTACAATAATACACTGCCCTCAGATCACTGTTGCAAATCACTGTTATTGGAAGTGCAGAGTATTACATGCAGTTTATACAGCAACACTGCTGGCTTTGAAGCTCATGTTTATCTATGAACACACACAAGATCTTTAATAAAGTTCAGCCAATAGCTACTGCTGACCACTACAAAGACCCTCATACAGCTGCAGCGTGTGTTTCAATGAAGCAGTGGCTGCTTCAGTGGTCCTGCAGATATAAGGATGTTTGTATTATTACTACTTCAGTGGTTAGCCCTGCATTATACACTGCCTGTAAAAAAAGAAAAAAGGTCACAAACACTAATATTTGGTTGGATATATATATAAATTCAAATTTAATAAAGTTGAACTGAACTGAATGCATTCATTATAACGGGTGTCCACAAATATTTAGACATATCATGCAAAATGCTTATTAAAGCAACTCTCTCACCCGTTCTCATCTCCCACACATAAGGAGCCAGTAAGGATTAAGAAAAGCATGCTTTGTCTAGAAGGACTGATAAGGTCCAGCGAAAGTTGTTTGCGTTCTATTTGTTCTAGACAGGACAAATGCACTGGCAGCACATTCTAGAGCTGAGGTCTGCTGCTCGTCCCTCTGAAAGGACACCAAAAGGAGACAACAGCCCTTGGTACAGACCAAACAATGGCCATTCAGCCAGGCCTGCCCTCAGAACCTCAACTCACACTGACAAGACAATGAAGAGAGAGGGGACGAGGGAGGGAGAGCGAGGGGACAAAGGGACAAGCGTTTTGAGAAATGGGTGCACAGATCACATGATGTGCCGGCTGTCAAACGCGTATTATCAATTGAGAGACTGTGATCAAATGAGTGGCAGAAAATCAGCAACAGCTGATGCAGCTGAAAATCTCATTCATTCAGTCTAATTCAATCCAATCCAACTGAATGCAAAACGTAGTGAACATACAAATCAGCGTAGCTAGATCAAAATGTTCAATACTTTCCTTTTTACTTTTCTTAAATATTTGTGAACAACCACTGCTGGCAAAACTTGTCTAGACCCTGTAGAGAAAAAAGCAATGCCAATAGAATAAGACTCCCTGGAAAAAAATAAACATTAAACAATTGGCCCAATGTTAGATGTGAGCTAGACTAGTATAAAGCCCCCTAGCATTGAGCCGTTGAGCAATGACACTGTGTTGGGGTTGAGTCGAGAAGTATGGGTTGAGTCTTGGAGTCGAGATGTTAGTTGTGAAGTTGTGGTTGAGTTGTGGAGGTGGGAAGCTGTGGATGAGTTGTGAATGAGTTGTGAATGAGTTGTGAATGAGTTGTGGATGAGTTGTGGATGAGTTGTGGATGAGTTGTGGATGAGTTGAGGAAGTGTGAAGTTGTGGTTGAGTTGTGGAGGTGGGAAGTTGTGGACGAGTTGTGGATGAGTTGTGAATGAGTTGTGAATGAGTTGTGGATGAGTTGTGGATGAGTTGTGGATGAGTTGTGGATGAGTTGTGGATGAGTTGTGGATGAGTTGTGGATGAGTTGAGGTTGAGTTGAGGTTGAGTTGAGGTTGAGTTGAGGTTGAGTTGAGGTTGAGTTGAGTTGTGGAAGTGTGAAGTTGTGGTTGCGTTGTGGTTAAGCTGTGGAGTTGGGGAGGTGAGTTGTGGAGTTGGAGAGTTGAGGTGGGGAGTTGGGGAGTTGGGGTTGAGGTGGGGAGTTGAGTTGTGGAGTTGGGGAGTTGAGGTGGGGAGTTTGGGGGCTGAGGTGGGGAGTTTGGGGGCTGAGGTGGGGAGTTTGGGGGCTGAGGTGGGGAGTTGTTGCTGAACGCAATCAAATCTTTAAAGCAATGCTCTACAATCTAATAGAAAGCCTTTATTGGACAGTGGAAAAAGTAAGACATTCAAAACACATATGTCTATGATTCTGCCCTTTGAAAAAGCCTACTTTTAGAATTTTACCTTGGCCAAAATAACATGAACTCAAATCAATTATATAATTACAAAACTAATATAAGTTGAATCTTTATCCTAAGAGCAAAACACACTTCACTCTCTCTCTCACTCTTAGACAGCAGAAAATAAACCATATTAAGCATTCCTGCAAAACTAGGATAAACTACTCTTAATAGGGCAGCGCTATGACAGGTGCTGGTGTAGTGAAGAATACCCACGCCTGCTCAGGTGGACATATAGAGCACAGGCCTCACAAACAGAACACACTGTCCCTTTTCAGCATCCTAGAAACACAGATACAGACGCATACGAGCGCACACGCACACAAACACATGCACACACACACACACTCACAAAAGACAATGTGTATGTCTACATGTTGAGACTAAAGTCTATGGTCTAATCAGCGAAATGACATCAGTAACCGCACTGACTTTCACTGCAGCCAGTACAGCCTCAGTACTCATCTCCTTTCAGTAAGTGTCTGACCTCATCCTTCCTCAGACATTCAGTACTCACATTACGCTGGACAAAATTTATTTATGCTTTAAATGTCACACAACACTGGTTTGCAGTCTTGATGATACTGACTGATGAAAATGCTGAAAAATCTATCCCCATCTGATGTATGGTGATGTACACTCACATAATCTGGTACAGTCTTCCCACCTCACATGCTTTAGTCTCTTTAGTAAGTTGTGAATAATCATGGGTACACTCAAAAACTGTGTTCACCCATTATTTTGAATGGGACAGAACTGGGGTCATTGTTACATCTCTTGTAAACCTACTTTCTTGTCTTTTTCAATATGGATATAACAATATATTGTCCCACCCCTAATAAGCTTCTTTTCTAGACTATGTTTCATGTTGGGGAGAGGATTGTTACATATCTAGTAAGTTTTTAATACACCCCTAGTATACTTCCTTTCTTGCGGTTAGCGTTACATCCCTAGCTAGATTTGTTCCATCAATAGTAAGCTTAGTTTCTAGTCGTTTTCATCTAACGGTTGAGCAAGGGTATTGTTACATCCATAATAAGCTATAGATGTTTCTACTGTTCTTTGCCTGGAGTTGGAGGGGAATTATTATAGCCATCGTAAGCTGTGTTAAAAGAGAGTACGCTTCCTATCTATTCATTTTAGTCTGGAATGGGAGAAATCATTATATCACTAGTTCACCTCTTTTTGGCCATTTTTGTCACTAGTAAGCTTCCTATCCAAGCATTTTTGTTTGGTGGTGGGGGTATTATTACATACCTAATAAGCTTGATATCTAGTTGCTTTTGCCTGAGATTGGGGCGGGGGTGAGTGCATCATTAAACCTCTTGTAAGCTTACTTTTTAGCTGTTTTTGTCTGGTCATGGGAAGTGCTAGATCCCTACTAAACTTTCTTTTTAGTCATTTTTGTTGGAGTAACATTACACCCCCAGTAATATTTGTTACATCACTAGTAAACTTCCTTTCCAGTTTTATTCTTAAGGTTGTGAAGGAGGATTATTACATTCATAGAAGGATTTGTTTTGCTTCTAGCAGTTTGTGTCTGGTTGGGCAATATTGTTACATCCCTAGTAAGCTCTGATTCACTCCTCCTAAGCTTCCTTTTTAGGTTATATTTGTTTGGTTGGGGGACAATCATTTTAAACATTTTAAACTTTCACAGTGGATGAATCCGATTCCAGGTTATGTTCAGTCAGAGAAAGAGAGAGTGCGCTCAATCAAAAACTTCACTCGTTGATTTCTTTGGTTTTACTATGAGTGAATGAGCTACTGAGCACTGAGTTTCCCTTCTGAAGTCTCCATTGCTCCACCAGGCGCTCGTGTTCAGTAAAACTGAGCCGGATCCTCTTTTAGAGGCTGTACGCGTGACGTAAGCACGTAAAGACGAGTGAAGTGGCCAGAATAACTCCCGCGAAAAGCGACTGACACCCCAGTTTTTAGAATGAATATATTAGCCGGGCTTAGCAGGAATGGTCGCTCCAGCACAGTGGTACTATTAAACACAATATTTGTCCCTTCTTCACTCAGAAATGCTTCTGCTTTCAGTTTAGAAACAAAATAATAGGGACTGCCACTTTAAAGAAAATGACAGAATAAATAAGCAATTCAAGGCTTAAGGGACATTCTATTATAGTACTCAATAATAAGCATTAATATCATCTGAAACTATTAGAAGTGAAATAGAAGTGAAAAACAGATACATATTCAATACCCAAATTAGTATAGAGTTCACACGTGCCACAGTGACACTGCAGGACAGATAGCTGCTCTTGGTCCTTGACACCTTCGAGCCGTTACAGTTAATCACTGCTGTTATTGCTGACTGCAAAATAGCATGGCTGTGACCTTCACACAGTCAAGGCCGGCACAATATACAGTCCATTATTGCTTTAAGAGATTCTGATACCAAAAAAGAAACACGAAACAGCAAAAAAATACATTTTTTTTAGCATTTCACTCATCTACCGATGTTCCTGGTAAATTTCTGGGCCTCAAAAATTCACATAGTGCTTCTTCGATCTTTAGAAGAATTAACCTTTAAACCTTCTACATGAAGAAGTGTCTAATACTGCAAAACAAATTATAATCAAAATGTTACTCTGTGTGCGGCTTTAAACCAATCACAAAGCTCAACTGCCTCCCTCCAGAGCTTAAAGCATCCAGAGCTAAAAACTCCAGCGTCCTCCTTCTGCCACACTCGCGCTCTTTTCCCCTCTCTCTCTCAGTGCTCCAATTCTGGCTTCATTCTGAAATACTCACCAAGTAATGAGGGCTTCGCAGGTAAGAGAACATGTCCACGCTAGATGTGGGGCCAAAGCTTGGCCCTGCTCAGGAAAGTAGGGAGTATTCTACCAAGCTATAGCAGGACAGTGATAACAAAAAAGAAGAGAAAGAAAGAAAAGACGAGTAGCAGCTTTCCAACCCAAAGCCACAATGAGGCAGGTGGAGGCAGCTCAGAGCTTAGAGAGCATCTTAACTGCTATATTTAGCACCGACAGAGTTCACTTTAAATAGGCTCACTCATTAGGACACTGTCCTTAACCATTTAAGAGAGGGGCAGTGCCAGAGAGAGAGAGAGAGAGAGAGAGAGAGAAAACGAACAAGAAAGCAGGTCTGATATCCTAGAGTGCTGGGGGTCTGCCAGCACTCCACACAGGCCAAAGGTCATGGTACAAAGGGTCACTGGAGTTGCAGTTCACACGCTCCAGAGAAGCAGAGCGGCATCTGATCACCTGCAGAGCGTGGAAGGCAATGGAGGTTTGTGATTCTTTGACCATGCGCCTGAGGATTATCCCGCTGAAGGAAATGAACAGGTTATGTAATAGTTTGTTCATTTTGTTCTTCTGTCTACTTGGGAACAAAAGTGCCCCACAGTTCAAAACAGATGAACAGCAGCGGGTATAGCATAGGATTGTGGAGATTATGGGCTATGTTTGGATACAGTTTACATAATTTTCAGAGCAGCTGTGGAACACAATTTGAAGGCAGAGGCAAAGTTTCTCTTAAGGGGCTTTCTGAAGGACAAAGCAAATGGGCCTTAAGTACTGCCCTGACTGGGCTTTAATGTGTAATGTTAATGTTCAATGTTAATGTACTGTAAGGAGTACATATAATATAAAACATTAAGGCTTTAAATTAAGGCTTTGATTACTACTGGGTTTACTCTGTCCCACAAAGTTACACAAAACATGAAGAAATCAGCATTAAACTGCATTAACAGAAAAACAGCTTATTGTAATCCGCCCTCAGCTCAAATTTAAAAATAGCTAAAAGAAATGAAAGGAGTAGTTTGGGAGGGGCACAGGGTGATGTATGGGTTTAAGGGCGTGGCAGCTGATTGGCTGAGCTGCAGCAGTGTGCCTCTAAAAGCGGTAAGATGCAGATGATTGGGCGTCAGCAGGGGCGTTATTTTTAATTAACTGATCTGCATATTGTGATGTCTCTGCATACTAAGGTACACAGACACATCATCCACTCCTATTGCATAGATAAACCTGAGAGGGGCTGCAGAGGCAGAAATTACCACAAAAAAAGTGTTTTTAGGAAATGTTTATAAAATTTTAAGCAGGACTGGTATATTTCATTACTTCATTTTTGATGTTAATGGAAAAAAATGGTTTAGGGATTTGTTGGTCTTTAAATGGCTCCTCTTACGATGGATATTTAATAACCTGTTTCTACACATTTATGGTTCTCAAATTGTGGACAAGGCACAAGGGAGTTTTTTGGTCCTAACAAAGACAATGATTTTGTTTAACTGATAAACAATAGCCAAAATGACCTTTATAAACAAGGCATTTAACTCAATGTCACTGTCCTCAATTCTAATTCCTGAATGCTAATTCTAACCAGACGACAACTACTGGCAAGCCACATTGGCTGACAGCAGACTAAAATGTGTCATCTGCCCCAAGGTTCTAGTAAATGAGGCCATGAGGTTAACTAAGACACGTCATCAATTGGCTGCAAAGTGCCCCAATTACACCAGCTAGCCCCAAATAATGTTCCAAATGAAGGAATGAGGAATAGAATCTCCAGAGGAAGAAATTAATAGTTATTTTAATCATATACAAAACATTAGAGAACCATTACTATAGAGCATCAAATGAATAGCACTAGAACTTGTACCATTATTGGTACTACACAAAACAGTTTCGACAGACTGTACAGTTTCTGTAATGTTAGTCTACTCCATAAAGGAGGACCAAATCTTTGAGTAAGGATTTTAAAGGTATCTTTCCACTAAAAGTCACTTTTTCTTGTTGTTTGTATAATACTATAGGTCTCTCTGAGTTGTATATGCATGCTACATATACATACAACTGTTCTTCAGCCTCCCTTTTCTGCAGTAGCTAAAAAAATAAAGACTCAGAAAAACGATCAGTTTCTAGTTAGCATTAGCTATCTTGTGTAAGTAACTATAGATTTAAATTGGATCTCCGGTTGATTCCACGTTTTAGCAAAACCTTAAATATACACTAGAAAAGCACGGTTTGGCAAGGTAGCACAGCTCCGGTTCCAACAGAACACCGTCAAAGCAGCCATTCGCATCAGACTGTATGATATAGAGCAGACTCTGGAGCTTCAACGTGGTGAAACTGCCCAAATCCTGTCTTTTTTTCAGAGACCACTAATTCAGTGAAATAAAAGAAAGGCTAAATAGAAACACCAGAGCACTTGGTCACAAAAAAATTGCTCAAATTGCATTCATTCATACTGGAGACCAAAACTAGACTGTTTAAAATTAATGAAAAAACTATGGAATGAGACTTTTAAGCACCATAGGGAGCAATAAAATCCTACATAAAGAGGTAAACATACAGTACAACATACATACTGGTACTATATCATCACAATTAGTACCAAAGTCTTAAAAACCTTTGGACTTTGGCTTATACTTACTTCTAAGAAGTAAGCCAGTTTCTAAGCGTTCTTGATCCATGCTCGGATTACACAAGGAATGTAGACGTGTTAGCTACAACCTGGGATTCTCAGTGCTAACAAAACTTCATTGTGACACACTCACACACTCACACACTCAACAAAGTGGTCTCCAGCTCCCCTCCAGTAATCTTAAGCCTTAATAACGAGAGTGACCCAATACAAAGCTGATGTCACAGTTAGAGGCTTAGGTGTTATCTTGTGTGTGCCTGAGCATACCTAGCCTGTGCTTTATCGGAGAGTAGACCCCCCCATATAAATCCCCCCGCTCTGCTAGTGGGAGCAACGCCATGTGTTCATCTCAAACTGCAGCACCTCCTCAAATGAAGCCTGTGGATATCAAACATCCCTAACCCAGACCATCATCACACCAAATCCCTCATCAACTAAATCACACTCATCAGCTGATGGAACAGGCGTGACGCGTAAGTGTGTGTGTGCATGAGTGTTTGTGTGTGTGTTAGAAATAGAATCTGGGTGTGCCAGTTTTGTCGGACACCACACACAGACACAAACAAACACACGTGCACGCGATCAAAAACACGGTCACTGAGGGGATTACACGCATTAGCAATAGGAAAATTCAGGTTAATCAGAACTTCAGCTATTTGAATAATTGTGTTTTTTGTCAGACAGTATAAAATTCCAGTAACCCACATGCAATAAGAGAGCAAACACCGGTCAGCCATAACATTAACACCACGTGCCTAATATTGGGTCTGATCAATTGGGTAGGGCCCTATGAAATCTGATTCATATTTTCTCATTACATTTTGTTCAGATTTTTACTGGATATATATTTGTCCTGCTCTTTGTTAATATATACAACAGGGGTCGGCAATTAAGTTTGGCCATGGGCCAGATATTTTTTATCAAGCCACTACGTGGCGGGCCACAAAAGAAAAATTTATTTTGTGAAATGAAGTGTAATGGGATAAAGTGCTACAGAGTAGACTAGTAGCTCTCCAGCCCAGAGGGTTGTTGAACCCAATTGTAGAACAGTTGATCTCAAAGCAGGTTAACCCAAGAAGAAAGGGAAAAATAAATAAATAAATAAACACAGCGCTCCTCATGCAGGATTGAACTCAAGTCATCAGGGTCACGGTCCAATACACTACCGCTGCCCCGGCTAGTGAATTGGGACAATGGCCGGAAAAGCGCCGTTAGGAGTGTAAACAAAAGGTCGCTAGAGAAGCAACTTAATTACAATTTTTCCCATTATAATTCATTACAATTCAAACAACCTCACGGGCCAGATGTTTCATGCTTGCGAGGCACATCTGGCCAGCGGACGGCCTATTGCTGACCCCTGATATACAACATCAACTATTAGTACACAAACAATAGAAACTGGTACTGTACTCACTGCCATTTCTTTGTATTGATTACTAAAATATAACTTGAGCTGTTTAAACCCTTGTAAAAAAATGCATACATACATACATCCATGTATGTTTATTTTAATTTAGCAGTTTCTGCACAAGGGGCAGAAGTGCAACTCAGAACTAGGTTTAGTGCACGTCATTTGAAAATGAGTGAAATACACCCCTTATTAAAGATGCTGGTTTACAGCCACAAAACAAAATGTACAAGACACCCAACGCCCAAACACACAGTAATATTTTTTCATTAAATTTGCATATATATAACTGATATTGGTTTGATTCATGAAACATTTACATCCAGTCTGTGCTAACAGGGGTCGGATTTTTACAGGGTTTCTACAATAAAGGAGCCAATATACTATAGCCCTTGAATCATGGCTCAGATTCTTCTGCTTTAAGTCTTTTCTCCTGCTTTTAAAACATCACCTTCAAAAACTAACTGTTTACTCGCTGCCTAAGATATCCCAGACCCTAAAAGATGTTCCTGTAGATGAAGATAATCCGTGGTTTTCACTTCACCCTATCACAGCGTTCCTCAGTTTTATGGCTGACTAAAGTACACGTGTGTATATTTTAAGAAGTAGAAGAACACTTTCTATGAATGTCATCTCTATAAGACTCTATGAACATATTCATAACACATTATAATGCTTTCATAAGGCATTTTAAACATGGCTATACATATTTATAAAACTCTATAATTCATCATAGCCATGTTTATTATGCATCATGAACTGTGATTATAATGCATTAATAACTGTGTTTATAACATGCTATACTTCAATACCAAGAAACTCAGTCCCAGCTTGTAGACTTGTATCATGACTAAAACAGCTTCCAACTTATAAACACACCCTCAGTAATCCTATAAATATATTTGTAACCACTGAATTTTACTTGTCTTGAATGTAGTTTTAGTTATAGGCAATTATAATGTATTATAACAGGTCTTTGTGTGCTCTAAGTAAAGTGACATACTTTCATTGTAGGACTAGATTTTCAACGATAGATATATACTATTTTAACATGTATATCATGAGCATAGCTTATAATGTATTATGATCACAAGTCATAATGCTTAATAAACATGGCTATAGTGGGTTATGCATTTTTATAAATATTTATAGCCATGTTTATAATGCCTTATGAATGCATTGTAATATGTTATGAATTTTAAAAATGCAATAAGGATACATTTATTCACATTTACAAACATCCAAGAGCCATCTTCCTCTCCTCTTACTCTTTCCCCTATTCTTTGCCAACTAAAAAAAAAAAAAAAAAAACTCAAGTCAGCATTTCGCATCACTATATTCACTATAATAAAAAAGGAGAAGTGTTTAAAGGCTATAATCTCCAGACAAAGAGTCAGCTGCTTTCACTTTAATATGAGTCACGGAAACTGATCGGGGTCAAATCTAACTCAGACCAAATGTGCTGAATTTTAAGTCAAAATTTTGATATTTCTTCTTAGAATTCTAAACTGAATATTAGTGGAAATACTGGGGAGCCTTTCAAAAGCTTTACACACCTCAGGAACCCCCACAAAGCTCTACATGCATTCCACATGCATTCAGCTTGTGGTGACAGAAAGGAAATCACTAAACACTTGAAAATGAAACCGGACTCCACACATGTGGTCAGGTAAGTGGTAAGAGTGCATTACTGCAGTTAACATCTGGCCTGCGGTGAGGCCTCAGGTCCCTGAGTAACTGAAACCTCAAACTGTTTGCTTTTCAGGTCTTTTCAGGTGGTGATACACTCAAAACCATAATGGTTGGAGCAAGAAAGATGCTTAAACTGGACCTGTGCTTAAATACAGGATGCTAAGCTAACCAGACCTCAGTCCTGTAGTCTCCAGAAGAGAGGTATGAAGTAATGAAGGACAAATCCTTTTTTCCTCTACTTAAGTCTAAATTCTGCTTATCTAAACTTTACTAGAGTAAAAAAAATCATAATTATCTGTACGTTCTATTTCTTATACTTAAAAAAATAATAATTACTTCTATTTTATTTCAGATTCTTTTCAATCCAGCTTTTTTCATCGTTAAATAAAACCCCTATCTAGATAAATTTCTCCATCAGACAGAGTGAATTTGATTGTGGTTGGATGAGAAATATAAACATACCATTCCCAAACCCAATTGGTTTATATGATATATCACATCTGCACACGCCACGCCCACACTCCAGCAAGAACATAGCAGACGTATGTAGTCTAGTATAAAGATGATCTAAACTTCTTTAATATATTTAAATATATAAATATAAAAATACATTAATTTTCAATGCCCATATATGACATTTTTCCCCCCTTACATTATTTGTGCTTTTATACTTTAAGTAGTTTTGAAACCAGTACATTCACACTGTTACTTAAAGAGTAAAAAGCTTGAGTTAATTCTTCAACTTCTACAGAAGTATTTTAAATCCTAGTATCTGTACTTCTACCTGTATAATAGATGTGAAGTCTTTTGACACCTTTGCTCCAGAAGGTGAGCTTAGATTGAGTGTCTCAGGTACAAATTTCCTACTTAAAACTGTATAATTAGAACATCTAAGATCAAATAAAGGGCAGCATTAAGCCACAGAGGCTAATGAGAGTCCATGCTAGGCTAATTGGTAATGCTAGCCTTTAACCATCACTTCTCCTGCATCTACGGTCTTGCTAAGCCTCAGCTGAACAGAACTAGAGCTTACCAGACATTAGAAATACCAGGTTTTGTGTGGTTTTTGGTTGTTTTCTTAACCATTAAACTAAATCCAGTGGTTCAAAGGCCCCCAAACACTGGCGCAATTGAGCTGAGGAGCAATTGAGCTGTTTTCTCTGGAATGACTGTTCTCTATCTAATACTTTTGGCATGAGTTGGAGAGTTGGTCTGTCTTTGTTCCTTCCAAGGTTTCTTCCTCTTAAAGGGAGTTTTTCCTTGCCACTGTGTCACCATAAAATTGGTATCTCTGTGGTGCTGCTCATAAGAGGCGTGGACCTGTTTTTTGTGTAAAGCGGCTTTGTGACAACCTTTGTTGTATATATATGTATATATATGTATATATTTGCTATAGAAATAAAATTGAATCGAATTGAAATGAATTGGGGATGAGGTGGGTTGTTTACCATTCAACATTCTGCTCTCACTCATGCTCTTGTTGCTGACTGCAATCAAATCTCTACAGTTTAGTAGAAAGCCTTCCCTGGAGGGTAAAAACAGTTTGACCAACATACCGTAGGACATACCCATGATGCCCATGTACCAATCAATACTCTTGTATATGTAATGTGTATTTATTCACTCAATACTGTATCAACATTTTGCCTCAGCATTGTGTTACATGTTGTGGTTTAGAGCTTCTGTGCATCTTGTTTCATTATATTTTGATATTGAGGGTATGTCAACATACCAGTCTGCACACACCAAAGAAAAGACATCGACAGGGCATATTCAGTTGCTGACAGGAAGTGATGTCACAGACAGAGAAGAAGGAACAGGCCCAGACAGGAAACGAGGTGAGAGCGAGATCAGAGCGTCTGGGGCAGAGGCGAGAGTCTGGAGAAGACTCGAGCACCATGACCAACATTAAATAAACAAAACAACACCAGCACTTTCATTTCGTCTAGACGTCGCAGGATACTTTGACTGTCAGAGCATGCTGAGGACAGGAAGACCCCATCAGACCACATCCACAACCACTGCAGAGAAGAAAGTCTGAAAGAAAGTCTGTCTGCTAAAGTTTGGCCAGCTTAACAGGAGGATGACTGAAATTTTTACATCCTAAGAACATCACCCGTCCCTCTGGCCAGGCATTAGAGGGCTGTATATCCTACAGAGACATACACAATATTGTAACATATCATCACTAACACAATTTTTTTTATACAGCTCTGGAAAAATTTAAGAAACCATTTCCAGTTCACCATAACCAGTTTCTTAATCAGTTTCTCTGAGTTTGCTATTTATAAGTATATGTTTAAGTAAAATGAACATTGTTGTATTCTAGAAACTACGAACAACATTTCTCCCAAACGTCAAATGAATTTTTTGTCATTTAGAGCATTTATTTGCAAAAATAACAAAAAAAGATGCAGAGCTTTCAGACCTCAAATAATGCAAAGAAAATATTCTTAAAGTTTTAGGTGTTCAAAAATCAATATTTGGTGGAATAACCCTGTTTTTATGCACCTTGGCATGTTCTCCTCCACCAGTCTTACACACTGCTTTTGGATAATTTTATGCCATTCCTGGTGCAAGAATTCAAGCAGTTTAGCTTGATTTGATGGCTTGTGATCATCCATCTTCCTATTAATTATATTTCAGAGGTTTTGAATTTGGTAAAATCAAAGAAACTCATCATTTTTAAGTGGTCTTGAGGGAGGTCTTCATGCTGAAGACTCAGGTGTTCATGTGACATAACTGGGCTGGAGGCAGTGCAAGGTAGACCTAGTACATAGTAAAATAAATAGAAGTAAATAAGACGAACAAGGGATGGAAAAACAAAAAAAAGAAGAGTGCTAGAAGAACAAATAGGTGATTGGGATGAATGAGGGATTACATATTTCTATAATATTTATTTAACCTTTATCTAGGCAAGTCATTTATAACAATCTGTTATCTACAATGGCAGCCTGGATAAACACATGCTGGTCAAAATGACAAGTAAATTTGTTTTGGGGGTCTGCCCTGATATAGAATGCCTGAAACAGTGTGTATTTGTTCTGCACCCATGCATTCTAAATGGGGAAATTTTTATTTTAGCTGTAATTCTACAAAAACAACCCTTATTAAACTTGCACTGCTAAGAAGAAACCACACTAGATTCCAAAAGCTTCAAAGGCTTCACTTTCAGATGCTTAAATTGCTGTGTCACAATGACTTAGCACTCACACTCACACTCACCACACAAACCACACACACCCACGCTAAATTAAGAGACTCAAAACCTTAATCCTGGCAGCAGTTCAGTGAGTGTTCCTTCATACAGGAGTGAAAAAGGCTGTTTTGTTTGAGTGACACTGCGGTCTTCCTTTCTATCATTCATTAGCCCGATAACTCACAGGGCGGGGTAAAGTGGAGGCCTGATCCAAAAAACAAACTAAATATTGTGGAGATGTCAAAGGCAGTGAAAAAGGGGGCAAAACAGCGCATTGAGGGTTTGGACTGGCAGAGAAGGCCTCAGACCCCCTGTGTGCCTGTATAAAAGGGGCATTTTAGGGGCACCCAGTGCATGCTGGCACAAATAACACCCCACTCTTTCTCTTTTCTCTTGGACTCGGAGGAGCCGACACAGCGCGGAGAGAGAGGCAGATTACCGAGCTTTCAATAAAGATGATGATGAGAGGGGGAGGAGCGGGAGACAAAGAGAACGAGAGAGAGAGAGAGAAAGAGAGATAGAGAAAGTGGGATCAGGGGGGACATTTCTGACAGTCTATGGTTCACAATTATGTGTTAAAACAAGTAATGAAGACATGCAAAACAGGAACAAGTAGCACTAAAAAGAGTAGAAAAAATATACAGAACAAAAAAAGAAAGAAAGAAATAAAAGGTGTCCCAAAACTTTTGTCTATATGGGTAAAAAAAGCAAATTAATCTAAAAGACTCTAGTCTCCACCTCTCGATGTGTCTGATTGTGTCGTGTGTCCGTTGTCTGCCTCTCATCATTAATCAGCGTATTCCTTCTTTGTTTTATGTAAAACTGACCAATGGACACTCAGAAAATCACCAAGGACACGCCTGCCATGTCAAAAACCTGTCAATCTTTATCAAAGAGAGGCGCGTGTACATAGTTTAATAGTTTTACAGCTGCTGCTGTTTTTGCTGTGCTTTAGGAAAGCATCTGTAGGTACTGAGGGGGTTTGATTGGTATGATAGAAAATATGAAAATAAAGCATCCATTACACAATTATTTTAAGTGTTAAGAAGAAGAAAAGGACAATTTATTGTAATTAATCCAGTTCACCCTTTCACAGTGCCGAGAGAGTGCAGATTAACAAGATTTTAATAAAAATGATGAGAGGCAGAGGATAGGGTAAGGTAGGGTGCATCCCAGTTGTACAAACTACTGATACTTACTAGTGGTTAAGTATGAAGTAGGGGTGTAAGAAAATATTGAAATTTCAAAGTATCACAATATTTAGTTCCGATTTGTTTGGTTGATTTAAAAAAAAAAAATCTATCAATTATTAATGATTAGTTTCATTGTAAAATTGTTTTCAGACTTGGTTAATACAATGTTGTGTTTAAGCCACACCCCACCCACTAAATAGCAGTAAAGTGCTTGATCATTAGATTATACTGTTTTGATAGAATAAAAAGTACACTTTTTGATTTAAACAACTGCAATACAACACCTTGCTTTCAGTATTGCAATATATTGCACTGTAACCTAAAAGTTTGGCGAACTTGCAGTGTTGTACAATTGGCATATAAGCCAATTGTCTCACCTATTCAACTGCTACTCAGCTGTATATCACCCATCACAAGTGATGCCACAACACAAGGAGGGTGTAGACTAGCACATGCCTCTTCTGACACATATGAAGTCAGCCACCACCTCTTTTCCAACTGCTGCTGGTGTATCACTGCCGAGTAGTATCAAAGCGTGCTCGGAGGAAAGCGCAGCGACTCGGTTCTGATACATCAGCTCACAGACACCTTGTGCTGATCGACATCACCATAAGAGTGATGAGGGGTAAGTGCGCCATCTACCCACCCAGAGAGAGCAAGGACAATTATGCTCTCTCAGGGCTCCATCAGCTGATGTCAAGCTGCATTACCAGGATTTGAACCAGTGTACAAAGCTGCTGCTTTACAATATACTTTTATATACTTTATAATAGTGTGAAGTACATAATTAAGATGCAACCAAAGGGAAAGAAAGAATAAAAAAGAAAGAGAAAAAAAGAGAGAGAGAGAGAGAGAGAGAGAGAGACGCACGAAGGTGAACTATTGCCCACACTTCTGTGTTGAAACAAGCAATTTAGACAGCCAACTAACAGCAGAAAGAGTGTAACGCATATAAAACAGCATGTCTAATTGTGTGGAAAGTTCAAGCTGAACACACAAACACACACAAATACAACCACAAATTGAGTGAATGTGTGTGTGTGTGTGTGTGTGTGTGTGTGGTGTGTGTGTGTGTGTGTGTGTCTCCCATTAATCCAGGTCCATTCAATCCACCCACAAACCCCCTCTTCCACACTGAGGTACAATAAGAAGCTTTTCCAGGAGGGTGGGGTGTGTTTGGGTGGGCTGTATAAGATTCTCTATGCAGTGTGTGTGTGTGTGTGTGTGTGTGTGTACGTACATGTGTGTGTGTCAGGTCCTGCTGTCAAACAAACACAAACCAACATTAATGCCATCACTCTCCTCAGACGATTATACAAGCTGCTGACGACCCGCTAATCCACACAAAGACACAACCTTAACACAACACACACACACACACACACACACACACACCCCGAGAGAGTTCCAAACACATCTCTTATAATACTTCAAATCTATCAGAGATTACGTTCAGATTTCTGTCCCGACATCACGTCCACACTTTTGTTCTTTCTGCTTCTATAGAAACATCTTCACAATGGTGCTGATTAGGGGTCAGTATGATGATTCTGTGCACTGGGTAGATCATACACTCACTGTTATTGAAGGACTAGCCTCCACTACTTGAATCCTAAAGAGTCCTATTCTATAAGCAATGCTTCTTGACAACAAATAGACAAGCGGTGTTTGTGCATTTGCCCGTCTGTGCCAGTAATGGGTGCAAATAAAAGTCGCTGATTAATGCATTCATTAGAAGGGATGTGTGGGCAAGCATTTGAATATCTATTAGGTACCATAAGATAAACCACATATAGGCAATATATGGTAATATGGCAGGAAAATATTTTAGTACAGTTGTGCAATAGAGATAATCTTGGCAAAATGACGACAACAAGTGTGCAAAAAAACAGAATACAGCTATTTAGGATAGTGCCATTGAGACAGTAATATCTAAAACATTTTAAAAATCCATATTGTGATAATAGTGGTATTGTTTTGAAATAGTGTAGATTTGTTTGCTATTTGTGGTGTATATTTAGGGTTTTTTGTTGTATACGTGTATAGGCATGCACTAAATATTTCACATTTTTAATTAAAGTTACATTAAAATTATTATTTAAGTGTTTTTTTCCTATCCCCAAGAAAATCTATTGTAAAAATACCCAGAAATATTGGGATATTATTTTAGGGTCATATCGGCACCCCTACACCTACTAAGAAAAAATATTTTTTTTATTTTCAATAATATATATTTAAAAAAAAAAAAACTATATTTTTGTGAACAATACACATTGGCGCACTTCTACCAGGAACCCTCAGCCAAACTTTCGCTTAGACACACTGCTGAACTGAGCGGAACTGAGAGTAACCACTTCTGCCATCTACTAGTGTTCAGAGAGGGTTCACTCAGGCCAGGCTTCTCAGTAACACGCTGCCGGGTGATGGAACAGAAAGCACAGTCCAGACAGTTTTCTGAGGGTTAATAACAGCTCACAGAAAAACGAGACACACAGTGTTAAAAGAAAATGTCAAAATGCGTGTGATGTTTACGAAGCACACAAGAAGAAGTGCATGCCAGTTAGGTTTAATTTAGAAACTGAGATTCAGTTTCACACATGTGGCTAATGTAGAGGTCAAAGAAAGTTTTGTAATGATTCATCAAGTACATAATAACACAAATTAGTAGTAGTTGTAGTAGTAGTAGTAGTAGTAGTTACTGGAGTAATGTGTTGAGTCAAATTCTCAATTCGCTCAGTCCTGGCTGGAGAAAAATGAGAACAGTACTTTATCTAAGGAGCTCCTGTTGCTGTTCCTTGCAATATAAGTGTTTTTATCTAAATACAATAGAAAAACAACAGCAAACTGCCACTATTCCCCAAATAGAGACAAATGGAATTACATAATCCTTCTACAGCTTTCTCTTTTGAATACTTTAAGTGTTTTAGGCTCATTTACAGTGTTTATGGAACTAGTTTTGAAAAGGAAGAAAGCTGTGTTAAAGTTGTTGGCGTATCTCTTTTCAAGGTCTATTGTTTACATTCTTCAGCTGTTTTTTCTGCTAATGCTGTCTGATTTCTTCATATATTGTGTCATTTTGTGGGATAAAGTAAACCCAACAATAATCAAAACCTTAATTTACATGTTTGATATTATATGCACTCCTAACAGTACAGTAAGTCACAACCCTATATAAAAGCCCAGTCATACAAAAAAAAGTATAAATAAATAAATAAGAAGAAAAATACAGTGATGTACCATAAAACCGTCAGAATAACGTAATATGCATTTTTGGTCATATTTGGCCCAGCACTATAATATAGTATAGCAAAACACAATATTGCAATACTTTAATATACCAATATTATCTTACACCCTACTCTCTAATATTCAGAGCTAGCCTGAGCACATCAACAGAATGGGCCACGTAAGTGTCCTGATTTAAATGCAAGAAAACAGTCTACTGAAGAAGTAAAAAATTAAAACTCTTCCCATAAACAAAAACAGAAAAAAGTGATGTGAAAAAACGAAACCGACCAACACTAAGTGTCTGTCAGACAGTCTGTCTCAGTCACACCCACACACAGCAACACTGCAGGCAGCAGTCAGCAGGAGGTTAGAGGAAGCACAGTGTGACAAAGCAGATCCACCGGCTGCTTCCTGTGCCCTTCAACACTCACTCAGCCACAGGGCCTTGAAGTCTTAACATGGACAGTAGGCGTGCACACACTAGAGGTGGGAGACAGGGCCAAAATAACACCATGCATTTACTTAACATCACGTGCTGAGTAAAGCTGGACTGATAATGGAAATGCTCATAACACTGTACAATGTGTACAAAAGTATAAAGACACTGTAAATATCAAAATAGCACCTAATAAAAGCACAAAAAAGTACAAAATTATTGGGACACTAATTTATTTTTATAAAAAAAAGAAGAAGAGAAGTTTATTCTGGTTTTATCAGAGCAACTGTCTCTTTAATTGCATTCAGCAACAAATGTTACAATGAGGTCAGTATGTTAGATAATCAACCCTCCAACTCATCCAAAAAGTATTGGATGGAGCACCATCATTCCATATAGCACAGTTCCACTGCTGGACAGCTCAATGCTGGGGGGCGTTATACCCCTCCACCACACTTAGTGTTAGGCCTGGTGTAAGTAAGTTCATGTTTATTGCATATCTACTTTTAAAAAGTCCTATTCTATTGGCAATACTTTTCTCAGGGACTAGACAAGCTGTGTGTGTGTGTGTGTGTGTGTGTGTGTGTGTGTGTGTGTGTGTGTATTTGCACATCTGTGTCAGCAATGGGTGCAAATTAAAGTAGCTAAATTAGTTAGCATTAGTAATCATTTGAACATATAGTGTATGATAATGTACCACATGCTTATTCTTTATTTCGCATAGTCACACTGTAGGATTTGGGGACAAGATATACAGTACATTAGGGGTGGGCGATATGGCCCTAAAATAATATTGCAATATTTCATGGTATTTTCGTGATAACGATATTCTTGGCGATATGACAAAACAATGAATTAAATTTTTTTATTTTATTTTTTCAAAAATACACTACTGCAAGAAAATGAAAATTACATTTTATTACTGTATATTATATGATATGGCACACCCCTAACAGAGATATTAAAAGATACAAGAATTTTATTAAGATTTTGTAACAGAAGTCAATGATTCAGAATGTCATGATACTAATAATGCATGCCAAATATCTCCATATACCCAGGATTAAAATAAAATAAATGACACTGGACAGATATAATCTGTCACGATAAGATTTCTTTTGTGGATGATATATTGTTCCAGAAATTATTGCAATACACTATCTTTTTTTTAATTTAAGACTATTAAATGCCCCTGACATAATGATAATTTAACAAGCAATTAAACGCTTTTTAAAAACAACAAATGTTGAATTAATTATTTATTATAATTAGTTTGGGAATTGGAAATATATTTATTTATTTACCTGTTCACTATTATATATGTGAACAAACATACAAATTAACATAATAGACGATATCACTATTATCAAAAATTATTGAGGTCATGTTAATTTATTGTACGATAAATCGATATTGCAATTATTGTGACAGTCCTAGTCTCTAGTAGATATATAAAGGGAAATAAGAACAGTGTGACTTTTTCTTTTGCTATAAACAACAAAAAAGTATTATCCTGATGTGATAATAAGGAGTTTGGGAAATCGGCACAATATTTCAGGGTATAATATCGTTTACGATATTCAAAACTGTTGGCGATATTATTGCATACGATACGATATGGCACACCCCTACAGTACATGCAGTAGTGCATTTTTCTGTCCAGCCTGTATGTGTGTGACAGAGTGTTTGCAACAGTGTGTGTATGTGTGTGTGTGTGTGTGTGTGAGAGAAAGAGAGACAGCAAGAAAGAGTGAATGTGAGCACGCGAAAGCTTCCACTCTGTTGTTGGAAAAACTTTCCCACAATAGTTTGTCTTCATGAAACACATTGATTGGTGTGGCAGAGTGGATTGTTCCAGCACGATGGGGTCGACAGATGATTCTGGAACATTCTCCACTGCCCTGCTGTCCCCCCATTGTCCTGACCACCTCCGTTCAGCAGGACGAGGGGTGGAAAGTTCCCCCAACAAAAGAACTCGCCCGCTCTAGAAGAGCCATTCAAACACTCCCACCTCATTATAATGAAAAACAGCGCAACACACCAATATGAGATCAACAGAGAGCATGAGAAACAGAGCCAGAGAGACTGAAAGAAATTAAGACCCTTAATCTTTTACTCATTAATTATTAATTATTTATTTAATTTTCCTCTGCATTCAGAAAGTGTGATACGTGCTTTAAGTCACCTCTAAAAGACACGCTTTACACATGCAGTTCTGGACAAGCTAAGAGAGACAGAACGGTAACTGAAAGTTAAAAACTGTATGTGAATTTATTAAGATTTACAGAATCTTAGACACATATAAGTTGGATTATGCTTTGTTACACAATAATTTTTTTCTGTCCCCTTCAACAAAGTTACACAGTGCTGTGTCAGTGTTCTGGGCATATAATCGGAATAATGGGGTCCATTTACACTTGTTCACTATGCATCTTGAGTACGAGGATTAAAAGTAGATAAGGGCAATCCACATAAAGATGCATGTGTAAACACACCCAATATACATTTAAAGGACACACTTTACACATGCATTTCTGGACAAGCTGAGAGAGATAGAACGGTCACTAAAAGTGAAAAAAGCATGTGGATTTACTGGCAATATTAAAAGATTTTAGACAAATTTGAGTTGGATTATGCTCTGTCTCACAGGAATGGTAGTTCTGTCCGCTTCACCAAAGTTACACAGTGCATCAGTGTATCAGTGTTGTGGGTATATACTGGAAATAATGAGCCCCCTTTATACCTGTTCACTTCATGCATCTTGGGTATAACTGGATTATACCTGGCAAGCCACATAAAAATGCATGTGTAAACACACCCAATATACATTTAAAGGATACACGTTACACATGCATTTCTGGACAAGCTGAGAGAGACAGAACCCTCACTGAAAAGGAAAGATGCATGTGGACTGACTCAATCTAGTAATATTACAGGATTTTAGACAAATTTGACGCTCTGTTACACAGGGAATGTTGTTCTGTCCACTTCACCAAACACACCCCAACACCCATTTAAAACAGATATAAACCTGATCACTCTTACCACTTCAGGAGGTGATCCAAGACACATTTAAGCCACACTATAGCAATGTAAATGCTCCTCAAGGTAAAACCAAGACAACTCTTAATTACTGCCACAAAATGAGTAGATTTGCATATTCTATCTCACACAACAAACAGATTTCAGTCTGATTGACTGAAGTGTAAATTCATATGTCTAAAATCTTATAACTAGGTGTAAACTCTCTAATACAGTCAGTAGAGCATCACAATAACTTTGAAGCTTTGAAGCTGGAAAATATCTGACCAACAACACGCTCTAAGCAGAGCCCATGTGAGTGCATGAGGATGCAAAGCTTCCATTACCACACACTGTACTGAAACAGCAGGATTTACTGCTGGGGTTGTGACTGCAGCAACATACAGGATTGGGTATGGTCTGCAGCAGCTGCAGTCAACTGAGCCGTGACTTTACACTGTTATATAAGAGTGAAAACACACTAAAACTAATACTAACCGTCCTACTTTCTGATCATCTCCACCATCTCTTTAAAACAAGCAAACCTGACCATCAGCACACACTGCAGCTGTACACATCATCAAGACTTCAGCTACAGAGCTACAGCACTGATTACATCAAATCACACACACACACACACACACACAGGCTGAGAGGAAGTGCTGTGAAAGATAGATAGGAGGTATGATTAAACGTAAGCTTGTGTCATATGTTTAAAGGCTATGTGTATATATATATAAATATATGTGTGTGTGTGTGTGTGTGTGTGTGTGTGTGTGTGTGTGTGTAGGCAGGACCTACCTCATGTAGCTGCATCCAATACTACAGTAGCTACAGTAGAACCATTCTAATCAACATCACCAACTCACCAACAGTAACACACTATACCACTGAAACACACACAGGGTGGGGTGCAGGGGAGGTAGAGGAAAAAAGAGGGAGATAAAAGAGAGATAGTGACAGTACCCCAGGACCACCCCCCCAATTAAAACACACAAACACACACACTTTAAGGTGGTTTAATCCATGTTGCTCCTACTCCTATAGTGTCAGTCTTTACTATAGTAAAGATTAACCCTTTCAAATCCAGCGTCCTTTACAATGGACATCACATATTAAGACTAACATTTTCCATCAGAACATGCACTACACACCCCATACCTGCACTACTGCTATACTCGCACTGTCATACACACTTTAATTCCCCATAAAAACAGTGAACATTAAGAACTTTACACACTCATTCACTTTACCAGCCTTAAGCTATTATACCATATTTGCACTAGGGGTGGGCGATATGGCTCTAAAATAATATCTCGATATTTCATGTTATTTTCGCGATAACGAGACTCTTGGCGATAGAATTTTTTTTTTTTTTTCAAGAATACACTACTGCAACAAAATTAAATTTAAATTTTATTATTGCATACAACTTATGTCACACCACTACCTGAGATATTAAAAAATACAAGAATTTGATCAGATTTGTAATAGAAGTCAATGATCCAGAATGTCATGATGCTAATAATGCACTCCAAATATCTCCACACATCCAAGATTAAAGTTGGATATATAAAATGATACTGGACAGATATAATCTATATATATTAGGGTTGTGACGAGATCTCGTGGCACGAGATCCCGCGAGATTAAAACGGACGATATTTCTCGTCAGGAATAAACCTTTCTCGCGGGGCAAAAAAAAACTGTTAAGTGTGGACTTTTTAAGCGGGATCTGGCAACCCAGTAGCGATCGAGTATTGTGGAGAGCAGTGGCGCAAAAAGGGGGTATGCAGCCTATGCGACGCATAGGGGCGCTGCACTAGAGGGGGCGCCAAATCCAAGCCCCAAATAAATTTGCGGAGCGCGGTGGGAAAGTAATGACAGGACGCTGACGATAAAACCAACCATAGGCTTAATATGACTGGTTGTGATTTGCACTCATTGTTTGTACTATATAAGACCTAGAAAACTTATTTTTTTATTTTTATTCTTATTTCTATTTCTTATAGAATCAATGTGTGAGAGAAACCAGTCTGTTAAGTTTGCGTTATATGATTTTGTCAAATAAAACTATAGTTTAAGCCATTTTTCATTTTTTACGTTTTCTTTAAAATTTTATTTTTAAATCTCGTCTCCTCTCGTTCTCGTGAACCCAGTGTCGTGTCTCGTCTCGTCTCATCTCGTGATATTAGTGTCTCGTCACACCCCTAATATATATATAATGGATATATAATGGAAAATGAGAACAGTGTGAATTTTTATTTTGCAGTAAAAAAAAAAAAAAGTACCCTGAAGTGATAATTAGGGGTGGGTGATATGGCACAATATTTTTAGGGTATTATATCGTTCACGATATTCAAAAATGTTGGCAATATTATCGTGTACGATACAATATGGCACACCTCTAATTTGCACTACTGTTTATATGGGTCCTGTTTATACTTGTACTGTCATTCCTTCCCAATCACCACCCCATCACTATTGCACTATTGTCTTCTGTCTCACGTCTTATGTCTATTTGTGTCCCTGTATTGCACATATAGCGTCTCCCATTCTTTTATATTTATAATCTTATTTTTTGTACTAGCTGTAATTTTTGGGAAGGAGAGTAACGTCATTTCAATTCTCTGATGTCCTGTACATATGCAGTATTGGCAATAAAAACTACTTAACTTGACTTGACTTGACTTGAGAATAGAGCATAAACCAGCTAATGAATAAGTTTACAAAGCCAATGAAATGATAACTTAGCCCCGCCCACGTCACTGGGGAAAAAAACGGCAGCTCATGTATTTAAGCATGGCAGCACTCTAAAGCCAATGAGGCTTTAATAAGAGGTCATTTTTGCTAATTTTATGTGATTTAGTGTTTATTTTACTGTGTAGAAATGTTCATGAGATAGAAAGACTGTATATAATATCAATATAAAATGTTAAACAAAGGCTTCCGATACAGTCGACATAAAAAATACACTTAAAAATTTGAGCTAACTGGATTTAACTGGACTATATTTTTGGAGATTTAGATTCTCCTTTTGTGTACATTATTTTTCATTTTTCCATCAATGGAATATAACTCAGTTCTGAAAGGGTTGGGAACCTTACTATGAAACACAGATGTACATACAGTCAAACAGAGAGACAGATTAGCAGACAGACAGAGGAAGTCTAGTTCCTGTATTGCCAGTAGAAGTATGGTCAATACAACAGGACCTTGTGGAGCACAAACACAAACCTGTTGGCACCATTCCTAATGTCAGGTGTGGGCTAAAAAAGTTATAACTATCTTGTCTGGGCTGAATGTAATCAAATCCTCACAGCAATGCTCCACAATTTAGTAGTAAAAAGCCTTCAAATGACAATAAAGACATTTACTTCAACAAAATCAGCACAAACACTGTATAAAGCCTTTGATAAAAAAAAAAACTATGAATGAGCAGGTGCCCCAATACTTTTCTCCATAGTATAGTGTAATAAGAGATAGATAGTGGAAAGTGTGAGAGAAGGAGAGTACAAGAGAAAAAGAGAGAGAGAGAAGAGTAAATATTAGATTAAGCTGGACCAGATCGGCAAAGCTATATTGAGTTACAGGCTGGACTGGACCTCTGTGAGTGTGTGTGTGTGTGTGTGTGTGTGTGTACTGGCAGGAATGAAAGGAATGCTCAGGAGAAGCAGGGGCCTCCTTTATAGTCTGCAGAGAGAGATTCAGAACTGTGAATGGCTCAGAAGGAAGAGCTCACACACTCTCACACACTCACTCACACACTCACTTCTGCACGTTACAGATTCATAAATAACTACAGCAGCTGTGCAGCAAAAGCAGGACATCCCAATATTACAAAAAAACTCAACACTTAAAACTGCTCATCATCTAGAAATGAGTGTCTTCCAGTGAGCAACGAGACAGCCAGAAAATCAGCACTTAACAGCACTTCATAATTCCCTCTGCTGACAACTTTTATTGAGATGCGGATTTCATTTTCCAGCAGGACTTGGCACACTGCCCACACTTTTATGGAGATGTGGATTTCATTTTCCAGAAGGACTTGGCACACTGCCCACACTGCCAAAAGTACCAATCAGTCTTATATAATATTCTAATAGCCATAATCATCAACAGTAAAATAATAAAAAAAAGGCTTACAATAGATCACTATAATATATGAATTTCACATTTTGAACTAAATTACTGAAATAGAAGTAACGTTTCAAAGATAAATGTTCAAATCTGGCCATAATCATGCATTTTGCCCTAAAGCCAATCTCACAAAATGTTTTTAAACATCACAATATAACTTTTCTGCCATATATCTCACCCTTAAAGGAGAACTCTGGTGTAAAATTTACCTGTGGTGTAGTAAAACATGATGATCTCCCGCAGCTTTCTGAGATCCAGGGGATTCTGAGATCCCAGAGAAGTAGCTAACGCTACAGGTTGTAATCAGTGCTTTTTAATAAGCTTCTTGTGCAGTTTGAAAGTTATTTATGCCTCGTTTTAAATGTTTTAAATTTTACCTATAAGGTGTGAGCTACTTTGAACCTGGATAATGGTGTAAAAAGAGATTTATCTGCAGGGGCAAGTGGATGCCCCGAAGCGCCTGTTGTAAAGAGTGCTGGGCAAAAAGCACAAAATTACTGGATCTCCGAAAGATGAGGAAGAACGAAGATGGGATACTCAACAAAGGTTAGTTATTATGTTTTACTACACCAAAAGTCAATTTTTCACCAGAGTTCTCCTTTAATTACTGTACAACATCAATATTTTCAACTGGTGCCAATGACTACTCTCTCAACATACACACACACACACACACACACTCACACACCCCTCACACGAGAGTAAACAAGTCAAATAAACACACTCTTCGAAAACAAAGTCCATGTTTTCACACAGCTGCCCCTTCCAAGCTCACTCATCAATTCATTCTGACACTGCTGTGTCACATGGTCATACATGCTGCTCAGGTGCTTTCATCAGCAGGGGCCTTATTACTTAATCCTCAGCTCATCCGTTTAGTGCTGGAGTGGTGTAGATACTCCAGTCTTTCTTTCACACAGTGTTCACTCTGCAATTGAGTAAGAGCATTAAGAGCATGGAACATGGCCAAAAGTGTTTGGACACCTGAATATCACATTCATATATACTAGGGGTGGGACAAAATATTGATGCGATATATTGTAGAATTTTTGTTTGCAACACATTATCAATATGTTGTGTCAAAAATTGATATTTTAATTGAAACAAAGATGTTCTACTCTCTAAAGTTGAGATTCACCCCCGAATTTTGACTTACTAAAGTTACTGCATCGATACTCAACCTGGCAGCGCTATAATCCAATAAATAGGGTAAAACCTGCAGCTAAGAATATTTATTTTTACCCTTTGTTATCCAATTTTCTCCCTATTTTGGAAGGCCAATTACCCTAAACTAAGAGGGTGAAGGTTTGCATGCTTCATTTAAAACACATGTAAATTAAAGTCCTTATAAGCAAGTCTGTCCCATCTGTGGCCATCTTTGCAAAACCACCAGGCAGTTATATTCACTCACACATGACCAGCCTCCCATCTGTTTATATGGAGGGAAAGCTCAATACTCGTAGAGCTCTTTACTTCAGAACAGAATTTTAACATGTTTTAGCAGAGAAACGCAGAAAGATGCAGAAAAAGATGAGAATACAGTCTTCTAAAGCCATTCCTTTATGGCTTCCCTTCAGGCATGGAGAATCTGTAATACTGAAACAGAAGAGAGTTTCCCCAAACTGCAGAGAAAGCCCAAAATTCCCCAG
This sequence comes from Astyanax mexicanus, assembly GCF_023375975.1. Lineage (NCBI taxonomy): Eukaryota > Metazoa > Chordata > Actinopteri > Characiformes > Acestrorhamphidae > Astyanax > Astyanax mexicanus. The sequence goes on from NC_064422.1 coordinate 35,975,844, forward strand.
TAAGTCACTGTGTGCTGTAGCATTATGACTTCCACATTCTGGAACCAAACAGCTCAGCCCAAACCATGAAAATCAGCCCCAGCCGATGAATTATTCCCCACCGCTCACTGCACTGGCACTCAAGCAGGTAGACGTCTCCAGGCATCCGCCAGATTTCTCCATCTGACCGCCAGATGGTAAAGTGTGATTCATCTCTCTAGAGACTGTGTTTCCACGGTTCTAGACTCTAATGGCAGTGTGTTTCGCACCACTCCACCCGATGACTGGCAGTCTGCATCGTGATCTAAGGCTTGAGTGCGGCTGCTTGGCAACTAGGGCCATCATGGAAACCCAATATATAAAAGCTTCAGGACCGAGCTGACACTGCTATTTCTGAAGAAAAACAGTTACACATTTAGGGACCTCCACCCAGGCAACTCGACCAGGCTGGACAACTTAACTCCCCTGGGGCAACTTGTGCTGAGGCAACTACAACTAAAACTCAACTCTGCCGGGCATAACTCCACTACACCATGCCAATTCTACCAAACAAGGCGCCCAAGCCACTAGGGCAACACCACTGCCTCATCTCTGCTAGGCAACTCTTCCAGGAATAAATTTATCCTGGCAACTCCACCCAGGCAACTGCACCTATTAAACTGGCAGTTCTGGTCTATAGAGGGCATCTCCACTCAGCTCTTTTAGGGCAACTCTGGCAGGATAAATGTTTCTCGAGCAAGAAACCGATAGAAGCCGATAGAACTACAGCAGCTCCACCAAGACAAGCCCACCCACCTGGGCAACTCCACCCACCAGCTCTGCCTGTCATGGCAAATCCCCAACCAGAGCAGCTCCACCTATTCTACTGTCAGATCTGGTCTACTGAGGGCAGTAAGCTTTCATTAAAAGTGCACCTAGCATTGGGTGTAACTGACAGAACCTGGGCAACACTACCAGGACAAGTCCACCCCCCTGGCCAACTCTACCCACCAGGGCAGCATTGCCCACCATGGTCGCTCCACCACCAGAGCAGCTCCACTTAATCTACTGTTAGGCCTTGCCTATTTGGGGCAGTAAAGTTGATATTTTGCAACTATTAGCAGTAGAGTGACTGATAGAACCAGAGCAGCTCCACCACCAGATCAGCTTTGTCCACCATGAATGCTCCACCACCAGAGAAGCTACACTTGTTCTACTGTCAGGTCTTGTCTATTGAAGGTAGTAACCTTGATATTTTGCACCTATTAGGAGTGGATGCGACTCCACCTGGGCAACTCCACCTGGGCAACTCCACCTGGGCAACTCCACCTGGGCAACTCCACCTGGGCAACTCCACCTGGGCAACTGCCAGTTCTGGTCTATAGAGGGCAGTAAGCTTGATATTACTCACATATAGGCAGTGAGTGTGGCAGACAGCCAAACTCATTCATTAGATATAAAGTACTAAACAGCAAAGAGAGTGATTGTGGGCGTTAAAGCCACTGTGTGCATAAACAGAGGCCAAGTAACAGTGGCAATGCTTCATCAGGCAAGTTTAAAAAGAAGGTTTAAATGCTGAGATTTAAATATGCCACGATAAAAGTTCCTTAAACAACAAAGAGATACTTGTGAGTGTCTGGATGCAACAGTGGTCACAGTAATCGCATGCTTTAGCATTAGCAGCCACCACTGACAGACAAAGCCTGACAATCCCTTCAAGCACAACACACTGTTCTGTTCTTTGTGCAGTATGTGTGTGTGTAATGTGTGCATGTGTGTGTGAGAGAGAAGATTTGGTAAAACACAATGTTGAACAGGTTGAGAGTTGAGACAAGAATCTCTCTGTTTGTGGAATATTACGATCTGCACACTGGATCTGATCTGCTGCAGGAACATACTGGAGATCTCAGACTGGGAGACAGAATGCTTACTGGCCTTTTCAATCAGCGCATCCCAGTCAGTGTCCCCTTCAGCACAGACACGGTGTGTGGGGGTGGAGGGGGCAAAAGCCTGAATTGACCTAGTTTCTAGACTCCCACAATCCCCTTTGTTCCCCCTGAAACTCTCTACAGAGAGAGAGAGAGAGAGAGAGAGAGAGAAGAGAAATACAGACAGAGGTATAAAAAAAAGAGACACAAGGAAAAAAGCAAAAGTTAGAGGAAAAAGAACAGAGTAAAGGATAAGAGTAGAGACAAGGGATTAAAAAAAAGAAAAGAGAGAAAAGAGAAGTGATACAAAAATGAGAGAGAGAAGAGAGAAAGAACAAAAGGGAAAAAATGAAAAAGTCATAGAAAAGATGGAGGAAGGAGATAAATGAGAAATAATATAATATAGAGACAAAAAAAGAGATGAGAATATAAAGAAAAAGGAATATGTGAGAGGAATACATAAGCACAGTAATGGAGAGAAGAGAGAAAACAGGAGAAAAAATTGAATATAAGAAAGAAAAGAGACAAGAAAAAAAGAGAATGAAATGAGAAAAAATGAAACAAGCAAAAAGTTAGAGAAAAAAGAATAGAGTGAAGGAAAAGAGCAATGACAAATAAAAAGAGAAGAGATACATAAATTAAAAAAAGAGAAAAAGCGGAAATACAGAAATGAGAAAAGTCAGAGAAAAAGACAAAGAAAGGAGATGAATAAGAAACAATAGGATAATATAGAGAAAAAAAGAGATGCAAATATAAAGAAAAAGTGAGAGGAAAACATGAAAACAGTAAGAGAGAGAAGAAAGAAAAACAGGAGAGAAGCAAGTGAGCAGAGATAAAAAAAAGCAGAATATAAGAAAGAAAAGAGTAAAAAGAGAAAGGCATGAGAAGAAAGAGAAAAAAGAAGAAAGAAGAAGAGAGGGGTAAAAAGACTCCCACAATTCCCTTTGTTCTCCAAAGAAAACTCATTGCAAAGACCCAGAGAGAAAGAGGAAGAGAGCGAGAGCCTCCTTCAGAACAAAGCCTAAACCCAGTTCAACAAGAGCCATTTGTTACTTGTTGCCATGAAACCCACGTCTCACCATCATCCTCTCATACGAAATATTCATCACACAGCTGCTCATGTTTCAATTTAACACACAAATTCCTATTCATATGAATCATCACACTGATCATACACCAATCCATCCTCTACCCTGCAGAATCTGTATGATTTCTACTATAAAACACAAATCATACACAACAGCAACAGCATCTCTGCTAACCTGCTGCTGCTACAGGTTTCCCCACAGAGAACAACAGGTGCTTCATTCTGTTCATCTGACTGAGAGTGTGTGGGTGGGAGTTAGAGAGAGAGCGAGAAAGAGAGAGAGAGGGAGAGGGAGAGAGAGAGAGCGAGAAAGAAAGAGGGAGAGGGAGAGAGAGAGCGAGAAAGAGAGAGAGAGGGAGAGGGAGAGAGAGAGCGAGAAAGAAAGAGGGAGAGGGAGAGAGAGAGAGAGAGAGAGAGAGAGAGAGCACACATCAAGTGTAAAAATACTTCTGAATCAGAGCGACAGATGAGGAGACGAGAGCTGAACTGCTTCTGTTCACCAAACTGAGTGGGAGACAAAACACAATCGCCTGTGGAAATACATGAACTGAGAGTGAGAGAAAGGAGAAAGAGAGCAAGAGAGATAGACAGAGTGCAAGAAAGAAAGAAAGAAAGAAAGAGAGAGAGAGAGAAAGAGAGAGAGAAAGTGAGAGGGGGTGATGAGAGGCTCTGAATTAGAGTGACAGATGAGGAGACAAAATTCAAACCTCTTCTATTCACCAGACTGAGTTTAAGAAAAAAAAAACAGTCACCTTAGGAAAAGCATGAACCAAGATGGGGCGAGAGAGGTAGACAGAGAGAGAGAGAGAGAGAGAGAGAGAGAGAGAGAGAACATCAGCAAGTTTTAGAGCGAATTAGAGCGACAGATCAGGAGCTGAGAGCTGAAGTGGTTTGCTTTACCCGACTGAGTGGGAGAGAAAAGAAAGCCACTGGAGGAAAAAGAATGAACCGAGATAGGCTGAGAAATGGCGAGAGAGGTAGACATAGTGCGAGAGAAAAAGAGAGAGCGAGGGTGAGAGAGAGAAAACACATCAATAATTGTAAACTAGCCTTTTGAATTAAAGTGATAGCTCAGGAGACGAGAGCTGATCTGCTTCGGTTTTCCTGACTGAGTGGGAGAGAATGCACAGTTGGCTACGGAAAAGCACAGATCAAAATAGAAGGCAAGAAAGGTAGAAATAGTTTGAAAGCGCGAGAGTGAGAGAGAATGAGAGAGAGTTAACAAGTATATAAAAAAAAGCTATCTGAATTAAAGCAACAGATGAGGAGAGAAAACATAGTCGCCTGTGGAAAAGCATGAGCCGGGAGAGAGCGAGAGAGGTTGACACGGTGCGCGAGAGAGAGAGCGAAGTTGCGAGTGATGATTTCCGTACCTGCATGTGTTCCGTGGAGCTGCTGCTCAGCTCGTCTCCCGATTCCGAATCGTTCCGCAGTTTTTCCGATCCCTCTCCCGGGGAGGATCCGTCCGTATCCAACGGCAACCCTCCCGGGGGTTTCCCCCGGCAACCCGGCTCCTTGGGTGGCGACTCCGGCCTGATGCGCGAGAGCAGCGAGTTGCCATGGTGATGGTCATGATGGTTGTTGTTGTTAAGGAGAGTCAGCTCGGCGAGCACGTCCCTCATGCCCGCGTTCTGATTGGTGTCCCGCAGCAGTAGGGGTGGGGTCTGCTGCCCCGGTAAGGGGGAAGGCGTGGTGGACGGGGGCGGGCGGCCGAAGCTGATCATATCTGGGGGAGCTCGGTGCTGCTGAGGGTTCTCGTTGATTGAAGGACACTGGGAGATGTGGAGGATGCTGGGGGGCTTGGCGCGAGGTTTGGGGGGAGGCATGAGCGCTCGCCGCACCTCACGGACGTACTGGGCGGGTACGTAGAAGGCTTTGGTGCCCTCCTCTCGGCGCACCTGCCACCAGTCCTCGTTGGTTTTCCTGACCAGTATGTAGCATTCGCCCTGATGTATGGAGATGAGTCTGTCTTTGGCCTTGTACTCGTAGTCGTACTCCACCTCCACGTAGACCTGCCCTGGGGTGAGGGCCAGATCACAGCGACCCTCCTTCTCCGACATGATTCTCTGTGTGTGTGTGTGTGTTTCTGTTATGATTCAGAGCACACAGGCTGGAGGGATCTTCATCACTCACGGCTGTACGTCCTCACGACTCTGCAAGAGGACAAGAATAAGAAGGATTCTGGTTAGCTTGGATGTTAAAAACAACAGCAGAACTGTTCATCAAAATCACAGTCAGTCATTTAGGGTCAATCAAATAATCTGCATATATTATACAACCCTTAATCAAAGAAAAAAAAATTGGACAGTATGAAAAAAATATGTAAAAGACCACTTAAAACTGAGTTTCTTTGATTTTACCAAACCGAAAACTGAATATAATCAAGAGGAAGATGGAAGATCAGAAGCCATCAAACCAAGCTGAACTGGCATAAAGCTATCCAAAAGCAGTGTGTAAGACTGATGGAGAAGAACATGCCAAGATGCAGGAAAATTGACTAAAAACCAGGGTTATTCCACCAAATTGATTTCTGAACTCTTAAATCTTTATGAATATGAACTTGTTTTCTTTGCATTATTTGAGGTCTGAAAGCGCTGCCTCTTTTTTGTTATTTCAGCCATTTCTCATTTTCTGCAAATAAATTCTCTAAATTACAATATTTCTGTTTGGAATTTGGGAGAAATTAATGTTGTCTATAGTTATAGAATAAAAAAACAATGCTCATTTTACTCAAACTTATACCTATAAATAGCAAAATGAAAAAACTGATTCAGAAACTCAGAACTGATTCAAAATCAGAATTATTTTATTTTTTCCCCAGAAGCATTGCCAGATGTATCCCTTGATTGAAAACATGTGGGATGCTATTTGACACACTATCATCACTTCAGCCGTACTGCAAAATCTGCAGGAATATTCGGGCTGCCTGGGATAGATTATCGCAGGACACCATTAGGGACCTCTACAAGAACCTGGAACCTAGCATGTTGTAACAATATTGTATCATGTCTCATCAAAACTATTTTGTATTAACAAAAAAGGCATTGACTACATTTGGTCAATACTCTGTCAATGACAACATTGTATCTGATCACAGTTTGCTGATCAGCATGTTTAATTATATATATATATTTAATTATGTCATTTTAAAAAGGTTTTAAAAGGTACAAACTACATATAGTCTGTTATTGTCCAAACCTTTCTCATTTATTTGACAAAATACTGTGAGTGATGGTTCTAATCTAGGTTAAAGTCCTGACCCCCACCCCTGCAGGAAAGAGGAAGTGTTCCTGTATCCTTGAGCACCGGGCTTCAGCAGGGTAACACAATCATGCATGGGGACACTATGGCAACAAGCCTATCAGTAACTCTGTGATCAAATTACAGTGACAGGAGCCTGTAACCACAGACACACACACACACACACACACACACACACACACACACACACACACTTGATCAGAGTGACATTTTTCAGACTGTATCCTGCAGCAGTCAGTCAGTCTTGCTCCCCAGGCAACTCTGAGGAATAATCTCTGTTTATTAATAAAACAGCCAGTTAACTGGCCAATTTACTAATTGAGCTGTGCATAGTCATTGGTCATTGCATAAAAACATACCATCATATATTTAGATTTAACGACACGGCACAACACTGCTAATCTAGTTTAAGATGGTTGCTATGGTGCTTTTTGAGTGTCTACCAGGTCACTATCGTATCCCAGGTGGTTAATATGAGGTTGTTAACTAGTTGGCCATGGCTTTCTAGGCAATTGCTATGGCATTGCTAAGTGGTAGCCCAGTGGTTACTATGGTACCCCTGGTGGTTGCTATAGTGTTGCTAAGCCTTTTCTACAGTACCATAGGTGTTTAGAATGCTATTGCTAGGTGGCTGCCAAGTGTTTGTTATTGTGTTATTAGTTAATCACTATGTAAAGCCAGGCAGTTGTTATAATGGTACGACTTGGTTGCTACAGTACCATAGGGGGTTGCAACGCTGCTGCTAATACCAGGTTACCAGGTGGTTGTTATAGTGATGTTAAGTGGTTGGCCATGGCATTCAGGTGGTTTCTATGGTGCAGACAAGGTGTTGCCAGGTGGTGATGGTTGCTACAGTATCACAGTTGGTTGCAAAGGTATCACTAAATGGTTCTCATGTGGTTGCTGTAGTGTTGCAATGTGGTCACTATGGTATTCCAGATGGTTGGCATGGTGTGGTCAAGTGATTGTCTTTGGTCTATGGAATGCAAATGTTTGCTAAGTTACGGCTTAATGGTTCCCAAATGATTGATATGGGGTTAATAGGTGGTCACTACGGTATCTGAGGTGGTTCCCAAAGTGTTGCTATGTGGCGTTATAGATATTTTCATAGATGGGAGAAGCAAAAATGCAATGACTTCACATCAAAATGGTTTGAAATACTACTAATAAGAAGCAGAAATCATATTTAAATAAATTAAATACATATTTTTAACTGTTAACAGCATGTAGCTGTTAGAGGACTGGGTTCATACTGTGTTCAGTGCTGTGTGTACAGTATGTTTCAGTAGAATCACAGGCACACAGACTCCTCACTGGTAAGTCATGTGTTAAATATACACTGACGTGTTCATATATGGGATTTGCAGCTGAGTGACTGCAGCAGCAGCAGGCTTCTCACGAGCACTGCTCTCCTCTTTAATCCCTTGTTCATTCTCTGAATGAAAGAGAAACAGCCAGGTCCTGATCTATACCCTATTCTATATATACACGTACAGAGATTTGCCTGGTAACCGACTATAAAAAAAAAACACATCTGCAGATCAAGACACACCCTCCACCTTTACCCGTTTATCACACGCGACTGCCACTCTCTGCTCTCCGCCCTGCAGCCCACCCTCCAGCCCACCCTCACATCAGTTATTCACAGTCAATGGCTTATCAAGCGATGGAAATAGCAAGTGTCTGTGAACATGATCTGACGGATGCATGCATGTGCGGCGGTCCGTCTGCAAGTAGGATGCGGGACGTGTGTTTGACGCGACACAGCCCTGCTCTAAAAATAGAAATGGAGACAGTGTGTGAGAGAGACATGGAGCTAAAAGCAGGCTGCTAAATCTGCATGTAACTAAATACACTAACAACACACACACATACAGGATCTCCTTTCTGAGTGAGTGAATATCTACACTGCCTGGACACAAACTGCAGTTGGTCAGGTCTAGGTTCAGCAACAGTATGTGCTGAAAGAATGAGGTCAGCGCACTACCTGAATATACTGAATATAGACCAGGTTATTCCATCAATGGATTTTATTTTCTTCCCTAAAGACACGGGTATATTCCAAGATAACAATGTCAGGATTCATGGTGCTGGAATTGTGAAAGAGTGATTCAGGGAGCATGAGATCATCATTTTCACACATGGATTGAGAGAGTTCACAACAGAGTCCAGATCATAACCTCATTGAGAATCTTTGGGATGTGCTGGATGGAGAAGACTTTGTGCAGTGGTTGGTCAGACTCTACCATCATCAATGCTGCTGCAAGATCTTGGAGAAAAATGAATGCAACACTGGACTGAAATAAATCTTGTGACATTGCAGAAGCTTATCGAAACAATGCCACAGTGAGTGTGTGCTGCAATCAAAGCTAAAGGTGGTCCAATGAAATACAAGAGTGTGTGGCCTTTTTTTAGCCAGGCAGTGTATATGTGTATATGTTTAATATAGGCATATTTTTCTATATATTATAGACACCTTGTTATGACAGTGGTCTACACTGCACCAGTCAGTAGGGTTGTGTGGTATAACTGTAATACCAAATACGATGTGTCTGGTGTGTCAAATATCTTTTGGTACAAAACCATAAGTGATTGCTTTTGGTGTTGCTAAGTGGTAGCCAGGTGGTTGCTGTGATGTTGCCATGAAAGATCACTATGGTATCTATGGCAGTTGTTATAGTCCTGCTAAGCAGATGCCAGGTAGTTGTTATGGTGTTACCATGTGGTCACTATGTCCTCCCAGGTAGCTGCTATAATGTAGCTCTTTTTGAAATGCAATAAGTCACTCCGAGTTGCATATTTATGCTATACATAAATCTGTTCTTATACCCCATTGCCTGTATTCACCAATAAAAAAAAAGAAAGAAAACCGAGTGAATCAGGAAAAGCCCCCAGACTGATGTCAATCCGTGAATTAGGATTGGGGCAGAGCAGATCAGAGCTGTGGAGGAGGCATCACCATGCTGTTAGCCAATCAGAGGTGAGACATTGGAATGTCATAAATATTCATAAGTAAGGTCATGATATCTTGTATTTTTTTTCCCCACCCACTCCTCCATAGTACACAGATTATAAGGCGCATTTTAAGTGACAATAGTAAGAAACAAAAGTATCGCCATGTAAAGATGTTGCCAAGTAAACAAACTATAATTCTTAGAAAAAGACATTTTCTAGTGCTAGATGTTAATCTACACAGATTTCTCTCCTGAAAACTGTTTATTTGGGTGAGTACAGTGCTTCATTTTACTTACAGTAAGTTTAGATTTACAATATATTCAACAGTGCAGTTAGCAGCAGTGCTAGCCGACTACAGTCCAATATACTCATGATATATCGCAAAAGAGCTAGCACTACAGTTAGCAGCTAAAGCTAATACTGCTCGAGCCTCGGTGCTGGAGAAACTTCACTAAAACTCCTTTACTGCTCCTTGCAATCTGAAAAAAAGGTGCACTGACTATTTTGGGAAAAATTAAAGGATTTTAAGTGTGCTTTATAGTCGGAAAAGTACGGTAATAAAGAAAAAAAAACATGAAATGAGACCTTTAAGATCATACAAAAAGTGGATAACACTCAACCTTAGCCTTTCAGTGCTTGGTATTAAAAAACACTCACAATCATCAGACTGTCTACATGCCTGAACCTCATCACAAACAGATCACCCTGATTAACACGCTCATGCCATCCTGGACGAAAAAAACATGCTCATTTACTGTAAGGAAGCTATTACAGCTAATTAGCAAGGCTTGATTTGATGCACCGGATAATTGTAGTCTACTGCAGCAGCCAGGATTGTGCTAATGATTAGCATACAAATTACTGTACAAGCATAATGCAATTACAGGCGTTTTTAAAGTGCTTAGTGTACTGAAAGTGCAACAGCAACACACATAAACTAACATTAAGACTCAACTAAATTGGTCAGAGATTTATTATTATAATTTTTTTTAAAACAGCATCTGGTCCAGATAAAAAAAAAAACTATAGAGAGGTGTGTCTTTCACAAAGTCTACAATCAAGAAATGCCACTCAAAGACAGAAATCCCACATTGGACTGCTAGAAAAAAATCTCTGATTACCCTGAGCATTAAAAAAGGAATTTATTATCGGAAGCAATATCCCATATATCATCTTTTTTATCTTGTATTTAATCTAATGCTGCCAACTGTAGATGAACAATGAGCCAAACATGAAAAAAATGAATAAAATAAGTATTGCACTCCTGCATTTCCACAGAATTAATTAACCTGCTCACTTTCAAAGTTCTCATTGCCTCGTTTTAAATGTCAAGGCCTCAGAATTCTCCCAATGAAGTGTGGAGCTACTTTGAGCTTGTTAATGGTGTAAAAATAGGTATTTCTTTGCATGGCCGACACTAGCATTGTAAGCCTGTTGGGAGCATAACACAGAAAAAACCCGTATTTTGAAATACTGGTGGAGATTTAAGGTGGCTATTTGACAAAAGTTTGTACTCATTATCATATTTCACTACACTTCAAGTCCATTTCACACAGGATTTCTCTTTTCGGATGTACAAACAGCTTTAACATTGTATGTTCAGGTTTTCATTATATTTGTATATTATCCTTTCTTTAATGCATATCAAGATATGGGTGTTTTTTGCCATATCACCCAGCCCTAGCTGTAAATGTGAAATATTTCATCAGATGAGAAAAACATGCATCTGAAAGTGACCTGTGAAGTATATAGTGTGTGTCTATATCTCATATTTCTCATTTTCCAGGCAAATGTACCAAATTTCAAGAACAGCACTTCACAGTACAGATGAATGACAGAAAAAATCACAAAATCAAGACAAAAGTGTTTTAAACCAGCACTAGGTAGGATTTTCATTGATTTTTTATCTTTTTAAAGAAGTAAAATTACAGCTTAAAACTCACTGAAGCGCTGCATTGAGGTGTAATAGGAGAAATAGTGGAGCTCCTCTGAGCTCAAACCAGACTCTCGCGAGAACTGCGACAGTTCTACAAGGACTACTGGTTCATTCTTTACAAACTAACATACAGACACTCTGGCAGAAGCTGGAAAGAGACCGAATATGTCTGTGAAAGCCAGAAAACGAGAAAGGGAAACGAATCCGCCTGAAACATTTATTACACTCTACTGTAGGGGGAGCCCACGAGCACAAAATCTCAATCCTACCTAGTGGAGCTTTAGACAAAGAGATTGAAAGTGGTATAAGTGGAAGAGACAGTCATCTGACCCTAACCTAACTGAGTGTGATTTTTCACTTACTGAAGACAAAACTGAAGGCACAAAGACTCAAGACAGAAAAGCAGAATCTGAAAGTATCTACAGCAGCAACAATAATGACAATAATAATATAGTGCAAAGAAAAATACACTTTTTTACAATTGACATTACGCTACGAAATGATCAATGATAAACAGCACCTTTATCCTACACTAGACTCAACACTAGACAACAAGAACTGTAATAACACACTGAATCTGCTTACATTAGTAAAGACTTCTTCACCTGTATCCAGATATTCAACACTGGAAGCACTTGTGGTGTTTTTGGCAGGAATTTCAAAAAGCTCGCTTTCTTTCATTCGCCCTGACATAATACATCATCCGTGCTGGCAGCCTCCCGCAGCTGTCAGAGCTGCACAACAAGCTTATTTCTGCTCTTCTGAAAGCGCAAAGACATGTGAAACCCGAATGTATGAAAACAGAGAGGATAAACAGCACTTAGGTGAATTGCGGAGCGGCGCTGAAGGATAACAGAGGGAAGTCAAACGAGGACGAGGAGCAGCACGTTCCCCGTCAGGCCGTAACGCAGCTCACATCACCCAGCTGGACTGGACAAAGTGTGCGGGGATTACGGGGTCATCTTCATAGCATGTTAATAACTAAATCCTCCAGACAGCCACTTTGGGATTCCTATATAACCGGCTGGGTGATGTCTGGTAAATAGCTTTCAGGAATGTCACAGAGGGATTTTACTAAAACACTGAAGGCAACAGTCTCACTGTTAATCCCCCCATACTGGAGAAATAAAGAAAGGAATATTAATTTGCATAATGTTATATTTCTAATGCATATACATACAAATTAGACTGGACAGACTAAGCACAAAGCTGCAACCAGTTAACAGAAAGGTGAAAAGGTCCAGATTTTTTTTTGAAGGTGAAAAACAAATACAAAATAGACAGATTTTAAAACAATATATCACTATTCTGACAATATGGATTTTTATTGTTTTAAAAAATTACAGTAATATCATTGCAATCGATAAGATATGGAAAACCCCTACCTTATATTTATTATTAAATGAGGTTGTCTATCAAAATGAGTGTGAATAGTTATTGCAATCCTTTTGTTAACCCTCTTTACTGTGTACTTCAGTCCGATCTTGACTGCTACAGTTTAAACTCGTTAAGGTGGTGTAGAGAGTTAAAGTTAAATTAGATTGGACAGGCTTAGCACAAAGCCGCAACCAGTTTCATATCTATAAAGTTTCATATGCAGGGACAATGCAAAGACATGGTTCATCAGGGGGTTCCTCAGGACCAGTTTGAAAACTAAACTATAGCTGCTTTTCTGAGAGCTAAACTGGTCATAAATATTTGGATTTTTTTTATCTATACCACTCATTAAAAAACAATGTTATCCTGACAGGCCTAGCTGAAATGACAAAAAAATTAAAGTATTTTTTTCTTTTTGCTTTGTTATTGGTTGGATTCCAAAATATTGTGGTGGTGTTTAGAAGCAAAATGATAAAAAAAATGTCCAAATATTTAAGATTAGTTTAACTGCAACAAAATAAGTATTAATTCATATTTTCTAACTTACAAAGACTTATATAAAATATATAAGTGTAAAATATACTAATAACAGAAGCTGTTTACAAATCAATATAATGCAGCCAAATATATGCCACAAAATAAAGCGCAAAATATTTAGTGCATGCATATATCTGCAAACAAACAATTATACAAAAAATAATTCTAAAGTTTTGCAGTAAATTAAAGGTGAAAAACAAATACAAAATAGACTGATTTCAAAACAATATGTCACTATTTTGACAATATGAATTTGTTCATATTTACACTGATATTATTGCAATTAATAAGATATGGGGAAACCCCAAACTTATATTTAAAATTAATCAGGTTGTCTATGTCGAAACGTGCAAATAGTTATTGCAATCTTTTGGCAATCCTGACTGCTTTCGTTTAAAGTCGTTAAAGAGGTGTAGAGAGTTAAAGTACAACTCTGACTGTAGTTCTATCTGGGCTGACTTGGACTCTGAGAATAGAATATAGACTTGGTGAAAGTAGGGCAGAATCAGAGCTCCCTTTGGTTTAGGTTATCTCTATCTGTTACACACCCACAGACCTGCAGTATATTAACCCTTTCCGGTGATTAAACAGCATCATAAATAAAGTAGCATCAAGTTTACTGCAATTCTGCACAGTCTAGTAAAAAAAACCTTTCTTGGACGGTAGAGACAGTTACTCCAACAAAAGCAGGATCAGCCTTTAAACCAAGCTGAACTGCTTGAATTTTTGCACCAGGAGTAAAGGCATAAAGTTATCCAAAAGCAGTGTGTAAGACTGGTGGAGGAGAACATGATGCCAAGATGCATGAAAACTGTGATTAAACACCAGGGTTATTCCACCAAATACTGATTTATGAACTCTTAAAACTTCATGAATATGAACTTGTTGTCCTTGCATTATTTGAGGTCTAAAAGCTCTGTATCTTTTTTGTTATTTTAGACATTTCTCATTTTACGCAATAAATTACTATATTTTTATTTAGAATTTGGGAGAAAAGTTGTCCGTAGTTTATAGAATAAAACAACAATGCTCATTTTACTCAAACATAAACCTATAAATAGCAAAATCAGAGATACTGATTCAGAAACTGAAATGGTCTCTTAATTTTTTCCAGAACTGTATATTTTAACAGTATTACAATACAGGCTATTTTAAAAAGATGACTCTGGAAAACAGGAAGTGACTTGGCTGATGTCAGGATAAGCCCCCCCCACCCTCACCTCGAATTTACCTGCATCCTCACCCCTGAGCTATAGCTCCACTTTCAAGGACAACAAGTAAGTGTGACAAAGATGAATATTACATAAACAAAAAGGTAAGTATATCAGGCAATAATAACGGTCCCTCTGTTATTGATGAGGACAGCCACTGTCTACTTCACAAGAGAAGCTGACTACCAATCTCTTTGAAAGACAAATTGCAACAACATTTGCATTAAAAAAGCTTCACCACAGTGCATTAATCACACAATCAAGCCAGGTGTGAAACTACACAGGACTCTCCGACAGCCAGATTCACACCTCTCAGTGTCAAGACCTTGTGGAGAGACCTAATCATCTGAACGTATACCACTTCCACAAACCCCACACAGCAAATAGAGTCTTTATAGCCAAAACAAACTGCTGTTCCAGGAACAGTTTCTGCTTTTTTAGAGTGACAGCTTGTCATGAAACTCTCCAAAGCAGAGGCAGGTCTCTGTTAAAGTGAGCAAACAGCCTAATTCAATCAGAAAGTAGAATAGACCGAGATCTGACTCTGCCATGTGTCTCCCATTTCAGCTTCTGACTGAGGGCCAAAGTGGAGGCTCTATAAACAGGCAGCAGATGGAAGGACTCGAGCAGAGCTCAGAGTGTCAGGTCATTATAACCACAGCGCCCAGAAACCACTACTGACTCTCCACTGTGATTCTCTGTGTGTGAGCATGCTTGTGTGTGTGTGTGTGTGTGTGTGTGGTCAGCTAGGCTGATCGACAGCCCTGAAGAAATGTGCCCTTTCAAAAAAAAAAAAAACGCCACCGATTTCACACACTCACACACACACAAGCACTGCAGCGAGGTGCATTTCATTCAATCTGTTAGAACAGAAAATTTATAGAGCACTAATTTCTGGATGTCAGATGGAACAAATAGATCATGGAGATGAGCGTCCCCAGAGCACTGCAGTCTAAAGACACTGCAGGCACAAGTGTTACACACAGTGTGTTTAAAATTATACTCATACAAACATCTTACAATGCATTGCATCAAGAGAGATTGACACGCCACTAGGTCTGCACGATACTGGGAAAAACTGACATTGCAATTTTTTTCAATTACATTTCATTGTGACATAAAGAAATATGAGAATTTACCTAAATTTCAGTGTCAATGATCAAGCAAAATGATCATGAACATGTCATGAACATAATAATGCAAAATGTGTATCATTGACTGAAGAAAACAATATGATATTGGGTAGATAAAAATGGTTAATCTGATAAATATTGTCATGTAAAATGAGAACAATGAAATGTATTTGTATCAAGCAAAAAAACATGAGTATATGACTATTGCGCATCCTAAAACGATATATTGTGCAACCCTAACACACACTGTTACCCAGAATGAGTCCCAGGAATCTACTCATAAAGAAAGAATCTCTACTATAGTACATTAAAAGCTTCATTATCTCAGAGTAGTTTCACATCCCAGTAAAAACTACTGAAAGCTGTGATTTAGTAGTAAAAACTGTTGGAACTTAGGTCATTGCAAGCTTTCAGTTTAATTCAGTATTTTGTGTTACTCCTTCATTTCAAGCTGTTTTCACATAATCATGTCTGTAGAATCACATCAAGCACAGAGTATGAGATTGTCCGTTACAGACAAGACAATGTAACCATACTTGTGAATGGATGGAATGTGTCCTCCCATCCATGCAATAAACACACACAGTGAGCACACGTACGGGTGTGCCATATCGTATCGTACACGATAATATCGTCAAAATTGTTATATATCGTGAACGATATTATACCCTAAAATATTGTGCCATATCACCCACCCCATTTCCCATTATATATCTACTAGAGACAGATTATATCTGTCTAGTATAATTTATTTTACTTTAATCCTGGATATATGGAGATATTTGGAGTGCATTATTATTAGTATCCTGACATTATGAATCATTGACTTCTGTTACAAATCTGATAAAATTCTTTAAATTTTTTTTATATCTCACTTAGTGGTGTGCAATATCATATCGTATGTAATAATAACATTTTATTCTTTATTTTGTTGCAGTAGTGTTTTCTTAAAATAATTTTGAATTCAGTGTTTTGTCATATCGCCAAGAGTATCGTTATCAAGAAAATACCATGAAATATTGTGATATTATTTTAGGGCCATATCGCCCACCCCTAAACACACCTGCCCGTTACAGTGGGCAGCCATCGCTGTGGTGCCTGGGGAGCATTAAGTGTTGAGGGACTAACACATTGGCAGTTACCTGGGTTGGCACTGGGTATCGAACCCACACCTACTGCACAATATTGGAAAAAAAAAACTGACAGAGATATTTTTAAAATTCTACAAAATATATATTGCAATATTAAAATAGATTTTTTACCAGATTTCTTATCCTCTCACACTAACAACAAACACAATATATTCACTGCAACACTATTTAATACAATATCTCTACTGTGTACCTAAAAATATGCTTAAAAATTAAATTATTTATTGAAAAAAACGTATATAATGTATCTGAATTATATATACGGCAGGTTTCTGATAAATTCCAAGAAAATATCTATATAAGGAATATGTTGTTCTTGAACTTAAGGTAAATTTAACATATGGTACATGTTTTTCCATGTTCCACAGTGAACTCTATCAGTATACAACAGTAGCACTACAGCAGTAGCACAATATGGCCGGTCCCTCAGAAATTATTTGGTTTAATGCGTAAAACAGTTCTGTGGGTCTGAGCCAAAAAGTTCAGTCATGTGGCTCCTGAAATTTCTCAGGATCTGCTGGGACCCGAGCTCACAGATGAACCATCTGTTCTGCAGAACCACTTCAAACAGCCTTCAGTCTGGGAGCATAATGGAGAAGACTAAGCTGCCAAACGCTGTCCTAATCTATTGTTAGAACGACTTTGTGCTGAACCTGGATGTCAAATAGTATTTAGATCCTGAGTTTGTATTCTGAGAACCCTGAGGAACTCAGGAGTTTGAATCCTGCAATATGCAGCGGGGGTGAGCAACCCTGCAAACATGCAAAGACTTGGACCACTGTGGGACATCTGCGGACGTGCTGGGTTTAATGGGTTTAATATCTGAACGTCTGGCTTGGACCTCTGCTGGATGTCTGTTAGATGTATGTGGATGTACAAGATGGGTTCACTATGTTAACATCTGTCCTGGACTTCTGTTGAATCTCTGTTGGAAGTATTTTGGGCCTCTCTTGGACATGCTAGATGGGTTCATTATCTAAATATCTGATTTGGATCCTTATTGGACAACTATGGACATACAAGATGGGTTCACTATCTGAACATCTGTCTTGAACCTCTGTTGGACGTCTGTGGAACCACAAGATGGGTTCACTATCTAAACATCTGTCTTGGACTTCTGTTGGATCCCTGTTGGAAATATTTTGGGCCTCTGTTGGACATGCTAGATGGGTTCATTTTCTGAATGTCTGGTTTCGACCTCTGTTGGACAACTATGGACAAACAAGATGAGTTCACTCTTTGAATGTCTGTCTAAGAACCTCTGCTGTCTGTGGATGTAGAAGATGAGTTCACTCTCTGAATGTCTTTCTTGGACTTCTGTTGGATCTCTGTTGGAAGTCTTTTGAGCACCTGTTGGACATGCTAGATGGGTTCATTATCTGAATGTCTGGTTTCGACCCATGTTGGACAACTATAGACATACAAAACGAATTTACAACCTGAATGTCTGTTTTGAACCTCTGCTAGATGTCCGTGGATGTAAAAGATGAGTTCATTATCTGAACATTTGCCTTGAACCTCTGTTGGATGTCTGTGGAGCTACAAGATGGGTTCACTATCTACACATCTTTCTTGGACTTCTGTTGGATCTCTGTTGGAAGTCTTTTGGGCACCTGTTGGACATGCTAGATTTGGACCCATGTTGGACAACTATAGACATAAAAGATTAGTTCATTCTATGAACATTTGCCTTGAACCTCTGTTGGACGTCTGTGGAGGTACAAGATGGGCTTACTATTTAAACATCTGTCTTGGACTTCTGTTGAATCTCTCTTTTGAGCACCTGTTGGACGTGCTAGATGGGTTAATTATCTGAATGTCTGGTTTCGACCCCTGTTGGACATCTATGGACATACAAGAGGAGTTTACTATGTGAACCCCTGATGGACATCCATTAGACATGCTAGATGGGAACACCTATCTTAAACCCTTTTTTTGAAGATGTCTCTGCTTGATGAGGAATTATCATTATGTGGTTATCAGGATGAATTGTATCTTGATGCACATATCAACCACATTTTAGTGCCAAGATATATATCATTCCTCAAGACAATATACTCTTTCTCTGACCATTAGAAAAAAGAAAACTGAGAGCTGAGATCAGTTATTAGCAGTAGAAGTGCGTAGGGTTTGAAACAAAAGACACTGGTCCAGTGCGAGGTCAGAATTTCTAAGTGCTACAGAAGGAGCAGAAACTGTAACAGCTTTCAGTGGCCTGTTGACCTGGAGAACCCGAAACTTTCCAGTGTCAGATACAGAAAGGCTTAGAAAGATCACACAGCAACGACTGCTTTCTTCTACCACAGTGCCATCAGTGAAACTCAACTTCAAACAACAACTATCAATCACAAGCTGAATGGAAATACTTGTACACTGTAAAAAAAAAACCAAATTAACAAACTTTAAGTGACTATATTTATTAAGTTTATTGAGCAAAATGCCTGCCTTAACAAATGTCTGAGCAACATTAGTCAGACAAAAAAGATCTGGAGGAATGTGATACAAAGTTGTCTTTGTGGCATAAGATAAAACCAAGACTTAACACGGTTTATAAAATCTCCCAATATGTTAATTTTTAGATATTTGAATTAGAAAACACACAAAAATTTAATCCCAATTCGAATATCCTCACGTTACCAAATAGGCAACCAAAATCAATGACAGTGGACCAGTAGTAGTTGTTGATTAACCTACAACATGCGACCAAAAACCAAACAGGCAGAATGGAAGAGTGTGAGAAACCCATTTAACATTTAAAGGGCCTGGATCATTGAAAACCCCAGCAAAATGGGCCAACCACGACAAACATCTAATCTAATACATTAGTGTTTTTTTTTAACTAGTATGTATGTGTATGTAGACCTGTCATAGTAATTACGTTATGGACTTACTGTACAAAATACTGACATAATGTTAAATTAATTCAGCTGACCTCAATATCGACAATTGTGTTTACCCTCTATGACATGGTGTTATCCTTGGGCAACAAATAATTTGATTATTATACCATACTGACTGACTGACTTACTTACTTACAAGGCATATCTATGCCCAATACAATGAGGCGTACAAGTGGGTCATAAATAAAAATACAGCTCTGGGAAAAATAATAGGTATATGTTTGAGTAAAATTAACACTGTTGTTTTATTCTATAAACTACGGAAAATATTTCTCCCAAATTCCAAATACAAATATTGTCATATAGAGCATTTATTTGCAAAAAATGAGAAATGGCTGAAACAACAAAAAAGATGCAGAAATAAATATTTGGTGGAATAACTCTGGTTTTTAATCACAGCTTTCATGCATCTTGGCATGTTCTCCTCCACCAGTCTTACACATTGAATAACTCCTGGTGCAAAGATTCAAGTAGTTCAGCTTAGTTTAATGGCTTGTGATCATCCATCTAACTCTTGATTATATTCCAGAGGTTTTCAATTTGATAAACCTAAAGAAACTTATAATTTTTTTAAGTGTTTTTTTTTATTTTATTTTTTCCAGAGCTGTATTTAAATAATTATCTTTGGCAGTTTTGGCAATTCTAAGTATATTCTTACATTGTTGTTGTAAACTTACGAAAACAATATTTTTTTTTTTATTGCTTTGTGCAGTTAGATCACTTTTATTCTTCTACCTAAGGAGCTCTAAAACACCTGATTCATATAATCGGCTTGTTATCAACAGTCAAAATCTAAGTTTGCTATATCCAGAGGGACGTCCCCAAGCCTTCAAAAATGATTTTTTTTAGCATAAAACCATCTCACAATTATTTAACACTAATATTATTTATCCCAAATATTTCTGGACAATCCATTGAGTGTCTACATCTGGCATATTTTACTAAATTTAATCCCATCCATTCACACTGAAGTTATAAGGAGTGTTTCACCCTTGCTTTTGAATGTGCCACAATGCAGGACAGCCAGTTTCAAAAGAGCTCATTTACATATACTAGTCTTGAACACACAAGAACAAAAACAGCCCATTTAATTACTAGGTACAAAATACTGTAGGTATTTACTGTTTAAAGCCATTCTGAATCTGATATCCAATATGTTTTATATACATGCATGTCAACAGTGATGCCAATGCTAATACACACACATTTGAAAAATGCTGTAACTGGGGCTAGACTGACTTTTCCAGACTTTCCGGTTGGGAATTATCCTCTGGATTAACCATAAGGACAGTGATTGAAGGCAATTGAAGTGGGTTTCAAATGCAGTAAAAAATAAATGTAATGCAGATGTTTTACTTGCAGTAACCAAGTAATGTTCCACAATTCTTAGGTACCATAAATACACAAGCACAGACGCAGATAGTGATATCATTCTGATGTCACTGTGCATGCCAATGACAGAAAATAGAAGCTGGAAAAATTCTAGTTGGAGTCCATTCAAAATCCATACAAATATAATATGGGATGTAAATGGGTAAAAAAGTAAAACCATGGCTGATTTCTCCTTCCTCCCCACAGTCTAATAAATTGAGCCCCTTGGCTACTACTGCGAGTGGTGGAGCAAGTTATTGTGGAAGTGTGTTATTGTCCCCGGGGGTTGAGGGAGCTTTCCTGCAGGCCTTTGTTCAAGCTCTGCATTCATTCAGGCTGAAGGAGCTCAGAGTAGAGCAGGAACAAAACAGAAGCACAGACTTCACTCCAGAAACCAGAGGCAGGAACTCGCTCTAAAGAAAGACCAACTACAACAGTTCAACGTTTCTAAAGAAAACTTAATAGATTTCAGAATGTATTCCACCAGCGGGAAGCCTTTGTGGAGAGAAATAGCTTTATTGGAGAAAGCTGACAGTAGATTGACAAACTGTGTCCAGATTCCAATCGTAACATTATGTGGTACTACAACCCTTTTGCTTTTCTTTGTTTGTTAATGTTGGTGAATTTTCTGGGACTGGTTAACTAGGTAGGATACCTAGTAGTTTTAAGCACCTTTAAGGTGCTTTAAGCAACCTTCAGGAAACACCATCTTCGCAAAAACATTTCTTGAAGACTGCTCAACCCATGAACCCCTAAAAACATATCAAGTTACTTTTACTTTTAACAGTATACAGACAAAAAGCAGCTCAGTCCCTCCAAAACATTTTCTCTGGCCACTGCCTCTTGTAGATGGTTACAAACCAAGTAGTACCAGAGCTCCTGTTTAGCTATTAACACTACCTGCCTGTCCTTAATGTCTGACCAACAATAACACAGAGGACATTTAAAAAAACTGTTAGAAAACAGTTTTAGAAAACATTTTCTTCTTCTATTAATCGTAACTTTAAAGGAACTTCATAAGGTGCTTCAAAGAACCTTTAAGGAAAGTTTTTTTTTTTTTTTTACAATGAAAATGTTCCTTAAAGCACCTTAGGAGGTTCCTCCACAGTTTCAGATAGAAGGACCTCTTAATCTTGCTCGAGGAACTTATACTTTTAACAGTGTCCATCCAAAAGCTTGGCTATAGCTTCATGTGGATGGTAACACCAACTACTTGAGGACAACCCTCTCAAACTAAGACTAGCTACTCATAAAGCTACCTATGTCATACCTAGCTATAAACATTGCCTGTCTGTTGTTGTTTTTGTTGTTGTGGGTTGACCAACAATAACAAACTAAGAAAAGAAAAAGGGATGTGGTATAACATTTTTTTATTGAATCTGCTGAGGAACAACTTAAGCTGCTTTAAGGAACCTTCAAAAAAGTTTTTTAAAAGAAACATGTATCTGAAGCAACTTAAGAGTCTTTGAACGTTCTTCCAATGTTTTAAAATGAAAAGTACCTCCAGGAACTTGTACTTTTTACAGGGAAGGAACATGTTCTTCAAAAACAGTTTCAATTGAAGAACATATAAAGAACTTAAAACTTTTAACAGCAAATTTACTTTACCATATGGACACTCATGGCATTTTAGCTGATGTTCTTATTCAGAGTGACCTAAAAGGTTATTTCTGTTACAGTGGTGGGTCAATGTAATGTTAGGAGCCTTGCCCAAGGACTCTTAGCATTTAGCATTTTAGCATTCTCAGCATTTAGTCACCCAGACCTGGAATTGAACCGCAGTCTGCACATGATGTAGTAGTAGCTCACTGGCAAGCGGTGGTGTTATCTACTGCACCACACCAACCAAGTACGCAATACATGAAATACTGGAATTCTAAGTCCAGCCACACTGCAGGAATTACTAGCTGTAAGCAGATAAATACAATACAACACAAGAACAGATTTTCTTGTTTGTTTTTTCACAGTTGCACTCCAGCATAAACGTTTCTAAAGGAATTTGTGTAGTGTAAAACCCTACAGAAAGGTCCAAGCACACTATGCTACATTGCTACATAACTTACAAGCTATAGCTCTGGAACAAAAATAAGAGACCACTTAAAAAAATAAAAATTTGAATTTTTGCACAAGGAGTAAAGGCATAAAGTTATCCAAAATCAGTGTGTAAGACTGGTGGAGGAGAACATGCCAAGATGAATGAAAACCGGGTTTAAAAACCAGGGTTATTCCACCAAATATTGATTTCTGAACTCTTAAAACTTTATGAATATTGTTTTCTTTGCATTATTTGAGGTCTGAAAGCTTTGCATCTTGTTTGTTATTTCAGCCATTTCTCATTTTCTGCAAAGAAATGCTCTAAATGACAATATTTTTATTTGGAATTTGGGAGAAATGTTGTTTGTTGATTGTAGAATAGAACAACAATGTTAATTTTACTCAAACATAAACCTATAAATAACAAAATCAGATACAATACAGCACAACAGAACCCATTCAAAACAAACCAGCCTGGATTAGAAAGCATGGAGCAGCTATTCAGTCATTGCTAGCTACTAACTTTTACACAATTACACAGAAAACCACACTTACACACAGTGTTTTATACGTTTTACAGGTTCAAAAGGGTCCAATCCACTTAGCAGCTGAGGTTTAATGAGATAAAGCAGGAGTAACCGCAAGCTGAGTGGCTGTGGTTGTAGCGGTTAGCCGCAGCAGTAGTAACCGCCGCCAGAGCTCCTCTGTGCCGCTACGCTGCTACGCCGCTGCGCCGCTGCGCCGCTGGGCTTGGTGGCTCTCTGGCTCTGGTGGCGGTTCCTACTGATTCCTGATTCCCATCCATATAAATAACGGTACACACACTGCACTCTTACCTCGCCTTCAGGGTCTCGGTTCTTTCAGCCGGTCCGGAATAAACCCAGAAATAATCCGTTTATCAGCGTTAAACACTTCCACATGCGAACAACACAGCAGGGCTGCGCAAACTCTGACTGTTACCCCGCGACCAACCCGCCGCTCTCCCGCTCTCCTGCCCCACCGCTTCTCGCTCTGAAAGCGCCCACCCCTCACCTCACAGCACAGCTAACCCTGCGCGCTGTTTCACTTCGCACCCGTTTTCAGACTAACCCCACCCCCTGATCCACGATTGGTCAAAGGTCCCGCCTTCTCGTTTCGGATTGGCTGAAGAGGCCCGCCTTCTCTCTACTTGGGAAGATCTGGATAATCCCACCTCCCTCCCTCCTACTCTAGGAGGAATAATTGGAGAATCCCACCTCCACTGCAAGGAATGTCAAATGAATCATGCTTATTTCACTAAGAAAACACTGGAAATACTATGAAAAGATGGAACATTTTTCCAAGTTATGGCTAAATAGTCCTACTAGCAGGAATAATAGGAGAATCCCACCTCCACTGCTAAGAATGTCTAAGGAATCATGCTTCTTTCACTAAAAATGGAAATACTATGGAAAAACTGGAGAATTTTACCTTCTATACAGATTCCCAAGTAATGGCCAAATAGTCCCACCTTCTTCTCTACTTGGTGGCTGGGAAGGCCTGGAGAATCCCACCTCCCTCCTACACTAGGAGAAATAATTGGAGAATCCCACCTCCACTGCAAGGAATGTCTAATGAATCATGCTTCTTTCACTAAGAAAACACTGGAAATACTATGAAAAGATGGAACATTTTCCCAAGTTATGGCTAAAGAGTCCTACTAGCAGGAATAACTGGAGAATCCCACCTCCACTGCTAGGAATGTCTAATGAATCATGCTTCTTTCACTAAGAAAACACTGGAAATACTATGAAAAAATGGAACAATTTCACAAGTTATGGCTAAAGAGTCCTACTAGCAGGAATAACTGGAGAATCCCACCTCCACTGCTAGGAATGTCTAGAGAATCATGCTTCTTTTACTAAGAAAATACTGGAAAGACTATAGAAAAACTAGAGAATTTAAATTTCTGTGCCGATTCCCAAGTAATAGCAGAAGAGTCCAAAAAGAAGATGTATGAGAATGATGCCCCTTCTGCTGGGACTGTCTGCAAAATCTTTCCTTCTCTCTACTTGGTGGTTGGGAATGCCTGGAGAATCCCACCTCCCTCCACTAGGAGGAATAATTGGAGAATCCCACCTCCGAAGTAAGGGATGGCAGGAGAATCATACTTCTTTCACTAAGAAAATACTAGAAATACTATCAAATCTTTACTGCTGCTTCCCAAGTAATGGCAGTAGAGTCCTACTAGCCGGAATAATTGGAAAATCCCACCTCCACTGCAAGAAATTCCCGGAGAATGATGCGTCCTCTGCTGGGACTGTCTGCAAAATCCCTCCTTCTCTCTACTTGATGGTTGGGAAGGTCTTGAGAATCCCACCTCAATCATCAACTAGGAAAACGGTCTATAAGAATTAATGGTTCTTCCACTAAGACAATACTGCAAAGACTATAGAAAAACTGAAGAATTTTATCTTCAATGCTTAAGAGTCCCACCTTCTCTGTACTTGGTGGTTGGGATGGCTTGCAGAATCCCACCTCCTCCATTAGCAGAAATAATTGGGAAATCCCACCTCTACTGTAAGGAATGCCTAGAGAATCAAGCTTTTTCCACTAAGAAAACTCTTGAAAGACTATAGAAAAAACTGGAGAATTGTACCTTCTATGCCACTTCCCAAGTAATGGCTGAAAAGTCTCTTCTCTGTACTTGGTTGTTGGGAATGTCTGGAGAATCCCACCTTCCCCCTCCACAGGGAGGAATAATTAGAGAATCCCACCCCCACTGCAAGGAATGCCTGGCAAGACTGGAAAATCCCAAGTAATGGCTAAAGAATCCCACATTCTCTCTACAAGGAATGCTTGGACAGTTATATTTCTCTTGAAAAAAATAATCAAAAAATGAGAATTGTACTTTCTTTGATTGGAAAGGCTGTAGAATCCCAAGTAATGACTCTTTGCTTGGTGGTTGGGAATGTGTGGATAATCCTACCTCCACTCTAGGGAATGTCAGGAGAATTATGCTTTTTTCACAAGGGAAAAACAGGCTATGGGAAAAGACGGTAGATATCAATCTTCTGTGTTTAAAAAGACTGGAGAATCCCACATCAAGTGCAAGTAATGGCTGTAGACCAGTATTCTCTGTTGTGACTGGCTGAAGGTGTCCCTCCTTCTCTCTACTTGGTGGTTGGAAGGCCTGGAGAATCCCACCTCCCTCCTCCACTATAGGAGGAATAAATGGGAAAAAATTGAGAATTTTACCTTGTATGCATACTTCCAAGTAATGGCCAAAGAGTCCCCGTCTTCTCTCTACTTGGTGGTTAGGAAGGCCTAGAGAATTCTACCTCCTCCACTAGGAATAATTGGAGAATCCCATTCCACTGCATGGAATGCTTGAAGAATACTGCTTCTCTGTTGGGATGGTCTGAAGAATCTCTCCTCCACCACTAGGAAAGACCAGTGTATGGAAAAGACTGGGGAATCCCACATTAACTGGGAGGAATGACTAATGAATCCTGCCTAATCTCTTGGGATGGTTTGTAGAATCCAGACTTCTCTTTTGGGATTGTCTGGAACAGCAATTCTCAACTGGTTGGTCGGAACCCAAAGGTAGGCCGCAGACACGTTCTGGGTGGGTCATGGACAGATTGTAAAAAAAATAAAGTAATTAAAACAAATTTAAAATAATTAATGCTTATTTGATATTTAATTTTTTGTAGTAACATTTATACATGTAGTAGTCATGTTCCTTCTGAGTTTCCTAAAATATTATCTAAAAATATATATATATTTGTCTGTTTTTATTCTATATAAGTGGGTCGGGACTAAATAACCTTGAGAAAATGAGGGTCCTGGGCTGAGACCAGTTGAGAACCCCAAGCTTCTCTGTTTGGACAGTCTGGAGAATCCAATACTGTTTTCTTTGACAGGCCTGACTGGACAATCTCTTCTCCTGTGTTAGGAAAGTCTGAGATTCCCACCCCCTCTGTAAAATCCCAACATTTTCACTAGGACTGGTTGGAGATCCATGTCTCCTACACTACAAATTAATGGAGAATACCATCTCTATATACCATTTGCTAGGATTGGCTAAAAATGGCGTTGTTCTGACTGGAGAATGCCACTTCTACAGCAATGAATCACACCTCCTTCACTAAGAATAACTGGAGATTGCTCATGTGCTAGAACTGGCTGGAGAATGCCACCTTCTACTCTAAAATGGCCGGGGAATCCAGCATCCTATATGCTAGGAAACTCTGGGCTTTTCAAGACTTGGCTGAAGAATCCATCCTAAAAATAATTGAAGAATCCAATCTCCTTTATTAGTTTTTGGGATTAAATAGCCATCTCATTTATTCGTTATCATGATTGGCTAAAGGGATCTCAATTCCTGAGCCAGAATTGGCTGGAGAATCCTGTCTCCTTTGCCAGGGGGTATTTTGTGTATTATGGAGACAGATGGCAACATACATATAAATGTAAGAAACAGATTAACACTCTGATTTTAACACAGTCTAGATTGAACAGATTTTCCTGAGTTGGTTTAGCTGTGAAAAAGCTTGATCTGTAGAATATTTATTTATTTATTTATCTATTAGGGAAAATAAACTGTATAGTCTAAGTTCGTGGAGATTTCCTCTGCCCAGCTTTGGCCAACTTTTTTTTTTAAACTGTGAGAGTTTCTGAATTTCTGATGAATGAAACAGAACAAGTGAGCAGTTATGTAATACTTGATCTGGGGGGGAGATTTGTTGTGAAATACTGCCACCCAGGGGTGGATTGGAACAGAGGCAAGTTAAGAATGAAAATGAGATAATTAACAACAGTTTTGGAATTTCCAACAAATCTTGCAAAGTGGTCAGTCAGTCACACCTCCCAATAAGAAGCTGGGCACACCTTTTTATGTAGGTAAAGATAAGCTTCCAGCTGCAGTCAATCACGTTCACCAGCACATTTAAGAAGCACTGGTCTCTTTTGATCAAAGAGATCCATATATCAATAGAATTATTTTTCATTACAATAGATTCAAATCACTTTTCTGAACATTCAGCTCATTTTTTGAAAGATTCAAATTATTTTTCAAAATATTCAGCTTACTTTTCAGAAGACTCAAAACACTTTTCAGAACCTTCAGCTCACTCTTCACCATATGGCACTCAAAAAAAAAATCACACTTCAATTGTTTAATTTACTTTTCAACACATTGCAATTAATATTTTTAAAAGTAAAAAAAATACAATTTCAATAGGTTCAAATCACAGAACCAACACATCAATACTTGATATGCAATGGGTGATGCCAGTATCATCTGGGCAAAAAGAAAAGCACTAAAGCTCTAAAGGCATTTTCTTTTTGCCCAGATGATACTGGCATCACCCATTGCATATCAAGTATTGATGTGTTGGTTCTGTGATTTGAACCTATTGAAATTGTATTTTTTTACACCTCTGGAAGACGTTTTCATGCCTTTAAGGAAAATTTTCATGACAATTGTTCTGTTAAGCTGCTTTGTGACATCAGTTGTAAAAAACGCTATACAAATACATTTTGAATTGAATAAAATTGACCATTTGATTTTTAAAACATCAGTGTAAACCAAAAATCAACTAAAACTATAATTATTCTATAAAACTATAAACGTCTAAAATGAATCCAATAAAATGTTGACACAATCTTTAATAATAAAATGTGTGTCAGACCCTGAGAGCTCCATTGTGTAGGGCTAAATTACTGAATTAACTCTGAGCTGATGTACTTGTAGCTCAAAATATATTTTCTCCATCGATAAACTGAAACACAAATATTTGTAGATTTTTTTCCAAACTTATCCAGGCCTAGAAATTGCTATTTTCAAATCATTACCATACAAACCTTGGTTATCCTTTTAACAGTGAACCAAATCTTGATTCAGACCATTTAGTACCAAAAGTAATTTCAATAATGATAAAATATCAACTATATCAATATCTAATAACAAACTCAAACTATGTTCTGCAGAAAAAAACAACAACACACAAGACGAGAGGTTTTATACCATTAATTTTATTTGCATTTCATGTCAAGGGGTGAAAACTTGGCCTACAGTAAGCATTCGGAAGAAATATACACAGCATTTCAATCCAGTCTAAATTACGCACACAGAGAGCTGACTGTATACACACCAAATTCCCTCATCATTATTATCATAATTATTATTATTATACGTACTGTTACTGTCTTTAGAACCAATAGAGCCGTCCCTAACAGCTAGTATGCAGATGGACAGTTTTCAAAACCAATGGTCTCTGCAGGTAAATTTATAGAGAATAATGATAATGATAATTACAAAATTCATTAATTTAACAACATTTGAGATGCTTTTCTTCAGATTATATAATAATATGAGGTGTTTAGCTGAGATGTATTTAAAGTGCTTTTAAAAATACAAACGAAAACCAAACAAAATAGATGATGAAAACTGATAAAAGGCCAGTCAAGTTTATGTGTGTATATGATGAATTTGTCTACCCCATCGTTTACTTCAGCATTTGTGTAACCTGCTTTATTAACCCAGCGCCTGATCCATATTGCACACACGTCTTCTCTAAGGTACGCAGCCATTACCCTGCTACAGCTACTGAAATTTACACAGAACCACTAACAAGATACAGGTGAAAATCCATCAAAAAACGGGAAAACCATAGTGAAAACTAAAGAAAAAAAACGACAAGAGAGTACAAAATATCAACAAGAAACAAAATTCCAATGACTAGATTATTAAAACTGAAATAAATAAAAACATCCACCTGCAAACACAATAGAAATGAAAACTAAAGGAAGTATTAAATAAACCCCGCCCAAATTCAGCTAGGCCCTTGCCTCACAAAAGGCAGCAACGTCACGCCGAGTCTCTGAAACGGACAAAATCTAAAATTTCAAATCCTAACAATCCTATACTCTATACAACCAACTGCAACCGCCAAGGCAATGTCTACGTTATATGTAATAATAACTGCCTTCTTTTTTTTTTTACTTTCTTTGAGCTGTGAGCCAAGAACAACCGCTACATTACACACTCACTCAAACTCAGATCTCAGAGACTTAAGAGACACTCGTAAACTAGCCTTAAAACACGACTACGAGCCGCCGGACTTACTAAAGCATTTAGTGCATTAATCACCATTTAGCGCATAAACTGCCTTCAGACACAACTTCAGCATCACAGTCAACGACTGGACAACAGCAAAGCTACCAACCAATCACTTCCTGCGTACTTCCACTTCCTCCTTACTTACATTGTACCTGCAAACATTTTGTGCTAAATGCTTTTCTAAACCACGCCCAAATGCCCATGAGAGGAGAAATGCTGATGATTATATGGGTCTGTCCATTTACCATATATTATTAACTGGCCATGGTCATAGTCTTTGATTGATGAAGCATATAGGTAAATATTAATGGCCTACAGTAAGTAGTATAATGTAGCTTTTAAACATGGCAGCACTGGCTGGACTGAAGCGTAGCATCATGAATGAATGATGTTACTGATGTTGCTACTACACAGGCTTCCCTACAAAGATAAAAAATAAAAAAACAAGGAGGAGGAACAGAAGATGTGAGATGATGTGTGCTGCAGCTTGAAGCTAAAACCACAATGCTCCAAAATTGTGTGTGTGTGTGTTGGTTGATTGGTTAGAAGGGGGCAGATAAGAAATGTAAACCCTGACACACAAAGAGAGCCTGGCTAAAACTAAAACTGGAGATGAAACACCCAACACTGCTTCCTCATTGGGGAATTCCATTAAATTCAAAAAGCATCAGAGGTAAAATGCTTTTACTCAATCAACTCATTAATTCATTAATTACATTTAATTTAGGGCTGCTCGATATTGGAAAAAATAAATACATTGTAAATGTCCTTTTTTCCACTATATATATATATAGCGCAATATTAAACAATGCAGGGCGCATGATGTCATCAGCCCCGCCCTCACCTGCGCACTTTCTCGCGTCCGGACCAATCAAGAGCTGAGTCAGTGCCAAGCACTCAAAATCCGAGGAAATCAGCAAAAAAACAGCAAAACAACGGTAAACGGCCCTTTAATCAGGCATTTAAATGGCTTTTTAAAAGGTAAATAAGAGCATTCTTCTGGGATTAAAAGCGTGAACGCAGCTGTAGCTGGAAATATCCGCACTGCTCACGTTTACAAGCACGTGCTCAACCATGTGGATGGAGGCCATGCGGTTACCTCGTCTTGCCTGCACCATCCAGAAAAACCTTAGCTTAGCTTTTCTCTTTATCATCTACTAGAAGTGAACAGGTGACTGACTGAACGTGTGATCCATTAACACAGAGACTGAGAGTTCACACACACACATTTCTCTATGCTCATATCACAATGACTGCTATGCTTCTGTACAGTGCTTTAAAAGGTTTTACGTTTGTGGAGTGTCTACAAAAAGCAGCTTTGTGTCCTCTTGCAACGTCGGTTTTTGCATCGACTTTCTTCTTCACTCCCGTTCTGCTTCTTTCATCCGGCAGTGTTTATAACACAACTCTGTCTATCTTCTTAAACCCTCAATGCTTAATAACTTACTCCAATAACCAAAAAACAACATGTCCTCAGGTTTTTATGTACAGTTAGACTGTAGTGTTTTCAACGTATCCATTCAAGTGAATAGGTTTAAATGGAAACTATTCAGTGAAAGCAACAGAGAGATCAAGACCACTCTCTCCAAAAAACAATCAATCAATCAAAAAACAAGTGGTAGAAGCATGGGTAGCATATATAAATAAGGCTAGGAGGATGCATTAACTAGGATTTATCTCCATTTTTTTTGTTCATTTTTCAATTTTTCATTCCTTTCTGCCTATTTTTTTTATTCCTTTTGTAACTGTTGAAGATACATTCAGCTTGGCACAGTGAGGGACTAGAATGACAAGACATGATTAGAAACCGTGTAGTGAAGCTACACGCTACTTACATAGCAGTGATTGCACTCTTTGCAGTTTTTTTGTCTTATTAGTCTATTTTTCTTTCTTTGTTTTAAAGGTGAGATGGGTCACTAACAACATGAGCGGAGAGGACGACTGTACAGCCCAGGTAGGGATATTTCATACATATATATATACTTATATTCAAATATATATAATCATAAGAGTTAGGCCTGCTGAGCTATCCAGTGCTGAAAGGGCAGCTCCGTTCTTCTGGGTGACATCAACTTCATGTACAGACCAAACACACCTACAAAAAGAAAAATACAGAACAGCCGGTTATAATGATTTAACAGTCACATTAAAATCAGTATCTGACAAACTACAAAAAGTTTCTCACTCACTTCTTTTACTGTTTAGCTCCTCCTCCACGGATGACCACAGACTGGTTGTTCTGGAAGAGCCCTGCTCCAGAGCGGTTGATGTTGGGGTGGGTAGGGGAGGCAACTGGGGGCTGGCCTGGTCTGATCGGTTTGGCTAGACAGAGAGAGATTGATTGGTTGTTTGGTTTGATTACAATAATCTATCCAGAAATAAATCAAGGAGGACACTTAAACTCAGCAGTACAACCAATCAAAATTAATAAATGTTCAGTTTGGTGCATATTCAAACTCAGTCGCAGAACAGCTACATGTAAGAAACAATGTTAGCTTCTTAATATGATTTTTTTTTTTTTTTTTTTGACCAAATGCTGAACTGAGCTGGCTGCTTTTACTTCTATCATGCCTTTACATAGTATTAGACCACTAACTACTATGTCAGGTGAGAAAAATCTAACATTTCATATAAACTCTGATAAATATGATTGTTATCGGAAGTAGGGGTGTGAATCACAGTTCTTTACGATTCTTTACTATATTTCACAACATCGTGTTGCTGAAGAGGAAAAAATACTCCTAAATCAAATCAAAAAGCAAATACCAGGAATTGACAACAAATATGAAACAACATACAACAAAGTACGTAGTTTGGCGTTCTTGTGTCTCTTTAACATACACACACTGACTGAAAAACTCAATTACAAGTGTGCCATTATTCTAATCAGTGGCGCAAAAAGGGGGTATATGCAGCCTATGCGACGCATAGGGGCGCTGCACTAGAGGGGGTGCCAAATCAAAGCCCCAAATACATTTCCTCTCCGGAGAAACCGCCAATCAGCTTGCTGGTTTGAGGAGCACAGAGGGAAAGTAATGACAGGACGCTGACGATTTAAAAAAATTCTGAGGATTGGCTCCCTCTTCCAAATGATTCATCTGTGTTTTTTGGCAGACTATGGCCGCTTTTCCACTGCTGGGGCCAAATGGTTACTCATCCAATGTCGCTATGGTGGAAGCCTGGCCCAGGTAGCCAATAGGCAGATCCCTCAGTCTTTAGGCCTTCCCACTGAATGATTCTGTGACTCTAAGTACGGCGAGCAAACCATACTGAAAAAAGCATACCAAGCACTGGTTTGTGGGAAAAAAGGCCACCTGTGCTGGTTTCAGTTTATTGCTTATTTAAGTTTGCTAGCACCACCTAGTGGTGAGTAGGTGTAGATGACCTAGCTGGAAGTAGCAGTCTTAGGAAGTCCTGTTTTTCCTTGTGCCTCATGGAATGAGCTTCTGCAGCACTAATCTCCCAATCCTCCCTTGAAATTCACAAATACAGCTTCATCTTTTTACAAGAGATATTTTTCCATATTTTCCTACATTAAATCCTGCCAAATACCACAATGTCTCTGTTGTTATACTATATATATTATACTAGCTGTTTAAAATACGTTGCCTGCAACAATCTTTAGTAAGGACAGCATACCATCAGAAGAATTACCCCTCCATGCTCAGAACTATTCATCCCTGCAGTGAAAATGCAACCTATTGTTAATTTTTTAAGTGCACCTCAGTAGGGGTGGAGTGGTTACACTTGTTAACCAAAATTAGCCAAACCAAGGTGAAAACCCTTCAATAAATCAAATCAAGCAGTTAAATTAGCCT
Source organism: Astyanax mexicanus (assembly GCF_023375975.1). Taxonomy (NCBI): domain Eukaryota; kingdom Metazoa; phylum Chordata; class Actinopteri; order Characiformes; family Acestrorhamphidae; genus Astyanax; species Astyanax mexicanus. Next base: position 36,009,585 of record NC_064422.1, read on the forward strand.
TGTATGTGTGCAGAGGTGGAAAAAGTACTGAAAAATTGTAATTAAGTAAAAGTGCCTTTACTTTGCTAAAATTCTACTCAAGTAAAAGTACCCATCTAAAAATCTACTAGAGTAAAAGTAAAAAAGTACTCAATTTAAAATTTACTTTGAGTAAAAGTTACATAGTTTGATGTAAAAAAGTACAACAAATCATAAATTAAATAATTATTAAATTAAATAATTTGGACCTTTTAGACAGTATTTGTGCAGACCACCCCATACATGTTTTTAAGAACAAGTGGAACAGGTTTCTATGATCCCTTTCTTTCTTTACTGTTAAAATGTTGGTTGGTGCATGCGCAGTGCCGTAAAGCACATATTGATGGGTAGCATAACTCGACAGAACACCGGTTCCCCCGAGCCGCGCACACAGACCCCACAGCTGATTCACACAGCGTCTTTCCCGCTAACCATAATAAACACTGCTGGGAAAAGTTCAGCTACACTGCCATGGAGAACAAAACTCATTTCATTTTTTACTCAGTAACGGGGAGTTTTCCAAAGTAGTGTAGTAAATTACTTGTGTCAAAACGAACTTGAGTAAAGTTACCCATTTTAAAAACTACTTTAAAAATGACAAATTACTCATAAGATTTACTCAGTAATGTGAGTAAATGTAATTAGTTACTTTATACCTCTGTATGTGTGTGTACACAGGCACATGTAAACACATACCAATCTGTGCGGAGTGTCCTCTGCGGGCCATGTTCTTGGCCCTCACAGCCTCCTTAATGCGGTCCACCTCTTGCTGGTAGCGTTTACGGTCACGCGCTGCGTTCTCCTTGGCCTCCTTCAGTGCAGTCTCCAGAGCCTTCACACGCTCAGCTGTCGCACGCAGACGCTTCTCCAGCTTGGGCAGCTCACAGCGCAGATCTGCATTATCACGCACCAGCTAATCATGAAATGACAGAGATAGATTATTATTTACATAATTTAATAAATAAGTAAATCATTAAATGATTAAGTAATTCCAGTCCTCCACATATGTTGCAAATGTGTGTGTGTGTGCTTTTACCTGCTTGTGGACTTTAGTAAGCTGTTCTAGGTTGTTCTCCAGGAAGGAGATCTTCTGTTTCTGAGCTGCACTTCCACCAGTGTCATCCGAGTCCATCTCAGCACTCTGCAAAAATAAAATTACAAAATACATAAATAAAGAGCTTTATAATATATATTATATGAACTGAATTTTTTAAATAATCACCAGGCTGCTCTGGACACACAAACCAACTCTGTTATTTCTGATATATTAGTTTTATATTATTAGTTATATATAAATATATATTTATATATCAAAAGCAAACTAATGTTTGGTTTACTGTGCATTTTAGGTTTCATGCAAGAACTATTCTATTAAAAGGAATTGCTATAAAGAACAAGCCTGTTCCATTAAAAAATATATATATATATACACAATTCATGTACAAGAATTTGAAAAAAAAAAAAAGTATATTTGTTGTGATAGAGTGCACAAAATATTTTACAGTTCAAATCTTGATATAAATTATTGTCATATGTGGACGTATAAGGACTTTAACATCCATTTATAAGTTGTCAGACCAGAGGAGGATGGGTCCCCTCTTATATATTTTACTTAAATGTACAAGGTACATGAGAGCCTTGGTTTTTTTCCAAGGTTTCTTTCTCCTTCAGCTCTGAGGGGAAATTTCCTTGCCTTTATTGCTTACTGAGGGTTTTGTATTATATGTTCAGTGTTTTGTCGGATTCTCTGTGCTGTGATCACATTTCTGTAAAGCTACTTTGTCCTCAGTTTTTTTTTTTTTTTTCATAAGTGTCAGAAATAATTATATCAGATGTAAACATTTTATGAAAGCGTTTGAATGGTTAGATGGTTGAAACAGAGCTGTAGATGCAAAAAATACACTTTTCCTCCTGCACTAACCAAGCACTCCTACATTCTGTAAAAATAAGGTCAGAAGAACTCACACACATTCACACGCAGTCCTGTGATGAAGCTCTCAGGATATTTAGTATATATATGTCACTTAAAGACATTTTAAAGACATTTCTGCATCGTAAATGTCACTATAGGCTCCTTTGGGATTAATGAGTGAATAAAAAGGACTATAAACATGGTTGTTATATTTGTGTACCTTCTTGACACGGGTTGCCAGGTCTTGCACAAAGAGTTTCCGAAGGTTATGGAGAGTCTGCAGCTCCTTAGCCTGTAAAAAAGCATTAATAATAAATAAAGCAGAAGACAGAATTAAGTATCAAGTTCTTAGTTAACCCCATATAAAATGGACCTAAAATTCTGAAGAAAATACACTATAAGATAGCAAAGCACACCCACACTGCATAAACTAAGGTCCATCAACCTTTAACAAATGCACAGACAGATTACTCACCACTGTCTCCTCCAGGCCTTTCAGGTCTTGTCTGGCCTGTTCCCTTCTGTCCTGCATAACCCTGTGTTCAGGCAAGCAGCCAAAGCAGAGCAGAGTGTGAATTGTGGTTTACTTATTTTATATATGTTTTAAATACAGTCCGAGTGCTCTGAGAAACACCTACGTGAGGTCGTGCAGTTTGCGGCTCTTATCCTGGTCTGTGGCTTTGAGCTTCTCATGTTCTACCCTAAGGCGCTCCTGTTCCAGCAAGATCTTCTGATTCATACTGTGAACAAACAAGAGGAGCAGAGAGGGGTGAATATAGAACAGAACTTACTGAAGGTATTTATAGATCTTTTAGACTATTAACTCAGTAGGAAACTAGGTGCATCATACTCCTGTAGTTCAGTAATGAGCTTCTCCTTGGTCTCCAGCTCATCTCTCAGGCTGCTGAGCTGTTTCTGATGAGCCTCCCTATGGTTCTGGATCTGCTGCTCCACTGCAGCCTGTTCACACAAACAGAATCACACGGTGAATGACAAGTTCTTAATTAGATTAAAATGTGTTCCAAGTGTTATTAAAGAAAACCCATTGTTCCATATCCATATACATATATATAAATGTGTGTGTGTGTACGGATTTGTTTTCTGGAGCGGCTCACTTGTGGAGAGAATGTTATCTGGTCTTGATCCGACCCAGCTATCAAATATACTTCTATTTGATTGAGCTAAACTGCTGATAAGGCACAGCTTAATCAGATTTAATAGCCATATAAGATACTGCTATGAACAAACACTGTCTCTGCTGTCTTATGCTGTTTATACACTAAGAGTGCAGTGTGTGCTTCGTTCACTGCTCACAGCCATAACACTACGTTTAATACCATGCAAAATTTCAGCACTCTGTGTTAAAGCAGCTTCACACGGCACAGACATACGCACTGAAACACAGAATCTTCTCACTATATTTACTTTCTTGCTCCTGCGCCAGACAGCTCTGACCAATCAGAGGAGATAACGTGCTTGAATGGTTTATTTTTGCGTTTTTTGGCGCATTTATGTTTGTGCCTGTGTGAAACCAAACCAAACAGAGGGAGAAAACGCTCCAAATAAACAAACTCATTAACTGATCCAGACAAGAGAAACAAACTACAAGTGTGAAAACAGCCTTTTATATTCAGAAAATTAAGTTCTAATTCAGAAATTCTTACAACCAAGCTTAAAAAAAAAAAAAAAAAAAAAAAAAAAGTTATTCCGTGCCACACGCTGGCTTTATCTCCCCTCAAACATACAAGTATATACTAGTGTTTTGACACCACTAATGGACATATAATAGCATTTTAAATTTCTTATATTCATTCTTTTATTTACATTTAAATATTCGCTAAAAAACTGCATCTTAAGAAGAACAAATGCAATTATTTACAGTTAATCACAGAATATTGTTGTGATTAATTGGATTAGATTTTTAAATCAATTGATAAATACACACTAATGAATACATGCCTTGAAAATAATCATACAAAAAAAAAAAATCCTCATTTAGTCAATTTGTTTTCCAGTCCCTGGAATTTAGATAGATCGGTCATAAAATATACTTAATTATTAAGTAAAGTAAGATTCAGATCAATATAAATGCACTTTTTCATGGCTTACAAAGCTCCTAAGGCACAGAAAGAGCTTTTACCGGACCAGTTGCGTACTCTGGTCTAAGCACTTTTAACTTTTGCCAAAGTACATTATGAGGAGAAATGATGCTTCTGTATAGGAATAGCTATAAACACCATACCTTGACCTCATTGGCTGTCTGAATCTCATTTTCCTTCTCCATAGCATGAACCTTTTCTGTAAGAACATTAAGGACAAAAGAAATAGTCAGCAGAAAAACTGAATTAAATTAAGGTCTTCTTAAGGTCTGAACTGTACTTCAATATTTAATTAGTAAATATAGCTTGGAAAGTTTCAATGTGTGCATACCCTGAGCGCTGATTTTGACCAGTTCTTCATTAAGCGAGTCCACATTTTCCTCCAGCTGTCTCTTCTTATGTTCTACATTCTGAAGGTACTCTGTTAGAGACTTAATCTTGGCCTCATGCTGCACAGAAAGAGAAAACACAATAAGCATTCACAATAAGCTACACTGTTCCTAAGGGACATTTTATTTATTTATTTATTTGCAGAAAGTCTGTTACTGGCTCAAGTAAATAATAAACAACTCCAATAAAAGTTTACAGGGTCACACGGCCCTCGTGTCTTATACCTGAGAGATGCGTAGTTGGCAGGCAGCCAGCTCCTTCTCGTTCTCGTCCATCTTTTTGTTACTGTCGGCCTGAGCCGCCTCCAGCTGCTTGCTGCGCTTCACCAGGGTCTTCACCTCTGACTTCATCTTACTGATATAGAGCCTGGCCACAGTGAACTCCTCATCAATCAGACCACTGCCTTCATGCTGCTGAGAAAGAGGCAGAGGGAGTGAGGGATGAGAAAAGAATGAATGTGTAGTAAGGTACAGATTTAAGACAAAACACAAGCATTTCAAAACCAGAATTCAAAACATTTTTTCCCCAATTTTCTCTCCAATTACACAACCCACTCATTAGGACTCCCCCCATCACTAGTAATGACCCAACCCCAGGATGCTGAAAACTAGCACATGCCTCCTCCGATACATGTGAAGTTAGCTACCGCCTGTAGCATCACAGGGGGAAAAGCGCAGCCACTCGGTTCTGATACATTAGCTCACAGATGCCTTGTGCTGATCGACATCACCTTTTGGAGTGATGTGGTAAGAGCGCCATCTACCCACCCAAAGAAAGCAAGACTAATTGTACTCTCTCAGGGCTCCGGCAGCTGATGGCAACATGTTGGACAGATATAATAAGATCAGTTCCCTCGGACCTCACCTTGATGTCATTGCTACCCACAGCAATACCGATCTCAGCCAGGTCCTTCAGCAGTGAGGACATCATCTCAGTCACCCTCTTCTTCTGGTGATTGCTCATCTCCTTCAGCTTTTGCAGTTCAGAATCTAAAGAAGCTAGAACACCCTGGAAAAGCACAGACATAAAAGAAAATCAGCCTAAACAAAAACAGAAGGCCACATTTTGCAAAAATTGATTTTTTATGATTTAGTAAGTGGGTGGTTAAAATTAGGGATTTACAGATTCCTCGAGTAATTAGAGTACCTTGATTACAAAAAATAATTAATGTAATTTCTCGAGTCTCAAGGAATCCCTAAGAAAGGAATTTCACACAGACTACTTTATTTTAGAAGCCAAAGGTTGGCCAAAATAGAAGTAGACATATTGTTTGTGCTCATGCAGTTGAGATATCAGAATATCAGATGGCCTATACTTCTGTGGGAAGTGTTCCTGAGACTGAGACGCTCTAGGGAGTCTATGTGAAGACCTTGTCTCTGACTATAAATGACACAGCGGGCGTCAATAGAACGTCCATGAGGGACTATTTGTTATGGGAACCTGCCATTGTGAAATCAATGACTGTGTCAATGACACTGTGCTTCGTTAGGTTTGTGAACCAACCCAAGCTTCTGTTAAAATATTTTGCAATCAACCAATAAATGTATGAATGGTGTGTCTAATTAGGGTCCACGCACATAGCAACACAAGATACAGCATAGAGTTGAGAATAACAAGGCATCTCACAATATGGTATCATCATTAATGTGGTCAACATATCGTGATAATTTTATGATACTTTGATTCTGTGTTACTCAATATACTTCACAGCATCTGTGTTACTGAAGAGGATAAAATACTTCCAATACAGAAATACCAGAAATTATGGATTTATTGGTTCCAGTTTCACAGAATAGAACAACCAATTTTTTTCAGCGCAGGGTTGCTCTATTTACATGAATAGCGCCACCAGGTGAAGTAATAAAAAAGTAAATGTATTAAGTCAAACTGGGGAGTTTATAGTGCCCATGTTTATATATAAAAAGTTTTAAATATATCGTTATACAACAGTTAGTTCCGACCTCACAATCTGATTGGTTGAGAAGTGTTCTAGCCGTGATGATATTTGTGATAACATCACGGCCTTCTTACACTAAACTTGTATCAGTCTGCCGACGCGTTGCCGAGTAACGGAGTATATATACACAGGACAGCTTTGAATCATCAGCAGCGTTAGCTTAGCAGAGTTTTGGAGGACTCACCTTCGGCTCGTGCCTACGACCGAATCACAGCTGTGATGTTATTCGTGATAACACATTTCCTCTCGTGTTCTATTGCTTAAATATTTCATGCCACATAACAATAATGTGTCACAAACAAAAACAATACGTCACATGTTGATATTGATCATTTGTCCCACTCCTTATTCTGCAGGCGTGAAATTGTATTGTAGTATATTATTATTTATTAACTGCTAATTTCTTACATTAGGGCGCCTAAGTAAACAAAATTGAAATTATTTTTTTTTTAAAGAATTACAAAGTCAAACGAGCACTGGATGTTAATCTACACAGATATCTATTCTGAAACCAGTTTATTTGGGTGATTTTATTTGAGTAAAGCAATTTTCAACATTTTCAACAGCGTAGTTAGCAGCAGCGTGGTTTTAAAAGGCAAACACGCAGACTACAGTCTGATATACTCAGTAGTGGCTTATCTGTTCCTTACAACCTAAGGCCTACTGTCGATTGTTGGGAAAATTAAAAGATTTTAGGGGCGCCTTATATTGAGAAAAAATACGGTATTCTACTTTTTCCTACTCCATTTTATTTTTTATTACGCAAATGTTTTTGTGGGTTCTCACCGATTTCTGGCTGAGTTCTTCACTGAGAGTCTCGAAATCCTTTGTTTTATCCTCCACTTCCTGACTCTTCTGGTCATAGTTGACGGCCAGCTCCTCCAGGGCCTGCAGCACCTCCTTCACCTCCTCTTTAGACGCATCGTTCTCCATCTGCAGACGCGTCAGCTCCGCCTGCAGGTTATCATGGTCCCTCCGTGATGAGGCCAGCAGCTACAGTGCACAGACACACACATAAATATTAGGAATGCATATGTTCACTCACAGTTCATTCTGAAGGTTGTGATATTCTCTAATCACACATGAATGAAACTGAGCTTCTGGAGCTCACAGAGGTAATGTAAATTAACCAGGGTAAAAAGACCCTGCAGTGAATCTCACCTCCTCCTGGTCCAACATCTGCTGCTTCAGTTTCTCAGCCAGCTGAGACTGCTGATTTATCTCATCATCCTAAAAAGACAGAGATGAAGATGAATAGAGGATAGAAATGAGATAAGTAAAGCCATAAATAAGTAATGTAATAAAAAAGAACATGGATGGAGTAGTTACACAGCTTAACAAGTTCTAGGCAGCCATTCAGGTGCTGCTACTATTTGGTTGCTACAGTACCCAAAGTTGTTACTATCATGCTACAAAGTAGAGCTATGATATTCCAGGTGGTTGCTATGATGTTGAGAACTGGTAGCAAGGTGGCTGTTATGATCTTACTTAGTGGCTGCTATGGCCTTGTAATGTAGCTGCTATTACAGCCTATGATGTTGCTAAGTAGTGGGAGCATTTTTATCCATGTTGGTTGCTGTGTTGCGTGGTTAATAGCTGATTGCTCTGGTATACTAGGTGGTTGCTATGGTGTTGCTCAAAGAAGATAGATGGATGCTACAGTGTGGCAAGGTGTCTGCTACACAGTTTCAGACAGGTCCTATTATGTTGCTTAGTGGTTGCTCGACAGTTGCTTTAGTATTTCAGGGTGGTTGCTATGGTTTTTCAGTTGGTTGCGCAAGTGTTGCCAAGCAGGTGCTGTGGTACCACATTTGGTTGGACCCTTTAAATGCCTGAGAATATATTTCTATATGTTTAAAAACATAATGTTTTAGTGTCCAATAGTGTGGATTTGGAACAGTGTCAAGAAAGAAAAAGAAAAAAATATATATTATATTCAGCTCTGGAAAAAATTAAAAGACCACATTGTTGTTTTATTCTATTAAATACAGACAATATTGACAATATACAAAAATATTGTCATTTAGAGCATATATTTACAGAAAATGAGAAATGGCTAAAATAAAAAAAAAAGCTGCAGAGCTTTCAGACCTCAAATTATGCAAAGAAAACAAGTTCATATTCATAAAGCTTTAAGAGTCCAGAAATCAATATATGGTGGAATAACCCTGGTTTTTAATCACAGTTTTCCTGCATCTTGGCATCATGTTCTCCTCCACCAGTCTTACACACTGCTTTTGGATAAATGTATGCCTTTACTCCTGGTGCAAAAATTCAAGCAGTTCAGCTTGGTTTGATGGCTTGTGATCATTTATCTTCCTCTTCATTATAATTGTATTCCAGAGGTTTTGAATTTGGTAAAATCAAATTTTAAAGAGGTCTCTTATTTTTTTTTTTTTTATATACATAATGATCAATGCTGGCTCAGAAGTTTGCATCACCTTGTCGTCCAGTTGTTTGTAGAGTTTGGCCAGCTCAGCCTCGCACTTGTCTCTCTCAGAGTCAGTCAGACGCACTCCAGGGATGTTGGGGGTGGAGGCTATCTTATCATTATTCACGGTGTTGTCCAAAGCCAACACCTCAGCATTGACCTTCTCCTTATCATACTGCTCTTCAATGGGCACATTCTCACCTAGAAACACACATGTACACAAACACACACATTACAGGCAGGCAAAATACATCCACTATATATATATATATATATAAAATACTTTACCATTTATTTTTAGCTATGATTTTTGCTAACTTGGCTATCAGATGTTTTTTTGTTGTTGTTTTTTTACCATTCCTCCAGCGGTTGAGTTCGTTCTCCAGCCAGGTGATGGTGTTCCTCAGCGTTTTGTTCTTCTCTTTTTCCTTCTCATATTTCTTCTTCCACTGTTCTGCTGTCAGCTCCACATTCACGCACACTGTATTCTTAATGGTCTTTGCCCTGAGGATAATCGAGTGCAAGCACACACGCACCATTCATTTAACTCTAGGGCTTCAGTGCACAGCCTGAGTGTGATCATGTCAGTAGAGAGGTCTCAGTGAATGCTGTGTGTGTGTGTGTGTGTATCCTCACCTTTGTCCAAACATGAGTGTAGTTTTGGTTTCAGCCTCGTTAAAAGAGGAAGGAGAGCAACAAATGACAATGGTGGTTCTACAGTTTCCACCCAGAGAGTCCTGAAGAATCCTGGTCATCTTACTGTCTCTGTATGGAACATACGTCTACAAGAGACAAGAGAGATATTAAATGGTATTATACTGATCAGAGTACAGGTCCGGGTCCATCGTACAAGAGATGTAATGCTAGCTAGTGATTTCCAGGGTTCATACACCTTTTACAAGGTAAAATTTAGGCACTTTTCAAGCACTTTTAAGGCACACCATTTAAATACCATATAAATGTTCTTTACTGCAGTATGTCAATTATATGAGCAATTATACATACATATACTCAATATTATTAATTAGCTTTTTGCCACACTGCAAGAGATGGTGTTATGTTTACGTAAACACAACCAGAATTGTGTTTGTTAATAGCAGAAGGAGAAGAAATGAAAGCCTTTTTTGTTTTACGCTCCAATATTTTCCTTTAAGCAAACTTATTTAGTCAGATAGTTATTTATTGTGAAGTAAATGTAGTTGGAATTTTAAGCATTTTAAAGCACTTTATCCAAAATTCCAGCACTTTCCAGGCCTGGAAAAAGGAACAATAAAATTCAAGCATTTTCCAGGATTTCAAGCACCCGTATGAACCCTGGATTTCCTAATGTAAAAAATAAATAAATAAATGAATACTAGTGCATCTCAAAAAATCTGAATAACTTTGAACAATTCAGTTCAAAATGTGAAACTCATATAGATGTATTGCACACAGAGTGATCTATTTTAAGTGTTTCTTTTTTTATTGGTAAATATTATGGCTTACAGCCAATGAAATCCCAAAATCAGAAAATCAGTGTCTCAGAAAACTAGAATATCATATAAGACCAATTGAAAAAAGGAAAACACTGCACAGACTTTGGACTTAATATAACACAGTGGATCAACACCAGCAGATGACAGACATGACTCTCCAAATCATCACTGATCATCAGCACATTTTACATTTCATTTGCAAATCAAGGGAGCAGAGTCTGGAGGAAGAGTGGAGAGACACACAGTCCAAACTGCTTGAGATCTAGTGTGAAGTTTCCACCAATCAGTGATGGTTTAGAGAGACATGTCATCTGCTGGAGTCCAAAGTCAGTGTAGTGTTTTGGAGTCATGGAGTTGGTGTCAAAATCTGACCATAACATATGTGTGTGCCTCAGCAGATATCAATATTTAGTAATTTGCCTAACTAAAGTTACTGCTTTATTACTCCATATTCTACCTGGGGTGAAGAATAAAGGTTTGTCAAATGCTGTGAAACTGACAACAATTAACAAGAATCCCTGGTATTTAATTATTTTGGAGTCTTTTATCCTCTTCAGTAACACATTTGTGGTAGAGCAGGGGTGTCCAAACTTTTTTTGTTGGGGGCCAGAAGGAGAAATATATTTGAAGTCACGGGCCACAGACTCTATGATAAAACAAATAATGAAATATACCACTTTAAATAACACTTTTTTCCTAATTATTTCTTTTACACATCATTTTACTTGACTTTCTATCTTTATCTTTGACAGTGTTGTGTAAACTAAGATTTAATTTCATGATGTCTCTTAATATTAAACTCCTTAAATCACGGCAATTTTTTAGACTCTTTGGCCCGTTTTACTGCGCTAGAAATGCGCACTCTCTCCGCTTTTAGACTCTTTGGCCCGTTTTACTGCGCTAGAAATGCGCACTCTCTCCGCTTTTAGACTCTTTGGCCCGTTTTACTGCGCTAGAAATGCGCACTCTCTCCGCTTTTAGACTCTTTGCCCCGTTTTTTTGAGCTAGAAATGCGCACTCTCTCCGCTTTAAGACTCTTTGCCCCGTTTTTTTGCGCTAGAAATGCGCACTCTCTCCGCTTTTAGACTCTTTGCCCCGTTTTTCTGCGCTAGAAATGCACACTCTCTCCGCTTTTAGACTCTTTGGCCCGTTTCTGACACCTAGCGTTCTAACTTTGAATCTAACATTATAAAAACCTGCTTAACAGCGGGCCAACTTTCATTCTATTTCTAAAATACTTCGCGGGCCGCCCCAAAAAGGGAAATGGGCCGCAAATGGCCCGCGGGCCGTAGTATGGACACCCCTGTGGTAGAGAATTGTCTTGCGATATATTGAGTATTTTAGAATCACACTTTTGTAATAACACTGTATTATGAGATGTCCTGTGATTCCCACCCCTATATATATATATATATATATATATATATATATATATATATATATATATATATATATGAACATATTTACAAATACAAGAGCTGCAAACTTACAGTTCCTTCAGCCAGTGCAGAGATGACGTTTCCCAGCGCGGAGAGAGACTTATTAATGTTTTTGGCTTCATCTAACACAGCTCCTTCAGCTCCCGTCTTACTGACCTACAAAACCACACAAATACAACCAGTGAAAGGAATAGCACTCAGTCACAAAGAAAAAAAAATTACAGCAAGACAATAGGATTTACCTTTTCACTACCAGCCAAGTCAACCAGAAACAGTTTCCCACTTAGTTTCTGCTCTGTTTGTGTGTTCTCCTGCTTCACGTTAATCAAGAAGATACTGTGACTCCTGGAGCTGTGCTCATTCATGTCTGCCGGACACACACACACACACACACACACACAAAGGATTATACACATTATTTTGAAATTTGAACACAAATTTAAAATAAGAAACTTTTCTTTTTTAAATCATTTTATTTCTATTTTTTTTTTTTTCATTTTTCTCCAAATTTTGCTAGGTCAATTGTTCCACCCATTCAGCTGTTACTTAGCTGTATATCCCCCATCACTGGTGATGACACACTACAAGGAGGTTGAAGACTAGCACATGCCTCCTCTGATACATGTGAAATCAGCTACCACCTCTTTTCCAACTGCTGCTGATGCAGCATTGTCGAGTAGCATCACAGTGCACATTTGGAGGAAAGCGCAGCAACTCGGTTCTGATACATCAGCTCACAGATGCTTTATGTTGATTGACTTCACCCTAGGAGTGATGAGGGGAAAGAGCAACATCTACCCACCCAGAGAGAGCAAGGCCAACTGTGCTCTCTCAGGGAATCAGAAGCTGATGGCAAGCTGCATGACCAGGATTCGAACCAGCAATCTCCCAATCATACGACAGCGTTTTAGACCAATGGACCACTCGGCACCATAAAATCATAAACTTTAAAACATAGAAATATAAAAAAATAATTGCAAACACATACTTGTAACCGCCACATGTCTGTTAGATTTGCCCTCATCGATAGTGTCCATCACCTCTTCTGGGCTACAAACAAAGCGCTCAGTGCAACCCTGGAGAAAGAGAGAGGGAGAAAGAGAGAGGGAGAAAGAGAGAGAGAGAGAGAGAAAGAGAGAGATAGATAGATAGAGAGAGAGAGATAAAGAAAGAAAGAAAGAAAGAGCACAAACAGTTAATTACCTTCTGAACACATCCAATCATCCACACATACAACTTCCTTTATCTGCTGACATTCACCTTGACATATGGGACCCTGTTCTTGTCTTCGTGTACAGAGAGATTAGTCTTGGACACTGTAACAGAGACACAGACACATAGTCAGAGTCTGAAGCACCAGCCCTAAATCTGTCAAGCACTAGACAGAAGAAACAAACTTTATTAAGATGAGCAAGATGAACAATAAAGTTAAAATATTGACATCATACTTACCATCCAGCAAGTCTCTGATTTTGTCCAGATAAATCTCAAAATATGACACCTGTCAGTGAAGACATCTTCCGTTAGTCTCATAGAACTGGACTTTTTTTAAACTAGCCAGATGAGCAAGAAAGACATGAATATACAAAATAAAGAGCAAAATGCTTTAAATAAAATAACTTGTAAGCAAAATATGATTCATGACAATGTAAAAATAAAAGTTGTGAATATAAAGAAATAAATAGAATTTAAAAAAATATATATTTACTAAAACAAAATACCTTTTACTTTTAATTTCCACTCACATTTTTACTGATTTTACAGATATATGTACAGATCTCTTGTTACTATCTCAGTTTGATGAGTTTAATTTTTATAATTCAAGGCATTTACTCTTTTGGAGTAACAGGAGCTCATTCCTTTAGTAAAGAAAATTGTAGCAAAACTACATGTACAGCTTCTGTATTGCTACAATTTCCTCAGCCATGAATTAAGTACCGTATTTTTCGGACTATAAGGCGCACTTAAAAACTTTTAATTTTTACAAAAATTGACAGTGCGTCTTATAATACGGTGCGCCTTTTGTATGGATTTTACTCGTCAGGTTGTAAGGAGCAGTAAACACACACTCCGTGCAGCGTTATAGAGAGTTTCAGTGCTATACAGAGTCCAGAGCCGTGCAGCTCCGAGGCTGGAGCAGCAATAGCATTAGCTAGATGCTAACCGCTAAGCTAGCTAGCTTATTCACTGTTCAGAGATCAGTATTATCTAAATTTTACTCGTCAGGTTGTAAGGAGCAGTAAACACACACTCCGTGCAGCGTTATACAGAGTTTCAGTGCTATACAGAGTCCAGAGCCGTGCAGCTCCGAAGCTGGAGCAGCAAATAGCATTAGCTAGCTTATTCACTGTTCAGAGATCAGTATTATCTAAATTTTAACCGTCAGGTGTAAGGAGCAGTAAACACACACTCCGTGCAGAGCCGTGCCGCTCCGAGGCTGGAGCAGCAATAGCATTAGCTAGATGCTAACTGCTTAGCTAGCTAGCTTTTTCACTGTTCAGAGATCAGTATTTTCTAAATTTAGTACTTTTAATACTGCTGGAGCAGTATTATTAGAGTTAGATGCTAATCGCTAAGCGTTCACCGTTCAGAGGTGAGTTATCGGCCTGTAAGTCTGTGCTGCTTTGCCTGGCTAGCATTAGCTAGATGCTAAGCGCTAACTCTCTCAGAGGTGAGTTTTATCAGCCTGTAATCTGCTTGTTTACCGTGTTAAAACAAGCTACGGGGGACGAATCGCTAGCTAATATCTCACTGTCTTACCAGAACACGCAGGATTACTCAGTGTAACGCTGTCGTTTAAGTTTGGGTTAACTTTACTAGTTTAGGTGACTAGCTAGCGTGCTAGCGGATAGCTATGCTAACGCTGGTGCAGCAAGCCTTAGTGGACATCTGGAAATCTAAGCTTACTGTAAATAAACTGAAGCACGTTACTCACCCAAATAAACAGTTTTCAGGAGAGGAATCTGTGTAGATTAATATCCAGCACTCGTTTGACTTTGAAAGAGCTAACGTTAGATTTGTATACTGAGACGCTCCACCGGCAAGCGACCACCCCCGGTGGGGGAAGGGAAACATGGCGCCACCCCTGTTCACTTTGATATAGGCACCCTTTCTAGTGTCACTTAACGCGCCTTATAATGCGATGCGCCCTATGTATGGAAAAATAGCAGAAAATAGGCGTTCTTTGATAGTGCGTCTTATAATACGGTGCGCCTTATAGTCCGAAAAATACGGTACCCTATTTCTTTAATACACATCATCCACAGTTCACTCATACCTTGATATGGAATTCCAAGTTTTCATCCATAGAGTAAATGTAGTTAAATATGTCCTGTACAATTCGTGGAATGATTCCCATTCCGTCTGGGTCATGCAAATTACCCTGAAAAAAGCAAATAAGAGAAAATTAGCCATTAAAAAAAAGAACATTTAAATAAGGGATTAACAGAATTACAAAAATATGCTCATAATCAATTTTATTATCATGATACACAATACACTTTATGAGCACACTGTGGATACTGTTAATGCTTAACGTTGTACAGATCAACTGCACATTTCATTAGAGTTTAAATAAACTAAATGGATTGCTTTAGATGTTAAATAACACTATAACTGTATGAAACCTCAAAGCTAATGGTGCATCATTCTGTATTATGAAAAGTAGTATATATTATGTTTAACATATGGCCCATAACTAATACGAACAGCATGCACACATAAGCTGTTTTCTGTTTTTTTTTTAATATATATATATATTTTAAATAAGTTGCATCTTACCTCCATAGTGTGTGTTTTGCCAGAAGAGGTTTGCCCATAGGCAAATATTGTGCCGTTATAACCCTCGAGCACATCTGCAGAAGGAAGATAAACGAAAACCTTTACTACACATAAATTAGACAAGATGGATCAAATAATGTTGCAAAGAAATTAAGTTGGTTTATTTTAAAATATATATATGTCATTTTCATCTCTGCCTAAATATTTTATTTTTGTTTTATTTTGCTCTAAACCACTCTAACACAATGCAGTGAACAGCCTCTACTGCTTACCTTTAACAATCTTCTGAGCGCAGGCATTATACACCTGCTCCTGTGAAGTGTTAGACTGGAAAACACGGTCGAACATGTAGGGCTTCCCCTAGAAAACAAACACAAGAAGAAGCATCTCAATTAGTGGGAGTGAACTTCACGCACCTCTACACTCTACAATTCTAGAGATATACTGCTGTTATCTATGCATATGTGTGCATGATGGTTGCCATGCCTATCTTGCATTTGGGTTTAAAAAAAAAAAAAGATTTTTCAAATTGAGTCGATAATCATTTGAATAATTGCATGAATCTTAAATCGAACACTGATACACATTCCGATACAAGAGCTGTTTTCTTGTTAATAAAAGGATTTATACGACTTATTTAACACTATATTATTTGTTATATTAACTGTGTTATTGTTGGTGTTGGGCAAATGTTACATCATGAGGTTGTAGTTGAAACAGACCACATAGCACATCATAAAATAGCAATAAATAAATAAATAAATACACAAATACACTGAATGTAAATGCATTCCCAATTACTGTATTTTAACAGACTACACACAATCTGAAAATGCACCAAACACACTGTCAAATTCACCCTTTTCAACTAAAGACTGCACTAATTGGTCATAGAGTATTATGAAACTGAGCTACTTCTTTGTAAAAGTTTAGCGAGATTGTGGAGAGCATGTTGGTTAACACAAACGTCTAAAACCTGTGCATGAAGTCTCTGCAGGTGCTGATTGAACTATATAAATGATATGACTGCTGTACCCTCTAACCCTCAATGTGCTGGATTTACTATGCTATTATTTAAGAGTTTTCAGGCTAAAATATCTCCAAACAAATGACATTTTCAACTCAAAACAACTACTGTTACTAACAGATAATGGGGAGCCTTACCCCGATCCATCAGCATGCTGGCTTAACTCACATTGAAAGTAACTGTCTTGGTTTTCTGCTAGAACTGGGCGATTAATCGATTTTATATATAATTCGAATTTACAATTAAGGACGATGTGTTTTTATGAAAATCGATTTTCTCTGAGTTTTCACCACCGATGCTCCCCTGAGCCTAGCCCCGCCGCTCTCCTCCGCCCCTCTCTTCCTCCCTCTCGCGCGGTTTGAAAATAAAGAAAACTTTTTTTTTTTAATAAAATAAAAAAACGGCTCTTATAATAACATTTAACAACACGGCAAAAAACTGATTTATGTAATTTACGTAAAAATAAAGTTTTTTTTGAGACGTGACTGCCTATTTAAAAAGCAACAGAAGTTGTTCATTTATTGGAGTTCATTTGTATCATTTCTAACATATTTAGGGTGTTTTTTACTCACTTTTTTCCTCTCTCACAATGTTAATCTTTAACAGCTTCAAAAACATGTATTATGCAAATTTGGCGATGATGTCATTTAGCAACTTCTAGTGACTTCTAGGAGATTTTAGTAGGGGAAAAAATCGATTTAAATCAAAAATCAGATTTTTTTTTTTTTTTTTTGGGCCATATCGCTCAGCTCTATTTTCTGCATTTAAATAATGTCTGGTTACTACAGATGAGGCTCTGAAAATCATATCATATCATAAATGAATTAATATCAAACAGATATAATAATAGTAATTTAAGAACAGCATGTATTAAACACCAATGTGGATAAGAAACACATATGACTGCTAATAACTCCATAATTAATTCCATCCTAATTGGCTTCTGGTCTTTCCAGCAGATGCTGACTGACCACGCCTTTTTTACCCAAGGTACAACCATAGCAACTGAAATGTATGAGCTGGCAGAGATTCAGTGCTCAGTCAGCGCTGCTGCTCTGCTTTAATCTTTTTGAGTAATATTGAATGGGTCCAACAGATCTGTAAAGATAATCCTAAACAGGCCAAAATATCTGCAGGTGACAGACAGATCTGCTGTACTGTAACAAATAGTCTAGACTAGAACAGACAGAATACTCTGCTGCCACAAGCACCCGTAGCTTGTGTTATGCTCATGGAAAAGCACAGTCAACAAAACGGAACCCTCTGGAGTCAAGTATAGCCTAACATCCGCGTACAAAATACCAAGCATCAGTGGTACAGTCCAGTGGAAGTCAAGTGTTCTCTGTGATAGTTCTGCATCACACACGAAGGTAAATGCAATCAAATGCAAGCTGAGAGCAAAGGAGGTTTAGCATGCTAGTGCAGAAGCTTCCTGTGCTGTAGAGATCAGCGCAGGCGCAGTAGCCATAACAAGCTGAAAAACTGTAATTGCAAAGAGTGTAAACAATTCTGTTGAGTCAGGGACAGCAACAATTTAATAAGAAACACTGCACTAAGCATTAGAGCAATTTAACACAGTTTTTAAGAATCTGCCATTGTTGATGCATTTATTCTGAGTGTAATAACGATATTTATTGCGCATCATAGAAATGTCTTTAATGTTGTGATGTAATATTTTTACCATATTCCCCATCTCTAATAAAAATATATTTTTTAGACAGTTATCATACCATGCAAATATCATACTACTGCAACCTTAGATATTTAAGCCACAGCTTAAATCTAAAGCTCTGGAAAAAAACATTTCAGTTTCTGAATCAGTTTCTCTGATTTTGCCATTTATTGATATATGTTTGAATAAAATAAACATTGTTGTTTTATTTTATAAATTCCAAATAAAAATATAGTAATTTAGAGCATTTATTCGCAGTAAATGAGAAATGCCTACAATAACAAAAAATGCAAAGAAAACAAGTTCATATTCATAAAGTTTTAAGAGTTCAGAAATCAATATTTGATGGAATAACCCTGTTTTTTAATCACAGTTTTCATGCATCTTGGCATGTTGTCCTCCACCAGTCTTACACACTGCTTTTGGATAACTTTATGCTACTCCTGGTGCAAAAAAAAAGCAGATCCTCTTGGTGTGATGGTTGTGATAATCCATCTTTCTTTTGATTATATTTCAGATGTTTTCAATTTGTTAAAATCAAAGAAACTCATATATTTTTTTTATTTAGAGCTGTGTATTTGTACTGTTGACAGAACAGCTGTGAACCTTAAGCTTATATTATGTATAAAGAGGGTTTTACGATAGACGTTACACATCATCCAGCTATGAAGAAAATGCAAAACACAGGTTAGGTTCTGCAGTGTCACAAAAGCATACTACTGAACTGTTTGTGTCCAGACAGGTTGGAATGAACCAACATACAGCAGAACCTAGTTTAAAGCTCACCTTCCGCGAAAATCCGATTTTTCTTGTTTTTTGTGGAATACAGTAGGTCTCTCCGAGTTGAATGTGTACACCTGCACATTAAACTGTTTTGCAGCCCCCATTGTCTGCAGGAGCTAAGCAAAGAAATCCCCCCTCCCCCCCTCCGAAAAACGGGTGAATTTTGAATTATCTTTCTGCCTACGTAGGCAGAAACTCACAGACCAGCCCACCTTGGCTCGAGAAACTCCCAGAGGCGGGGCTGAAGCGAAGCAACATCACCGCTCATCAGTTAGGAGGTGGGAGGCAGTGAGCGGCAGAGCGGTGGAGGGGCGTCGCAGTGCTCCTAGCCAATCAGAGGAGAGATATTTGCATGCTGTTTGCATGTATGAATATTCATGAGCAAAGCTGGAATCCGGTCCTTTTGGACACACCCCTAAAACAGTCCATTAAAAAAGAGCTATAAAGAGACACCTGAGCACTTTTTTTTTACAAAAACGGCTCACATGTCATTCATTCATACTAGAGACCACAACTAGACATTTTAAAATGAAAGAAAAAACGACGGAAGGTGACCTTTAAGGTGATGTTTATGACTGACTGCATGACCATCTCTACCTGCCACTGCCTGGAGGCAAACTAAAGGCAGGCCACATGCCTCATTACCCAGAGCAGTGCAGAGGCTCAGGAGGCTGATGCTGGCTTGACTGGGTAAAGCTGGACAGCCAACCTCGTTTGGCCATCTACCAGTTGCCTCTCAAATTGACACACACTCACTCACACACACACACACAGTTTGCCGCAACACAAAGGGTGGGTGTTTGTGTAAGTGTCTAGGACAGTAGGTCCTGGAAGCGGAGAGCAGAAACAGGACAAAGGCTGATATTAAACAACACTAATCTCAGAAAAGCAAACAGCCAAAAGCCACAAATAAAATGCAGCGCTCTATCTGGTGTGCATGTTGGGCTGATCATAGTGCTTTCCATCCATGTTGGTTAATAAGAATGGAAGGTTCACTGGGCAATTAATGTACTATTAATGAAAGAGCATTTAAATAGCAGAATCTGCCACTGCTGATGCATTTTTTTTTCTGCAAGTCAAAACATGATAAATACTGTGCTATATGGCTGTAATGATTAGTCGTGTAATTAACATTGTCGATAATTACAATTTGTCGACTCCAAATGTTCATTGTCGACTAATCGTTAATTAGTAGCACTACATAAAAACACAACAGATGTTTCCTCACTAAATAGCAGCACTTTTCACATTTAAAAAGCAATGTTCTGTACATTTCTACAGCATGAAACAGCATGGCAGAAATAATCTTTGACTAATCTGAAAAAATAAGCGTCAAATTAGCAGACTACCAAAATGAATCATTAGTTTCAGCCCTAATGTGCTATACATAATGGCCTTTATCTTCCACTCCTAGGTTTACTGTTGTCTTTAGCTGATTAATTGTTTCTTATAATGTAAATTCTTATAAGGCTAAATGGGAACCTCATATTAACAGTGGATTTAAAACTCAGTATCAGAACTGTGCGGATATCAAAAGAAAATGTAAAGTAAATGCAAAGAAAATCGTTTGGGGTGTGCATTCACTGCGGACCTTCAGCTTGTTTGACCTCACTCTGCCTCCAGCCACGTTATGTTATTGCGGCTCTTGTGAAAAACTCATATCAGGGA
The DNA here is from genome assembly GCF_023375975.1 of Astyanax mexicanus. Classification (NCBI taxonomy): domain Eukaryota; kingdom Metazoa; phylum Chordata; class Actinopteri; order Characiformes; family Acestrorhamphidae; genus Astyanax; species Astyanax mexicanus. The sequence goes on from NC_064422.1 coordinate 36,030,236, forward strand.
AAAGAACACCTGACAACGGCAATATTAATATACAAATAGTATCTAATATCAAAAAGCTTTACTTCCTGTACATTATTGTAGTGTAGTAGAGACACTGTTTACATCTGGTAACATAATGTGACTGATGTCTGGATTGCATCCTGATATGACTTCATCTCTGGTTGGTCAGACTGAAATCTGGAGTGGGATAGAGTATGTAAATTTACATGCTGGGTGGAGTTTTTTTTAGAGCAGTTTGGAGGGACAGAGACTTGTGTGTTGAGATGAAGGGAAAACAGACATGCTTAAATAATCAAATGCAGCCACATGAACTAATTAAATATAGGTCACACAAAAAATCTGATTTACAGAAATTAGTGTAAACATAGCCTTAGACTGCCATCCTACATAAAGTGCGTCTATTCCAGATTTAACTTAAAACTCATATTACGCAGATTTTTTTTTAACACCAGACGGTGCTCAAAGTTTTAGGATCGGTATGAGGCCATATGTAATATTTCTGCTATAGTATAAGCAGCCAGCAGAAAGCCAGGAACATGTGTCTTAGACATTAGTGACATTTGTCTCTAAAAATAAAACCTGACAAAAGCTGGTCTGGAAAAGTTTAACACGCCTCTTCAAATAACACCCACCCTAACCAACCCCACCCCGTCCATTCAACAGTATCGGACCACTCGCTCTGTGTAACAAAGCAGAGAAGGCTGAGTCAACACTCAGCAAGTCAAGTCATGCTGGTTTGTATGAGAACATCTACACCACTGCTCCTGCAGTCACATCCTCCTCTACTCACTAGTTTTCCCGTCTAAAATTATAACAATATCTCGTTTCTGAAGACTCCTTTCTAAATGAAACTTAAGTCCACTGGAGGACAGATTTTAAGGAGTAGAGGAAATGTTATCAAAACCAGTTTCTGTTACTTTAGCTTCCACTAAATCTAATACAATACACACTAAACCTAAATAAATAACAAAACAAAACCTATACATTTCTCAGCCAAAGACAAAATAGGTATTAGGCCCCATCAAAGAGGAAGAAACTGCAGAGTAAACACAATTATCTCCAGGCATTTTAAGTCCAGACAGACCTCCTCAGGAAAGAAATCAGAAACAGCAGCAATCAATAAGGTTCTGACCCAACAACTATTTCAATGTGATTCTTTTCAGACCACATAAAAGTGGTTAGATTTCAAACACTGAACAAATCAACATAAGATAAATCTAACCATTTTACACTTTGTACCTTATTATTTTGTATTTATATGTATTTTATATGATATCTGTTTCATTTAAGGTTCCTTTAATTACATGATCTGACTTCAAATGTTAAGTGACAACTGTTTAGTTCTAACATACCACCACAAAATGTGTGAATTAATTTGCTAATATTATTCTTCATTTTTCCTTTGTCCAGCTCGCCATGCCTGATTACAGTAGGCAAAGTCATCATGATGGACAGCCTGCAGCTGTGATATTGTGACAACTGTCTTAGCTGCAAGAATCAAATACCAAACAAGTACAATAAACAGTTTACAGTGTAGATGAGTTCCTAATGAAATCCCAGTGTCTTTAAGGCCCATATTTATTAAACATTTGATAAATGTGATATAGTCAGTTGTGTTTATTTGTAGGGTTGTTCACATATATAACTGTGAACCGTATTTTAGCCAGTCATTCAATTACCAATCAGTGCTTCAATAACTGTGACTCTATAAAGTTATTTGACAGAAAAATACATTGCCCCGTATTCTCTGTAGTAAAATAACTTATTTACAATCTGGAAATTTGAGGGCTTTGAAATCTCCAACAGGACACTTGGAGAAGCTGCCTGTTCTCTCTCTACTCCACTTAATAATTCCACATCAGCAACAGGAATCAACTCAAATTCAGCATGTTTAAAAATAAAGACGTAAAACTAGACAAACAAAACAAAAAACGAAACTAAAGGTTTAAAGGACATGCACTGTTTGATTTGTATTCAAGAAACTATTGATTTTAAAATGAAGTTCAGGAAAGAGCCAATTTTATGAGTTTATTCATTATATTTTGACATTAGCAGATTTACTTAAATATTTTTTTTTATATTTTCTATTACAATTACAATTATGCTTTTCAGTAATGTTCCTTATCAATCATGAAAGCTTTTTATGTTATGCTTGAGTAGAAATCCTCAAGATTTAATAGTGTAATGTCAGGCAGACAATTGACAAAAATATTGGCCTGTTAATGAGTTAAATAAAATCACGCCCTTTTCTACCCGATGAATCGAAAAAATAATCGACATTACCCAAATAATTGTTAGTTGCAGTGTTAATACAGATGCTGTTATATTGTTAAATGTTGAGCTAATACCCTGCTCTATTCTCTGCTTTACACCGCGAAGTAACGGGTTAACACCACCATTCAAGGTTAGAGAGAAGAGACTTTTCGTTTAATTTCGTTAAAAATGGGAAAACGTCGCGGGCTGTGGATTAAAATAGCAGGTTAACAACTCAAACCACACTAACAGCAGCGCTAGCGGGTCTCAGCTACCTGACAAACGGCACTCTGTGCCCTGAGTGTCCCATAATAAACAGCTAGCTAGCTAGTACATCCAGCACAATGCTAACGCTAATGCTAAAAACGCAGCTAACGCTACTTAGCTCTAAGATGAGCGAAGCTAAGCTAAGCTAATCTAGTGGGCTAACCTAACGGGGTCGGTGTTCTGTCGAGTTGTGCTCCCTATCGATTTGTGCAACTCAGCAGCTCTGCGCAAGCGTTTTTTATTTTATTTTTTAGTATTTTCGCGTGGTATTAATAATAATAATAACATACAAATATAACAAAAAATAACTCAACTTTTTACTCTGATTTAGGCTATACAAATAGCCAATGTTCAAACATTTTTTAAGCAATATACACTTTCTCAAGGCAATTTTTCATATCCATACGATCTTTAAAACATCAGAACATCAGTGCAGACACGTACAATAAAACCAAACTAAATCAACTAAAACTACAACGATAAAAACATTAAAATAACTTTTCTCAGTCGATAAGTGGAAACATTTCTGTAGTAATTTCCATAACTTTACCAAAACTGTCTGGGTGTTTTGTATTTTTCCAAAACTTTATCCAGGCCTGGAGATTTTTCATGACCGTTCGAACCCTGAATATTATATCGATACTTTTACAGCGAGCATATTCTAATGTTTTGTATTATTTTACCATTAAATACACTAAGGTAGCACGGTTTGACAAGGTAGCACAACTCGGCATACACCAGGCTGCTCTCGGCCGGGCAGGGCTAACCGCTAGCGTTAGCTGTGCTGTACTTACCCCGACAACTACATTGTCCTCTCCCTGAAATTTGGGGATATATTTATCCCCGCGCAACAGCTCCGAGCCGTTCAGAGGCCTGAACCGGCACATCACTTTAATGGTGCACTCCGCCGGGTCCGCCATCTCCGCCCCGAGTGTGGAGGCCGGGGAGCCGGGCCAGAGACGCTGCTGCTGCTGCGGCTGCTGGGCGCAGGGAGGGCGGGAGGCAGGAGGCCGCACCCCGCGACGCTGCTCTGCTGATTAATTCAAGTGTAACTACAGCGCAGCAGCGGCTGTATGGATCACCATAGAACGGACAGGGTCTCCTCTAACCCGCCTCACTCACTCCGCTCCGCTCCGATCACTGTCCGCCTAATCCCGGGCCATAGCACGGCTCCTACAGCCGCTCTCCGCGCTCCGTCTCTTCGCCCGCCGCGCTCCGTCTCTCGGCGGATCGCCGATGCTGGCTGACGTCACCCCCGCGTCCCGGTGGCCCGGCCTAGCAACAACACAGCGATCCAGCAGCAGCGCTCCTCCTCTATCCAGCTCCCTGACTCTATCCCTGACTCCAGCTCTGACTCCTCTAGCTCTGACTCCTCTATTCAGCTCCCTGACTCTATCCCTTACTCCAGCTCTGACTCCTCTATCCCTGACTCCAGCTCTGACTCCTCCAGCTCTGATTCCTCTAACTCCTCTAGCTCTGACTCTATCCCTGAATTCTGTAGTTCTGACTCCAGCCCTCTATCCAGCCTTGACTCCAGCTCTCACTCCAGCTCTGACTTTAGCCCTCTATCCAGCTCTGACTCCAGCCCTCTATGCAGCCCTGACTCTAGCCCTGACACCACCTCTGACTCTATCTCAGAATCCAGCTCTGACTCCAGTTCTAACTCCAGCTCTGACTTTAGCCCTCTATCCAGCTCTGACTCCTCCAGCTCTGACTCTATCTCTGACTCTAGACCTGACTCGAGCTCTACCTCCAGCTCTGACTCCACTAGCTCTGACTCCAGCCCTCTATGCAGCTCTGACTCCTCCAGCTCTGACTCCAGCCCTCTATGCAGCTCTGACTCTAGCCCTGACTCCAGGGCTCTATACAGCCCTGACTCCAGCTCTGACTCCAGTTCTTACTCCAGCTCTGACTTTAGATCTGACTCCAGCTCTGACTTTAGCTCTGACTCCTGCTCTGACCTTATGTCTGACTCAAGCCCAGACTATAGACACGGCTCTATCCCTGACTCCAGCTCTTACTCCAGTAGTCTATCCAGCCCTGGACTTTTATACAATACTTGATCAAAAGTCCAGCCCTGACTCTAACCCAGAATCCAGCCCTGACTCTATCCCTCTATCCAGCCCTGTCTCCAACATTGATTCTATCCCTCTATCCAGCCCTGTCTCCAGCCAGGCTCTGTTTACAGCAATCAACCAGTCACACCTACTCCAACACGTGCACTCAAACAAATGTAATCCGACCCAACATGTATACATACACATGTATGTATCTCCACCCCTGGCTGTAGATTTAGCTACAGTACCAGTCAACAGTGTGGACACACCCCTTCTCATTCAATTTAGCTTTTCAAATAAGGTACTTACATAGAATTATGTAGTAAACAGAAAAGTGTTTGTCATCCACAATCCCCTGATCTAAATCTAACTGAAGCAACAACTATTGTCCAGCACCTCCAGGAACTCCTTTTCTTTTAGATGCTGACAAAACTGTTCCAGGTGACTCTCTCTACCTCATTAAGTAGAAGTTGAAGTGTTCTTTAAGCACCACACTTAAATGGAAGTACTAAAGGTTTCATCCATTCATTCTAAAATGTAGTCGTGAAGTACAGTACTGTGTTCTGTAGTTAGTACCGAAAAACAGTGAAAGTTCTGAGAGTGAAAGGCAAAATAGAAGCAGTGAGTTCTTCTTATAAGATCAGCATGATCGATTGATTCACTCAGTGATGAGCAGCTTCATCAAACCCAATGACAGTGCAGAACATCTAGTGCTCAAAATAATACTGCAGTAGATACAGATACAGCATTTTAGTACTTAAGTACAGTAGTGAAGTAGTTCTACTTGTTACTATAAATCGCTCAGTCTAAAAAATTAAAGTTCTGATAAATTCTGCATGAACTAATATATTTTGCTGCAGTTTTTTTTCTCATCTGAACCTGTAATATTTTCTTTGCTTAAATAAACAATGAATAAATCAGGAGAGGCCTATGCAAAGTCATCAGGCAGAATTGGTTTACATTGGAGCTGCTCAAAGCAGACGCCTATATTTGATGATCTTAAGTGTGGGAGCAAGGCAAACAGTTCCTTCTGTACGTGGTAGAAACAAAAACCCTGTTCAGCTTGTTATTCATGAAACTTTCACGAAATTTTGATTCACTTTTAAAATATAGTTGTTATAGTTGTTGTTAGAATTATTTAACATGTATATCAATGCAACTGTACATCTGTAATTTATTTTTATAATTTCTCCACTTACTAACTTACTAACATACTAACTTAGTTAGTTTCAGTGCTACCTAAGAAGTGAGCAACGTCCTTGTTAAATACATAAACAAAGGTTGCAGAAACACTGTGGCCAGATTCATAAAAATACTTTTGTGCAGTTAAGAGTATTTTTTTAATGCTTTTGGACAGTCTCACACCAGCTATATACATGCACACCAAAAAACAGAAGCATTTCAGGATTTGTAGTATGTACAGATGCTAAAAGACCAAATTTACCATTTTTGAAAAGCAGAATTATTTTTAGGTTCTCTATTCTGTGTATTTGTTATGCATATTCCATGTTTTTATCCGAAATCCACCTTAATTCCTCAGTTGTGTGATTCCCTTTGTTTTTCTCCACATCACAGAAAGACATAGGGCAGTGAAGGGCAAAAATAACTTTTTACTTCTTTTCAAGGGCAACACAAACGTCACCACATGCAATTTTAAGTAAAGAGTAAAGAAGACGTGTAGTACTGGAACACACTTCAAAATTACGTCAGTATGCCAATGATAGTCCTACTTTACTGCGCCTACAATGAGAATTCCCCTTAACTCTGCATTTGTTACACAGTCCTATCAATACACATTCCCCACACAACTCAGATATCCTCAATGGGAAGGGCAGTGACTGGTGTGTGCGTGTGTGTGTGTGTGCGTGTATGAATGTGTGACTGTATCTGCCTGTGCCAAATAGGAAAACACCTGTTTTATCTGAAATTGTGCCTAAATGCTTCTGATTCTTTACTAACATTTGTGCATATATGTGTCTGCTGGAGTACACACAACATCCTGGTGTGGATGTGTTAATAAATGGGGGGGGGGGGGGGGGGGGGCAATATCAGAAATGTATTGTATCATATAAATGTATTGTATAAATGTATCAGATGTGTATTTGTCTCCCCCAAAAATGTTACCAAAAACCATAAAAAAATAAACTTTTATTATTATTTGAAAGTGTGTCAAAATCTGCACCCCCACCATGAAAAGCACCCTCTCTCAAAAGTGTGTTTCTAAGTAAAGTTAGCTAAAGCACTTTATTAGAAAGACGTGCGTATGCCCTGCCGAGAGGTGGTGTTTTTTAGACTAGGAGGGTTTGGGTAATCTAAAGTAATAATAAACTGAAGTACAGAAAAAAAAACATTTTTTTGTGATTAACTAATTGCGCAAATGTTGTTATGTTGTTTTAAGACACTATAGGGAGGGCTTTGATTCATTTTAGCAAACGTGTCCCCCCAATGTCAAACCCACTCCTACACCCTTGCATCTGTTTTCAACGTTTCTGGTAATTATCTTCTGAATAGATCAATAGATGTTAAGTAAACTGGGTCTGGATTGTGAGTGAGGTACAGGCATTAGCTGGTCATCCATTGTGTGGTGCTGTTTAAGTCTTTTAAAAAATAAAAAAAAAAAATTAAGAAAAAATTAAGACTTTTCTGCATGTTTTTGAAGTAACGCCTCACATATGCTGACCAACAGCTGAATCACAGAGGAAATTGGCGCCTACCTGTGTTCCTAATGGAGTACTGCAATTCAGAATACTCTGAAGTGTAATATTACAGGAAGCAGACAGTACACTTAGTACCATTTACATTGTGGTTCAAAAAGACCCCTATCAAATATTAAATTATTAAAACATGGAAACTCCACCCAGATAGGACTTGAACCCTGGACCCCAGTACTGGGAGTCAAACATGCTAACCACTAGGCCACTGATAATCTTTTTTTCCCATTTTCTCCCCAAATTTACAAGGCCAGTTACTCAGTACCCACTTATTAGGACTCCCCCGATCACTAGTAATGCCTCAACACCAGGAGGGTGAAGACTAGCACATGCTTCCTCCGATACATGTGAAGTCAGACTCCGCCTCTTTCTGAACTGCTGCTGATGCAGTATTACCTAATATCATCACAGTGCGCTCGGAGGAAAGCGCAGTGACACAGTTCTGGTACATCAGCTCACAGATGCCTTGTGCTGATCAACATCACCTTAGGAGTGATGTGGGTAGAGAGCACCATCTACCCACCCACAGATTACAAGGCCAATTGTGCTCTCTCAGGGCTCCGGCAGCTGATGTCAAGCTGCATGAACGGGATTCAAACCACGATCCCCTGATCATAGTGGCAGCACCTTAGTCTGCTGAAACATTCGTTGCCCCCTAATCAATGTTTTTAATAAAAACCTACCAATAAATCTGTATTCATTAAATTTTTCAAAATGGATTAAACTGCTTTCCAGCAATAGTTAGAGCTGATGTTAATTATTATTACTGCAGTTATTGCTGTTAAAGGTCAAAATAACACATTATTCTTTTTAAGGGGGCAGATTAAGTAAACAGGTCATTAACATTAAATATGTTTTTGAGTTTGATTGATTGTTTTTTGAGATTATTGGCTGGTTATAATAATGCCTGACACATGTTTTCCCATGTTGATCAGATTATTAACAAAATCAGATTTTCTACACTTTCTGATTTTTGAGTGCATGTATTGCACTGAAAACAACACTCAGCCACTCAGAGAGAAAAAAAGGATTGAGAACGGAAGAGAAGGAGAGGGGGGGGGGGCAAAGGGGAGAAAGCATTCATTACTGTTTGTTTATCTGCTCATTTAGTTGTCAAGCCTGCTGTCATAACATTTCCCATAATTACAGGAACCAATTAGGGCACAGTCCCGTAGGTAGACCCAAATTATACCCACACAGTGCAGATAACCAAGATAACCACACACACAGAATCTGCACATCAATGTGTGAATTGTACTTACAAACAATACAATACAAACTATACAACACACACACCTAAAGCACGCTACAGTACTCTAGTGATATGTAGTAGCAGGTACACATACGTGCATCTATAGGAATTCAGCTAATATAAATTGCAACTATTGTTGACCCTTGTAAAAGAAAAGTGCATTTAAGTATATATTTTTTAAAGTGTACTTAACAAGGAAAAGTACATACTTTCAGCATTAAAATGAATACATACTTAAATACATACTAAATGTACTATTTTGGAACAACTTATGGCAACTTAAGTATATTTTTGTTATAATTAAGTTATATTTAAATATAACAAAAGCATTAAATTGTGCTTTTGAGTGCTTTTTTCGTATAATTTCTACAAACTGTTAAGTATGTATTTTTAAAACATCAGTTTTTAAACATTTTAAGTATATTTTAAATGCACTACGTTGCATATTGATGCACATAGTGTTCAACTTAATGCTACTAGGAAAAAGAAGTGCATTTAAAGTGCACTTTAAGTAAGATTTAGTGGGGGTTGGGAAAAAATATTGATATCGATATCTCTTTTATATTTCTATTTGTGATGCACTATTGATATGTAGCATAAAATACTGATTTTTTATTGAAACATAAGCACTCTAAGGTCCCCAAGACTCACAACCCCAATTTGACTTACTAAAGTTACTGCTTCATTACTCCATGTGGTGGCGTAATAGCATAAACCTAAGGGCTGGACAATCAGTTATCCAAAACCTACATTATTTATATACTGAATAAATCTTTTTTTTTTTGCATTTTTTTGTGTGTATTATATATTATTGACAATTAAATGAAACCATTTTGTCAGAAATTAGGGATTTATTGTGAAATACATTTTGGCCATATTGTCCCACCCTAAAACTTATAAATGTAAATATAATTTAAATATATTTAAATTATATTTATATAATTTAAAAATATCCTGATCATTTATCCTCATGCTCCATCACTCATTAGACCATATGACCTTCTTCCAATATTTATGCTCTATAGCAAACTGAAGCCAATTAAATGCTACACAGCTATTTAATCCCAATCCCTTGAGTTCCCTTTACATTGTGCTTGTGGAAATGCTTTTACTTTCACTATTAAACATAGGCCTGAGTTCTAGTGTTGTTATTATTTGATTTTACTAAATGTTTAAGTGATTGCAGATCACAATCATTCTAATTTTTTTTTCTGACTACATTTCTTTTTTAAAGACTATGGGTCTCTATTATCCTTTCACTGAGTAATAATGTGCTGGACAGTTCTTAACTCGATTATAGTAGTTTCATTTCACCATGAGAAGCTACTCCCTGCATCAGTTAGCGTTACATAACTTGTTGCCAGCCAAAACATAATCACCCATGCAGTAATTATTATCCAATGGGAAGCTCTTACAAATCCAGGTGTTGACATTTTCTTTTGGCCAGACAGTGTACATACATACACACATATACAAAATAAACATACACAGAGAAACCCTGAGCAGGTGATTACAAAGCTCTGAAATCAGGCTACAGGGGATACGCGTGCAATCAACTAACACTTGTGACCATCCCACACCTGTCACACACTCATGTGAGTGGTAAGTAAAGCTGCCAGTTTCCATAGATACACTCCAAACCCTTCATTAGGTGGCAGTTCCAGCATCGTGACGGGACTAAATCATCCCATCCAGCTCAGTCTGTGACAGATACACAGGGGTTATCTTCAGAAAGCAGCGCAGAGACGGACCACTCTGACCCACTGAGAGTAATGCGGAGGTGATACAGACTCACTGGAGCCCAGGGAACAGGAACAGGACAAATTACACACAGATGAATCATAAATACACTGAAGTAATCAGTGGTGCAGAAATATTAACACGAGAAAGTAATGTATCATTGCAGTCATGTCAAAAGCACATGACCAATACTTGTACTTTTTACAGACCGCTTAAAAAAAGCCTTTATGGCATATTCATGTCGCATTAATGTTTAAAATCAAAAAAGACCTATCCAAATTTAAACATGGCCGTGGTAGTATTAGGATGGTGTAAATATGTGTTTTTACCTTTAATAAAGCAAACCATAATTTCTGATCTGTATCAGATAATTATTAAGTAGATTGTCTGGTTAGCTGTCCATAATCAGGTTTTGCTGCAAGTAAAAAAATCTAATCAAGTTAAAAACTAATGCTGTGTTTGTTCTAATAATTAATACGATGAAGCAAAAAGAAGAAAGCTAAATTTACATTACAAAATAAATAAATTAATTAATTTTTTTATTTTTCAAGAGCTACACACTTTTGCCATCTGCAGAGGGATGTTTTTGAAAGGTGGTCCATTTCTGAGTTTGAAGCATTAAACTGACGTTCTACTTAAGGAACATTCTTTAACAAAAAAATTGAAGTGATGGCAGACATCCTCCATTAAAACATGGTTTTAAGCTGTCCGAACATAGACAATGAGAAATTATTCCATGACTACTGTTAAAGAGCAGAGATCTATATGGCCCACCTCTAATATTTAACATCACAGATCTATAAGAGCCTTTAAATTAACTTCTTAATCAGTTTTTGTCATTCATTGCCTGCAAATTTAAACCCTCGAAGCAGAACAGCACATTTTTCAAAAAGCCATAATGACTATATTGTTATATTAAAATTTTAACGTTGATAAATTTGGGATTTTGCACTAGGCTCCCTGTTTTAGCTGCATAAATGCCCATTCAAAATAAATGTATTTTAGTAGAATATAAATATATTAAAAAAGCTTAGTTGAACGTTTGTCTAGAGTTCTCTTCTCTGTACGGATCATCTTCATACTAGGATACATACGGGGGGGATGGGGTGTGACGTGTGCAGGTGTGATGGATCACAGTATAAACCAATAGGCTCCTGAACAGGTGTGTTTTTCCCCTACAGACCACAAGGACAGCCAAGAAAACCTTCATTTACCCTGTAATGACCCATTTATTCATCTAAAACAGTGTGAAAACTGTTGCATAGCGTGCCTTTAAACAGTTTGATTTTTGCTAAATACACCCTCAAGTCAAACTTGAAAAAGGCTAAAAAGTTTTAGCTTGGCAAGTGCACTAGGTGATGTATGGGTTTAGGGACGGGGCAGGAGTGAGAGCTGATTGGCTGAGCTGCAGATGCAGCAGTGTGCCTCTGATAGAGGTGAAACCCAGATGGTTGGACGTCAGCAGGGGGAGGTATTACTGATCGACTGATCTGCATATTGTGATGTGTCCGCGTACCAAAGTACACAAACACATCATCCTTACCTATAGCACAGTCAAACCTGAGAGGGCGCTGCAGAGGTGAAAATGACCACAATAATATTGTTAAGGTTAGGAAATGCTTATACAAATTTTAAGCAGGACTGGTGTATTTCATGGTTTAGGGTTTAGAGGCTCTTTAATCAATTTGATTTTTGATTGTGCAAACCTCAGAAATCAGAGAATGCTGTAGCAGATATTGAGATTGAGTTACGCAGTACTGAAGAACTGCTTGCTGCTCTGTGAATATTACAGTGCGCTGCATATTTCAATTGAAAATTATGAATGAAGAAGGTTCCTTGGCAACAGAAATATGTAATCGCAGAGAGTCTGAAATGCCTTCAGACTTCAGCGCAAGTTACTATAGTAACGTCCGCCGTTTCATTTCTGTCCTATTGTGTTAGCATTCTCCTGTTGCTTTCAATATTCTCAAGGTTAATTGTTTGACCCTGCAGGCTTCGTGACCGTCCCGGCTGATCAGAGCAGCCAGGCCTGTATCAGAGGCTGCCTTCGCCTCACACACTCAACCACACACACTAAAACACACACAGCTCCACATACCTGTTTCTCTGTTCGCTGTTTCTCCACACTTCTGATTACATGTCGTTTGGGTCAAACCTGTGGGACGATAAGAATGCTGTAAGCATGCGTTTCTGAGTGCTAATCTCCTCGTGTAATGCGCTCATGCGCTGTTGATGTAATTTGCGTGTAGTGTGTTTTTAGTGTCAGCACCACTGAGAGAAAGTTAAGTGTGTGTTATGGAATGTTTTATAATTATTACAGTATATTACTCTTAGTTGGGAGTGTAGAGGAGTCTGTGTATTACGGACGGTGGGCACTAGGTGGAGCCTGTAGCCAAGCTCTGTGGAGGATCTGCTGCAGTGCTCTCAGTTCATTCTCTTACTCTGTTAGAACACATATTAATAATAACAGAGGTTCAGCACGGCACTCACTATCAGACACACTGTGAGGAACATTAATTAACATCATCTTTTAACAGGTGAACAAACAACTAACGTCCACATGAAGTGTATTAATTATAAACACTGTCTTTATGTCTTTTTATTCTATATTTTTACTTTTTCTCTCTCACATCATGGAGCCCACAGTCTCACCCTTTATATTTCTGAGAAGGAAAAAAAATATTCTCTCTTTTTCTATATATATTCTTTATCTCTCCCACGTTTTCCTTTTTTCTTTTCTTTCTTTTAAAAAGCTCATATATGCCTTTAACACTGGCAAACTTACTGTATACTTTTTCACAGTCTCTCCCCTACTTTCTCCCTCTCTATCTCTCCTTATAAATCACTCTTTTTTTCTCTTTGTCCTACTCTGTCCTTTTCTTTTTCTCCCTTTCACACCATTTCTTTTACATATTCTATTTCTCCCTCTTAATCACTATATACTTTTTTGTCAATTTCTCTCATTTGCTCAATTGTTTCCTATTTTTCAAATTTCCCCCATTTTCTCCTGTTTCTCTCATTCTCTCCATTTTCTCCTGTTTCTCATTCTGTCCATTTTCTCCCATTTCTCTCTTTATCTCCATTTACTCCTGTTTCTCCTATTTTCTCCCTCTTCTTCTATTTCTCATAATCTCTCCATTTTCCTGTTTCTCTCATTCTCTTCGTATTCTCCTATTACTCTCATTCTCTCCCTTGTTTTCTATCATCTCTTTTTTTTGCTCACTCTCTTCTTCTCTCCACTTTTCTCCCGTTTCCCTTTCACCCCATCTTCTCGTTTCTTACTAGACTAGACTTTATTTCTCTCTACACCATGTTTTCTTTCCATTTCTCTGTTCCCTTTTCTCTTTATCATCATTTCTCTATCCCTTTTTCGCTTTATTGCTATTTATCTTTATCTCCTGTTCTTTCTCTTCATTTCTACTTGTCTCCAGGTCTCCTTTTCTCATTTTCTCCTTTTCTTTCTATCTGGTTTTCTCTTCATTTACATTTCTCCGTCTTTTTTATTCCTTTTCTGTTTCTCTTTATTTCTCTCTACAGTTGTCACTTCCTTGCCCTTTTACTCTCTCCATCTCCTCTCCCTCTTCTTCTCTCTCATTCTCTTCCCAGTGTCTTCTTTCTCTCCTCCCTCTCACCATTTTTTCTCTTTATCTCACTCTTTCTCTCTACTTTCACTCTCTCTTTATTTGTCTGTCACTCTTTTACTGTTTGTCTCTCTCTCTCTCTTCCTCTTGGTCTGCCCCTCTATCTCTTTTTCTCTTCATCACTACCTCTCCCTCATTCACCCCCTGCCTTTTTTCTCTCTCTGTGCTTTAATGACACACAGAATGATTGAGCAAATTTGTTTGAACTGAAATCAATCACTGCGCGTTACACCCGCTCATTATCTGTGTATTTCTGCCTCTCTCTCTCTCTCACTCGCTCAATCGCTCGCTCCCTCTCTCACTCACTTGATTAACTCTGCTGGTTTGGAGTGACAGGCGGGCCCCATCACCCCAGATGATGCTGAGAGGAGACCACAGAGGGCCAAAACAATAGAACAGCCATAGACTGGCTTAGTGTCTCTCACACTCACACAAAGCTAAAACAGCCTGGTCTTTCTCTCTCTCTCTCTAAATTACTGTGTTCAAAAAATGTACTATATGTTTCATGCTTATGTAAGGATGAGATTAGGCAGACGTATGTGCAATCAAAACAAACGCAAAACGAATCAAAAACTAAAAAATAAAAAAAAATAATTAACTAAATTGTATACTCACAAGCCTTGGCAAAGAACACTGAAACAGAGAGGCTACTTATACACTAAAACAGACAAGAAACATCTGGAGAAGATAACAAGAGGGCTGAGTAACAAATGACATACAGGTGGAAGAACTAATGGCAATGTGAGGCTACAGAGCTATCTAAAACTAATGATCACAAAGAGAGGAAAAAAAACGACCAACACAGACACAAACACAGAGATGGGCCAGAAAGAGAAATACTGCCAATAGAAAACAACTCACTGGATCAGATAAACATTAACCTACTGTCACCATGCCTAATGTCAGACATAACCTAAAGCAGTGAGGTTGTTTGAACTATAATAAACGATAATAAAAATATATATATAAAATGCTTATCTGACAAGCTATTATTTACATTCCTCCCCTGTCTCTCTGTCGCGCTCGGTGTGACTTTAGTTTCCACCCGTTCATCCTTATAAGGGCGTTTTTTCCCAGCTGTGTCCCAATTCTCTAGCCGGGGCAGCGGTAGTGTATTGGACCGTGACCCTGATGACACGAGTTCGATCCCCAGTGAGGAGCGCTGTGTTTATTTATTTATTTTTTCCCTTTCTTCTTGGGTTAACCTGCTTTGAGATCAACTTTTCTGCAATTGGGTTCAACAACCCTCTGGGCTGGAGAGCTACTAGTCTGTAGCAATCCATCCCATTACACTTCATTTTCCAAAAGAGGGATGATTCACATCAATGCTCCAATTCATAGTAGAAATCCCTAAAAAAGTAGCATAAAATTATTTTTAAGACCCCAGCCTATACCTTTACATATAGACATAATTTGTCTTCCCCTCTCTCCTCCATCTCTCACTTTTTTCCATCTCTCTCTTTCTCTATATCCCTTTCTTTCTTCTTTCTCTCATTACACTTTCATCTCTCTCTTCCACTCTGTCCTCTATTTCTTGCTCTTTCTTTCACTTAGTCATCCATCTCACTTATTCTCTCTTTTTTCTTCAGCTCTATCTCTCCCCTCCATCTCTCTCTTCTTCTATCTCACCTTCTTTCATCTCCTTCTCTCTTCTTCATTACTCACTTTCATCTGTCTTCCCCTCTCTGCTCCATCTCTTTATTTTTCTTCCATCTATCTCTCTCACTCTTTCTTCCATAACTCTCTCACGCACTCATCCATCTCTCTCTCCCTCTCTTTCTCTTTCCTTCAGCTCTGTCTTTCCTCCATCTCTCTCTTTCTCTATATACCTTTCTTTCTTCTCCCTCATTACTCTTTCATCACTCTCTTCCCATCTCTCGTTTTCTTTCTCCTCCACCTCTTACTCTTTCTTCCATATCTCTCTCACTCACTCATCCATCCATCTCTCTCTCCCTCTCTTTATCTCTCTTTCTCTTTCCTTCAGCTCTGTCTCCCCTTCATCTGTCTTTTTTCCATCTTAATTTATTTATTCTTCCTTTTCCTTTTTCCTTTCCCTTACTCTCATCTCTTACCTCCCCTCTCTCCTCCATTTCTCTTACTCACTCATCCATCTCTTTCTCTCTCTCTCCTTTAACTCTCTTTTTTCCTCCATCTCTTTCTGCTTTATCTCTCTCCTCAGTCTCCCTCCCTCTCTTCTCCATCTATCTTACTCTTTCTCTCCTTTATTACTCTATCTCATCTCTCCTCCATCTCTCTCTCTCTCTCTCTCTCTCTCTTCTCTGGTCTGTCTGGAAGAGGAGAAATCTATTAGCTCTTCTTGGAGTCCTCCTCTCTGGCCTTCTCTCTTGCTCAGTTCACACTTGGCTCTGTGGAAATCTGTGCTGTGAAAAGCTGCCTATTTCTTTAATGAGCTTCAGCGGTGTTTGAGCGTTAGGCGTTCTGGCAGTCCTGCAGGTGCTAAGTGATTATTGCTTTGGACAGAATTCAGATTCACAGTTTCATGTGTGTCGTTTCTCACTCGAATGAGGTTACAGTAATGACGGGTCCGGCCTGCTGAGGAGAAGAGATTAGCAGCAAGACCTCAGAACTCCAAACTGCAGACTAAACAGTTATTTCCCCTTACAGTGAATCAAAAGAGGCCTTTATCATGCGAGCGGGATAATAGTTATCAGCACAGAGTTCCAACTGCTAAAGAAAAACGTGCAGACTGTTGTCATATCTAACTGAACTTAAAAGATAGAGCTTTAAAAGTTACTGGAGTAAAAGATTGCAGACAGACCTAATAATGGCTTTGGGTGTGTGTACTCTTCTCAGCTTGTGGGGTTTATGTAAAGTATGAACACTAAAAAGGCCTGGAGGACGACCAACACAAACTGTGCAGAAACAGATAGATAGAGATTCTGTGTCTTACTATGTGACCATCTACAACATGAAGCAGCTAGCTAGGACTGTCTAAGGATACATTCACATTACAAGCCACATTGCTCAAATCCGTTTTTTTGCTCAGATCAGATTTGACTATCTTGTCGGTTCAAATTCACAAATGTAAGTGAGCTGTATCTTTGTGTAATATGAACGAATCTAAAACGCCGCACATGCGCACATTAATACATGTATAAACGTCACCTGCTTTACCAACAACAAAAAAAATCATATTTTAGAGAAGACTCGTAGCTTTATAAAGGGAAATGGATGTGTTTGTTAGCAGCTCATATGTGGAGCATATCTTGCTGGAGTGGAGAAACAGCAAACAGCTGGTCTGAAGTTCATGCTCAGGAAGAGGAGGTGAAAAAGACCAGGCGGTTTGCTTTTGCTGTTTTTGCAGCTATAGATGTACAGCTGCACCAAGAGATGTGTGAGTATGAAAGAGAAGCATGTAGCGCATGAATAAAAGCAAAAAGACACATGAATTTCTATGTCATGTCGCATATCCATGGATCAGATACATATCCAATTTGGGAGCTCAGATCTGATTTGAAAAAATCAGATTTGGCATGTTCACACAGCCATGAAAAAATCAGACCTGAGCCACATTGAGCAAAAAATTAGATTCACTGAAGTCACTTCAGTCTGGTAATGTGAATGTAGCCTAATAGAGTGGACAATGAGTGATTAAACACAGTGTTTAAAAACTCCAACAGCACTGCTGTATCTCATCCAGTCAGACCACCAGCACAACACACACACTAACCCACATCTCATACACCACCACCATGCTAATCATGGTGTCACTGAAGGGCTGAGAATAATGACCCACCATCCAAATACACCTGCTGGTGGTCCTGTGGTGACCACTGAAGAACAGGATGAATGGAGGATAACTGTTATCAGCAAACAAAGTCAACTACTAAAAAGAAGAGAGAAAGAGAGAGAGAGAGTGAGAGAGAAAGAGAGGGAGAGAGAGAGAGAGAGAGAGAGTACTGTAAGACACAATGTTGCAAGACAAGGCTGTGTTATTGGCATTTTTGTAGCTGGTAGCTGGAGCTGTGCATGGGTGACTCTCTGTGCATACAGTCTATGATCCAGACCAGGAAAACCCAACTACAAATATGGCTGCTGGGCAAGGCTGCATAAAATAACCCATATCTGTGTAAAATCCTGTAAAATTACTCTACAATCTCAGTCCACATGCTGCTTTTACTTCAATCTCTCAGCTTGTCCAGAAAGGCATGTTGAAGTTATGTCCATCAGAGGTGTCCTAACAATTTTTTTTTTTTTTAAGATTGACCTTCAAATTAAATGTGAATTGGGCTGTTTGGACTCAAATATTACTCAAATATTCAGTTTGCCTAAGAATATAATCGTTGCTGTGGAAGCTAGTCGAAGCTCCAGCATGCCACAATACTCATCCCTCATCTGTAATAATGCCAGGCTGAGCCTAGCTTAACTCAGACAGCATAAGTAGCTGAGATTAACACTGTACAGATTGTTAAGGCATTGTTTGGAGATTATATAGTCCTTACTCAGCTAACACTGCTCAAAGCCTTACTGCAGCATTCACATGCTCTCCTCTGTCAATCAACACACACACACACACACTGGAAGCCCACTAACATGAACGAGCAGATTGGTTGACATTGTTTAAATGGTATAACAGTGGTATAATTTTATTATTGTTTTATTTATTATATATACTTAACATAGGGCTGCAAACACTCACACAGTGTACACAGTCTAAATATTCTTAACAATTAAAAGTTTGCTGCTGGTGGAAATGCATTACTATGATTATGTAAGCACATTATTAATATATCAGTGCATTAAAATTGATATGGGAATAATATAAGAATAATTTACGATCATTATTTCCGGGATAATCCATCATCCAAGCAAACCTGTTATGACAGATCTGAATATTACTAAATTAATAATGTGTTATGGTTAAAAGTCTCAATTGATAAAGAATATTAATCAGATTAATCACAAAAGAATTCTGTAACCATGATTATTGGACATTTTCTTCTCCTTAAGACTAAGTCTTTAATAATGAATATTTAAATGTGCAAAAAAAAATTATAGCAAAATTAAATTATAGAGATGGTGTCAGTTGATTAAAAATTAATCTAAAATAATTGTTTTAATCACAGCAATATTATGTAATTAATCATGATAAAAATAAAATAAATGCTTGTACTTCCTTGTATTTTTGGGAGAGGGACAAAAATAATAGAGAACACTAATAAAGGAAATGAACACTAGCTCCATATTCCACATTCAACAACTTGGAAGGTAAGCGTGCCAGCAGTTGTGTGAGTGAGTGAGTGAGTGCACACAATCCATAGATCATCACAAATACTGTTAAAAACACAAAAAATACCACTAAAAAAGTGCTAAAACCGTAAAAAAAACTGTTAATGTGTCACCAGTCTCTTTAAAATGAACCCATTACGGGAAAAAATTGCAGCCAAATTACGAGCTAAATATAAAACATTCAACGCGTAAAAGCTTACAGATTGTGCGTGCGCTACGCAAATGGCGCAGCACACTGTAGCCGACGCCGTGGACATTGTGACTGCTCAAAGAGCAGCTCTTTCTCCAGAGAATGTGGACATTCTCATCTTCTTAAAGAAAAATTGAAAATATAAAAATAACAGTCATTTTTGTCTAGCCTCAAATATGTTAATAGTTTTGGTACCTTAAGGAGCATCTTTCTCTCAGATAAAGTTAATAATATATCTTTGTTAAAGAAAAAAACTTGTCATTCTCAGGGACTGAGTCTTATTTTTCATGTTTAACTGTTATAGTAGGATAGAGTTCAGTTTGTTAAGGCTCTAATTGTTCAATTATTTTGTACATGACTGTTCCTGTATTTTTTATTATTTATTTTATTTTGCACATTGCTGTTTTAATAGTGCACACTGCTGCTACCAAAAAAAGCCACTAGATGGCATTACATATATATCTTAATCTTAATCTTAAATTATTTGAATTTGACCATTAGTGCCTAATGTGGTGTATTACAGATCACTTGTATCACTTTGCATCACTTATATCAAGCCCATCTTTTGAAATAAGATATTGTAAATTTGATGAATCAAACCAATGACTGACCATAGACTAATTTAAAACTGGCATAGGCCTCTCTGCTGTAAAAAAATCGATAATCAAATCGAATCGTGACCCTAAAATAACCCGGAAATAAAATCAAATTGAGGATTTAGAGAATCGTGACACCCCTAATAATTACATATATCAGAACACTTACAGTAATCCTCCTCTGGACCTGAACCTGGTCAGAAATGCTCTTACAGCTCATAATATGATTGATGTAAAAGCTCATTTGCATGCTGCAGGCCTTCTGCCACATTAATATATCAGTTATATATATATATATATATATTGCTCAGCTCTGAAATGTCTGTATAGCATGAAACAGAAATAGATGTAGATGAATACAGTGTGATGATCTGCACAGGAGGCGGTGTATATGCATTAATTAGTACACAGTTTCTGTAATGAGTGTGTAATGGTGTTGGCTGATGATCAGTAGGAATCGGTGTGTGATAATTCATGCTGGTGTACAGTAGGCTGTGTGTGTGTGTGTGTGTGTGTGTGTTACATAAGCACCTGAAGTGAAGATATTCCAGAGAAAGCTCCACTGATGCATTGTGTTTTCTATCCTGTTCTCCACAGTGAGACCACCCAGTGCGATGACTGGAGCTGGACTGTGATAACGGAGACACACCGGGGTGACTGTAATCCCCCTACAAACACACATCACATGGGGGGGAGATTAGTGTGCCGGCCAGGTGGGGGGCTAAGCTTCGGCCTCGCACACTGCAGCAGTTCAAAGAGTCTGTGGACACACCCCCTTAAACACTGACCTGAGACTGACTCTGCTTTTACAGGACAGAGGGAGAGAGAGAGGGGGGGGGGGGGGGGGGGGGAGAACGGGTAATGTGATTTAGTAGAGTGGGGAATTGTGGTGGAGTTGAAGAGAGCAGCTGTCTTTAGGGGTCCTGGTGAGACTGTGTGTATGTGTGTGTGTGTGTGTGTCATATGAGGACTGTAGGGAATCCCAGTCAAAGCTCATTAGCCTCACAGGTGAAAATCATTAAATATGAACTAACTGGCCGTGCATGTGTTGTGTTGTGCACACACTCTCACACACACACACACACACACACACACACACACACAAAGACACACATATGGGTGTGGGTGGAGGAGAGATACAAAAAACAAAGCCTTTATAAATAGGCGTTTGGAGTCGAGCTGAGTGTTTTATATAAATCCAAGCCAACTATTCTATTAAATTATCCTAGAAGAGCTGATTTCTTACTGCAGGACTCTTGCGGCACAAACAGACACACTCACACACAGACAAACATACACACTCACACTCACATGCAGACACACACACACTGGTGGACTCGGGCAGGTCAAAGGGCATTGGCAAAAAAAAAAAAAATAATAAAACAAGCATTTCCTGCCTGACATAAAGTATTTACATTCTAGGGCTCTGTGGCTAAAAATAAAAACATAAATGAATTAAATAGATGTGTCTATTGACAACAATTAGATACTATACTATATTTGACAGTACAAGAAAAAGTGCACTACATTACATTTAAACCAGTGTGTTGATCTTGAGGGCATATCATCACAATTTAATGAAAGAAGGGGCATCATATTGGGCAACCGATCCCTTTTTGCTAACGCAATATAGCATTTTGTCTCCTTTTTGCCATTCTAGAGGGTATTTTAGTGACGTTTTTTCAGCCATGGGGGTACCAAGGGGGCGGTTGCCCACCCAGCCCTCCCCCTAAGTCTGCCAGTACACACACAGCACATGCCACAATGTGTCCAAGAGTTCCAAGCACCTAGTAACACCATAGCAACCACTTAGCAACACCATAGCAGCCACCTATCAATCACTTAGTAACATTAAAGCATCACATTGAGAAACCATAGTTGCCACCTAGTAACACCACAAAAAACACCTAGGATCTGTTCCATTATATTGTCTACTATGCTTTTGTATATAGATTATACACACTGTGTTTGGATTTAAGTGATTGTTTCACGAATAAATGCAACTATAGGAAGAATTAGATGTATTTTTTTAAGATGATGAAGATGAAGTAAGCGTACAGTGTTAGCAACCTTTAAAATGTCAAGCATGTCCTTTCCTGGCTGATCGTCCGTATCTGGGGTCCATGAAAAATCCTGTTAATCCGATTTTGTGCCGTCAAATTGCTCTAAAGTCATTAAGTAGAAGGGGTGTCAGGACATTGTTGGACATTGAGTTTATTACCCCAGAGTCCTCTCCTTTCTCAGACTGTTTTATTCCCCACCAGCACTGCGGCTCTGGCCATTACAGAGTCTGCTCCATGTCTAATACTGCAGCTAAATCCTGTGGTTTCTCAATAATGAGAGCTACGATTCAGCTCATGAAGGACAGGATAATTAACCCTTTACATCCCAACGGCCTCTGCTGCGCACTTAGTATTACGCTGTAGTGGGAGCGGGCAGTCTTACTTTACTGATCTAAATTCTGAATGAATTCTGAACTGAAATATTTAGTGTTTTTTGTTTTATTAATTAGGCAGATATGTATTTACATTATTTAGTAGAATGGTGCATTACAGGCAACCTGTGACTGTCATTTTTACTTGGATATAAACAGTAACATTATGGAATTTCTTTATTTTTTACCTGACTGATCTATATTACTGAGCATGTTACAACTATGCTGGATTAAACCAAGATTAATTAAAATAATAAAATTAAAAAGAAAAAAGGAATGTCACAACTTGGTATCCGTTATTACTCACTTGTATTGTTTTTCAGTGAAGCAAATAAAACAACAAAGGTTTTTTCCTTTAAGTGCAGAATAAGTTCAGACAAAAGCTTTATATAAAATCAAATGTAAAAATATGAATAATATCATTCATTATGATAAAAGTCATTATGTAATTGATGGTGTAATTAATTTGGTAAGATTCAGTAAAATTCCACATTCAGTGACTTTGCTTTTAAATACATTTTTTAATATAAAAACAGTTCAGTTTCTACTTTGAATTATGCAGTTACCCATATGATTGATTTAGTAACTACTATAAATGATTTAGAAATGCTCATAAAATATTTCAATATTAGCAATGGATATCTCAAAAATTAACCAGTAATCAATCAATCAGAAGTTCCAATTAATTCTTCAGCAACTACTATAAATTACTCAGACCTTCCTATGAATTAACCAGTAACTACTATCAATTCTTAAGAAATTCCTATAAATTATTCAGCATCTGATATAAATGACCCAGAATTATTTATAAATTTACCAGTAAGTACTACGATTATTCAGAAATTCATATAACAACTACAACAACTACTATTATTAACACAGAATTTCCTATGAATTAACCAGTAACTATACATTATTCAGTAACTACTATCGATTATTTAGAAATACCTTCCAATTACTTAGTAACTAATATGGGTAATTTAGAAATACCAATGAATTACTCAGTAACTACCAGTAATTCATATGAATTATTAAATATCTATTACGACTTAATCAGAAACACCAATTGATTATTCAGTAACTACTGTAATTTATTCAACACAATCTTTACATTATTCAGCAATCATACCAAAACCAATAGAAGGGATCTAAATATATATTCTCTTAAAGTCATAATAAATGTTTAATTATTAATAATTAAATATTAAAAGCAAGTCCACACGGGACACGTTAAGCATTAGCCCAAATATGAAGGTCTTCAATTAAATAGTTGTGTAGGCGTGCAATCAGTTGGTTTCCATAGTTGATTAAAAAGAAACTGTCAGACTTTGCCAGGGTCAAATAATTATGACTAGGTAATCAGGACAAAGCATCGCTAAAATAAATCTCCAATCTCCAGGATCTTAATTCATGTATCTGTGGGATGCACTATATCTTGCGATACACCTGACAACATCCTACAACATAGAACACCTACAGTAGTGCTGTAAAGGTGAAGAGTACCAACAGTATAATTTCAGTATAATTTGCACAGCTATTAAAACCACAAGAACTAAATGATCCACTTTCACTGATGGCTCTTTACGCAGACTACAGAGAAAATGGGTGAGATTTAGTAACGCAGACGAGCAGAGTAAGAGTGTAAGAGCAGGACAGAACATCCCGTTCCAACGATTATCTCCAGTCCGCTTTTTTCACTAAGACGCCTCTCATTGATCTCTGTATTGATCAGAAGAACGTGGCCGTTCACAAAATTACTTCAGATGGATTTTTCCTCTCGTCTCTCGTAGCAACACCTCACTTCAAAACAGCATGAAGCTGCTGTTTCAGTAAATGGCATTTTATATATATACACAAAACAATTCATCTATTTCATTGCCTTTCTTCCTTTTTGAAGAATTTGTCTTGTTTTCTCCCACATTTTAAAAAGACTATGACAAAATAAAGGTATTTTAGTGCAAATAATAATAAAATAACAATGTTTACAATTATAAAACAGTATAAAAGAAATATGAGAACAATTACAATTGGTCTGATTGTGTGATTCAGGCTTTCAAACAGTATTTTGACTGAATATCTGTTTCAAGTTTTACTTATAAGATGAGGTGGAAAGGTTTTTGAAACCCTTCCAATTCATGATTATACAAAACCTTGCAACCATCTATCAACATCCAAGAAACCACCTGGAAAATCAAAGCAACCACCCAGCAACACTAAAGCAACCTGGGATGCATGGGATGCCACAGAAACCACCAAGCGATGCCATAGCAGCCACCAAGGAACGAAAAAAATTACTCAACCACTTAACAAAACCATGGGAATCCCCTGAGCAGCCACAGCAACCACATAAAAATACCACTTCTAGAAATTTGACAGTAACCATCTGGTATAATCTAGCAAACACTTAATAACCATTTATCAACACCACAGAAATCAACAAGAAAAATGTAAAACACCCACCTAGCAACACAGCAACCTGCTAGCGGCCACTTAGCAAAACCATAGCAACCACCCAGAAAGCTATAGTGACCACAAAGCAACTATTTAGAAACACACTATCAATAATTTATAAACTTCATTTCAACCACCTGGGATATTAACCAACATGATATTAATCACTTAGCAAGACCATAGGAACCACCTTTGACACAATATAAACCAACTATCTACACCCTATCAACCACTTAGAAAGACCATAGGAATTCTCTGAGCAGCCACAGCAACCACCTAAAACACCACTATCAATATCAATCACTTAAAAAAACATCATCTGGTATAATCTAGCAAACACTTATTATAACAAAGTAAGTTCCAACCCTTCAATGTGATTGGCTGAAAGGTGTTCTATGAGTGCCATTATCAGTCATTAATGCTTTGTAACCAAAGCTCTCCATGTATTACTCTGTTCTCCCATAGGAACCACCTGTGATACCATAGAAATGATCTATTCTACACCACATCAACCACTTAGCAAGGCCATAGAAACCACATGTAATACTACCGAAAACATATATCTACACCAGATGAACCACTTAGCAAGACACCATCAATCATTTGTTAACTTCATATCAACCACCTGGGATACTTTAGCAATCACCAACCAACACCATATTAACCACTTAGCAAGACCATATGAACCACCTTTGACACAATATAAATCATCTATCTATTCTACACCACATCAACCACTTAGCAAGACCATAGGAACCACCTGTGATGTCAGAGAAACCATGTATCTACACCACATCAACCACTTAGCAAGACCATAGGAACCACCAGTGATACCATATAAAACATCTATCTACACCAGATCAACCACTTAGCAAGACCATAGGAACCACATGTGATACTACAGAAAACATCTATCTACACCAGGTCAACACCTTAGCAAGACACTATGAATCCTCTGAGCAACCACTTAAAAACACCATATCAACCACTTATAGAAATACGATAGGAACAATCTGGGATACCATAATGTCTTATAAAAAGAGATTAATGTAGGTTTGAAGACAGAATAAAACAGGACATGACGACAGCTGTGTGTCTGAGAACAGAAGGAAAGCGTAGAGGAGGACAGAGCGGTGGAATTGAGTGAAGAGTGGAGAGGCTGGGGGAGGGAGGAAGAGTGGTACCTAGAGGAAGAGCAGCTTTTCTGTTCTTTCCCTTTAATCTCACAAAGAGCCTCTTTGTTGCTTTGTGCATGTACTCGAATAAAATGAGTGTGTGTGTGTGTGTGTGTGTGTGTGTGAGAGAGAGAGAGAGAGAGAGAGAGAGAGAGAGAGAGAGAGAGAGAAACACGACAGAGGAAAAATAAAAAAAGAAAGACAGGAAAGAGAGATCGAGAAGAAAAAATTGAGAAAAAAAAGAATGAAGATAGAACAAAGAATCTAGAATGAATGTCTAGAAGGTCTGGTGTCAAGATTTGGGGAGACATTTGTTTTATTGTGTTTTATTAATTTGTACTTGGTCTTCATTACAGGCACTTTGACAGCCCAACATTACTTTCCTGCAACCAGTGGCCCTAACTTTTTTAACTTTTCTGAACTCTGGTGCACTTTTCAACAGGACAATGCCTTAAAGAGAAAGATGGATACTTTGCCATGGCCAGCTGCACTGCTAGATCTATCCCTGACAGAAAATGTGTGGGAGGCAATTGGACACACATTCAACACTCCACCATTACCACAAAAAGTCTGGCATGCTGAGCTGCACACACAAAACTAATATTTTAGTTATTTTTTTAATAATTTATTGTTTATGGTAACTTTCAGAGAGAGAAAGAATATCAGAAGGCAGGGAGTGATAGAAATACAGAAATAATTCAATTCAAATTTTCAATTCAATTTTATTCATACAGCATTTTTACAACAAAATTATCCACAAATCACCTTTTTTCTTTTTTTTATAATTTTATTTAAATTTTTTTCCCATTTTCTCCCCAGTTTACACTGCCAATTACCCAACCCACTCATTAGGACTCCCCCTATCTACTAGTAATGCCCCAACACACCAGGAGACTAAGACTAACACATGCTTCCTCCGATACATGTGAAGTCAGCCACCGCTTCTTTTCGAGCTGCTGCTGATGTAGCATTGCCGAGCAGCATCACAGCGCTAACGTTCGGAGGAAAACGCAGCGACTGGGTTCTGATACATCAGCTCACAGACGTGCTGTGCTGCAGACATCACCGTAGGAGTGATGTGGGGAGAGAGCACCATCTACCCACCCGGAGGGAGCAGGGCCAATTGTGCTCCCTCTGAGCACCGGCAGCTTGATGGCAAAGCTGCATGAATTGGGCCCAAAAAAATCAACCCGACCGAGCCCGAGCCCGTGCACGTTTTGCCCGAGCCCGACCCAACCCGAACCATAAACTGTCATTATAAGCCCGAGCCCGACCCAACCCGAACCATAAACTGTCATTATAAGCCCGAGCCCGACCCAACCCGAACCATAAACTGTCATTATAAGCCAGAGCCCGACCTGCCCCATAAACTGGCTGTTTTCGGGCTGTTTCAATGAGCGAAATATGATCAGAATTATGTTAATTAACACTGTAACATAGAAGCATAGAACATTTATTTAATTAAAATGATTTTTAAGAACAGCTAAACACAGTGCTGCAAGTCAAACGCAGAGAAGTTCACGTGCGAGAGAGAGAGACAGAGAGAGAGAGAGAGAGAGAGAGAGAGAGAGAGAGAGAGAGATTTGCGTGTTCTGGTGTATGAGCTACTCACAGGTAAAGGTTCTCACATACTGTATCTCCTGTTTCTCTTTTATCTCCTTGTGTTCATATTCTAGTCCCATACATAATTCTGCAGCTCTCTCACTGTTTTCTGTCATATTTTGCGGATAGCGCGAGCGCTTATAACTAACACCGCAGACCGCAAAGGTGCCGCCGCGCTGTACAATTGCGGGAGTGAAAACTGCGCTTATAAATAAATGAGTTTTTACTTTCAGTTTTTGTTATTTGGTTCGTTTTCTTTAACAATCATAATTGGTTACTTAGCAATATTGTGATTATCACACCAGAGCTTTATTTAAAAAATATATATAATTAAAAAACAGATGCCTACATCTCAGACTATTTTCTGGAGCCCGACCCGGCCCGGCCCGAGGAATGCGGTGGGAAATCTCGGGCCTCGGGTCAGGTCGGGTTCGGGCAGACAATCTAAGTGATCTAATGAGCGGGGGTTCGAACCTGCGACCTCCCGCTCATAGTGGCAGCGCTTTAGACCACTCGGCGCTCCTCACAAAGCAGCTTTACAGAGAAAAACAGGTCCGCACCTCTTATAAGCAGTACCGCAGTGGTAAGGAAAAACTCCCTTACATTAAGAGAAAGAAACCTTAGGAGGAACCAAGACTCAGTCAGAGGAACCCATCCCCCTCGAACAAAAAGAACAGTACAGAGAGATAATGTGAAGCTATAGCTAATATAACAGGTACTAATATATGAATGTAAAAATATGATGGGCACATAATAGATAATAGAGAGCCATGGCTAATATAAAAACAGATTCTAGGTGTGATGGGTATATATGCACAGTGTTAATGTTGATCAGTGCAGGGTTGTAGAGCAGGAATGCAACACAGCAGGCAGAGACATGCCAGGCTGGGCAACATCAGGAAAAGGGTATCTTAATACATATAAAAAAGAAAGGAAGAGAAAACAAAAAGGAAAGAAAGAGAAAAAATGGGAGTTAGAAAGGTTGTGTAATAATTTGCTGAGTAGAAGGAGAGAATAGATAAAGAGAGATAAAGTAACAAAAAAAGAGAGACTGTGAAATGGAGGAGTAAAAAGACAAGAAGCAAAAACAGAATATAGAGAAATGGAAAAATCCCTTCTCCCTCTTTTCTCTTTCTTGCTCGTCTCCATTCGGAGTAAACGAGTGCTGGGCAGGTGCATGTCAAACAGAAGCTCTTTCAGTAATCAAACCTCTCTCTCCCTCTCTCCTTCTCTCTCTCTCTTTCTGTCTCTCTCTCTCTCTGAACAGGTGCAGGCAAATCCCATCTCTGGATGCCAAATCACGACTGTCTGCCAAATGTCACAAACACTCCAAAATCATATTTTCACACACTCTCCTCACAACAATATAATATGTTTGCATACACGTTTTTTTTTTGTTTGTTTTTTTTGGACACACACACACATACACACACACACACACACACACACACACACACATTCGCAAGCACGCACGCACACATACACACACAGGACCATCTATGCTTCCACTAACCTTTCCTCTCATTCTTTAAATATCTGTCTGACACAAAGTAGAGGAAGTAAAGGCTCTCCTCTGTTTCTATAGCTGTTTGACATTCAGCCTCCATCATCGGCCTCCCTGAGTTCTCCTCACTCCGCCTCTCAGAACAGAGGAGCTCGGAGCTGAAGCTGCTACAGCCCGAGCACAAATCCACCAAAACAGCGTTCACCACATCCACTGTTTACATCCAGCTCTGAACAGTGCAGTAACAGCAGACACAGAGCTTTTCTCCATTTGTTACACTGAGCAAAACTGTCTGAGCCAGATTCTGTGACAGATTATATTATAAAGATTCTTCCTCTGTGCACTTTTCCACCATTTTTGTTCTTTGCAATTTTTGATTTTACCAAATTGAAAACATCTGGAATATAATCAATCAATAGGAAGACCACAAGCCATCAAACCAAGCTGAACTGCTTGACTTGAAGTTATCCAAAAGCAGTGTGTAAGACTGGTGGAGGAGAACATGCCAAGGTGCATGAAAACTGTGATTAAAAACAGAGTTATTCCACCAAATATTGATTTCTGAACTCTTAAAACTTTATAAATATGAACTTGTTTTCTTTGCATTTTTTTGAGCTCTAAAAGCTCTGCATGTTTTTTGTTATTTCAGCCATTTCTCATTTTCTGCAAATAAATGCTCTAAATAACAATATTTTTATTTGGAATTTGAGAGAAATGTTGTCTGTAGCTTATAGAATAAAACAACAATTTTCATTGTATTCAAATATATACCTATAAATAGCAAAATCAGAAAAACTGATTCAGAAACTTAAGTGGTCTCTTAATTTTTTCCAGAGCTGTAGAATATTGGAGCTGATTTAGTGTTTAGCGGCAGGCTTTATATATATTTTTTACAATGTACTTTTTTTTTTTTTTTTTTTTTACAATACTATAATTACTTTGTTCTGGGTATTAGTTTAGTTCTGGGTATTGACGGCCCCTAAAGAGCTTAAATGACCAAAATTGATTTTTTTTCCTTAAAATTTGGCCTGGTAGCGTATATGTTAAATATATCTGAGGTCCAGTCTTATCTCTGCTAAGCTGGTGTGTCCATGGAAAAGGCCTTTCTGTGAAGGAAGCCGTTTTAATCCATCACCTGTGGGCTGTGAGTCACTGGACTAAATCCCTCTCTCTGACCCTCACGGCTCTTGACCTACTGATCTCCTGAGAGGAGGATGACATATTGTCATGGCAACTTGAAAGGTAATGTATTCTGCCCGGTGTGCACTCGCGACGAGAGACGCAGACAACAGCTCTATTAGAGGGTACAAAAACTGCTTCAGCTGGCAAGAACACTGATGAGCAGCTCAAAAGCAGCTTCTAATCAATTAGCCAGCCCGACCAGAGCCGGCTGAGGTCCAGCGAACTGGATAGGCCCAAAATAATGAAAGCGTTTCACGCTATATTCCTCCTGCTGCGCTTCAAAGTTCCCTCTTTCACTTTGTTGCTGCTTTCAGAACAGTGACTTTGTGGCTTGATGACTCATTGAGAGGTTTGAAGATTATTGACAAAGGTGTTTCAGAAGTACGACAGTGACGTACATCTTTGATCAGCTGAGGAGAACAGTTTTTTTGATGATATTATGGATAACTTGTAAAACAGTGCAATGTAAATTATTTACTTATTTAGTAATAATAATTAATATGATCACATCATACAATTCCTGTTTATTTTTTTTGTTTTACAGCAAAAAGCTCCATCTTAAAAATTTAAATAATCTAAATTCAAATTCTTATTATTTTTGTCTCTAATAAGATTTTTTATTTGTAAGTATGAGGTTATTTTGTTTATTTTAGTAATAATGATCTTAATCATTCTTACTGAGAAATGACAATTTACACTGAAAATAAACAGAAAAGGTCACACACCAAGGTATTCTGATTCTTTTGTTCAAATTTAAGCCAAAAAGTCACTGTTTTTTGCTTGATTTAGGTCTTACTTCACTCATTTGGAGACTTTGCAATTGCTTATATTAAGAAATCTTACGAAGAAACAATAGCTTACTCCATTGAAAGATTTTTGCTTAATATAAGCATATACATTTTAATTTACACATATTTTTTGCACTAGTTTTTGCCTTTCATTTTTTTTTTTGCAGTGTTCATACTGCAGATCTCCTTTTCCAGCTCGGTTTTATGTTTTTGGTGGTTCTTCCAAGTTAATTATTTTTGCATACAGCAATGGGTTCTTATTTTTGGCACACTTGGGACCTGTCAATACCACAGAATGGCACAACCTACTGGAAGTACTTAGCATGATCTGACCATTAGCATCCCTTCAGGGCCAAAAATCACTTCTAATTAACTTCTAATGGCCACTAGCATAATGACGCACCATTTCACAAGGCAAAAGTTGACTTTAGTGGATTTCCCAGTCACAGGATCTTTGGCATGTTGCAGAACAAGAGATCTGCAGCATGAAAGTGCTTCTGAAGAATCTGCAAGACTTGTGTGACTCAGTGTTTTCAACATGAGCAAGAAACTCTATTTCTAACATCTTGTGGAATCATGAGAGAAAAAAAGAAAGGCCTTACGCAGCTGTTATACTGTTCCTGTAAAAGTGTGTGGTGAGTGTATGTAGTACACTGATATGCCGACAGGATAGCAACTTGGGTTGTCGCATGACTTTTGCTACGCCCCATAGATTAAGAGTTAGAGCCGCTTGTCTAAAGAGCTGCCACTATAATCAGGAGAACAGCGGTTTGAATCCTGTTCATTTAGCTTGCCTTCAGCTACCGAAGCCCTAAAAGAGCACAATTGGCCTTGCTCTCTCTGGGTGGGTAGATGGTGCTCTTTTCCCTCATCACTCCTAGGGTGATGTCAAACAGTATGAGGCGCCTGTGAGCTGATGTATCGGAAACGAGTCACTGCGCTTTCACCCCTGAGTGCGCTGTGATGCTACCCGGTAATGCTGCATCAACAGCAGTTCGGAAAGTGGCGGTGTCTGACTTTACATGTGTTGGAGGAAGCATGTGTTAGTCTTCACCCTCCGGGTGTTGGGGCATCACTAGTGATGAGTGGGTAATAAAATAAAAAATTAAAAAATCTAAAGAAAAAACAAATTCGTGCCAGACGTTGCGGGTCACGATCATTACCCACTGTGCTGTCAACTGATAGTAATGCCTTTCATGACGTATTGCTGGTACACGTGTGGATACACTATGGATAAAGGAAATGGAATGTCCTATCCCTCTGGCATTCCAATAATTCATGTTGCCTTGCCATGAGCACACTGGCCAGCATTCAACCTTACTTACAAGATACGTGTGTGCGTTCCCAAGTCTTCCCCTGACTTCTGATACTATGATCTGATACCTCATGAAATATTAACACTAAAGTTATAAGAAAACTTAAATTTGTGTTAATTTATCTCTCCATCTCTTTCTCTCCATCTCTCTTTCTCTTCATCTCTTACTCTCTCCATCTCTTTTTCTCAATCTTTCACTCTCTCCATCTCTCTCGGGAAGAACTTGAAGGTCACATCATTCCTTTCAATCCTCTCAATCCTCAATCAACAGAAAGGAAAACTGCCTGTGAGAATATTGCAAATCTCTCTCTCTCTCTCTTTCTCTCACTCTCAATTCTCAACCACACACACACACACACACATACACACACACGTTCCACACTCCAGGGGCCTGGCCTTCGCCCCTTTGATCCCTGCATGCTGTTTGCTCATCATGTTCCTCTCCTCACATCAAACAGCACGCTGAGAGTAAGAGTGTACATCTGTGTGTGTGTATGTGTGTCTGTATGTACGTATACATCGAACAGCCAACAAAACACTCGGTAACAGCAGCTATCGGATGTGTAGAAAGGAATGTAGAACAGAGTTCAGGCAGCAGGAAATACACTGTGATTAGTAATCAGCTGTAAGACTTTCCTGCTTCTTACTGGTTCTGTAAAACACACCCATGTGGGGCCTGTGTGGACGGAGCAACATGGAACCAGAACATTTTGTCCACTGGTTCCATGTTGGCCCCACATGTGGATGTGGATGTTGATGACAGCCTCCATCAGGCCCAGTGATGGGACCAGGAGGGGTTAAACATACACCCCATTCTGATTGTACACTGCACATGGAGCTAAGATAGGACCCATGTGAGATAAAGGTGGGCTGTAATGATGGAGCCCACATGAAAGAACCCACTCAGACCTCATTAGTGTTCACCTGGAACCCACCAAGCCCACGTTCCACCCATGCTAGCCGCACATGTTGGTTTGGTTACTAATGATGGACATGAAGAAACCCCCAATATTAATATAAACTATATTTGGTTGATTCTCTAAATGTAAATAAGTGAACTGTTCTTCTAAAAAAACCCAAAAATAACCCTTTAAAGGTAGATGAACTATATTTGATTTGATATATTTGATTTTTTAAAACTGGCAAATAGGGCTGGGCGATTGGTCTAAAATAATATTACGATATTTCATGGTAGTTTCGCAATAACAATACACTTGAAGATATAACAAAACGGTGTAACAAAATAAAATTATTTTATTATTGCATATAATTTAATATGGCACACCTCTAACCGAGATATTAAAAAATTATTCTAAAAATGCACTTCTAATATCTTTCTATATACAGGATTAAAGTAAAATGAATGATACTGAACGAATATAGTCTGTCTCCAGTAGATGAGAACAGATTGATTTATCCTTTTGCTAAAAACAGTAAAAATTAGTACCGTAATGTGATAATTAGGGGTGGGTTATTTGGCACAATATTTCAAGGTAGAATACAATAATCACAATGTTCAAAAATGATACATAGAAATAATATCAAAATTAAAAATGATTTAGTAATAAGACGAAATTAATTAACACAAATACAAAAGGAAAAATTAGATACATATTTCTCTGCATTCTTTGTATCTCATGTACCAGAATAATACATATAGATTTCTAAGCTTGACATTACATTACAACTTTATTTAGTTAATTTTATTTACTTCAATAATTAACTTTAATAATTAACTTTTTATATGTATTATTAATTAGTAAAGGCAACAATATGCCGTTTTTTTTTTTTTTTTACAATTGGTCCAAATGTTAGACAAATTTTTAGAATAACTGTGTCTGGGTAAAATATGTATATATATATTTTATTAGGAATTAAAAAAATATATGTACTTTAATTAGATGTGCCTAAACCCTTGCATATGTATTTTTGTCATAGCAAAAAAAAAGCATATTTTTTTTACTTCCAGAAATTCAAGAAATATACATAATATTTTTAGCAGGGGTGCCTAGACTTTTGCATAAGAATGTATTTTGCAGAATAATCCGCAAAATACAGCTCTGAAATGATGCAGCTGCTTGAAGGTCTTGCCCTGACCTTTCGGTGATGATTATTTTCCCAGTTTAAGGTGGACATTCGGCCAATGTGACCTTCAAACCTCACGGGAGAACTGCCCATCAAATGAGGAAATAGTCCACCTCCATCCTGTGTGTGTGTGTGTGTGTGTGTGTAACATGTTCGTTCATTGTGAGCCGTTCTGTGACCTCATGAATGCAGACCGCAAACCTAGTAAACATGTTACGCAAGACAGAAGAACTCCTGGGGCCACGAGAGTGAGTCATACCTCTCTCTTACACAGACACACACACACACACACACACACAGAAAGACACAAAGACAGAAGAACTAAATATACAATCACTGATCCCATACGCTCCAGCTGAACATAAAACAAGCGCATAAAAACGTGAAATAATGATGAAAAGATGAGTTTCTTTGTAAACAGCGGATTCACAACTACAATCAGCACTGGGTCTTCATGCTAAAGTAAACACTCTCTGATTTAAAAAGAAGAAGCAGAACCAATCCTACATCTGAAATCAGAACCAAGCGCACCTAACAGGCAAACAATACAGAAAATCACAGACGCTCAAGCTCTACTGAATAACAATAGCCTTTGAAAAACCAACAACCTACAACCCAGCACTTCATGATTGGATGGAAACACAGAACAGATGTGGCAAAACATTACGACCACTCACAGATGAGGCGAATAAGGTTGATTATAAATTTGTAGCAATCAAATTTGTAACAATCAGATTTGTAACAGAAGTCAATGATCCAGAATGTCATGATACTAATAATGCACTCTATATATCTCCATGTGATACTGGGCAGATATAATTTGTATCTAGTAGATATATAATGGGAAATGAGAAGAGTGTGATTTTTCTTTTGCTAAAAACAGTAAAAAAATAGTTTCCTGATGTAATAATTAGGGGGGAGTAATATAGCACAATATTTCAGGGTATAATATCGTTCATGATATTCAAATATGTTGGAGATATTATTAGTATGATTAGTATAAGTATGATACGATATGGCACACCCCAACCGGAAGAAATTAATTAACACAAATAAAAAAGGACAATCATATGCATGTTTCTCAGCTTCCTTGTGTATTACTGCATATACCAGAATGATACAGATTTCTAAGATTGACATTGCATTACTTTAATTAGTTAATTTTATTTACTTTAAAAATACATATTTATTATTAGTTAGGAACGTTTTTTTAATAACTGGTCCAAATGTTAGATAAACTGTTAGATTAACAGAAAGTATGTATATATTTTCCAAAAAAGTATTTTAACAAATATATGTGATTTATTCAGGTGTGTCAAAACCTTTGCATAATCATTTTTTTCACAGTAAAACCCACAAATCTTCAATTTACTTGATTAGGATATTCTAGATCAGGGTTTCTTAACCTTTTTCGCTGTGCTATCACTTTTTAGGGTTCAGAATATTCCACAAACATCTCAATACCCAGACAGCAGGCATGTTTGGCCCGGATGACCTTGGGCATCACAGAATCCTTCTGGCAGGCGCACCTAAACTGCTGAATTAAGCCAAATCTGGGCTAAGGAGCTGTTAATAACAGTTATTAATAAAACAGACCCATCTAATTTTTAATAATATTGAATCTAAAAGTTATATTTTTTTTTTTTGCAAAAAATGAGAAACATCTCCACGGCCAAGATGATTTTGGATAGTGATTATAAATGTCCGAATAACTAATCTGCAGCATACAAATTAGGACTTATTTAAAGATTTTTAGTGAAATGAAGCCTCAGTGTGATTCAGTTCAAGCGATTAACTTGAAAGTGAGAAAGTGAGAGATTATTATTTTTTTAGTACGAGAAAAACTCCACAGTATGCTTTGCATCAGTGTTCTGCTGCAAGGTGTGGAACTGCTCACTGGGCACCTGAGCAATTACGATGCCTCTGGTCTCTTCAGAATCCATCCTGCTGCAGCTCATCAATAAAGATGAGTGAACCAGTTCTACTGGCAGCCAAACATGTCGATTCCACTGTTTCACAGATCTGCTATTGGATCATGTGCAGTTCAGATTTTGCAGCATTCAAAATGAAAGACATCAGACAAAATGAAAAGAGTCGACAAATATATATATATATATATATATATATATATATATATATATATATATATATATATATATATATATATATATATTATGGTGTAAGAAAATATCACCATAATTCTTTCCAAGACAAAAACAAAACGAAACCAATTACTCTCTATTTTTGTACAAAAGATTATCCTTGGATTGGAGCTTGGATTTAATATCCAGTTTTCTTCATGGGCATTCATTTACAGAAAAGTATATGGCATAGGACTATGACAGCCCATTCCCTTCACTTAAAATTAAAAAAATAATCCAGCACAGTCATTATTTTGAAATAGTATGTCATTATTTTGAGATACTATCTTATTCTTTTGAGGTAATAAATCATTATTTTGAGATATCAAGTCATTATTTTGGAATACTATCTCAATATTTTGAGAGAGTAAATCAATATTTTGGGATACCAAGTCATTATTCTGAGATACTATCTTATTATTTTGAGATACTATCTTATTATTTTGAGATACTATCTTATTATTTTGAGATACTATCTCAATATTTTGAGATACTAGCTCATTATTTTGAGATAAGATGTTTGCTTTTTTGGGGGGGGGGGCACAGCCGCACTCTTAAACACGCTAAAATAGTAGTCCAGTGTGTTATTAAATTAGTCGCTTCTCTCCAAGGTCATGAGGCTTTCTTTTTTATATTGTGTGATTCCTCTGAAAGCACCAATATTTCATGATTTGTAAATCCATGTGTGAAGCAGTCCTCAATGATGGTGTCAATTTTGGGTCTTTGTTTCAACTGCTTTCCTAACTTTGTGCAGTCAACTTGAATCTCAAAATAGTGACTTAATATCTCAAAACATTGAGATAGTATCTCAAAATATTAAGACAGCAGTTTAATTAATAATATTTCTTAAAAATGTGCTGGGTTACTGTTTTTTAGGTGGTGGGAACGGGCTTCCATACAGGGCAACAGACACGGTGTTCTGTCAAGTTGTGCTACCTTGTCGAATCGTGCTACCCTAGTAGTATTTAAATTTAAATTAAGTCAAAAATACAAAAAAAGCACCATATTAGAAAATAACACTCAGCAGAAGTCTAGGTAGGAAATGCGGACAGGCTAAATTAGTGTATCAGGTAAAGTTAAAAGTTAAGGTTATACACGTGATTAGAAGTTTTATAGTTTATTATGTTAAACTGCTATTTACAGCTAAAGACCAGTTGGTAATCTAGAAAAAAAACAATACCATATCCTCATTATCCTGGTATGTACATGCTGTACATAATATACATTTAGCTCACTAGCAGAAGCATTTAAAGGCTTTTAACTGAAACAGCTAACTAACTAGCTAACTTACATACAACAGAAGAATATAAAGTCAGGTTACATGCTAAGCTAGCCAACAGGCTAAACCGCAGGTGCTAAAAACGATGAGACCCTTTATATCTGCTTTCACCGCTGTCAAATTAAATCTATTTAATATTAACTAAAGGTTTAGTCTTTAAATTCCAATTTCTTTTGTATTTTACAGGTTAACTTACCTTAAAATGTCTCAATAATTAATCTGAAAGTTTCCCCTCCACTGAGAAGTTGCCATGTCAACTCTGTTAAGCTAGGTAATTTAGCTATCTAAATTTCTAATTTAGTTAATAATGTGGAACTCATTATATAAATGTATTACACACACAGTGATCTACTTTAAGTGTACTTTATGAGATGTGCATTTCATTTTCCAGCAGGACTTGGCACAATGCCCACACACGGCCAAAAGTACCAATTGGTCTTTAAAAATATTTTTTTGACACTGATTTTCGGATTTTCATTTGCAGCAAGCCATAATCAAACAATAGAAGAAAAAAGCTTAAAATAAAATTACTGTGTGTAATGCATCTAAATACGAGTTTTACATTTTGAACCGAATTACTAAAATAAAATAACTTTTCAATGATACTCTAATTTTTGAGATGTCCTAGTAAATTTGTGTTTACTAGATTTATGAAATACCCAGTATATTTTATAATTCAATGCAGCCAATAGCAAGAAGCTGTTCAAATACATATGAACTTTACTGCCGTTCTTGAGTTTGTTCTTGCAGGGCAGGTAATCTGTCAATAACATTTGCCCCAAGAATGCAAGTCCCCTTTTCTTGTTCTTAATATTAAAAACACATTTTAGACGTCTAAAATGTAAAAGAAAAATGGACATGCATTCTTGGGGCAAATGTTCTTGACAAGTTACCTCTAACCTGCAAGAACAAACTCGCGAGAAAGGCGGACCCTTTTGTAATGCTAATTATCAAAGAGCGTACGATCAAACTTACGAATAAATGCATTATCTAAGAACATCTTTAAAGCCTAGAAGTATAAAGTCTTCTTAATATAAAATGCATTGCAATAAATAACCTTAACCTTTTGCTTCTCATAAAACGTGTCTTTATAATTTTGCTTTTGTAAGAAAAATCATATCATTCACAATTTCATCCACTCAACAAAACACCACCACGCACTTCATTCGACTTAACCTGGGCTTTATTGTCAGATTTCTGTGGGAACTGTCACATATCCCCCCTCACACTTTAATAATATTTCATCTTTTTTTTTTTTTTTTTTAGATTTCCAATATTTTTCATTCTTTGTCTGCCACCAGGTTGGACTAGAGCTCTGGAGGGTGTTCAGTTCAGCCAGTGGACTGGGCATCGGAGACCTGTGCTCCGGACAAGCCAGGACTGCAGTACTGCAGCCTTGCCCGAGAGCCATCCTCTTCATGGAAGAGACGAAGCAGTATATTCCCAAAGGAAGGCACACCTTTTAACTTGTGGTTTTAGGCCTTAAAATAGTCTGGAGTCTGTTGGTGCGGTTAGAGACTGAGGTTGAGGAGATCGGAGCTGGGCAGCGACTCCTGCTCTCTCTCTGTCCAGCGTGTCTTGGAGCTGAAAAAATATGACACGGTCACAGCAATAATGGACTGTCATTCGCTCATTAGTGAACGCTACACTGACGAGCAACCAAAAACGAACTCTTCCATTACGCGAAGCACAAAGTCGCTTCACCACAAGAACTGAAAACAAAAACTAACAAAACAGGATACAAAAATAATTGTCTGTTGTTGTACAAATAAAATAATAATAATAAAAAAAAAAATCTACAATGGGAGGCAAAACATTTCATAGTATGAAAACAAATGACACAAAAGCAGCGATAATCATTACTGAAGTCAACAAAAACAATAAAATACAAAATAAACAAAAACAGTGCTTAGTTGAGATGGAAGCCATGGATGCTTCCGAGTGAAGACTTGTCCGTTACTTGTTTCGGGATGATTAGTTAAACAGAAGATTTCTCTAAACCCACCATTCCCAAAGCCTTTGAGTTACCCAAAAACTACATACCACAACCCACCCTCCTCCCCTCCCTCAGAAAAAAAAAGAAAAAGGTAATGCGGGGAAAGAAAATAAATAAATAAAAAAGGCAGTGGAAAACAAAATGCAATCTTTCTGTAGCATCCAATTGATTTGCAAGAGAACCAGTAGAACAAGAAAATGAAGGGCCAGAAGCTGAAAATCTTTTAAAGAAAAGAGATTCTAGCTACCCAAACATCGAAACAGGAACAAATGAGGGTACAGTGTTCATGAATAAAGAATGAAAAACAAACAAAAGTGTAAACACAGCACAATAAATAGGTAAAACAGCAGGTTTCCTCACCATGCACAAAGCAATGATTCTCAAAACCTTTTCTTCTGCTACACGGCTCACGCACACAATCTCTCTCTGCATTCTTTTCCTCCTCCTCTTTCTCCTTCTGCTTTTGTCATTCCCAAGTGCAAAACATCACAAATGAACAAATCTGTTTTCAAGTAACATATATACAAGGTTTTGGGGGGTGGAGCAGAAAGGTTTACAAATAGGCAGTTACTGTACATTGAATATTCACCATATTCTTAATTTACATATGAATTATTTTCTCTTATTAACAGTAACGAATATATATATTAAAAATTGGGGGGTGAAGAAAAATTATATTAAAGAGATGAGATTCACTGTCGAGGCCTGACAGTTGCTGTGGAAACCCGCTGTCCCTTTGCATTCCCGAAAGCAATTTGGTGCACAGCACCAAAAGATGGACTGGGCGAGGAAAGTGTCGCCCAGGCAACGGTCACTACGTCACTTCCATAGCGACTGTGTTTTCCGCTAGACTGAGGGACTGCTTTTCCGGTTCGCGATTCTCCCTGTAAGAAGAAGACCAAAAAACAAGAATAAACAACGTGTGAGTAAAGCAATGTTGTTGTTCTAAGTAAAATGCAGCACAGATATGAGCAGTGTAAAAGGTGGCACGATGAAAAGTCTAAGCAACATCATTCCCAGAAGATTTCTAATGCACTCTTGGACAGCTCTAAACCAAAAGAGCAGGTGTGAAAGAAAGGTGCTGCAAACTACGGCCTGAACCATACCACAAAAAAATTTAGAGAAGTTCTGATCAACTATATCATGATTTGGTTAAACATTAGAAAGAAAAAAAAAAATGATCCAAAACCTCAATTTCTGTATCTACAACGTATGTATCTACTGTATCTGTAAATTATAAAGTAAAATAAAATAAATCGGAGGGTGATCTGTTACTCAATCGGCTGTATGTTTTGTTTGCAATGAAAAGAGTCGGAATCTGGCAAATAACCACCCAATGCACACTTTTACACAAACAAACTCATGTAAAATATTGGAACACAGCCCACATAGTTGATAACAGAACAAACCAAAGCTCTTTATTACACTTGCTGAACTGCAGTGTGACACCAAAACTAACCAGATCACCTGTATTCAAATGTGCAACCAACCTGAACATTGTTTTGTACTTGGGTCTAGACTTTCAGGTGTTCAAAATTACGGCCACGTCCAAAAATAAACCTCCATTAAACACCTCACAAACAAGGCCACTCTAAAATTTTTACCCATCATCTGTATTGTACTGGCTTTATAATTTCACACAGAGCTTAGAACATAATTTGATGCAAATTGAAGAATCCCAGTGCTTACGACATACCATAGAATTTGCTTTACATGATCTATTATGAATAATTAGGATGTGCTGCAACTTCGCAACACTACAGGATTCCCAATAATGGTATATTTATGATTCCAAAGGACAACGTTCGCCAAATGCGACCCAGTATGCATACAAGAGAGTAGCTGTGTGGACTCACCCAGGCGTGACTTTGGGGAGCTGACAGTTGGAAGCAGCGGCTGCTAGTTTTAAGGCAGCGGGCGGTACGCCGCCGAGACTTCTGGGAAGGTGGCGTGCGATCTGGGGAGTCGCCACACTCAGACGCAGATTGTTCCCAATCAGAACCTGAGGAACCGCGTTGGCAGTATTGTTACCATGGTTGCTGAGTGGGTTGTGTGCATTGTGGACAGAGCCTGTGGTCAAGCTATTACTATTAGTAGGGGGTAAGATAGGTGGGGGAGAGGTCATCACTGGAGATGGGCTTGGGAGGATTGAAGCTGATGATGTAGCAGAAAGTTGTAAGCCCTTGTAAACTCCTGGAAGACAAGAACACAGAACAGGATGATTAGATGAAATATACAAAAACAAAATGAGAGCAGAATTTATAGGATCTACATGTATTTAAATATGTATGTATCTAAATGAAATTCCATGCATCTTTTAATAAATTAATAAATAAAGCTGATAACCTTGATAAGTATAGTCTTATATGGACTATATGGACAAAATGTTTTGAGACATCTGCTCATTCACTATTTATTACAAAATAAAGTATTGAACGTCTCAGGTTTTACCTCTTTGTGTTTGGACCACAAAAAACAAAATTGTACAGATAAGTAGATACGTTTAGAAAGAGTGTGAAGAGTTTTTTCTCTGAGATTTACAAAAAGTAATTCTTCAGGTCCAGATCCGGCTATTGATAACCATTTTAAACCATTTCTGGTGCTCTG
The DNA here is from genome assembly GCF_023375975.1 of Astyanax mexicanus. NCBI lineage: Eukaryota > Metazoa > Chordata > Actinopteri > Characiformes > Acestrorhamphidae > Astyanax > Astyanax mexicanus. The sequence continues at coordinate 36,072,752 of NC_064422.1, forward strand.
TTTTGAGGTCTGCTTAGACTACAAACCTGAGGCCTGGAGGATACCATTAACTCCACTTCCCAGAACACCATCCTCTTTGACTTTGAGAGTCAACAGCTGGTCAGAGGTGACTAGAGCAGAGGCAGCAAACTGAGCGCTGGCTGAATCCAAAGTCTTGGACACAAAAGACTGTGGAAACAGAGAAAATCTTAATTAGTAACAAAAACATTCTCCCTCAAAAACAGATGATGAAAACAGAAGACAATCTCCCTCTCACACCTGTGTATTGTTGGAGGCATCGCTGGCCTGCTGCTGGATCTGCTCCAGCTGTTGTTTCTGCATTAGAGCCAGCTGTTCTTGATGCTCCTGGTACTGCTCTGCAGTGAACACTGAAACACACAAACTGCACTCAGTATGCAACACAAACAAATATCAATAAAGACTGTTACACAGGAATTACTGCATGTTTGTGTACTTCATCCTCTGAAAAGCAGTGTGTGTCTGACGTCTGTTTATGTATCTGGCCATCTGTTACTACTGTCCATCTGTGCTTTTCAATAAATAAATAAATAACCTGTACATAACACAAAACCCTGTATTCCAAGCCCAATACATTTCAAAATTGAGATTGAACAAGCACTAAAAAAACAGAAGACATCCACACAAAACACTGGGATGGTCTACTGCAGGGGTCAACAATTAAGTTTGTCTGCGGGCCAGATATTTTCCAAGCGGTCACAAAGCAGGTAAACCCAAGAAGAAAGGAAAAATTAAATTAACACACACACACCCCACTCCTCACGCAGGATCAAACCTGTCTCTTCATGGTCGCTGTCCAATAAACTACCGCTGCCCCGGCTAGTGAATTGGGACACAGCCGAAAAAAACAACAACAAAAAAAAAAAAAAAACGCCCTTATAAGTAGATAGGGAGCCCAAAAGAATGGGCGGAAACTAGTCACACCGAGGATGTTAACTACCTATTATCAAATACATGATAAAATTTGGGAGTATTTAAGATGCTAACTAAAACAGTCTGTCCAGTAATCATACAGGAATATGGTCAGGCAAATCTCACAACATCGAGTCAGGCCAACTGCATATCCAATGAACTAGGTTTTGGTTAGTGCTTGTAGTAAGTTTGCTCCTCAACCCACGCATTAGACCAAATATAACAAAAAAACAAGTATACGTAAATCAATTGTGTAAAACTGTATATCTTAAACCCTCTAAAAAGTGTACATTAATCAGCCCAGCACACTGAGAATCAGCAAGTACCTCTAAGCTCAGGTTGATTTAACAAAGAAAAGCACATCACCTTGTGAGACAATTCACAGAATAATAAAAAATCCTTGCACAATAACAAATTACCAAATATTGCCTGGTAATCTTCATGCAGCACTAGACATGCCCTCAATTAGTAACAGTGTGTATATATATGTATATATATGTATATATATACACATATATATATATAGGCATATTTCATGACTGAGCTCAAACTGACTGTGAAGTGAGTAACAGCTCATTACTCTCACTCACTGTGTTTCTGTTCCCAGCACTTTGTGTAGTACATTGTTGTAACAAATTACAGACTGGTCAACAACTTATAACTGTAGGTAATAAAACTCCTGGAAATTTCTACACTTAAAAATATAAACAATCTTGAAAGCAGTACATTTTGTATTTGTTATGCTATATTTACAGAATTTACTTTTATTTATGTTTAGTGTTAGATTTTTGTTGTTACTTTAATTTCTGTAAATGTTGTCCACCCTCCCTCACACAGCTGCTACAAGACAACATTAAAATGCTTTCTGCAATCACATTTCCAAAAGAAGAGTTTCTAGAGAGTCACAAATGCAGACAGGCATTTATAAAACACCGCCACCAACACATCTCTTAAATGGAATACAAACTAACAAAGGCACAGGGGAAATGCTAGAAATCACTACTCTTGAAAAACACAACAAAAAGGCAACATGCTTAGAAAGCAGGAACAGATTAATACACAAGGGGTTCAAGCACCTGCCAACATGTTCTGAAATTTAAAAGCAGTGTGTTTACTTGTATTATGCAGTGGGGCTTGTATAATAAAGTCTTGAAGCCCAGCATTCATGAGGTTATGCTGTTGGATCAATGATTGTAGAAAACACTGACAGCACATCCCTCTAAATTTCCCATACCATCTCTAGTGTCCAATTACAACAGTTAGGTTTTCCCTATGCTAATAGTTTAACATATGCAGCACATAGGCAAAAGTGTAAACAGTTACGTTCACAATGCAGATGTGATTCCAGGACAGTAGTGGTTTGTGTGGCGCAGTGGATAACACCACTACCTGCCAGTGGGAGACTGGGGTTTAATTCCAGGTCTTGATGACTATGCTGCATTACTCCTGCATTAAAAGAGTCCATGCCATAAATGTCAACTGTAAACCACCAGTTGGTTGTCTACATGAATGTGTGACCAAACAGCAATGCTACCTTAGCCTGGTAGCAAATTTAACACGAACAACATTGTCTTTATTCTATAAAAGAAAAGACAAAGATACACTGATATCCATGACTTACATAGTGGTAGAAGAATTAAAACCCAGCACACCATTAACTCACTTTACTTCTTTTTCCACATTTTACCCTTTCATTAATTAAAGGCCACAAATAGCACCACATGCTTTAGTCATCTTTAACCTACACACACACACACACACACACACACACACACACACACACACACACACACACAAACACACAAACACACACACAAACACACACAAACACACACAAACACACACAAACACACACAAACACACACAAACACACACAAACACACACACACAAACACACACAAACACACACACACAAACACACACAAACACACACACACACACACACACACACACACACACACCTCACTGTATCTACAATATCTCAGTGCATGTGTCAAAGCAGACACGCACAAACCACACACACAGCCACTCAAGACATAGTGCAGCCATACAAAAGAGAATAGGAAAGAAATTAATTTTCTCCACCTACACAGCCTTCTCCCTCTCCCATGAGAATGCCCCGACACAGCAATTCAAACAATACAGCTTAACACCTTCTCAAATGAGAACGTAATTATAGCACCACCCACACACAGTTAATATTGTACCATGCCATACTGTCAACAGCTAAAAACCAAAGCCAGATTTCTAATGAAACGGCTGGGTTCAGTTCTGCTAAGTTCAACTTTCTCTCACTATTCTTCTCCAGGAGAGGTGGCATAAGCTCATCAACTAAAATAAAAGCGAATTAACTGCGTGCATTTTAGCACATTTGCCCACATGCTCACTTACCGGCTGCAGGCGTTACTGTAGCAACTCCTCCGGCCGGCGCGTTAGTGCCTGATCCCGCCGCAACGGTGGCGGCAGCTTGGCAGGAGCCCCTGCCCGTTAGTGTCCGTGGTTTAAAGTGTCTCCATCGGCAGGCCTTAATGTTGCGGAGAATCTGCCTCAGATGCAGGGAAGAGGAGGGGCAGGGGGATGAAGCTGGCGATGAGGTGGGCGCCACCGTAGAGTTACTGTTGAAAGTGTTTCCTGGGTGAATTGAAGAAGCAGCAGGTGATAACTCTTCTGAAGTTGAATCCAGACTGTGGAAAACGTTGTCTAGATCCGAGTGGGCACGGTCCAGGAGAACTCTGCACATTGTGAGAACACTGATGTTAGATATCTGGTGAACAGCAGGAAAATGTGACTAGAATACTAAAGAAAACTAAAGGCTACTCAGTACTCCTGTGTGACGCTCACCTCCCACCTCGTCCCACTCTTCGGCGTGCGAAACCGAGACAGCGGTGCGGTGCCGACAGGCTGGTGAGAGAGTACCGGAACCGCGGGTCACAAGACCCACCTTCAGCCTCACTACACCACGGCCAACCACCTCTCTGATCCAAACGAGCCTAAAATGAGTAAACGAAGGGAGACAAGAGCTTTGTGAGAGTCTGCAAATGTGAAAATAAGAGGAAAAGCTGTTTAAGAAGAACTTGGTTGGAACTTAATGCTTTTTTACAACTGAAAACAACAAATGTGTTGACGATTTTTCTATGTAACGTTTTTAAATTATTTTTTTTTTTTTTGTGGGTTTTCAAAATAGTCATATGTACTATTTCTATGCACTGTATATTTCTACTATATTATTACTATGTTTCTATGTACTCTATACTGTATATTCCTAATTTCCCAGAGGGAACACTTCCGAAGGGTTCAATAAAGATCTATTAATCTATCTATATGAAACTAGTGTACGACCATTCAAAAAAACTAAAATAAAAATAAATTCAATCTGATTGGATGAGCAGAGGGAAGACTTACAGCACGGTAAACACAGCCAGCTTTCCTCCTGAAGGCAAATGGTCCATCAGGATCATTGTCCTCCTCAGCCTCCGACGACCCAGAATGCATCTGGGAAAAATAATAAATAAAAAAATGAAATCAGCATAGTACCACAAAAATACATTGTGTTTTAGGGCACATTAATGTATGAGATCTTAATAAGACCATAAAATTTTATAAAGTGAGGGTTGTCAAAAAATTCAAATCATCTAGATTAAAATAAAATGTAGACTTATTTTTATATCATAGGCAACGATATGTACATACCTGTGAGAACGGATCTTCATCAGAGCTGGGAAAGTCATATTGGTTGAGGTCTTTTGGACTGAAAAGGGATGGGCCAGACTGTTGTGGCGTGGAGAACGGCTGGGCCTTCGGTTTCTTCTCATATTTCCTCTTAGTGCGGGACACCTCTGTCTTCTCCGGCTAAAGATAAGGAAAATAGGACAGAATTAAAACTAAGACAAGACTTGTGGACAAACATAAATTCTTTAAATCTTGCCATGCTTTTACAAATATTCACAACCCAGTAGGTCTGAATGATGCATAAGGCAAACCCTTACCTTAATCTTAAAGTCCTTGGGCTCAACATGGTCTGTGTGGCGGTACTGGTTGCTGCTGACCAAGGGAATGATGGGAATTTTGTAAATGGGCTTGGCCATGGCCAGTGCCTCTGCCATGATATCAACACCAAAGTCGGACATGCCATTCCTGAGGACAGACCAGAAAATTGGTTAGAATTCTTTCAAAAATTCTGTTGATTTCATATATAAGCTTACACAAGTCAGCAGATAAACATAAACTCTTTTATTTCCAGTTCTATTGTACTGAGACCAGCGACTACTCCTGAATCCCTGCAAACATCATCTTTTATTTAGAATTCAACTAGCCCATCTACTAGTTATTCAATTTTTAAAAAGTTTGAGACAGCTGTTTTAAACTAATTCTATTCTTTTTTCAGCTTTTTAAATAAAATGTGGGGTTCCAAAATAGTCATTAAAGAGTCAGACTGATAATAAAAACTGGAACAACAAAGAAATCCCATCGGCCTCTTTTACCTTGGAACGAGTATTCATATATCTATTCATAAACCAAAAACTAAACCATTATCCCCAATGAGGTCATAGACTTACTACTTTTCAAATGGACTCAACTTTGTGACCTTCACATGTGGGAAAGGTGAACTTTAATTGGTCATTTAGCTGGAAAAAACATGGCTACTAATTAGCCTACGTGGAGGAAGCTCAGCTGATTAAAAATGCATGGACTTTCCCCCACATTACACTTGCTCATTCTCACACCCACTTGGAATAATGCAGCCGTAATTAACAGTCAAGGTTACTGGTGCTGAAAATGTGGCGAGACTCTTGACTATGGAAGGTCAAAGCAAGGTGTGTTTGAATCACCTGGCTACTTTGCTGAAAGCAAGGCATTTTTCACCTGAGCGTGTCTACATTTTAACCATGAGGCTTTTCCAGGTCAGACACCCAAGAGACGTTGCAGCTTGAATGTTTTGGCTGCCTTGAAGACTCTATCTGGGCCATCTAAGTTACTTTCTTTCTGCCTGCTGAGGAACTGTTAGCGTGGCTGCACAACATTGGAAAAATACTAACATGGCAAAAAATTCTTTTTGTGATATATATTGTGATATTAATATAGAAAAATACATTTGCAGATCCCACAAAAATTACCAGAAGTCAATAACACAGAAAGACAATTTGAAAACCGTGAATGTTAAATGTCTAAATGTCATGAAATGAGAGGTCATTTATTTTGTCTGAATTCTCACATTGCCATGTCTATGCTGAAACAATATATTGTGCAGCCCTAGTTGGCGCTACTGATTAGTATCCTTGAGACTCAATAAATAAGAACTCAATAAATAAAATAAACTTAATTTCTGGCATCTAGCCAGAAATTAAAACCCACACCCACACACGCAAGAACTAAACTGTGTGGAGAAATGCACACAAAGTAGAAGCATTTTTTTGTACCTCTTCTCCACAATCTCAAGAGTGAGGTGCAACAGTTCTCTCTTGCTCTTCTCACGTTTCTTGATCATCTCCAGAATGGTGACTGCCCTACTCAGGTCTCTCCTCAGCTTCAGCATCTTCTCATACGATGCTTCGTCATTCTTGCGGTTCTGTCGTGTGAGAAACAAAGTAATCAAAAGTAAATTATTTATTCAATTTGCTCTTTTAGACTGAAGATAAGAAAGCCTAATAGCAAAGTGACACACATGCCCAGTATTGGTCAAGGCTTTAAAGCAAATATCTAAAGGGATGGATTAGCCCAAGTTATCGATTAAACTACATTTTTAATGTCATTATTTAAATCCAAGACTAGACACTTGTGATGGCCGACTTAGATATACTAAAAATATACATATATAAATCTAAGTTTAATCAAAACTTAACTTTACATTTAAATTTGAGAGATACATTTTATGTATATTATGTAGTTTTGTTAATAAACTTTAGAAAACTGCTTCGGACTGTGGTCCTAGATGGTGAAAATTAGCTATGCTGCTCCTTTCTTTAGCACAAGACTGTACTCTATTCCATGCAAACAACTGGTATTAAATCAATTAAACTTATTAAAAATCACAGGTGCTTACCAGCATAGCAGGTGCAATATTACAATATGGTACGTTTTGTTATATCTAGTATAACAGTTTTGGATGTATTGAACTCATGTACACTTTGTGAACAGTAAGTGTACACCAACACCAGCACCTTTATGTCCACAGCCACTCACCTTTCTGGTTTGCATTTTTTCAGTCCTGCGCCTGAAGGCCACATAGGGGTCACTGGTGCTGGAGCCGTCTCGCTTTTCCTGTTTGACTGTTGGTGTGAGGGAACCATTTTTACACGATTTCCTCTTCCTGCTCCAGTACTCAAACACCTCCCTGATCAGCTCATCATCTTCCTTCAGTAGGAGCTTAGCTTCTTGCAGAGTCACTAGCTGAAGAGAGAGAGAGATAAAGAGAGCAGGATTAGGGTTGAGACAATGGGCATTTACAAACCTTGACAAACTCATTAAGGGGATGTCATATGCTCTCTAGTAAAAGTAAGATATCCACAGTAAGGAACATTATTATTATATTGCATAAACCAATTGTTGTATTGCAAAAACTACAAAACTCAATAGTTCAGTTTTTCAGACTTTTCTTTTAAATTGAAAGTAGCAGTGTTCCGGAATAGGAATAGGGCAAAATATTATAATAAATGGCATCATTGTGCTTTTACTTTTTACCTAAGCAGCACTGCTAATGGTGCTGATACAAGAGCTACTGTGAACATGGAAAAATCTAAAAAGCAATCTCAAGTCTTCATCTGTTTATTCAAATCATCAGATTTATTCACTCTGAAGAGAGACTTCACCACAATGCTTGCCCTTGAGCATGCTCTGTGCAATTATATGTTCTTACCAAAAACGTACAGACTGTCACTATCAAGGCAAAGACAAGACAGGAGTACAATTTGTAGTTAAACTCATAAGTAGTCCCCCCCACCCATTGTGGAAACTCACTATGTATTTACTACCATCCCTTATGCGGCACATTTAAGGGGGTAATCTCTACCATTTTATAAAATAAACTTCATGCCAAGGTTTTAAGTAGTTTTAATCAGATTTAAGATGTAATACTACATCTACCACTCAAGCTTACACCTCCACAAGAACCATAAGCTCAATGGGGTGCACAATGGACTGAGACTTTGGCAGTCTTTATAATAATATCCAATTAACTTTTAATTTCAGGCTCAACAGACTAAAGTCTCTAGAGTCAGTGTCTCTCTTTGTGTGAGGTTATGAACATTAATACCTGCTGGCCGCTGCCTTTTTCCAGGCGGTCGATCATCAGCTCAAACTGCAGTGCCCCCACCTCCATCTTTTTCTTCAGCCTGTTCACAAACGCCTCGTCTTCAGAGTCCAGGTCATAGTCTGGCTGCTCTGTGTCCAGACTGAAAGCTGTGGATCAAACCGAAGATGAAGTTAAATACAATCCAAAACTAAGCCACCAATTCATTTGAGCCTTTTACCTGTAAAATACATTTTAGATTTAACTTCACATTTATTTTCCAGACCCTTTAAAGAATAGCCAAACACTGTCTGCCATAAAAACTAAACCAGAATCTCAGAACTGAGAAAGTGGAGCAGAACTACTGTTGGGATTCTACCAATTGGAGAATAATTAGATTTTCAAGCCACTGAGCATCATTTCAAGTAAAATAAAAAGGCTATTTAAAAATTATACTGGCTGTTAATTCATAAGGGTATTTTTTGTCCTGTTTATCAACAGTTTCCTTCAGCGCACAGGCATGATTTACAATGGAAAAATGAGCTGTGTATTTTTTTGTTTTTACACTTCAACTATTTTCTTTTTTAATAGTACTTTTTTTTATGTTTAAAATAAAGTTTTAAAAAAGTCAAAAGATTTCTGTTTCAGATAACCCTAAGAGATATAACTAAAAAAAATCAGAAAAAAACAACAGGTAAGAATATGATCTATGGCAGAATGTTCCCACACACTCACACTATAAATTCTACCAAAACACCACTACCAAAAAAAACCTCCATGACCTTCTTGAGGTCATGTAACACACAAGCAAAGTCTACTGCACAATCATTAAGAAAAAATTAGACATTTTAAGTGCATCTTATCAGTTAAACAGATGCTGTGAAATATGTAGAGAACTGTCAGAATCAGAGTATTGTGATATATCGTGATACCGGGTTTGTGATATCCCGGTGATTAAGTGATTACCGATTCTAGTCAAAAGCCTTCAAAAACCACAAGCTCAAGTGGTAAATAAGCTCAAGAGATGGGCAAAGTTTCAAAAGGGTCAGGGAGGTCCACTTTGACAGTATGCTTTAAGTATTCAAACATTAGCCTTGAGCAGATATTTATTAACATGATAAACATATTGCAAAATACTTCACTTCTATGGGACTTTAACCTCAGAAGTACATTACCTTACATACACACATTCAGAATTAAAGCAAGAATAGTTTCATTCATTGTACCGTCCCATCTGCAGCCAGACACCCACCCCAATCCCCTGTGTGTGTGTGTGTGTGCGCGCTTGTGTGTGTGTGCGCTTGTGTGTGTGCAGGAGAGTGCTCAGACATTCTTTGACAGCAGGACACTTTCAGTTGCTATTACAGACACCCCAGAGGCTGCCAGACACACTTACACTCATCCACTCGCAGCACATGCACACACACAAACAGCCAACAGATGCACTCATTAACCCTATCTAGAAGACTTCTTATACAATATGACTCCGATATACCAAGCAAGATACCTCTGCAGACAGGTTGAAACAGACTGAGGAGACAGCGACCTGAAATCCAAATGCATTATAGAAAACCAACCCGCCAACCACCTCCTATACCTGCAGTGTTTCCACTGCTGAGGAAAGGTGACTAACAAATTCCTAAGCACCTTGTTCCAGCATTACAATTTATATGGAATCAATGCATCTTCTGATAATGACATGCAAATCAGAGAGGGTCACAGCTGGATATAATCTAAGTACTTAGATATATGTAGATATACACCACTTTACAGAGCACACCCACTAGAAAAGCAAAATTAGGATACAGCAAAGTAACCCTAATATTTAGTAGGGTTGGGAAAATATATTAATATTGTATTGTGGCAATCCTAAGATCCGCCCCAACAATTTGTCTTAAAAAATTTGCTACTTTATTACTCCATGGTGGCTTTTTTGAGTCCAGTTAAACCAGACTGGTTTGTTTTTACCTTTGCTGTGATTAATTCTGGCCGGTCTGAAAACAGTAATCTAACATTTGAACAGACCAAAACAACAGTACCAACACCACCGAGTTGTCTGTTCCCCAAAAGTCTAGAGTAGGGGTTCTCAACTGGTCTCATCCCGGGACATTTTCTCATGCTCATTAAGTCGCAACCCACTTTTATATAGCATGTATGCAAAGTGAATTTAAGAGCAGTTGTTTAAGAAACAGAGGAGAACCATGACAACTACATGTATAAAAGTTACTACAATAAAATAAAAATAAGGCCACAAAAGGTTTCACTTTTCACTATTTCACTTCTCTGCATATCTCTGCATTCAGATTACATTAGTAAGAAACTGTCTCTAATATAAAAGATTGAACACAAAATCAAATAAGCATTAATTTTTTTGGTCCCGACCCACCAGTTGAGAATATCTGGTCTAGAGCATTCAGTTTGTGATAAGAATATAAACAGACATCAATCTAATCCATTGATAAGTATGAGCTGAACAGCTGTTCAGGTGCAGTTAAACTTCATACATTTCCCAAATAAATCCTACAGCTCTAAAATGCCATCTCTGCCACTACTCCAAAGTAAATTGCACTGACACACACTAGCCCATAACACATGACTTCCTGTTATTACTGTTGGGGCTCCAACCCCAGACAGCCCTGACCTCTAAGTGGAGACAATCATTTCATGTGGTTTGTTGTTACACATTTTGGTGCACTTAGGTTTTTTTATTGTGTCAAACCAAACCAAAATAAAAACACTTTAAACTCAAAATCTCATACTGTTTCAGACCAGAGCAAACCAACTACACATGTGGGGGTGAAAATAAAAAAACAAACAAACAAACAAAAAAAAAAAAAACGTAAAATGGGCAGCTGTAGCCTAGAGGTTTAAGAAATGGGTTTAAGATTAAGGCTGTCAGTTTAATCCTCTTTTTTAATTTGTCATGTGAATCCAATGGAGAGCCTTTTCTCCACCCTTTACTTTCATGGCTAGTGTCCCAATGCAAAGAAGCTATCCCTCTTAATTTTGATTATGGCATGCATTTGCCGCATAGTTTCCACAAGGTTCTGCATTATTTTCCCCACAACACCTTGTACTGATAGATGATCTAGAGCAGTGCACAAAGTCTTCTTCAGCACATCCCAAAGATTCTCAATGGGGTTTAGGTCTAGACACTGTCTTGACCAATCCATGTGTAAAAATGAGGATCTCATGCTCCCTGAACCCTGCCTCTTTCAAAATTTGACCCCCATGAATTCTGGCAGTGTCATCTTAGAATATGATTGTGTCCATTTATTGAATAACCTGGTCATTCAGTATTTAGGTGGTCAGCTGACCTCATTCTTTTGGCACACAACATTGCTGACCCTAGACCTGATCAACGGCAGATCATAGCGCTGCCCCCTCAGGCTTGTACGGCAGACACTAGGCATGATGGGTGCATCACTTCAGCTGCCTCTATTCTTACCCTGATGCACCCATCACTCTGAAATAATCAGACCACCTGACCTCCTTGCACTGCAAACTTTAGGTTTTGGCCAGTCAGCCTCATTCCTAAGTTTTTTTTTCTTCTTAATGCTACACAGCTGTTTAGTCCCTTAAGTGCTCTTAACACTGTGCATGTGGAAATGCTCTTACTTTCACTATTAAACAAAACTGCACCTTAAGAATTATTATTACTTAAATAAAAGATAAGTAAATTTTACACCATTGCGTAAAATGGTTTAATGGGTCCTTCAACAAACAAAATTCAGTTCAATTCTTGTTGTGAATATTCCACTAAACTCAAGATGCACTCAATTTAACTACTACTCTAAACAAAAAAAGTCCTGTTTAAAGACAACACTGCAAACACTCATGCACACTTCCTGAATAAATCAATTACATCTGACCATTGCAACGATGCTGCTCCATCTTTACAAGAACCCTTAAAATGCAGAGGAAAACCAATCACACTATGTGCTTCTCAATCATATAAATACAAAACAAACAAACGTACACAAACACACACACACTGACCTCCACAGACCCTAGCACAACCCCTTCTACATCAACATTCATAAGCAGCTCTGCTATTGCTGGACTCACTAATAACTGTCCTTCACTTTAATTAACATTCATGAGCGTGCGAGGAGCACAGCCGCAGACACACACGCTCTCACTGCAGACTCACGCTGTATGTGAATGAGCTGCTTTGGCATCTTGAAGTCCCCTGGGTAGAGGGACTCGTAGTAGGAGATGTTGCTTTCTGCTTCGGGCACGGGGATCACCATGTTGTCCCTCTTCTCCCCGTAGACCTGCTGTGCTGAGATGGCCCTCTGGAGATGGTGTTCCTATAAAGAAAAAGAGAAATTTAGAATTATTAACATGTACGCCGATACTAAATTTATGCATAGACCAGTGCTTAACAAAATCTGCATTACAGAAGTGGTGTTTAAGAGCAAATGTCACTTTTGTGAAATCAGAAATGTTTCCATAAATCTGAAACTATGAAAATGAATCTAAAGTAATGTCCATATATTGCACAATAAGATGATTATAGGGCCCTACAATTTACCCAATGTGAAAAAAGTAGACTAAAATCACAGAATTAAGTATTAAAAGTGGAATGTAGATATAAAACACGGAATGCACACAATTAAAAAAATCCAAAAAAGCAGCTACCGGCACTGTAGCCTGGTGTTGGTGCTCAAACAGTCAAAAAAAGACCAGACAAATGTACAGACTTCATACACTCATCATACTAAACATCAGAACTAATCTACCAAACCGTATATAACCAGCACAGGAGTGAACTACAGCCATAATCCACATTTCATATCAAACCCCAGAACTGCTAGTCTAACCAGCACAGCATCAGCCATTAATTTAGCTTGGAAAACAGCATAGTCAGTTAGGTGATAAGCCTAACCACCATTTTTTTGGCTTTAAATTAAAAGTCCCAAAGCAGAAACTATAAATGAAAAAGACATATGCTAAAATAATAAAGAATATACATTTTTATGTTATTTGAAAAATCTCTAAATTCTGTTATTACTTGCCTCTTATTCTTAAGCATGTTAAGCTTAGATTGTTTTGCAGAATGTTTTGTTATTACAGAGCAACATATTTTAGCTATTAATGTAAAAAAATGTATTAGAATGTAGTTAGTTTTTAAGGCGTATTTGAGTAGTCTAGAATCTCCTGAAAAGAACCTCTGGCTTGCGTGAACATCTGCTATAATAGTTTTTGTAATTTTTACCTTTCAGTCTCCTAATCTGCCATTGACTGATGTTTATTACACATACCTATGCCAGTTATTCATTCACTTTTATTGTTCAGTTGAATTGTACAGTTTATAATACTTTGATAATTAATATGATTAAAATTGATACTGTTAGATTAATTAAATCACTGAGTTAAAAAAAAAAAAACTAAGAACACTAAATTTAAAGGAAAAAAAAAAATCTCACATGATTTCAAAAGGGCCCTACATTAAATGTAACAAGCCTAGCAGACAATGAAATTCTGCTGATCAACATGAATAAATAAGTAACCACTACAACTGCCATTCACCTAAGTATTAGGGTGTTATTATAAGATGACAGTTTTACAACACAATGTATTGTAAACAGTATTGAAAACAATGCTCAACCTCTACTGTTCACTGTACTGACGGGATTGACTCACTAACTTCCTCTCGCTTGACAAACACAAAAAGCTAAAAATAGTCCCGCTTTCTCTTATACTGGGGTCAGCAAGGTCAGCACGACTCCAGAGAACTACCGCTCAAACTACAATCTATTTAGCTCTATAATATTTCTGATGTGAAAAATGAAATAAAAGGAGCAAATTCTTTGACAACATATTATACAACCATATCATTTTTAGATAAAAATGCATGTCTGTCTGCAGTGCTGAAATGCAGAAATGGATGTCTATTAACAAATAGACTGAAGTAGACAAGATGAAACTGAAATATTACCTAAACAAAAGGACTACACTGGGTAGAACCTGCTGGCAACAAGTCCAAGCTGCACAGCTTCCACAAGATGCTGGAAAAAAAATATTTTTGAGGTTCCAGACCATGATGATATGACTGATTGCATCACACAATTCACTGAAAATGTTTAGGAGCACTTTCATGCTGCCAATCTAATCTACTACATTCCAAAGATGTTCTAGCAGATGTAGGGCTGCAGAGATTAGTCGATATAATCGACAATGTCAATTATTTAAATATGTCGACTATAAACTTTATTGCCGACTAATCGTTCATTTGTAGAAGTAACTTATTATACAAAGTGCTGGTGACAGAAACGCAATGAGAGATGGGTAAAAGGCTCATTCACACAGTTTACACTCAACTTAGTCTTTGTCTCCAAAAGGACCCAAACACATCATTACATATTTACTCAGTAAAGATCAGTACTTTCCACATTTAAACAACTGAACATTTAAATGGCTTTTAAATCTTATGTTCAGCTGTTTATCTTTTTTTTTTATTTTAATTTTTTAAAGATTGAGAACATGTCACAAATAATCACTGACTAATCCAAAAATAATTATTAGATTAGACAACTAGCAAAATAATTATTAGTTGCCGCCTTAAGTGGCTGTGGAGCTGGTAAATGGGACAGCCAATAAAGAACTAAACTTATGATCACTTCACCAGTTTAAGATGTTCAGAGTTTGCTTTAAGAGATGGTGAAATTAAGAAAATAAAACTGACAAGGCAGACTGAGTACACACATTTTAGGACCATAGGAACTTTCACAGCTACTTTGTTCAGTCCTAACCTTTGTATTTTGACGCTTGGTCTGAACCAAAATGACTGGTGTGAACCACAGTCTAGAGCAAAGCTTGAAAAGCTGGTCCAACCAAAATAGGTTTGGCTTTGTCTCAACAGAACCATGGTTCAGAGTGTTTGTAGTGAAACTGACAACTTTAGACAGTTATGTTTTCCACACCAATTACATAAAGCTGAGGCAGGCTACTGTCATAGACTACACAATAAGGTAAAATTAGAAAAGCGGCTATGCTGAAATACAGATCAATGGTTGTGATATATTACATCTGCACTTTATGCATCTACAATAACTGTAAATTAACCCATATTTATAAACAGAAATAAAAAAGGAATCCAAGGACAATCCTGTTTACTCATTTGGCTGTGTGACACGTGCACTTTACAACCACTTTCTATCCAAATACCAAGACAATGCTTCTGGTGGAAATCTGTTCAAATCTGCAACAATCAGATTATCACACTGCATTGAAGATATTTAGTCTATAATTTAATTTACACAATTACATTTTTACAACATCTGTTCTGGTCATACCTACAGACATGTGAAGAGATTGAAAACAAATCACACCTGGAGAAGACTTATTATAGCTTCCTCAATCCACAGACCAATGAAACACCACACACACAAGCACACCAGTAAGACAGACTTTACACAAGAAAAGACTTCTCATGTTCTGTATAATTAAATAAAAACATTCTTGGCTCAAAGTCCTACACAGCAACAGCAATACATTAACCAAATGCACAGAGCTCCTGATTTCTCATGCCCATAAATAAAAATCGTTGGCTTCTGCTCTTGACAGACATACGAGATTACTCAGCAATCCATTAACAGCCTTTTTGAGATGTTCTTGAAACCTCACTTTAATATCACACAACCTTACATAACAGCTTCAATTATTTATTTTTAGAAATAATCTAAAATGTCTAGAAATTTTCTTAAAAACCATTTCATGTACCTTGTGTACATCAACTCTTCAATTGAACCAGAAACACAAGGACGGCCTGTCAGTACCAGATTTAGACCCGATTTTAGTCCCTAAGTGGACTAAAGGACACGATTCATGATGATACGCATAATTATTTTTTAGACACGATGCGTGATGAGTTACAGATTGTAAAAACTGCTCTTACAACAACTATACAGTAGTGCTTGAAAGTTTAACTCCTAAATTCTCCAAGATTTTTAAGACTAAAAACTTAAGACTAAAATCTGTTTTCAAATAAACTTAAAAATGTTTTGCACAGAGTAGGGGTGCAACAAACTTGTGGACATAATCAACAATCCTAATAATAAAATTTGCCCCAATCTGATTGTTGCCTAATCATTAGTTTGTAACTAAACTTCACAACACACAAAGTGCTGGGGACAGAAATGCAATGGTAGAGGGGTAATGGCTGCTCATTCACTCAGTTCACACTCAGATTGGCCAATTAAAAGTTACAGACACAAGAGATCACACATTTTCTCACTAAGTATCAGAACATTTTATATTTTAATGTCTTCTGGGCATTTAAAAGCCTGAAAGTTTAAAAGTTATTGGTGTTTTCTTATTAGTTAACGGGAGGCTACATGCAACACACCATAATCAACAACACACACACACACACACACACACACACACACACACACACACAAACACACACACAAACACAAACACACAGTCATGACTCAGAGCTGAACTCTTCGCAGAATGCCCTTACATAAGAAAGCAATTAGTAGAGGCCAGGAGCAGACCTCTTTTGGCACAGTCCTCTGAATAAAGCTAAACATTCAACACCAACCCTGCAGCCACTCAGACACACAAACACACACGATAGGAAGGAAAAGATGGATAGAGTTAGTTCTCCAACCTCCTCCTGTAGAACACAATCATTTCCTCAGATCAATACAATTTAAAATGTTATGGTATGACATGAGGATCCTTTAGTTTTGTATTTGCATTGGATCTGACAAAATGCCATCCATACTATAATCTTACAGTTAATATGCTCTTTTTTCAACACAAGCATGCTACACGTACCAAACAATGAAACTATATAAATCACAAAAAAGAAGTAGCCAAAGCACAATTTCTGATGTGATTGAGTACTACACTATAACAAAATCTATTTCTTATTTAGGCAATGTGAGGTTCATCAATGAGGCTTCTCTATCATGTAAAGCTGCAGTTCCTTGCTCAACCTCTAAATTCAGGAGCTAGAAGCTATTATTAAGGTGCAGACACTTAAACACAGTCAGTACTTTTAACAGTCCGACTGCTTTTGCCACATCTAACTCACATCACATTTTTGTAGAACGCTTAAGATTAGCAGGTCTTGCGGAGAAAGCAAAAACTTACTATTATTAACTGGATACCCCTCTCAAGGGTACATCTAAGACCATACAGTGAATTGCTTTTGCACAGCAGCAAGTCTGCATCCACAGAAAAACATTAAATAGTGCAAATCAACGCATAGAAGTACAGAAGCAGCAGCATTTGGAAAGACAATGCGTTTTTTTTTTTTGTTTTAACTAGATAAGCAGTATCTTTTGATTTTTGGACTCTATAAATTTGGGAATTTATTTTAAACATTGTTGATTCTAAAAAGTAAAGTGCATTTAATCTTATGAGATGATGCCCTTCTTGTCAACACATTACCACGTTTGCATGGAAAGGCTCACATGGAAACTAGCTGTGCTCTCAACTGATCAAGCTGAAAGATGACTGGCAATCACCCCTAAAACACTGATTAGTCCAACTCTTATTCAAACTTACAATTTTGACTGATAACTGCTTCCTAACAGCATGAAATTCTTAGTCATCAGTTAGTATCGGCACCTGCAACAAGGCGTTAATTATTGAATATCGGTGTAGAAATTTCGCATTAGTGCCGTGTTCTTGAAGAGAGGCTGTAATGTTACTCAGACAGCTTGAGAGAAATGCTAATGAAGCGAAAGTGAAAACAAGAGGCTCAGATCTCATATCGTTGCTCATCAGCTGACTGTCTCTGCAGCTTTACGGGTGACATCCGTCTGCTGAACTGGCAGTAAACGCTGACTAAATTTCCCCTCGGCCAAATGTTTACACTGTCTCTGCATTCCGGCTGGGAACCAGGGAAAAGCAGGTCAAATTCAGCTGGAGCACTTCCATGACCTCTAGCCCAGACTAGACTGCAGGACACAATAAGACATTAAAGATGTTCATTAATAAAATGAACAAATATGTAAAATAAATTAACATCTAAGCAAAAATATACTACTCAAAATGCCTAAAGATATTTCATACAATCTTTAAACGGCTGAACAACAAAAACAACAGCTTAAAATATGACAAAATACCACAATCATTACCCATCATTAACATTAAATCGAAAATCACACTATTCCCCATTACATTTCAGCCCTGTTACATTTGCAAAATCACGTACTTAACAGCTTGCATGATGGTCAAGCGCGACACCTATGGACATGAAGAGGCTGAAGTCGGGTGCTGGATGTTTGCAAACTCTCAGAACACAGCCACATCACATGATGCACAGTCATGCATCTTACAGTCGGGCATCGCTTTGCTTAACTGTTACACACCAATATACCAATCCCAATATGTAAGACAGACACACCAAGATATTGATTTTCATTAGAGACGGAATCTCTGCATTGAGGGATATAGAGGCAATATCAGCAGAAAACGCTGGATCAGATGTCAGAGAGGGAGAAGAAAGATGAACCCAATAAAACGGATATTCTTGCTGCAGGGCAGGAGAGTGCTGGAGCAGTTTGAGCAAGGCTGTCTACTCTGAAATGTGAAATGTTTCAAATAACTTTAACTAAGCTCTAAAACTGACTGTGGTCGAACTGTAGTTAAACAGTTCTCAGAGCTTTAAAAAATAAATAAATAAAAAGTTTACACACAGGATTTATTATTTTTTTTTTACAGCATTACCAAATAGATATAGCGTACTTCCAATATCAAACATATTTAAAGCTTGAAGTCTTGTCTTTTACTGAGCGCGTTACACAAATAGAAAACAAAATCTAAGAACCTGTTCACATCTGATCACTTCATGGAGATGTCTAGATCTAGATTGTATTTGAATAAAATTTAGGTATAAAAATATATTTGATAGACTAATTTGTCTCTGGTTAGTCAGTTTGAAGTCCAACTGCTGAAATCCAAATGTGCAAATCGAATGAGTGTTTGAGACATAGATGCGTTGACACTGATATAACATGGCAAAAACGAGTTTCAGGCCACTTTCTATTAATGTTTTTAATACCTTTTGTGTGCATTTGGCCTTAACCAGTTATGATCCTGATACTTTAGATGCTCTGATACTCAAGTGACCAGGGGAAAGCGGAGTCTAACACTCAAAAAGTAGAAGTTAAACTGAAACTAGGATTGCACAATATTTAAAAAAAGAGCCCTAATTTGTTGTACAAATTCTTAATCACAATATATATATTGCCATAAAAATAAAAAAGTCAAAGATTCAACAATACAATATTAATGCTGCAAGTTAAATAAATTACTGCATTTGGCAGATAAGCCTTGGAAAACGAGAACAGTTTTAATTTCTTTTCACATCACATTGCCCACATTGTTTTGATAATGCTCCAAAAAAAATATTGTACAGGCTGTTGAAAAAAAAACATACCACTGAACCCTATCAATACCACCCAGAACAAACTGAAAGCTTTTTTATCCTGGGCCCAGCCATGTAACCACCTCTACGCTATAAGATAGGACAGTCACCAGCCACATGCTCGGCCTCACAGCCAGGGGTGTGGCTGTGGTCATAGTAAACAACACGTGAGATGAGGTCAAATCCTGTAACTTCTCATTTTGGCTCAATAAACAGATCCACTTAAGTGGCTATCCAACTCGAGCAAACGAAGCGTGGTGTAACACAGTGAAAGCATCCACTGGGGAAGTTCCTGTTTTTATAAGCACATGCACATAACGTTGCGCAAGCCATCAACTGGTACTTTCTGCTTCCATATCAACATAACGATCTACTTCCCTAATTTTCATTCAAGGTCCTGTATATCACGTACTCACTACAGTTGGGTATGAAAGTCATACTTCTTTATACTTCTTTAAACGGTTGAACAACAAAAACAACAGCTTAAAATATGACAAACTACCACAATCATTACCCATCATTAACATTAAATCGAAAATCACACTATTCCCCATTACATTTCAGCCCTGTTACATTTGCAAAATCAGCTTGCATGATGGTCAAGCGCGACACCTATGGACATGAACAGGCTGAAGTCGGGTGCTGGATGTTTGCAAACTCTCAGAACACAGCCACATCACATGATGCACAGTCATGCATCTTACAGTCGGGCATTGCTTTGCTTAACTGTTATACACCAATATACCAATCCCAATATGTAAGACATAACGATCTACTTCCCTAATTTTCATTCAAGGTCCTGTATATCACGCACTCACTACAGTTGGGTATGAAAGTCATACTTCTGTGTTTTTATGTAAATTTATGTTGTAACTGACAGATGTGATGATTATACACAGAATATTTGCATTTATGGGGAAATTAAAGCTTTTTGATACCACTAATAAAACCTAAAAACTGAAAAACTAAAGACCACTTTTGCAATGTAAAACACACAAACACAAAAGCTTGATTCCAGTATTTTGTCAAAAACAATATTTCAACAAGAATTTTGGTACCCTAAACGAAAAAGGTCCAGTGCAAAACGGGGGTTATCTAACAGTTTTTTTTGTAAATGTACAGCACTCTCTGATAGCTGAAGCAAATAATGAAAATATATCGAACCCCTCTGACCAGCTTAGCCAGTCATGCTAAATGCCCAATGCTTCAATAACTGCAACTCCATACACACAGTGTAAACTGCTGTAGGTAAAGAAAAGAGTATACATTTTCCAAACTATGATCGTTTAAAATGTTGTATTTAAAAGACTAATTGCTTTGTAATGCTACACTATTATCATTAGGTCAGTGAAGATAAATGGTCTTAAAATTACAATAATATTGTTTAATCGCAATAATTTCTGGGATGACATATACAAAGAAAATGCAATCATGTCAGGTCTAGTCTGTTGTTATATTAGTAAGTTATCTGGCATATGGAATTTGCTAAATGCAACAGAAAACTTCTGTGACCTGCAGACACCCTGTATGTCTGGAATATAAAAAGGTTTACTACGCATACATCCTAGAGCTGCAATGATTAGTAAATATAATTAATAGTGTTGATTATAAATATTTGTTGACTCCAATTGTTCATTGTTGACTAATCACAAATTATTAGCCCTACACAAAGTCCTGGGGAAAGAAACACAACGGGAGTAGAGTAACACTCAACTCTGCCTACGTCTCCAGAAATGCCTTAACACAACAGATTACACATTTCCTCACTAAATATCAGCACTTGTTCTAGACATCTGAAGGGCATTTATATCCTTTTAAAGCTAGAAACAGGTGCCGTACCAACAGCAAGAATAATTGTTGACTCACTAAAAAAAAATTGCTAGATTAGTTGACTACCGGAATGATCATTAGTTGCAGCCCTAATGCATACTACTGTCACTGTAATACAGTAAGGAATTATGCTCTTGCATCTATATTATAAACTTCAATCAATTTTAAAAATAAGGTTTAAACTGAAATATAACATTCAAGTTGAATTTACCATGCCCTCCAAGAACCTACAGCCCTGCTCAGCAGTCCCGACACCACAGACAGCTTTCATCAGCCGGTACAAAAGACTCTGAATGTTAATAATAGTTAAAAATGAATATCAGATCTGTTAAAAAGGACAACTCACATACTACACCTGCTCTGTTCTTTATTAAATTCAACAGAACTAATCACACTCTTCATAAGGAAATATGAAGTTGGGTTACTGTCCTTCAAGCACTGACTGCATCTGCAAAACGCTTTTAAAAAAAGTATTTCAGTGGAGTGGTAAAACTGCTTCTTACAACCTGACTGGTAAAATATGTGTCATATATAATGATTTTTGGGGAAAATTAACAGATTTTAAATGCATCTTATGGTGCAAAAAATAGAGTATTATTATTATTATTATTCGCTCACCTCTTCAGCCATTCAGCTATAAATTACTTTATCGCCTTCCACAACTATGGAACTTATGGTTAGCACTTTCTTGTGAATTACCTCAACTAATTCAGCTGTACATACATAAAATAAGCTGAGGTACAGTCGGAATGCAAGCATGCAGTTCAGCGGTTCACTAGCTCTTGTACAGTGGAGCTGGGGGCTCTGGGACAGACAGTTTTCTACAGACAGCAAAGATGGTCATAAGGGACTGAAAGAGCTTCTGATTCATTAGGCTCTTGAGGGCAGTAACTAAAGACCACATGTTCAGCCTGCTGTTTTTTTTAAGCCTGGTTTGTTTCTAGTAAGGTAAGGAAACTTTTTCAAGAGTTTAAAACTATCCAACACTCAAACAGCCTGCAGTCATAGTTACATTAGATGCAAACAAAGCCTAAAATATATGAACCAAAAGAGAAACCTGTATGATAGGGCTAATAATTGCATCATTCTGCCATATATGTATAAATATACTCCGATATTAAAAACACAGTAATTCCCTGCAAATTTCTGACTGTGGTAAATGAAATAAATATTGTATATGTATAGTCGGTCTCTGGTAGAGGTCATGGGAAATGTGAACAGTACAGATTTTCATATTATGAAATATTACATGAATTGGCAAATAAATTCTTCTGAGGTTTGTATGTTCATAAATGTACTGTTGCCATTCTTGGCAGTTTCCTGCAGCCCATATAATGTTAAAATTAATTAATTTCATGTGATGACAGTTGATGTGTCAAGATAAGTCCACCAGTCAGTCTACTCTTAGTTTACAGTGGTCTATCCACAGGTATGATACCAACAGCTCCAGCAATTAGTAATAAAAACATTCTGAAATTTATCTCATAGACTGGTGAGTGTAATGCGTAATGTCTTAAGCCATTGTTAAGACCAGACAGCATTAACTATTATTTGAATACTTATCAGCAGTGACAAGCTTTTGAAGTCACTTCATGTCTCACTGGTCATGTCAAGTCCAGTCGTCAACCTAATGTACAATAGTAATACTCAAATGATATATTGTGAAGCCCTAGTACATAATATGCATGCATGTGTTGAGTACAAAAGATCTGTAGTATCTTGATGTCTGTACTGACTTTTGTATTGTAGGTGTATCCAAGTAGGTGGCATCTTTGAACTACTTACATGAGCTGGGTACTACTTTTAAGAATGAATAGTAGCCTAAACAGTAAAGCACTTATGTAAGATGCTCTGGATACAAGTCTGCTAATTGCCACTTACATAAACATAGCATTCATAAACCTTATGCATGCAACTGTGCTAGGACCCCAGAGTGAGCATCAATTACAGGCAGGTGGGCGTGTTCTAACTGTTCTTCCTTAGGTTGAATGACACCTGCAGGCACTCCACACTCATTTAACCTGGATCATAAAACCAGTCAGCTTTAACTACTGGTTTATTAAGAACTTGTACACTGTACAAAGTAACTTAGGATTTCCTTTATCCAAAAGACATATCTGTGACACATCACATACTGTTTAAAAGCTATGGATAGCTCCTTACAACTCTTTATCTGTCCTTTACTATAACTCAAAATTCCTCTCTGACATATACTGAACACATACTGAGAGCATCAGAGGACAGTGTGTGAATCTGTGTTCATTCATCTCACCTTATTTACAGAATGTACAAGTGCTGGAGTAGTTCTGGCGATTGTTTTAAAAGTGCATTATTTGCTTTAACAGGTCTATTACAACTATTTTACCATTCAAACACTTAAATAAATGTTTCCATATAGCTAGTTGTGACTTGGTTTCTGGAACACGTAAACAGTTATAAAATCAGTCATTTGTGTAACATCATGATTTTAACCATAATATATTTACAGTAATGTATCTGCAGCAAGGAACAAACTTGAATGAACTGCTTACTGAATTTATATGATTCATTTAGAAATTGGTATCCATATTCAGAAATTGTTCTAGCCTCTTATGAGCCAATCAACAACATAGCTAACTAAAACATGGTAAATAAGCAAACATGAGTTAGGGATGGGGAAAATGATATATATTTTTTTAAATATCAAAAAAGAGTGAGTATAAAATATGAATGTCTAAAGTATTTAATTTAGAATATGTAGTTTTTTTTTCACAAATAGTAATTAGCCTTTCTCAACATTACATGCAGCTTATATATTATAACAGTGCAAACATAACCTCCTTGCAAAATATAATGATTCTTGATATCCTATTTTGAAAATCACATTAAAACAGTAGCTAATTTACTTAATCAAACGTATTTAATTAACCTACCAGCACTAAAATGAGTGTTCAAAATTATTCTCTTATCTCTAGATACCGCTACAAACATTATGACATAAGAAAAACATTGACTCAAACACTCCACTACAGCCTATACTTTAGGTCTATCACGTTATTACAATCACATTATTATAGACTTATAGAATAAACGGACATAACCATTAAAAAATGGTTTTAACCTCCCAGCCTTAAAATGAGTGTTCAAAATTAGTCTATTTCAGCTATTCCAGATACCACAACATTATAATTCAAATCATAACCCTAAAACACTCCAATGGAGCCTCTCTTCCAAGTCTGTCACAATAATTACATTATTGTTTAGGGTATATATTAGGGGTGTCACGATTCTCTAAATCCTCGATTCGATTTCATTTTCGATTTGAGGGTCACGATTCGATTCGATTCTCGATTTTCTTGTTTTTTTTTCTTGTTATTATTTTATGCCTCATAAAATTTAAATAATATATTTATTATTATTATTATTATTATTATTATAAATATTATAAATATTATAAATATTATTATTATTATTTATTAAGATATATATGGTAATGCCATCTAGTGACTTTTTTTGGTAGCAACAGTGTGCACTATTAAAACAAGCAGTTTATCAGAGCTGTGTGTGGATGGCTGGTGAAACTGCTCATTACATGAAGCTGCAGTTCTTCATCCAACCACTAGCAGCAGCAGCACCCCGCTCTCTTCACTCAGTCACTACTTCAGTACAGCCCAGCCACGGGCTACAGAGCTCAGCCAGTCCGTTTTTACTGTTTCTGTAAACAAATAAAGGTTTTAACCCCACTAACCGGATAATACAGCTCACTACAGTTCATCTTTCAGCCCAAGCAGCTAACAGCAGCAGGTTAGAACAGCCGACACGGAGTCACTGCTCGGATTACATTAGAAACAGGTCAGTTAGCGCGCTGCTAACCTCAGGATGTTTATAACTACGGAGTTTAGTGGACACACCACGGCCGCCAGGTAAGTCTTTTAAAGGCTACTGAAGACTATTAAAGGCTATTAGAGGTTATTGAAAGCATTATTGGGGGGCAGAAATCAGTACAGGCTGGTTAGATAAGTGATGTGGGTATTGTCTTATAAATATTTACACATAACTTATATCTCTCCTGAAAAGCTTTTATTTTAGTCAGAAACACACTTGTGTTTACTTTATCTGAGAGAAAGATGTTTTTTTAATTCAATGGAAAGCAACAGGTGTAGTCAATTATAAGTTTAAGATTTTTAATCCACCTCACTGTGATCTATAGTCAGTGTTCTCAAGTCACACTGACACACGCGTTGGACAGATAAAAACAGTGATCACACTCCCGCCGACTGCGCTCATGCAGCGGCTCTCTATTTAAATGAATAGGATGCGCTGTGTTGGTGCCGCGCCATTTGCGTAGCGCGCTGCGCTATTTGCGTAGCGCGCGCGGGAGGGATCGTCGATCCTCTTTTTGACTTCGATACTCGAGATCGTGACCTCATTTCGATTCGATTTCGATAAAATATCGAGATCGTGACACCCCTAGTATATATTAACCAAACTATGATTAGTAAATTAATTAGTGCTGTCTTTAGAATGGTATAACTTAACTGATTTGTTTTGCTATTCCATTATATGATTTTTCTGTCAGTGTCGTTAAGAAAATATTAATAATACTGTATAACGCGATATATCATTTCTTGGACGATATATTGTGACAGCCCCCCTTTCCTCTCTCAACAGCCATGTTTTGAAAGTAGCACAGGTAACCTAGGTAACCAGGTTAACTACTACCAGTCGGTAGCAGGCCGGCCTCTGCCCTGGCGCATCCCGCTTAGTGAGCGCCTCCTGCCGGCCACTGGGAGACCCAGCACCGAGTGCTGCGCGGAGCCCGACAACGACGAAGAGGAGCCCGGGCACAAAATGGCGGCTTGGCCAGGGTCACGTGACTCCTTTGTGTTTTGCACAACATTTCCCAGGCGAGCCGGCCGCCACAACCCTAATATTTCTCCCGAAATCGCGAGACAGCGCTCCTAACTCCTCGCAGGGGCCGAAATATTGAGCGCAGCGCGCTCGCCTGCTGCACTTTACCGAGGGGAAAAAAACGGAGCGTCCGCCATTTTGTACAAGCCTGCGCAGGCGATAGTGGGGCGCTGCTCGCCCCAGAAATCCGCTGTAAAACGCGGGGAAAGCCCGGCTACCGCGCCCCAAACGTACCGATTCCTCCTCCTTCTCCATCCCCGTCGGCATCTGCGGCACGGCCCGGTTGATGGAGGCATACTCATGCAGGTCCGGTAGGTCCTCGCAGCGGAAGACGGGAAGGGGCTTGGCGGCGTCCAGCGCCCGCGCCCGAAACGACAGCTTACTGCTCATGTTTACACTGAGAGATCGAGCATAAATGTAGCGGGTCCGCTCAGATTCGCCAGCCAGCCCGTTAGCGCTCTCATTGAGAAGTCCGTGGCGGTCAGCAGGAGCCGCTGGTCGGCGGTTTCACTGCAGCGGGAGGCTGGGAGGAGCCGGGCGGCCCGGGTCCTGGTGCTCTGGTCGCTCTGTGTTCGCCCGCAGAGCCGCTCTGGATCCCGCTTCAGCACGCCATGGCCAACATGGCGGACATTACAAACTCTGTAGCTTAGCTAGCGCTCCGCTCGCTTCCTGCGGCCCAGCCCCCCTCCCCCCGCTCACTCACACACCAGCCATTCGCACTCGGCCTAGCGCGCCTGCGCGAACAGAGGGGCGGAGGACGGGGGGTGGGGAGAGAAACACACACGGACAGGTTTGTTTTTGTGACTGTGCGAGGACGAAGGGCAATAATAAGAATATTAGCTACATGTATGCATGTGAAGGACCAGAACTGCCAAAAAATACATAATAATATATAAAAAATAAAATAAATTATTTATTAAAAGAAAAAAAAAAGAAATTAGTAAAATACAAATTAATTCCATTAAATTTAATACACAATCTAACGAATGAATTAAATGAAATTGTGTTTAAATAAATATATTTTTTCTACATTATATATTCATTTTCTTTAATATTGTCTGTATGTATATTTTTAATTTATTCACCCCTTTTTTTATTTATTTCTTCCCCATATGGTAATGAATGTGCAGTTTTTTTCCACAATATTTTCCGAACAAAAATGAATAATCAACTTTCCTACACATTAAATATTTCATCATTTCAGTATGCATCTTGCATACTACATTTGCTCTATTATTTTGCACTTCATCACTTCATGTGTCTTTTATGGAGTGATTATTATGTATAATTTGTGTTATTATGCTAATACATTAGTATGTTTATTGCTTTATACATATTTTGTACAGTACATGTCAGCTACTGCATGTCTATCTGTTATCTTAATGCATAGAGTTAACACCTACCAAAGCCAAATTTCTTGTTTATGTAAGTGCTATTGGCCAATAAAACTGATTCTCATTCTGAGATAAAATAAATAAATAAAAAAAAAATGAAATGCAGAAATAAAAAGAAATTCATTGTATAAAAAAAACAAATATTCACTTGTTTTATTTATGTGTACTCTGAATGTCTTAACTTATGACGTTATTCCTGTATAAATGAATGTGTTCTAGATTCCTCTTTTTCCTTTTTCTTTCTTCATTTCCGCTTTTATTAATTAATTATTATTTTTTATAGTCCTCCAAAAATGTACCTACCTATAAAATCATAATACATCAATAATACGCTACAAAATAAATAAATAAAAATAATAATAATAAAAAAAAAAACAATTTAAAAGTCGTAGCTGAATGTGGAATAGAAAAATCAGCTATGCTTTAAGTATTAGTTATATAATGAAACACAAAGACACTAGCTACACATTAACTAGCTACAAAAAAATAATACTGCAATATGTTTATGCAATAGATATCAGGATTAATGCCATGATATTATTAATGCACTGTGTGTCTGATACTGACATAAAATAAACAATTTTAGGTAAATATAATCTGCCTCTGATGGATGTGTTGTGGAAAGTTAGAATAGTGGGAATTATTTTGTATCATGCAACAAACAAATAAAAACATTGCCAGTCCTGCAGGTTGACCATTATGTATCCTCATAGCTCTTTAAAAGTAATGTATATTTGCATTATAAACAAAAACACACTGACTGGTCACTCAGTTGACCAAACGCCAAACCATTTCTGCAACACATCAGTGTATCATTACTGTATTATTAGCTCAGTCTGTATTTGATTAGATGTTTAAATGTATACAGCTTTGTGTTTTAATAAAGAACTGCATTAAAATGTAAATTAATTATACATTATTTTGTATGAATGCTTATTGGCCCATGAATGCTGATGAGGTTGAATGACTTATTTGCATTTTACACCTTGGTAAAATAAAAGTGTTGTATTATTTATTCTGCTCTAAATCCTTAAATCTGTCATATATAGTGTGAAGACGTATTTAGAAATCATATGGAATTAAAATTATTCTACACCTTTGCTATGGTGACAGTGTGTATTTATAATAAGGCACTCTAATAAAACACTGCAGGCAGCTTGTGTTGGGAAACAGGGGCCTCTGCTGACAGCTCATGGAAACTACAGTAACGGGGGCATAAACAGGCCTTACATATTTTCATAAAAATATATGTATTTCTTTTTTTTTTAAGTTAGATCAGCTGTGGGAATCCCATGATCTTGTGATATCCAGGTATGACTGGACGATATGGTAAAAACGTGTCATTTATTAATTTCGGTCAATACAATATAATTTCAACATCAATATGATCCTTAAAGCCACAGAAAAACTAATACTGTCTAATTCCTTCAGTGTGCCCAATAATGAACATCAGTCAATTACAGGTGCTGTAAATATGTACTAAAATATCATAAACATCTCCATTATTAAACATTTTAAACCATGATGTATATATTGAATATTTGTCCACAAGGAAATATGTCATGTGTAATTATTCATCAATAGTACTGCTTGTTTTGTTAAGCACTTCATATTTTACAACTGATTTGAAGGAAAAAAAAAACACACAGTGCAGGATACAATATAAAGTTAAAATAAGCACAATGCCTTAAATCTAATTTAGTGGAATCTTTATCCATCCATTGTTAATTCCAATATTTAAAATATTTAAAAATATTGCATCAATATCTTAATAAATATTTTAAAATACTGTATCAAATATAAATTATCAATATTTTTTTGACTTTAGAATAAATCTCTGAATTTTACTTTTCCTAAAATTGACAAAAATCAGGGTGTTTCCATTCACACATTTAGAAAACTAAAGACACATGAAGAACATGCATCAAGCAATGTTTTGCACGGACATGTGAACATGATCTACTAAACCAATAAACAAGACTCTTGTTCAGCATGTGTAGCATATCTGAAGGAGGCATGTGAATCTTTATTAGTCCACAATATAGCATTATGCTTTAGACCTAACAGTTTAGAGATGTTGGAGTGGCCAGTTTAAAGGGCCTGAAGGTGCTGTGTCCCTTGTTATACCATTCACACTTTTTAAAGATATACAATAATGTAGTATTAGTCCATATTTGTGATTTCCCTTTGCAGGTAAACAGAACCTGTTCAGGAGTATGTATCAGAGTGGATCTTCCAATTTTTGTTTGGAAAGTATTCTGCCCCAGAATAATTGAAATAAATTATATTATAGTTATTTTACAATATTTTTACACCTCTGATACAATGACAAATGTGAGAGTGTACTTATAATGCAATAACAACTATTTAAAGAGCTTTAAACTTATGGTCATTATGATTAATCATTTGAACTAAAATATACTTTTTTAAATATTCAAAATGAATAAAGCATTAATAAAATAAACCCAGTGTTTAACACAATAATAAATCAAATAAAGTACCAGTTGATAAAAAGTCAATATACTAGCTCCTTCAGGCTAATGGGCTTTCCTTGCTAAGATAAACAATGGTCAGCTTTGAGATCAGAAAAAAGATTTCTTTACAAGAAGCTGATAATGTAATTATCATGACCGGCCTACTATTGAGAAAAACAGCCATCACATTATCAGGATTTTATGCAAAGCAGCGCAAAAAACGTTCCACTCACCTTTACGCTTCTGCACCATACTGCAGACAGCAGCATGTTTGCGTAAAATAGTATCCATATTATCCAATAGTTTAAATCCTCCAAGACCTGCAGAGTGAATAAAATTGTAGATTCATTACAGAAATTACAGAAAAAATGGAGCAAAACAGCAGGAAATCAACTTGACAAAATACAGAACTCATCATAACCAGCTTAGATTTAGATCATGACTACACCTACGCACTTCGTGTGACTAATATCTATTTAACTGTTACTGATGCTCTGGATGTACTGGGAGGAGTTGTGGTTGTCAGGTGCATTTTGCAGACCCTCATTGCTATTACATGTTTACATTACAGGCATTTCTGCACTGTGTCTAAGGGATCCAGCAGCTCCTAGCGGCGTATAATGAGATCCCATGTGTCCTGTGTGGGCATCTGTACTCTGAATACGCCAGGAAAGCATAGCTGCACCTTTGTTTACGTTGTCGAAAAAAAAAAAGATATATATATATATATATATATATAGATATATATATATATATATATATATATATATATATATATATAGATATATAGATATATATATATATATATATATATATATATATATATATATATATATATATATATATATATACACAGTATGTTCACAAGCACAGTTTTATGGAGATACTGGCATGTTTCAGGTTGAATGTTATTCACCTTTAGCTTGATAGTTAAGAGATAACTTGTTTTAACCCTTTCAGATCTGAATGATGTTCCAGTTTTCTGTCTGCTATTCACACAAAATAAAACTAATAGTCTAAAGAGAAATAAAAATGAAAACCAAATAACTAAAATATTTAATTGCTTTTTTTTATTGTACATTGCATTGGATGTCTGTATTTAACATTTTTATTTTACATTTGATAGACCTTTTTACTTCACAAATCATCCATAAACCATAACATTAACATGATAAAAGTGGTCTAAATCACAAAAAAAATAGCTCTTATTTTGCTTTGTTGGCTCTGGTGCCAGTGCTAGTGGGCGGGGCTAAGCTACTGTACATCTTTCATTGGCTTGTTTAGTGTTCTATTCTGATGGACACTAAGCTTTTTGCAAAATAACATAAAAAAGCAAACACGTGCAGTCCATTGTAATGGATGCAGGATCTGAAAGGGTTAACAGCGCAAATTAGGTGAACTAGTAACTAGTTAATTAGTTATCTTAGTTAGGTAACGTTAGCTATAGATCAGGGGTGTCCAAACTATGGCCCGCGGGCCATTTGCGGCCCGTTTCCTTTTTTGGAGCGGCCCGCGAGGTATTTTAGAAATAGAATGAAAGTTGGCCCGCTGTTAAGCAGCGCTGTTAAGCACTGTGAGATTCAAAGTTTGAACGCTAGGTGTCAGAAACGGGCCAAAGAGTCTAAAAGCGGAGAGAGTGCGCATTTCTAGCGCAAAAAAGGGTAAAAGAGTCTAAAAGTTGCCTTAATTAAGGAATTTAATATTAAGAGACATGAAATGAAACAATTGTTTGAAAAATCTTAGTTTACACAACAATGTCAAAGATAGATAAAGATTGTAAGTCAAGGAAATTGGTGTGTAAATGAAAGTAATTAGGAAAATGTATTATTTAAAGTGGTATATTTCATTATTTGTTTTATTACAGAGTCTGTGGCCCGTGACTTCAAATATATTTCTCCTTCTGACCCCCAACAAAAAAAGTTTGGACACCCCTGCTTTAGATGTATAATCTGAGCAGAAAAGTGCGAGTAGCTCGATGTTAAGTAAGTTAAGCATTGCTAGCAGTTAAGGTTAGCTAACTAGCTTGTCACCTAGCTAACAGGCTACTTAACTAATATTATCTAACGTTAAATTCAAATTACAGCTGCTATGGCTATTTTACTACTTCATTACCTTCTTAGGTTATAGTGTCCGTTAGAGATATTGGAATATTTTAAGTTAAATGGTATTCACTTTTAGCTCGCTAAGACATTTAGGTTAAGCTCATTTAGGTTAACGTTACTAACTAATTAGCTGTTTCCTTAGCGAAAAAGCCTGAGTAAGCTTAATGTTAGGCATTGCCAGCATTTAACGCTAACTAGCTAATGCTATCTAACCTCGCAAACTAACTTACATTCAAATTACAGCAGCGTTAGCTAACACCGTCTGTTGAGTATACCGACATATTTCCTGTTATTACACAGCGCTTTAGCCAAGTCAAAATACCTCGTTTTAATATAGCTAGCGTTAACTAGTTATCATAGGTTAGTAACAAAACAATTTAATGACGCTATGTAACTAGCTATAGCATTTTTGCTTAGATATTACATATTTGTATAGCCATTACAATATGTTTATGTTAGTTATCAAGCAAGAGTTAACAACGTCGTCAAAAATAGATAGCAGTTAGAAATTTCTGGTTTCTGTTCAGATTAGCTTAGCTAAGCTAAAATGTTGGTTACTTTTAGTCAGCCAGCTCGTTATCTAATCACAGAGAGAGAAGAATGAAAAGTGTGTGGCTAGTTCAATGTTAAGCAGCATTCGTTAGATAACCTAACGTTAGATGTTCAATTTGTTTCATATAAATCCATATTAATTATTTAACGTTACCTAGGGTTATTTTTAACCAACGTCGTGTGTTAAAGACATTTTGGCATATTTGAGGTATAAAGGTTTGCTACTTTTGGCTCCTTACATCAAACATTTCAGAAGAAATGGAGAAGAAGGTTAACTAGAGCAGAGGTGGCCAATCCAGGTCCGAAAAGTGATACTCCGCTCCGGGATTTCGCTTAAGCTGCCATGCCAGCGCGGCTGCAGCTAAGCGTATTGGCGCAGCTGGAGCGAAATCCCGGGGAGGATCATCAGTTTCCGGCCTGGATTGAGCCATCATTGAACTAGACGAGGGCGAGAGGTTATAAATCCGCAACTAAACAAAATAAGTTATAGATAATTCCTAGAGATTATAAAAGAAACTCACCGGATTAACCTTTAGGGTGGACGGGGTGGCAACTGTGTTGAACATGACAAGCTAAAACAGCTAGTCCATAACCGTGTAAAGGCTGCATAGTTGGATCTGCGAGACAACAAAACGCCACGCAGCGCAAAAAAACACCCCAGAGTGTTTCCCAAAGCCCGCATGATCCTCAATTCGACGGGGATCACTTGTCTGAAAAGAAATAAACCACATCCACACCAGGTTTCCCCAACTAAACTGGCGACAAAAGTAGCTAAAGGCGTTTTTTCTGATCACTACAGCTGACCGACTCATCGTCCCTGATAGGGCGCGTTCAAATACGCGTGCTTACAGCCTAACTAGAACGCTCTGCTCAAAGAGCGCGGCCATTGGACGACCTGGCGTCGGTAGACTACATAGGCGTTCTGGTTAGGGCTCAAGTGGACATATTGGGACGCACCCAAGGGGGTTAACAACTTTGCACTGACGAACAGACGCGCTCTGATTGGTCGGCGAGTTGCACCAATCACCTGTGGAGAGAGAGTGAGCAACAGCACACTGGTAGCAAAGAACATTGAATAAACGTTGATTCAACGTTGGTTCATTTTAAAGGGTTTAAAAGGTTGGGGCTCTTAAACATTCTTAAACAAGGAGCTCCTCACCAAAAATACAAATTAAAATTAAACACAATTAACACTATAATAACAGAATACAAACAATATATACCGTACCAGTAAAAGGTTTGGACACATCCTCTAATTCAAGGTTTATTTATTTTTTCTACACTGTAAATCTATCTATCTATCTATCTATCTATCTGTCTGTCTGTCTGTCTGTCTGTCTGTCTGTCTGTCTGTCTGTCTATCTATCTATCTATCTATCTATCTATCTATCTATCTATCTATCTATCAAAGTTCTTTAAAGTTTTCAGCTTGACTTAAATATTTCTTAAAGTATTTTGTTTTCTTTACTTAGCTGAGTAGTTCTTGCCATAATATGAATTAGAACATTACTCAAATAGAGCTATTCACTGTATACCAACTCTACCTCTTTACAACTTTACAACTGTTGCTCTCAAGCACATTAAAAGGACAAGAAAACACATTTTTGTTTACTAAATAATTCCATATGAATTTCTTCATAGTTTGGACAACTTTAGTATTAATATACAATTAAGAAAATAATAAAATAATGAAAAAACACTACATTTAAGTTGTGTCCAAACTTTTGATTGGTACCATATATGTTTAATGTAAAGTTCAAGATATAAACAACAAATATAAATCCATAATGTTGAATAAGTGTGAATTAACGTACAATCAATGTGCACCAGAGATGGAAAAATGTATGTTGGCCTATAACTGAATAGCTCACATGTACATCAGTGTGGTATAAACAGTTGACACTAGAAATGTTCTGACGTGGTTTTTATTGTACAGTATTGATTCAGTCTCAGCACTGCAGTGCTCTGTATTCTGGTGCAGTCCTCAGATACAGTGGAAACTGTGCTGTCTACAGTAAGAGGTTGTTGCTGTGTTATGCAATGATCTCTCTCTGGGGAGACTAGTGCTCTAGCTGGCTTCCTGCTTTCCCCTCCCCCTCTGTCTCTCTCTCTCTACTTGTCCCTCCCTTTTCTTGCCACCTCCCTGTCTGTATGTTAAAGTCTCTGTTTTAATTTTTTTCCCCCTGCCATTCTGCTTTCACCACGATTACCTTCCATCTACCTGCTATCAGCATGGAGACTTCTGTATCTTTCTGTGTGCTCATTAATTGGGTCAGTCTTGTACACTTTCAGCTCAATTCTGTAACACATGCAAAAGAGAGAGACAGTGACAGTGAGAGAGATGGACCAGAAAGTGTTGTGCACAGGTTCCATGTTGACCTATATATAGACTACATATGCCAAACATAGTCAGTGATGAGACCAGAAGGATTAAACACTTGCTTAATCTGGGTTGTACATAGGCCTGTCTCGATAATTACATTATCAAATTACTGTACAATTAATGGACATTACTAATTATTAATAATATTTGATAATCATGGCATTATCTATTGTGTTTGTCTGTATGCTTGTTCACATATACGTATAACACTGAACAGTATTTTAAGCTAATAACTGTGACTTCATACACACAGTGTGAACTACAGTAGGTGAAGAAAAATGTATATACAGCTCTGGAAAAAAATGAGACCACTTTAAAATGATAAGTTTCTTTGCTTTTACCACATTTAAAACCTCTGGAATATAATCAAGAGGCAGATAGATGATCACAAGCTATCAAACCAAACTGAACTGCCTGAATTTTTGCACCAGGAGTAAAGGCATAAAGTTATCCAAAAGCAGTGTGTAAGACTGGTGGAGGAGAACGTCCCAAGATGCATGAAAACTGTGATTAATAACCAGGATTATTCCACCAAATACTGATTTCTGAACTCTTAAAACTTTTTTCTTTGCATTATTTGAGGTCTGAAAGCTCTGCATCTTTTTGTTATTTCAGACATTTGTCGTTTTTTGCAAACAAAAAAAAATGCTATAAATGACAATATAATATTTGGAATTTGGGAGAAATGTTGTCTGTAGTTTATAGATTTTTTTTTTATATCCGAAAAATATAACCTTTATAAGCATTTTTTAAATGATTATTTTCTTATTTCTTTTTTTAAAGCTATCCAAACCAATCTAGCTCTGTGTGAAAAAGTGATGGCCCACACTTTTAATTTAATAAATTGTGGAATCAAGAAGTCACTTAAATAGAAGCTGTCTGACAACATATTTCTTAAAGCATTCCCATTTTTTTTTTAAATATTCAATATATTTTCTAGTTTTTTTAATAGTACTCACTTTTCTAGTTTTAGTTATTTTTTTCTCTGTAAAGTCCTGACAGTTTTACTGGTAACTTTCGTACTATTTAAGTTCACTGGAATTTGTACCATTTAATATAATTTACTGAATTTAATAGCTTAAATAGTAAACATACTTGGAAAATGTTTTAAATCTTTTAACAGTAGTGTAATCCATGTTCCATCCATCTGACCCCTACATGGGCATACTTGCTGTATATCCCCCTCAGTATTCAGCATTCTATTGGCAGTCTTTCTCTACAGGAACTAGACAATCTGTCAGCTCTGGGTGCAACTTAAAGTACTTAAAGCAGTTGAATGCATTCCTTAGAAGGGGTATCCACATTCATTTGGACGCGTTGTGTACTCACAGAAAAACTGCAGTGTTGTTCTCTGTTTGTGCACCATCTTGTGATCAGCAGAGGAAGTGCACAGCTTCAGGTTTTTATTAACTCTTAATCTAAACACCTTGGAAGTTATTGGATTGTTTCTTGCCAGTACTGCATAATCAGTTAAAAACTAATAATAATTTAATTTAGCTTCAGATGATTTTTCTTAATCATTTTTACCTTGCCTAGACTAGTAAAGTGATTGGGAACTCATCCTTAAAATGCTGAGATGTGATGTGACCCCTTGGTGGCAGTGTTGCATGGTAATATGGACACCTCCATACATGTGATGCATAAATATGTGAATATAGTCTATAATTTGAACCCCTAACAAGGATTCTAACCACCAATTTGAATCTTCTTACTACCTAGATATTTCAGTCAGATTTCCAGTCATTTAATGCTTAGATATACTAGTGCATCTAAAAAAAGTAATATCATTGAAAAGTTACTTTATTTCAGTAATTCAGTTGAAAATGTAAAACTCATAATATATAGATGTATCACACACAGAGTGATCTATTTTAAGTTTTGGCTTACAGGCAATGAAAACCCAAAAATTAGTGACTCAGAAAGTTAGAATATTATATAAGACCAATTGGTACTTTTGGCAGTGTGGGCAGTGTGCCAAGTACTGCTGGAAAATGAAATCTGCATCTCCATAAAAGTTGTCAGCAGAGGAAAACACTGCACTGACTTTGGACTTGATAATAAAACACAGTGGATCAACACCAGGAGATGACATGTCTCTCCAAACCATCACTGATTGTAAAAACTTCACACTAGACCTCAAGCAGTTTGGACTGTGTGTCTCTCCACTCTTCCTCCAGACTTTGGTCCCTTGATTTCTGAATGAAATGTAAAATTTACTGATGATCAGTGATGGTTTAGAGACACATGTCATCTGCTGGTGTTGATCCACTGTGTTTTTATCAAGTCCAAAGTCAGTTTTTCTCCAGTTTCCAAGAGTCTTTTGAAGGTGTCATCAAATGTCATCAAATAGCACACAGGTGACCCTTTTTCAAGCAACCTTGAGAAAATCTTCACTGATCTCAGCAACTGTACTTTTTAAACTTTGGACCCCACCAGGGAGGAGAGCACAGTTCAGGATACGCAGCCTTTATGTGAGAAGATGATGATGATGATAGAGAGGATGATGAGAGGGTTGGAGGGTATGCTGTGTACTGAGCTGTGCTTTTGTTACATCATTCCTGTCATCAGACAGCAATCTGTTGCTCACTCCAGAAACCCAGCTGAACAGGAGGTGTCAGTTCTCAGTTACTACAGCCCTAAACTCTGCACTTCACTCCCGGGTAGCCTGAGAAGTTTAGAAAATACACTCATCATCAAAGTGTTGCACCCAGAAGGAATCAGGAATCAAGACTTGACAGAAAATAAACTCAGTGGGTGCGTTTGACAGTGTGAGACATACTGATGATTTAAGTTTTACACTTAGCTGTGCATGTTACCTAAGCTGTAAATGAATGACTAAATAAAAGGTTACCCCGTTAGTGCCAGCACTATTGGCAGACGGCTGAATGACAAAGGTCTACATGCACATGGACAATCTCAGTATTGCACAATTCTTTTGTACGTGTAGCTCAAAAAATATTCCCCATATCAGTCTAAATGTTAATCATTTTTATGTAACCTCCTTTTTATCTTCCTTACAAATAGTATTGCAAACCAACTCTTCCTTCTGGATGTAATGTAAAGTTTTTGGAGTGTATATAAAACAGCTTGTTTAAAATGATTACATTGATTAGAAAGATTGAGTAAATTTTATTGCCTTTTCTTTCAAATTAACAGTAATGTATTTATCTGCTTTCTTTTACATTACTTTTATTTTTATACTTTAAGTAATTCTGAAACCAGTATTTTTACTTTTATTTGAAACTTCAACTTCTACAGAAGTATTTTAAACCCTAGTATCTATACTTCTGAGTACTAAATGTAAATACTCGACCTTTTTTGTTACTATTTTATAATATTACTACATTTTTTTTACATATGTTATGCATCATATTAATTAAAACATACAATTTAACCTTTTATATTTACACAGAGAGCATTTCAAATTTCTCACAAATTAAACAATGACTTTCTAGTGAATTTCTGACTCTTTTCTTTTCCTTGCAATTCCTTTCATTCTTCAGTCTGTCCCAGTCATCTCTCCTCACTATCTGCTGCCTCTCACTCTCCTTCTCTGTAGCGTCTCTCCTCCATCTTTTTTAGCAGCTGCCAAAAGTAAATTTTGGTTCTGCCATTCTTAACTGAAGCTTCCTCACTTCTAGCTGAGGCGAGGGCGGTGTGGGTTCAGCAGAAACATTCAGCGAACCTTTTTCAGGACACAAATGCTGCTGTAGCTTCAGCCTCTTCTGTACCCACCAGTGCTGGGGAATGTCTTAAAATTTCACACACTACAAGCAGGTTATTAATTTGACAGACATGTTTTTGTAATGACATTCTCTTGAAACCATAATTAAAACTCTATACTTTGTGTTTTTGTCTGCTGTCTCATTTTTCTCTTGGAAAAAACCTTTCTTCAAACTTCTGCTCAATCTGAAAAGTTCTGTAAGCTCAGAGCTCAATTACAAAATTACAAATATTTTGAGACGCTGTGTAAAATGTAATTATATGTAAATAAATACAAAATGCAATTATATTATAAAAATCTCATAGAGGTCTTGTTTTATTCACAATGGAACATAAAAATATGAACTAATTTAAAACTTGGCAGGAACTCATTTTTTTAAAGTTGAAAGTGGGCAACAAAAGGCTAGAAAAGTAAGAGATACTATAATATAACTATACACAATATAAGTAATGTGGAACTAAATTACATGATGGGTAAAAAAAGAGCATTTCTCTCAGAGCAGAGTCTCTCAGAAGCAAAGATCAGCAGATGTTCGCCAACCTGAGAAAAAACTGTGTCTAAATATGATGGATCAATTTCTGAAAAATATATTTTATAACTTGATATTGTTAAGACGTTGGGTATTCCTCCATCTACACTCCATTGAATCATCAAAAGATTGACAGAATCTGGAGAAATGCCTGGGTATGATGAACAAGGCTGATGGCCAATACTGGATGCTGGTGATCTTCAGGCCCTCAGGCGGTGCTGCATTAAATACAGGCTGTACTGATACTGTACTAATAATCACAGCATGGGCTCAAGATCACTTAGATGAATCACTATCTGTGAACATGGTTCATTGTGTTATTCACAAATTCAGATTCAAATTAAAGCTGTATTAAGCAAAGAAAAAATCATATGGGAAAAAGCTTTAAATTAGTTAATGTTTTTCAAGAAATGGTAAAATGTCTCAATTTCACCATCTGATGATTGAGTCTATGAGATTTGCAATCAATTGCATTCTGTTTATATTACATTACATTATTTACATTTTACACAGCATCTCAACTTCTTAAAATTGGGGTGGTTTGAGTTAAGCTCTAATTTTAAAGAATGACAATTACATTTAGTTGTAAGAAAAAGGCTTACTCACTCAGTGAAGTAGTGTTGGTATGAGTTTCTGGCTTTCAAAGCTGGATTGTGATCTGCATTACATCCTTAAATGCAAATCCACACACATTGATCTTCTGTTATGAGACTGAGTAACCTCAAATCAATGCAATGGTTTTATTACTTTTCATTCTGGCACTTTTCTGCTTGTTGATGCTCCCATCGATGCAATCTCATGTGCATATTGCATTTAATGTTTTTTCCACTGGAGTGATTGCATTTCAATTTGGCACCATTTCCTCTCTGTAGAGATGATTACTAGTGGCAAAGATTTATACAGTATTACTGAAATATTATTTATATAACCTAAACCAGTCAAAAGTTTGGACATACCTCTTCTCATCCAATCCGTTTACCAGAAT
This sequence comes from Astyanax mexicanus, assembly GCF_023375975.1. Classification (NCBI taxonomy): domain Eukaryota; kingdom Metazoa; phylum Chordata; class Actinopteri; order Characiformes; family Acestrorhamphidae; genus Astyanax; species Astyanax mexicanus. Next base: position 36,113,165 of record NC_064422.1, read on the forward strand.
ATATTTTATACTTTTAGATTTTTCTAAGTAGCACATTTGTCTTTGAAGATATTTCAGATCTGCACACTCTTGGTATTAATCTCAGTGTCTTCATGAGGGAGAGTCACCTGGAATAGTTTTCTCAGCGTCTTGAAGGAAGGAGTTCCTGTAGGTGCTGAACAATAGTTGCTCTTTTTCCTTCATTCTGTGAAGCTCCAGTTCATCCCAATTTAATCACCTCAAATCACCATCTCAGTTCATCAGGTTTAGATCAGGGGATTAATGTGGAGGATAAACACTTTTTTAAACTGTTTACTACATATTTTCTATATATGTCAGTTAATTGCTTTATATGATATTAAGTCTTTCAGACCCTGCATCCATTACAATGGACATCTTGTATTTTCTTTATTTTAAAACATTTGTTTCGCATCCAATCAGAAAAGACCATCAACCAGCCAATGAATAAGTTTATAAACCAATAAAACTGTAACTGGGCCCCGCCCAATGCACTGGAAAAACAATAGTACTAGAGCCATTGAGGCGAAGTAACAACTAATTTTTACTAATTTAATGTGATTTAGAACACGTTTTAACCATGTTTTGCTGTTTAGGGATGATTTATGAAATAAAAAGGTCAATTTGAAATATAAAATATTACACACAGGTTTCCATTGCAATGGAAATAGAAAATAGAGAGAAGTGGTCTTTATTTTAGTTAATTGGATTTATTTGCTACATTGATTATGTAGTAGAATATAAGAGTATTCTTTTCTGTGCATTACAGACAGAAAGCAAAATTTTTACACTTTTTATATAAAAAATATAATTCAGGTCTGAAAGTGTTAATATTAATCTACAATGTATAAAATACATTAAATAAAGAAAAAAAGAAAAACACTGAATGAGAAGGTGTGTCCAAACGTTTGACTGGTACTGTGAATGGATAGGCAGGGTAGGTTCACTGGTTGGTTGAAAAAGTGTAGCTAATCACAAACAGTTATCATTAGAAGAGGGTAGAAAATAGCAGGTTCAGATATGAAAGATAAATCCAACAATGCGGAAAATCCCATCCGACCCCATTAATTCCTCTATTTAATACTGCAGGTCTACTTAATACTGCAGAGACATAAAATCACACTGCTTTTCATATGACTGCAGCTGACCTGGAGGCCCATGCTAAAGCATCTCATTGGCATGGCTGCAGATCAGGCTGTCTGGAATACTAACTGACTGACCGGCACATAATAATATTAATAATAATAATAATAATAATAATAATAATAATAATAATAATAATAATAATACTGCCTTCTACTCCTAACTGAAATTAGTACTCCTGTTATATTTATGATTCAAGATTTCACAATGATGTAAACGTGTGGGAGTGTGAAAAATGTTGATATGAATGTTAGAGAGAGCACAATCTGCACTGTATGTGTGAATAAATGTGTGAGCGCACTTTCAACAGTTTACTTATTCTACAGACATATGTCAGTGTATCTCACACACACAGAACCCAGTGCATGAGTTCAGTTTAGAACACTGACTTAATATTCCAGAAGCACCATTCTGTTATAGAATAAAAATTGATATTATAATATTAAGAGATTATTATTAAAGTAAAGTAAAGTAAAGAGTGAAAATTAGGGTGCTTTCACACCTGCTGTGTTTGGTCTGGACATTTAGGGCCCTATTTTAGCGATTTATATTGCATTGCGTAGCTGGATTTAGAGAGCATCGATGTGTTTTTGTATTTACAGAGCAGGAGTGTACGCGCGATGAGGGCACACAGTGCACACGGCGCTCCTGCATGGCTAAGATAGGATTGGGGGGCTGACTGTTGACTATTGTCAGGGTTTAAATCAGTCAGAATCCCAGTCATGCAGCTTGCCATCAGCCGTCGAAGCCCTGAGAGAGCACAATTGGCCTTGCTCTCTCTGGGTGAGTATGGCTCTCGTCCCCCTCATCACCCCAAAGGGTGATGTTGATCAGCACTAGGCATCTGTGAGCTGATGTATAAGAACCGATTCGCTGCGTTTTCCTCCAAGTGTGCTGTGATGCTACTCGATAATGCTGCATCAACAGCAGTGCGAAAAGAGGTGGTGGCTGACTTCGTATCGTATGTATCGTATTGTGTTGTGGCATCACTAGGGATTGTGGGATAGCTGAGTACAGCTGAGTAGCAGCTGAATGGGTGGCACAACCAGCCTAGCCAAAAAAGCCTAGGAAGAAAATGGGAAACGATGATATATAAATACATTTATAATAAAAAAACATATTATCCAGGTTTACGGTGTAGTAGGCCCGTTATTAGATACTGTAAGAAACTTTTTATGTTTTGAAGAATTATATTGAAGAGTTATTTTATTTTCCATCAAAACAAAAGTGTGTTCAGCTTGTTCTCAGTTTTCAGGTCATAGTGGCACAACTCGCGCCCTCAAGCTGCTGCCGCATGTTTTCAATAGCTACACTGCTACTTTCAGGATTGGAAGGTCTGGCCTCATACAGGTGTACACCATCTCGAGTTGCAGCAAATATGATCTAAATGATTTTCTCCTTTTCAGCCAGCTGTGACACAGATGGATAGCCCTGAGCAACGTGGAAAATGTTCTGGCCGGGTCTGTATTCCAGCCGTGTTTTCTGGTGGTTTACACAGGTTTAATAATGCTCTGAAATTGTGTGACAGATATTTTAGGGGTCAGATGGAGTGCGAGTGGGGTGATGGTGGGGGCGTGTGTGGAGGAAAAGCGATTGGAAAAGGGAGAGAGAGTGATTGGGGAGAATGAGAATGATTTCACAGTGTTACTGGGTTTATCATGGTGGACCATCTTGAAGGGGATCCAATCATCATGTGCAGTGTTTCTCCATTTCTCTTCAAACACTGACGCTAAAGCACTGAGACCATTACTGAGAAAACACACACCTGCTGGGCCACGGTGACAAACACCCGTCTGTCTGCTTCTGTCTGCTTCTCTCCGACTGTGAGATAACAAGAATTATGTCTAACTTTCACTTTCTTTTAATCTTTTATGACGGATTGAGTTGTTGCCAGTTATTGACCTCAATAAATTTCTCACGACTGTAGATTCTCTTTTTCAGTCTCTAAATGGTTCAAAGTGTTCTACATTAAAAATTGTAGCTATTATAACAGTATAAATCTGGGACTGTGCATTCAGTGTGATTACTATTCGTATTTTTATATAATTAATTACTGTGTAATGTAACAAAAGAAATTAGCGCTGAATATACAACAGGGTGCGATGAAGGCTCAATCTAATTGAGAGTAAACAGTTACATGGATTTGTATTTAAGTACATCACATAGAGCATGCATTTGGACATCTGACTGTCTCCTAGCTATGTTATGTGTGAATTTTAATAGCAATCAGGCAGATGTTTACCCATATTCACTCTTAAAATTTATTTTGTACAGTAAAAAGTGTGCATTAAAGGAATTATCACTGATGAGACTATTTTAAACACGAGCACCTTATAGAATAAAAACAACATGTTTATTTTACTCAAACATATATCTATAAATAGCAAAATCAGAGAAACTGATTCAGAAACTGAAGTGGTCTCTTAAATTTTCCAGAGCTGCATTAGCAAGTTTTTATTTATATGCTGTATGACAACATAATTATGCTGTCAGTATTTGGAATATAGCTAATATTACTATTATTACTACTAATATTAGTACTATTATTGGTATTATATTAGAAAACAACTAGATTTATTCAGTTTATTCACCTAAATGTAAAATATGAAATAAAAATAAAATGCAAAGCATTTAATATAAAAAAACATGTTTTATGCTTAATTAACTAAGATTTTTGTTTAACATTACTTACACTGAAAAAAGATATTTTGGAGCAGCCTAAAAAAAATGCTATAATTTGTTACACCTAAATATATTCATTTTTAGAATCAAAAATTTTAATTTAAAATCAATCAATATATTATTTAACCTAAGTACCTAAAAGTCCTTTAAAACAAAGATAAAAGATGATTTATAATAAATATCCTTTTTCACACTTTGTACACTTTTTTAAAAGATAATAATAATTATTTTTTTTTTAAATGTAATCGTGGTGATGGGAACCAATGGAAAGAGTGTGAGAATTACTGAGAGAAAAACTCCAGGAGGAATGATCTGATGTAATGTCATAACCTATGAAATGAAGTAAAAAATCATATTTTAGTTAAATTATTTTTTTTAAGTTGTTTTAATAGGAAATGGATTTGCATGGATTTTTAGGCAAACTGAGAAAAACAGGTTTAAACCAGAAATCATAGTTTTTCATTAGACCAACATTAAAGTGCACTTTAAATCAATTACATGGTTGTACCACTTTTTTCAGTGTAGTATTTTAAGGCCACTAGTTTCAGTGTAGTAGTTTCAAAACCATTGAACCATTAAAACAAACTCTACAAAAATTTAAGGCGAGCCAGCTTTATGCACTCTCCCTCTGCATTTCTTCTTCTCCACCTACTCAGTTGCTCCACTCCACCCTTTCTCTTTCTCATCCGTTCTTCTTTGGCTCTCTTCCTTCAGTATAGCGTAAGTGATGGCATCTAGCCCTCCCTCAGAAGGAGCATCCAGCCCGACTTCCTGCTGACTCCCACCAACTGCTAGAAGAAGCTGTCATTGCTTGTCAGACCCAGAACGTTCTGGAAGGAGAAGGGTGGAGCACAGGGTGAAAACATCTCTTCAGTTGTGCTGACGTGAAGGGGGACTGCTTTATTCACACAGGCCCCAAAAACTGGCAGCCAACAAGGAAGCATCCTTTTTATCTGCGCCTCAGAGAAGTCTCCAAGAAGGTGAGCAAGTAGCACTCGATTCACACACTCTACAGAAAGTTATGAGATGTGAGATGTGAGCGGAGACTTTGGGAAAGTTACCCTCCATAGAGAAGGCCACCAGATAGGTCAGTAGAACTCGGCAGGGTTTAAACTTTCTTTATTTTCATTTGTTGGCTTGAATGTAGGCCTACTTTACTTTGGAATAAAATATTTATATTGCGATATATCATATTGAGATACATACTGTATAGACTAGTGCATCAAAAAATATAGAAAAAAAATAGAATATCATTGAAAAGTTACTTTATTTCAGTTATTTTTAGTACAAATGTGATACTAATATATAATATAGATATTTTACATGCAGAGTGATCAGTGCAGTGTTTTCCTAGAAAATCTTACAGCACTTCATGCTTCCCTCTGCTGACAACTTTTACAGAGATGCGTATTTCATTTTCCAGCAGGACTTGGCACAGTGTCCACAGTACCAAAAGTACCAATTGGTCTTATATAATATTACAATTTTGTGAGATACTGATTTTTGGGTTTTCATTGGCTGTAACAATAAAAGGAATAGACTTTTAAATGTTTAAAATAGATCACTCTGTGTGTAATACCTCTATATAATATATCATCTATATAATATATAAGTTTAACATTCTGAACTCAATTACAGAATAAAGAAACTTTTTAATGATATTCTATTTTTTTGAGATGCACTATTAAATATATTGAAGCATTGCTTTGAAGTTAAAATGTTAAAATATCAGTTGCCCAGGAGGACTGATCAGCACCCACAGCCCTCAGCCTCTCCAAAGAAAAAGACTGAGAAGCACCAATCTAAAATACTTCTACTCCTTTTCACCTTTTTTTTTTTTTTACTCTGTTTCGAGTTGGAATGGAAGAACACAGAAATGCGTCAAGATACAGTGAGAAGTCGCTGCAGTAGTGATGTTGGATGAGCCTGGGTGTCAGTATGCTAACACTGCAGTAATCTTAATCTGGTCTGGTCATTTTTGTTGTGTCGACAGCATTGCTATTATGTCATTAGTATGATGTTCATTCTGTTTGCATTGCAATTGCACCGACTACCAACCTCGCTTAGCATCCTTGTTGTGGTGTTAAAATTGCTAACACAGCATTAGCCCTGATTAGCATTGTTAGCAACACAACAGAGACAGTAAAAGTGTGAAAATGCCTATAGATATAGATATACTACTTTATATAGAAGTGTTTCTCAACTCTGCACCTGGAGGCACCCTGCCGTGCACATACATTTTAGAACTTTCTGTACCCAAAACACCTTATTCAACTAATCAGCTCTTTAACAAAGTTCTTTCAGAACTTTAGGGGGTGTGTTAATGCAGGGTGCCTCCAGGACCTATGTTGAGAAAAATTGCTAAAGAATTTAAACTATATGGAAAAGAAACAAGAACCTGAAAGGATTAAACTTATTTTCTTTTTTCCTAGAAAGCCGCATTCGTCCACTTTATGCTGTGCTTTTTGAAGACATTGCTCCAAGCAGAGGTGTCACGGCTTGAGGAATAATGGAAATGATTACTGAGTCCCGATTGGTTAAGGGCTCCCCCAAGCAGCCTGCACTTATCACTTTTTCGCTTTGGTGGAGAACTTTAAATCCTGGGAAGGGGGCTCTCAGAATAAATCTGGAGGCTACTGAGTGAGACAAATATTGATATTTCACCTCTCGCCTCTGGTAAGACACTGTTCACAGAGCTCCAGACCTTGGCCAGCTCACTGATGCCCCTGAGATCTGGAGGGGAAATCTGAGCTGTGAAGCAATAATTTGTAAAAAAATAAAAATAAAATAAAAAAATCCACACATTGCTTTATTAACACATATATATTGAGTGTCTGATGTTTGTCTCTTTAGTTTTACACTTAAGTTAGAGTATAAGGCTAATTTAGCTTAGAGAATACAATTATTCTGACAAATCACAATAATATTATGTGATTAATCATGATTAAAATGATGAATTAAAATTCAAATGCTGGCACTTTCCTGCATTTTTTTTTTTTTTTACATTTATTTCAATTATGTTCTAATTTTCTCCCAATTTGGCTAGGCCAATTGTTCCACCCATTCAGCTACTATTCAGCTGTATATCCCCCACATCACAAGAAGAGTGAAGACTAGCACATGCCTCCTCCGATACATGTGAAGTCAGACTCCACCTTTTTTTGAACTGCTGCTGATATAGCATTACAGAGTAGCATCACAGTGCACTCGTAGAAAGGGCAGCGACTCAGTTCTGATACATCAGCTCACAGACGCCTTAAGCCAGGCGGACACTGTGCGATTTTTTTAATCGGATGCGTTCTGGAGAGCTCAAACTGCACGTTTGAATCGTATGTCGTGTATGAACAACGCCTGCGATTCATCTGCACACACTGTACGGTCCGACTGACCTGCTGCGACGGGGGAGCTTACACTGCATGTCTAAACGCAGCCCGTAGGCGGAGCTTTCTTTGCGTACAAACTCTCGCTTCAACACAACGCCTTGCAAAAGAAAGTGCTTAGCTTTGCTTATTTGTGCCCTGTTGTGCGCTGAAAGTCCACGGAAGAGACGTACATGGACTCGCAGGTGGCTGAGGCGACGTGGACTCTACGGGTTGTCCGTTTTACAGAAGGAGAGCGCATAGAAAAATGGCTGCGAAAGAAACACCAGCAGCTTACATAAAATAAAATAATTTTATTTTTTATTAATATATATTTTTTATTAATATAATAATATATATATTTTTAAAATTGACATAAAAGGTAAAAAAATTCTATCTTATGAAGATATATATTTAATGATTTGATTAATAAAAGAAGAAAAATAATTTAAATGAATAAATAAAAAATATAAAATATAAACTCATTAAAAATTCGTTTAAAATAACCCAGGCTTTCTGCAGAATAATCAAAGTTTCAGTTAATTTCAGTTTCAAATCATGAAAACAGCTCACCAAAACCTCAAACTATACTTTATATTTGACTATATTTACTTACAGGCCCTTTGCTTGTACTTACAGGCCCTTACTTATTTTTATTCAACTGAACTGAGTTTCTGTAGCCTCGCGCTGAATTCAGCTCCGCGCTGCGAAAGAGAGCGAGAGAGAGGCGCAGCGCATTTTGTCTGATTTATCTTGATTAATTATCAGTACATTTATTAGCTTTAGTAAGTTTAATAGCACTAATTTTACTACACTTCTCCGACCTTATTTATTAAAACGTTTATTTTAGAAGACAGAGGTTATTATGCGGGCAATGCCGCGCGCAATGTCACGCGCTGCGCTAAGCTGGCTTTGCGTGGCTAATATTCTGGAGCACTGGACGAGATTTTAATTAATAAATTAACATATTTATAATTTTAATAAATTTGCCCTGGCGAAAAGAAACGAATTATAAAATATAGCTTTATATTTCTGCGCATGTTTTAAGTTTTATATAATTGACGGGCAGCACCAGAGGCTGACAATGTGCTTTATTTTTCAGATATAATAGCAAAGTGAAATAAAATAAATTTATGTTTGTCAAAGATATTTTCTCTTTTAATTTTTCTTTTCAAAAACTCCAGCTATTGACTGAGAATAAGCATCTGTTGAAATTCTTAAACAGCAGAATGCCTGTGTCTGATATATTAAGCTATAAGTCTGTGTACCGAACATAAATATAAATCCTTATAACTGACAGAAATAAATATGACTAATAATTATTTATAGTTACTGTGCAGATTTTTGGGAAAACAGGTCGTGACGTTAAGAAATCGGCCCGCAAAACAGCTCACACTGTGAGACAAGCGACCAAAATTTCTGTCATGTCAGAAATCCCTGGTCGCGTCCGACTGCTCATTCGCAGCTCGTATGGGCAATTAATCGGACATCGCTTCCCCTCTCACACTGCACGACAAACGACGCACGATCAAGCTAAAATTCCGCCCGATCATGAAATTCAGTCGCATCCGACGCATTGACATCACCCTATAAGTGATGAGGGGAAAGGGAGCCATCTACTCACCCAGAGAGAGCAAGGCCAATTGTGCTATAACTGATCTACGGTACTCAGCACAGCAGTGCCAATATTACACGTTATAGCACTCCCTATTGTGTATTATTGCCTAATTATATACTTCTGATTAATGATTTGTTATGCATGCATGCAGGTTTATTTCGCTTATGACAGGCATTATAACACACTATGCATGCATATATAATGCATTATGACATTGTACATGTGCTTATCTGAATGTCTGTTTTTTTAATCACAGTTTTGCCCATTTTTAATCTTCAAAAACCATATAAGCACATAAGTCAGCCCCTGTAATAAGGTAGCCACTGTTACTTTAATTTCATAGCTGGCAATTCTAAAGCTCTTCTAAAGCTGATGTTAAAACAGGTAGCTCCATCACTAATTTAATATACCTTGATCTAGTATTCAAAAGCTCCTGGAGATCTTGGTTAGCGCACATCGGGACCGTTTGATCAAATTTTGCGGCTAAGCTTTTCAGGAGGAGGCCTCTGCAGGACAGCATTAAAATAATTGCCTTAGAGTAACAGTATTAACTGTATTTCCCTGGATTGTAATAATGATTTCTCTATAAAGTGGTTATTTGACTATACTGTCAATAAACAAGTGCTGATAATTACACAAAAAGACTAAACAGGTCATATACAGTATGCAATTTCTTCTACAGAGATGTTGTAATGTGTCGGTGCAGGCTGAAAGTAAAAAAAAATGAATGCACAGCGATTACAAAGATCAGTAAAGTTTAAGAAATGTGAGCAGATACCTTGGCTTTAATGTCCTGAGTCTGATTTATTTTCTCCATTACTGCAGATACCTTGAGACCTGCCCCTGCAGCAGAGCCATACAACAAGAGGAAGCATCAAGGTCATCTAAAAGGGAAAAACGGGGGAAAAAATGCGGCCTATCATATAATAGCATGCAAAGCCTCCGCCGGTATCTCTAATGGACACTGAGCTCTGAAGTGAGTCATTAAATTCTGATAAGACAGGCTGCTTAAACCTCTTTACTTGAAATACGTGTGTAAATCTATTATCTCCCTCACAGCTCAGAAATGTATGCATGGTTGGAGTTAGCATAAACGACTGAAACTAATATGTGTCATGCATTTTTTTAAGCATATCCAGTTCTGTTTTCTTCATATGCGAATGAATGTATGTGTGGAAATGCAGTGCAGCAAAAATGTAATGTTGTCCTGTTCATATTGTGCTCTCAGGGCACTAATTGCTTGCTTATAACTTCTTACACACCAATAAATCCCATTAACAAGACAAAACTATTGAGATAAATAACTATTCAGTCAAATTAATCAGTCTACTCATGCTTTAGAAGAGCTCAGTAACACTGAGGTACATAACTGATCAATCAGAACAGTGATTTATCAGTCTACTCATGCTTTAGAAGAGCTCAGTAACACTGAGGTACATAACTGATCAATCAGAACAGTGATTTATCAGTCTACTCATGCTTTAGTAGAGCTCAGTAACACTGAGGTACATAACTGATCAATCAGAACAGTGATTTATCAGTCTACTCATGCTTTAGTAGAGCTCAGTAACACTGAGGTACATAACTAATCAATCAGCACAGTGATTTATCAGTCTACTCATGCTTTAGTAGAGTTCAGTTACAGTAAGATACATAACTGATCAATCAGCACAGTGATTTATCAGTCTACTCATGCTTTAGTAGATCTTAGTAACACTGAGATACATAACTGATCAATCAGCACAGTGATTTATTAGTCTACTCATTCTTTAGTAGAGCTCAGTAACACTGAGATACTGATAACTGATCAATCAGCACAGTGATTTATCAGTCTACTCATGCTTTAGGAGAGTTCAGTTACACTAAGATACATAACTGATCAATCAGCACGGTGATTTATCAGTCTACTCATGCTTTATTAGAGCTCAGTTACACTAAGATACATAACTGATCAATCAGCACAGTGATTTATTAGTCTACTCATGCTTTAGTAGAGCTCAGTAACACTGAGATACATAGCTAATCAACCAGCACAGTGATTTATCAGTCTACTCATGCTTTAGTAGAGCTTAATTATACTGAGATATATATCTGACCACCTTTATTTTAAATCAGTTCCTGGCTCATATTCGCACTCGTCACTGCTGTTTCATCACACATGGAGCAGCCTCACTAGGAGATCTGTGGTCAATTTCAGCAAAGCCAATATCAAACATTTCCAGGGCTTTTATAGCTGTATATAGAAATATATGACAGAAAATAGCTGAGAATTCTTACTCGAGGAAAATATATATAGAGCTTCCGCACACCAGCAATTGAAAACTTCTGATGACTGCATTTACAGAGACAACATCTCTTCACTCACAGCCTCATTCTGTTTTCATTTGCTTTTGTCAAAGTCATGCTCTGCAGGGGGCATGCAGTAACAACCTGTAATGCATGATGAAACAGAGACAACAGCTCTTTGTTTTGAGAGCTTCCCTGTAACCTTGAGGAGAGTGATTTTCCTCTGGTCTTAGATGTCTTCTGCTGACTCTATAGTTCCACCATTCTTGGCGACTCACTTCACAAAGTGAAGGACAGAAAAGATTTCGGAAGTATTTTGCTCATCAGTCATGATGTGATAAAATGTTTTTGGGATGTAATTAACTGTCTCTGCTGTCTGGAATATAATCAAGAGGAAAATAGATGATCACAAGCCATCAAAGCAAGCTGAACTGCTTGACGTTTTGCACCAGGAGTAAAGGCATGAAGTTATCCAAAAGCAGTGTGTAAGACTGGTGGAGGAGAACATGCCAAGATGCATGAAAACTGTGATTAAAAACCAGGGTTATTTCACCAAATATTGATTTCTGAACTCTTAAATCTTTATGAATATGTACAGTACAGGCCAAAAGTTTTTCAATGCGTTTTCTTTATTTTCATGACTATTTACATTGTAGATTCTCACTGAAGCATTAAAACTATGAATAAACACATGTGGAGTTTTATGTACTTAACAAAAATAGGTGAAATAACTGAAAACATGTTTTATACACTAGTTTCTTCAAAACAGCCACCCTTTGCTCTGATTACTGCTTTGCACCCTCTTAGCATCATTCTCTCAATGAGCTTCAAGAGGTGGCCACCTGAAATGGTTTTCCAACAGTCTTGAAGGAAGGAGTTCCCAGAGGTGTTTAGCACTTGTTGCTCCTTTGCCTTCTTCACTCTGTGGTCCAGCTCACCCCAAACCATCTGGATTGGGTTCAGGTCCGGTGACTGTGGAGGTCAGGCCATTTTTTGTTAAGTACAAAACTCCACGTTCAGTGTTAGTTTTGATGCCTTCAGTAAGAATCTACAATGTAAATAGACATAAAAAAGGGGATGCATTGAATGAAAAGGTGTGTCCAAACTTTTGACCTGTACTGTACTTGTTTTCTCTGCATTATTTGAGGTCTGAAAGCTCTGCATCTTTTTGCTATTTTAGCCATTTCTCATTTTCTGCAAATAAATGCTCTAAATGATAATAATTTTATTTGCAATTTGGGAGAAATGTTGTCTGTAGTTTATAAAATAAAAACAACAATGTTCATTTTACTCAAATATATACCTATAAATAGCAAAATCTAAATTTTTCCAGAGCTGTACTGTATATGAAACATAATGTTAGCTGCTTCTGTACAGAGCAGTTAAAGTACCTCCTCTGTAAATCTGATGCAGACCCAGCAGCACAGGGTGTGGCCAATAAGGAGGGATTGTGTGAGAGTGTCTTCAGCTGTAAAATGAACAATAAATAATACAATAATTTTCATAAACGAGGGCACAAGATCACGCACAGCACAGCACAGCACAGCACAGAACAGCACCCTCATCCACTTATAGTTTAACAGCCCTACAACACTAAACAGCTCTACAAACACGCACCTCTTTAACAGCTTAACGGTAATAACAGCAGTTATAATACCATAAATAATTACTACTTCCAATTAAACTGTGTAAACGAAACTCACTTGAGCACACAACTAGCGAGGAGGATATGTGGCTTATCTGTTAGTAAATACTTAGCTCATATCACACACTTCACATACATACATAACTACAGGAGTTTAACCCTTTCTTCTTGAACGCCGCATTTTATAGCAGAAATTCTAATATAAATACTACCAATATTAAATATAAAGTAACTTTTTTATTAGTAAATCCATTTGAAACAGAGAAGGATGGACCTTTCATTGTCAGTTTTTCCTTACCAATGTCGTCTTAATCTGACTTCTTGTCCTAATAACAGATTTCTGTAAAGCTGCTTTGCAATGTTGTAATTCACATTCGCTCATCACTCATCAAATATCACAAAGAATAACTACAGAGTAATTGCATACAATTGAATTATAAATAATATAATTACAGCAATAATACACGGGAGGGAGTGCTATAATGTTTAATACTGGCACTGCTGTGCTGCCGTTGTAGGCACCAGGCCGCAGCACGAACTTTGAGTGTATTATTGCGATTGTACAGCAGCTCCATTATCACTGCTTATTGAAAGATTTTGAGTTAAAGAGGGCAAGAAAATACGATCTGTTTGATTATAAACTAATAAACACTCCACAAGTTAAAATAGTTAAATACAGGAGTTGGACAATGAAACTGAAACACCTGTCATTTTAGTGTGGGAGATTTCATGGCTAAATTAAATCCCTGGTGGCCAGTCTTCATTAATTGCAAATTGCACCAGTAAGAGCAGAGCGTGAAGGTTCAATTAGAGGGTAAGAGCACAGTTTTGCTCTAAATATTGCATTATGGGTGACATACCAGAGTTCAAAAGAGGACAAATTGTTGGTGCACGTCTTGCTGGTGCATCTGTGACCAAGACAGCAAGTCTTTGTGATGTATTAAGAGCCATGGTATCCAGGGTAATGTCAGCATACCACCAAGAAGGACCAACCACATCCAACAGGATTAACTGTGGACGCTGTAAGAGGAAGCTGTCTGAAAGGGATGTTCGGGTGCTAACCTGGATTGTATCCAAAAAACATAAAACCACGGCTGATCAAATTACAGCAGAATTCACCTCAACTCTCCTGTTTCCACCAGAACTGTCTGTCACCACAATAAATTATTGTGGTCTAAAACCAGGTGTTTCAGTTTCATTGTCCAACCCCTGTAGTTCCATTGCTGCTCTGTTGTAGCTGCACTGTTTGGCTATTCGGGCTGGAGCGTTACAACTGGCGCCCGAACAGGAACTGAGTAGTCACCAAAAGCATTTCTACGTTATCAGCGTACACTGTATGTGGTGGAGTAATACATGGAGAGCTTCGGTTTCAGTGCATTACCGGCTGATAATGTCACTCATAAAACGCCTCTCAGCCAATCACATTGCAGGGTTGGCACTAACTGTGGTTAAACATTATTAATCTTCAGAAGTAGAGGAAGTTTTTCTATAGTTTTACTATTTTTTTTATTAATATTTTTATATTTAGTGGCCATGCAGTTAATCATAATACATGATCTACAACTTAATCTAAGGTAAGTATCAAAAACTGGGGGACACACCCAACCACATAGATGATGCCAAAAGCCAATAGAAAAGAAGCAGTCAATGGAAACAGACTAAACTCAATTATTTTAAGATGATTCAACTAAACGATCTCAGTCTAAATGTAAATGTGGCCACAAACATTCATCTTACTCAGAATATAGTTGAGAAATGTTTGGAGAAATCCAATTTAGCATAAAACAGATTTTAATGTATTTGAGTTGAGATACATTGTGGGTTTACATTATAGCTGAATAAAAACACAAAATAAAATGAATGAGATCTCATGACTTCTATGAATAATGGACTGTTCTAGAAAGTGAGTGATAAAGTTCTGCTCCTGTGAGTCCTGAAATTCATAATAATAATAAAAAAACAACGAAAATATTGATCATTAACCAGCCAGCAGTAAAGAACTTTATATTATTACACTATAACAAAGAGAATGCAGCCGGCTGGCTGAGCAATGCTCTTGCTTTGTGCATTATAGCAGCAGCAGGCTCTTGCATTATGAACGTACAGAAGATCAGATAATTCCACGCTGCATGCAGGAGCTTGTTATATATCAGTGTGTGATATTCAGACATCAAGGTTTGAGAAAACTTTCCAAAGAACCCAGATTTCCTTTTTATTTTCAGGATTTTTCCCTCTTTAATGGACCAGCAGGGGGCAACAGATGCTTATTTTCATGTAGTAATTGTTCGACTGCTAAACTGCCAGTAAGCAAATGGGTAAGCTGCCACGTCTTTTCCTGTGGGAGAGCCATACTCCAACCCCACCAGCCTGGGAGGATATCGAGCCTACTGTACTGTGCTTGTGAGAAGCCTGTGCGTTGGGGGTGTTGTGGATTCTGTTATGTTAAGGCTGAATCTCATGGACGTGTAGAAAAATACAGTAAAATTAGCACTACTTTGTGTTTTTGGGGGCATTATAAGGTGGGTTCCAGGTGGGTATAAGCTCTGAATGGCTTTTTTAATGGGTTATATTGAGATACAAATGGGTATCACATATGATTTCCACCTTAATTTCACATTTCAGCCCTTCAACTAGGCTCCATGTGTATTGTACCACCCAGATACGGCCCATGTTTAACCCCTCCTGGTCCCATCAATGACCCTGATGGAGCCCATGACTGGCTTCCATAAGAGGGGCCACATGAGACCCAAAAACAAAACTGGTCTAGACTTGGGCTTCCTATACAGGCCCCATGTTTTGGTCAAGTTATCTGGGTTAATATTCTTTAAAACACATTCTGGCACATTAATGGCACCACCAAGTATACAACTGGGCAATATGAGACCACTTCAGTTTCTAAAACAGTTTCTCTGATTTTGCTATTTATAGGCATGTTTGAGTAAAACATGTTGTTTTATTCTATAAACTACAGACAACATTTCTCCCAAATTGTCATTTAGAGCATTTATTTGCAGAAAATGAGAAATGACTGAAATAACAAAAAAAGATGCTGAGCTTTCAGACAGAACAGAAAAAAAGTAGACACCAAAAGCATCTTTACGTTATCAGCGTAAAGGGACAGTGTAACAAATACTGGCCGTTACACTGTATGTGGTGGAGTAATACATGGAGAGCTTCGGTTACAGTGCATTACCGGCTGATAATGTCACTCATAAAACGCCTCTCAGCCAATCACATTGCAGGGTTGGCACTAAATGTGGTTAAACATTATAAATCATTATAAAGTAGAAGAAGTTTTTCTATAGTTTTACTATATTTTTATTTATATTTTTATATTTAGTGTCCATGCAGTTAATCAAAATACATTATCTACAACTTTACCTAAGGTGAGTGTCAAAAACTGGGACACACACCCAGTAGATTGCACCAAATAGATGGTGCCAAAAACTAAAAGAAAAGAAGTGGTCAATGGCAACAGACTAAACTCTATTATTTTAGGTTGATTTAATTAAACAGTCTGAGTCTTAATGTATATGAGGCCACAAAAAATCATCTAACTCAGAATATAGTTGAGAAATGTTTGAAAAATTGAGCCAAATTCCAAATAAAAATATTGTCATTTAGAGCATTTACTTGCAGAAAATGAGAAATGGCTGAAAAAGCAAAAAAGGTTCAGAGATTTCAGACTTCAATTAAAGCAAAGAAAACAAGTTCATATTCATAAAGTTAGAAGAGTTTACAGAAATCAATATTTGGTGGAATAACCCTGGTTTTTAATCACAGTTTTCATGCATCTTGGCATCATGTTCTTCTCCACCAGTCTTACACACTGCTTTTGGATAACTTTATGCCTTTACTCCTGGTGCAAAAATTCAAGCAGTTTAGCTTGGTTTGATAGCCTGTGATCATTAATTTCCTCTTGATTATATTCCAGAGGTTTTCAATTTGGTTAAATCAAAGAAACTCATTATTTTTAAGTGGTCTCTTATTTTTTTTTTGTCAGAGCTGTATGTTGTTCAAATAGTAATTAGACTTTTGGCCACTGACTGATCTAGCTTGCCTGTACTGTAAAGACTTGGATGTCACTCATTGAAAACAAAATGATACTTGAGTACTGAACTCTACTGAACTCACCAAACTTTATGCAGAACCAAAAGGTGTCTGTACTCTGGTCTAAAGTCTAAACTCAACTCAACAATATAAAAATAGGGAGAAATGTTTCTGAATGTTTTATTTTCATTCTGACACTCTAAACTTTGCATATATGAGAAGTAATCCTGGCAATTTGAAGTTCATTCTGCATTTCCTTATAAGATATCCTACATCCAAATTGGCAAATGTCACCAATATACTCCATACATGTTGAACATCACTAAGCAATGACCTAAATTAGAGCTATAGTGACATTAACGCCAACCTTCAACGGCTTTCAAATGTGTCTGCGCCATAATGCTGTGAGTACATAGTGGATGCAGATAAAAAAAGCATCTCATTTTCAAGCGTTTTCATTATTATCGTTGCTACAATTTAATTTCCAAGAAAGAGCGATTTAAAAATGCACACACTATTCGAATAAAATGCAAACACACTGTGCAGATTACAGCTGCTGGCTCCAGTGTTTTTTTCTAAGAAATACTACTTTACAGATACAAAAGCAAGTCATTATTACATCGCTGCAAATGACCCTTTTCTGGAAAGACCAGTGCAGCACAAATCCTATATTCCTGTCTCCTTTTGATTACAGTGAAAACCTCTATATAGAAACGCCTGCAGGCGTTCAGAGGACGACAGGTACAGCCTTTCATTTTATGTGCCTTGTGCTTTATTACTGCCAGTGACTCATGAACATCACTGGGAAATCGTGCTACTGGCCAACCATCAAAGCCTCGAACGAACCAACCCACAGAAACCTGAGGTTTGCTGGGAGACAGGTCTAATGGTGAGGCTGCACAAGTCAATTTAATAAAGATTTATTTAAGATGAATTCTTTATCAGTGAATACAGCGACCCATCTATCTTGATCTTGTCTATTAGATCAATTTAAATGCTTTATGATGCTTTATTAGCATGAAAATACATTACATTTGCATTTGCACACCTTGGGTTAGAATGTTTGAGAATATTAATAATAAGAACATACAATCCCAAATTCCACAGAAAAAAAAATTAAACAGTATAGAAAGTGCAAACATGCAACAGTATGGGGTCATTGTTGCAGATCAGGACTGCAGATCGATCAGGTAGTAGCCATGACCTTTCTTTCTTCTGTAGCCATGCCTTTGTAATATATGCAGCATGTGTGGTTTTGCATTGTCTTGTTGAAAAATATATATATTAATGTCCCTGACAAATATCTGTTTTTGAAGGCAGCATGTGAGCATGTGTTGCTTTTATATCTCAATGTGCTTTACTATACAATGTGCTTTACGAACCTTACATAATTTAGACTGGGCGGCACGGTGGCGCGGTGGGTAGCACTTCCGCCTCACAGCAAGGCGGCCTGGGTTCGAATCCCGGCTGGGGCGACCCGGGTCTTTCTGTGCGGAGTTTGCACGTTCTCCCCGTGTCTGCGTGGGTTTCCTCCGGGTTCTCCGGTTTCCTCCCACAGTCCAAAGACGGCACGTTCAGGCTAATTGGAATTGAAATTGCCCCTTAGGTGTGAGTGTGTGAGTGAATGTGTCTGTGTGTCTGTCTGTGTCTGTCTGCCTTGCGATGGCTTAGATCGTATCACCTTGTGATTAGACAGTACCTTTCCTGCCGCGAAATAGCCAACGAGCTGATGTGGCGTTAAACTCGACTACCCAACCCCAACCCAACATCATTTAGACTTGGCATTTACTGTAGATTAGAGCAGCAGACCATCAACAACAACATGCCTGTGTGTTTGATACCTGGGTTTGTGGAGTCGAGTAGAATCATCACAGCGCGCTCGGAGGAAAGCGCATCGACTCGGTTCCGATACATCAGCTCACAGATGCCTTGTGCTGATCGACATCACCCTTTACACCGTCTACACACACACACACACACTGAAAAACATTATGAGTAAAATTTACTTTCAAAAGTTTCGCAAACGTTCTGCATTTACTTTTTTAAGTAAACTTAATTTCAGATATATTTAAGTAACTTCAATTCAGTTTCAAGACTTAAATGTTACATAGAGTAAAAACGTGAACTTTTAGTAAACTTCCTTTTAGTAAACTTTACTTAATTTATTTTTGCTGAATTAATCCTTCATTTTAGTAACCTTTACTTAATTTCTGCATACAATATTACCTAATTACAATTACCTAATTCATACAATATTACTCAAATAATTTGTGATACATAATATATTATAATTCCTGAAATAGAATTTTTGGTTAAAATACACATTCAAATATTTACATAATCTCATAATAAGATTTATTTTGTAAACAGAACAAGTCTACTTTTGGTAACGTTTACTAAAAGAAAGGATTAGGTCATTGTAATTAGGTAATATTGTATGCAGAAATTAAGTAAAGAACGGATTCATTTAGCAAAACTTGGTCTTGAAACCGAGTTGAAGTTACTTAAATGTATTTGAAATTAAATTTACTTAAAAAAAAGCAAAGGCTGAAAATTGCAAAACTTTTTTTGAGTAAATTTTACTCATCATTTTTTTCAGTGCAGAGAGAGCAAGGCCAATTGTGCTCTCTCGGGGCTGACTGGAGCTGATGATGGCAAGCTGCATTACCGGGATTCGAACCAGTGATCTCCCAAGCATAGTGGCAGTGCTTTAGATCATTCATGTTTTGTTCCTCATTTTTAAGGCTCATTTTATTCTGTTGCTTCAGTGCCTGAACATCATTTTAGCTTCTCACACCTGTAATAATAATACCACGCGATTCACGATTCAGACTAAGTGTCTGGAACAGGAGCAAAAGGATGAAAATATACAGCCCTGGCCTGATGACAGTTCCTAAACTGATCTCAGACATGGATTCTATATATGTTAAGATTCTCCAAATAGTTCCCACACTGATTAAAATAGAGAGTAAAAGGGCAGAGAGAGTAGCTTTAGAGAGCAGGTGAAGTTTAACACTCACCACCACACTTTAATCCAGCCAGTCTGTTCCACTTTCCCACTGCAGTAATCATACAGTCATGCTTACAGGAGGCAATCAGACTGAGAGAAATTCAGCTTTAGGATGTTTATTCATACAATCAATGTCAGAACAATCGTATTGTGAGAAACATGAATACAGAAGCATGGAGAAAGAAAGCTCTTCGATTGTGTGCATTGATGAAATCATACCCCATTAGGAGCCAGACTACAGTTCAACCTATTTGCATTTTAATTTAGTTCCGACGCTGAAGCTGCTGGGGAAAATGTTTTCTCACTGTTTCTCCAATTTGGCTGTCGAGCTTCGCATGAATGGATTTTGTTTAATTTAAAAACTCGAACTTTTAACAGACTGCAAACGTTTTAGAACTTTCTTTACTTTCGTCGCTTCACATACCTTTGATTAATCCGCTATGAATTAGAATTTCAAATTAGAGGTCTTTAACATACATTATGTGGGGGTTTGAGACTCATAAACTCGTCACATAAACTGATTTTGCCTTTTTGATTAGCGATGTTAAAGTTAAATAATAAGAACTGAAACAGGGCTTTAGCTTTTTAATAGATTTTGAACATACATATACATTGTAAAGTGTACACGAGGTACAGGGCACTGTCACGGCTGCCACAAGGAAGGAAGGGAAGGGCTGAGTAAAATTGCAAATGCTTGTAAAATTTATAAAAAAAAACAGAAAACAAGCAAACAATAAACCATGAACTGAATAATTAGAACAAACAGAAACACTGAAGACACAGGGGCTTAAATACACACACAAGGCGGGAAAGGAAACAGGTAACACCTGGGGACTGGTAATGAGGGGGTGGAGCTACAAATGAGCACAGGTGAAAACAGTTAAGGAGGAGACATGGAAAACAGGGCCACAAATGACAAATGAAAAGGTTAACAAACACAAAGATACGCGAGCACAGAAGGGTTTCTGTTTAATGAAGTTTTAGATTTGATGGATACGCTATGTTTTTCAATATGTTGAATTTGAGGCGTGTTCAAACTTTTGACTTTTGGTACTATACCTGTAAAGTGCTATATACAATTGTGATTGATTGATTAATTGATTAATAATTGCACTTTACATTTTTTGTTTTTATGTTGCATTGTGTATTGCAGGGGTTGAACAATGAAACTGAAACACCTGGTTTTAGACCACAATAATTTATTTTCCCGACTGACAGTTCTGGTGGAAACAGGAGAGTTGAGGTGCACATTGAATTCTGCCATGATTTGGGCAGCTGTGTTTTTAAGTTTTTTGGATACAATCCGGGTTAGCACCCGAACATCCCTTTCAGACAGCTTCCTCTTACAGCGTCCACAGTTAATCCTGTTGGATGTGATTTGTCCTTCTTGGTGGTGACATGCTGATATTACCCTGGATACCGTGGCTCTTGATACATCACAAAGACTTGCTGTCTTGGTCACAGATGCTCCAGCAAGACGTGCACCAACAATTTGTCCTCTTTCGAACTCTGGTATGTCACCCATAATGTTGTGTGCATTGCAATATTTTGAGCAGAACTGTGCTCTTACCCTGCTAACTGAACCTTCACACTCTGCTCTTACTGGTGCAATGTGCAGTTAATGAAGATTGGCCACCAGGCTGCTCCAATTTAGCCATGAAACCTCACACACTAAAATGACAGGTGTTTCAGTTTAATTGTCCAACCCCTGTATATTACAGAATGTTATCCTATAAAATACTCTCACCTCCATCTACTATTCATGCACTGCTGTTTTATCGTATTTTTTTTGCCTTCTAAGAATGTGAGTGAGAATTAATTCAGATTAAATTGCGCTTTTGTCATCACCTGCGATTCCTGCAACTTCTAGCAGTTTCAGCAGAGCCCATCACCCCGTGCTGCAATATGTTTCCATCTAATTGGCATGATTCATGACCCGGGTGTGAGCGAGGGCTCGCGGCAGATCGTGACCCCGGAGCAGATCCGGAGCCGTGGCTTCTGGCGGAGGCCCGTGAGGCCCGCTGCCGGAGGTTCTGGGATATGGGCCGGTGGAGGCTCCTGTTGGACGAGTCGGACGCCATGCCGACCAGCCAGGGATGCGCGAGGGCTTGCTGTGCAGTCATTCGCTGCTCTGGGCTGAGGCTCAGCAGACGCTCTATGAAGTCTTTAGCCTGGTTGGATACAGAGCTCCACGGCTGGGCAGGAGACAATGAGAGACAGACACAGAGGTGATAATTGGTTCTCACAGAACTGTCCTCGGCCCATCTGCCCCGCTGTAACACACTGTGGAAGGACTTGATAATTAGCTGATGAGTTATCTGCTGTGTTATAGTAGGAAACGCACACAAAAGCATGGAGCACAGGAGTGCAGAAGACGACACAGGAGGCGCAATTACTACGATTCAGAAACACTGTGCTAGTACGTTTATTAACACTTCTAATTAAGATGACTTTGAAGTAAAGTGTAGTGTAATGTTTTTTTTGTTACTTGCAGTTCAATATAAATATACTGCAGGGAAATATTGCATGGAAAACATCACAGTAGTTGTATTGTAAAAGGAACAAAAAAAGGTAAATCATAACTAGCCACAATGTTATCAAACTTTGATTTAAAATCATCAGAATTGCTGTATTTAAACTTCACTTCTCACTCTTTCTCCAATTCAGCTGTCAAGCTTCGCATGAGGCTCTAATGAATTATTATTTTTTATTTAAAAACTTAAACTTTTAACAGACTGCAAAAGTTTTATAACTTTCTTTACTTTTTTATCAGTTCACACACCTTTGATTAATCCACTATAAATTAGAATTTCAAATTAGAGGTCTTTAACAGAAATTATATGGGGGTTTGAAACTTATAAACTCGTCACATAAGCTGATTTTGTCTTTTTGATTAGCGATGTTAAAGTTAAATAATGATACTGCAAAAGGGTTTTAGCTTTAGCTTTTTTTTATATAGATTTTAAACATTAAGTGTATCTCCTTAAAAATCTGAATCTACAGTAAATCAGTTAATAACTATCACAGAGCAGCTATTATTAGCCGCACTGCAGTGATGCCGACACGGTGGTGGTGTATGAGGTGTAATCATACTATAAAACTACAATGTACAGCTCTGGAAAAAAACAAAAGACCACTTAAAAATGATGAGTTTCTTTGATTTTACCAAATTGAAAACCTCTGGAACATAATCAAGAGGAAGATGGATGATCACAAGCCATCAAACCAAACTGAACTACTTGAATTTTTGCACCAGGAGTGTAAAGGATTAAGTTATCCAAAAGCAGTGTGTAAGACTGGTGGAGGAGAACATGCCAAGATGCATGTTTAAAACTGTGATTTCTGAAAATACTGATTTCTGATTTCTCTTACTCTTGCATTATTTGAGGTCTGAAAGCTCTGCATCCTTTTTTTATTTCAGTTATTTCTCATTTTCTGCAAATAAATGCTCTAAATGACAATATTTTTATTTTGAATTCTGGAGAAATGTTGTCTGTGGTTTATAGAATAAAAAAATGTTCATACACCTATAAATCAGAGAAACTGATTCAGAAACTGAAGTAGTCTCTTAATTTTTTTTCCAGAGATGTATATACTCAGTGGAGCTTAAAAGAATGTAGAAAAAAGGAGGAGCTCATAATATTCTCACTCAATATTCAGTACCAGTCAAAAGTTTGTACACTCCTTAAATTCAGTGTTTTTGTCTGTATTATTATTTTATTCATTTATTGTATATGTTCTGCACTGTAGATTAATACTAAAGGCATCCAAACTATTAAGAAAGGCATATGGTATTATTTCGTAGCCAAAAAAAGTTTTAAACTAATCAGAATATGTCTGCTTTAGTATTTAAATACTGTTTTAAACAAGTATTTGTGACTTTTTTTTTTAGAGTTGATTACTTAATGTGTTTGAGAGCATCAGTTGTAAAGTTGTGAAGAGGTAGAGTTACAGGTATACAGTGAATAGCTCTATTTGAGTAATGTTTTAATCTATATTATGGCAAGAACTACTCAAATAAGTAAAGAAAAAATAATAATTTAAGAAAAGAAGGTCAGACAATCCGAAGAATTTCAAGAAATGTGAAAGTATTCTCAAGTGCACTCACAAAAGACCATCTAAAACATTATGATGAAACTGGCTCTCATCAGGACCGCCCCAGGAAAGCAAAAGCAAGAGTTCATCAGAGTTCCAGCCTCAGAAACTGCAAGTAAACAGCTTAACCCCAGATAAGAGGCATCTAAATGCTTCACAGGGCATTTTGGTTTGTTTAACACTTTTAAGTTAAATGTCACTGAATGCATCTAATGTTTCTCATATATAAAAATGCGTATACACTGTTACACCTCTTCAGCACTATCACAGCAGTGTGAGAACACAGGAATCATAATGCACCTCTGACTTTCTCGCTGTCACACATACCCACACACACACACACACACACACACACACACACACTCACGCTCCCTCGCTGTTTCTCTCTCGCTCTCTCTCATAGTAATGACAATTAATCATCCATGAAATTGACAATCGCAAGACTGTTGCTGACGAATGGAAAAAGTAGGCCACACTCAAAGACACATACACACTGCACAATTTCAGAAGAAGAGGAAAAAAAAAAACGCAAATCCATAAGTCATTCTGTGTCATTTCTCCACCAAAGGGAAGAGCCCCTCCTTAATACTTTTATTGAGGAGGGGAAAGAAAAAAGTCTCGCATCAATAAAACATAGAGCGAGCCGAGTGACTAACTCCGCACCACTCAGCCATCATCTATCATTCTGTCTTGTTGGGTGGATCCTTATTCATCTGCTTAAATATATATCTGAAGTGAAGTGAGTGAGGCCAGTGCTGAGACTGTATGTATGTGAGTGAGTGAGTGAGTGAGTGAGTGTGTGAGAATGTGTGTGTGTGTGTGTGTGTGTGTGTGTGTGATTTCACTCTATAAGTAATGCCTGAGTAGTTTCTAATTACGCACCAAAACATGGCTTTCAAATTCAGACTTGAGCTGAATTGATCATTTAGAGGTCGGGCTCAAAAATAATAAATATATTCTATTTCTGATTTTCAACTCTGTTGCACTTTTATTTCTTAAACTGCATTTGTATGTTTTTTTATGAAAAGAGATTTTCGTTTATAATGCAGTGCATTAGATTAATCAGGCAGTAAACCATAGCAGCTGCCTTTATATATTTCATATATGAGTTAATTTTAATAATTTGTTAAGCAAATTATTATGTATTAGCTTTAAAAACTATTTATTTTATAATGCCTCAATTACTTACTATAGATAATGGCTTTGCTTCAGTAGCCACTTGAGGATACTTTCAAAAGTTCTTGATTTTTGTTTTCTTGCAATAATATGGATTAGAACATTGTTCAAATAGAGCTATTCACTGTATACCTGTAACCTCTTCACAACTTTACAACTGATGCTCTCAAGAGGCAAAAAAAATCAAGTAAATAACTCTTGATGAGTTCAGCACAGCTGTTAACTGAAAGCTTGAATTCCAGGTGACTCTACCTTATAAAACTGACTGAGAAAATCCAGCCAAAATGTGCAAAACTGCCTCTATCTAAGCAAGAGGTGCTACTTTGAAGAATCTAAAATATAAAACATATTCTGGTTTAACACTGTCATTTAGTAAATAATTACATATGTTGTTTTCTACTTTAAGCTTTCTAACTTTA
Organism: Astyanax mexicanus; assembly: GCF_023375975.1. Lineage (NCBI taxonomy): Eukaryota > Metazoa > Chordata > Actinopteri > Characiformes > Acestrorhamphidae > Astyanax > Astyanax mexicanus. The sequence goes on from NC_064422.1 coordinate 36,138,645, forward strand.
AAAGGAAACAAATTTTTTTTTTTTATCTTATAACAGTATTTATGAATAATAATAATAATAATAATAATAATACATTTTATTTGTAATGCACTTTACATTTCAAATAAATCTCAAAGTGCTACAAAGAAATTATGACAGCAAGAAACATTGTTAAAGGGTTAAAAATGTCTCAACTAATTATTAATCGACACTATAATTAGGCTATTATTAATAATCACTACATTTTAATGTGTAAAAAAGCTGTAAATAATAATGAATTGAGATATTAGTTAAAATGATTGTTATGATTAATAATGTTTTAACTACTGTCAATTAATAATTGGTTGAGTTTTATTTAGTTATAAATAACTAAGGTGTGATAAATAAGGTGGGTTTAGTGTTATTTTACTGTAAAGCAAGGCTTTGTGACCGTCTCTCAGATGGAAACGAGGTTTTGTTTGTGTATATGTGTATATGTGTGTGTGTGTGCGTGTGTGTGACAGTGTGATGTGTGAAGAAGGTGATAAAAGCCTGGTGCTACATTCAGAATGTGTCTTCGTCTCTGTCCTCACACTGCTCTCTCACGGCTGCTGCTTCCTCTTCCTCCTCCACCTCCTCTTCCTCTCCTTCTTCTGCCCCCCCCCCCTCCTCCTCACCCCTGGCTCAGGTAAACAGCCGCGGGCCAGGCGGGTCACACCTGAGACACGTTGCATCCAGCAGCCGTGGGAGGGCCAGCGTGTCTGTCAGGAGCCTCCAGGCTGTTTACACAGCTGACCAGATTTCACCTCCATAACACACACTCTCTCACACACACACACACACACACACACACACACAAACACACAAAGCCAGTGTTTGCCCTCTGGTTGACACTTGGCTGTTGACTGGTCCCTGCTCCACTGCCCACCTCTTTTCAGCTGTCTTTTACTGGCAGCCCTGTTAGGCCTACATAGACACACACACACGCATACACACACACACGCATACACACACACACACACACACACACTGTATCCAGTTTATTCTGGATTATAGAGATTTGGCTGTAAATCCTGTCCTGGTGTGCAATTTTTAAATCAACAAAATACTGAACCATTGCTTGACTGGATTTCCATATTTCCAGTACTATCTTCGCCCTACTGATATTCCAGACGTCTGAAATAAACAAGTGAATTCTCTCTTGTTACCACCAAACTGTAAGCATCCTGTCCAATCACACACTCCTAAAACAACACCACGCAACTTTTACCATCACCTTAAACATAACAGCATTTCAATTGTTGGTCAGTGGGTCAGTGTAACATTTAGCAGTTTAATTTTCTGACTTAATTTTCTTACTTAATTCGAAAATAGAAATTTGGGTATGAAAAAATATAAAATATAAAAATTATGTTTTCCATTCAGTACAGAGAAGACGAAATGGTTTTTCATTTAATTTTTAAATTACTATATTTATTTTTTTATTTCAGGCAACAGAATTTATCATTTATAAGAATAATTAAAAGTTGAATCTTTCAATTTTCAGATTTGTCCTTTTGTGTGTCTCGTAACACCTATCTGATGAAATAATCCAAATGTCAAATAAATGCAAAAATGGAAAAAAATCTAAAAAAAAGAAAAAAAGTTTTTTTTCCTGAAATTCTGATTGTGAGGGGCAGAGATGAAAAACAAAAAAAATAAAAGAAATGGATGAAAACTTGTACGTTTTTACAACCAATTTTCTGATTTTGCATTCAAAAGAACAGAAATTTAAATTAATAAATGTTGCACTGAATGTAAACTGCTTTGTAAACTGCTACTCTGGGCTCAGCATTCCGCTACTGCACTATGTTACCAAAGAAACATTGATAACACTTTCCATGAATAGCACGTCTATTAGACCTTAAAACACACTCAAAACAGATTATAATGCATTCACAAGGCATTATAAACATTACTATTCATACAGCTCTGGAAATGTTTTTTTTTTAATCAGTTTCTCTGATTTTGCTATGTATAGGTATATATTTGAGTAAAATGAACATTGTTGTTTTATTTTATAAACTACAGACAACATTTCTCCCAAATTCCAAGTTCCGAATTCTAGTTCAGAAATCAATATTTGGCGGAATAAACCTGTTTTTTAATCACAGTTTTCATGCATCTTGGCATGTTCTTCTCCATCAGTCTTACACACTGCTTTTGGATAACTTTATGCCTGCACTCCTGGTGCAAAACTTCAAGCAGTTCAACTTGGTTTGATGGCTTGTAATCATCCATATTCCTGTTGATTATATTCCAGAGGTTTTCAATTGAGTAAAATCAAAAAAACTAATCATTTTTTAGTTGTCTCTTTTTTCAGAGCTGTGCTGACATTTAAAAACTGTAAAATATAAAACATATTCTAGTTTGTTAAACAGTTTTATGTTGATTAAACAGTACTGTATGTTATCCATATGTTATCATCCATACTATTGATCCATCTACACTATAATATACTGTATATATAAGCACACACTCATATACACTGAAACAGACACAAAAGCAAAAGACACACACATACACACCTGCATGCTCATCCCAGCATATTACTCAGATGATAAAGACCTTGAAGCGGTGCAGTTAAACAGAAATGAGAGAGAGAGAGAGAGAGAGAGAAAGAGAGAGGGGAAGAAAGAGAGAGAGAGAGAATGCATCATAGATCATGACACTCACTTCGCAGTGGAAACTGTAGCTGCCTCTGAGGATGGCCCTGAAGAGGCGCGGCCGGCTGCGCTGGTCGAAGGGCATGGAGCCGCTCAGCAAGATGTACGAGATCACCCCCAGTGCCCACATGTCCACCGCGCTGCCGTAGGGTCTCCCACCCACCATTTCAGGGGCCAGGTACTCTGGGGTACCACACAGGGTCCTCAGCGCCCAGTCGTGTCCTTTCCTGCTGGTGGAAGTCGTGGTGGGAGACTCAGCTTTACAGTAACGTTTGCTTTCAGTACTTCCTTTTAATCTGTCATGTGATCTGACAAATTGGCTTTGTCCAATCGTCTCTTTACCATTTTTCTCCATTTTTGCGTCTTCTGTTATACAGAGGTTTTTAACTTTGTACAATTCTGAACCAACTGCCTGACTTCCCTCCAGCCTGTCCCTTTTAGTACCCCGGTAGAGTGCACTGCCAGAGCTCCCCTCATTCTCCACACCGCTGCTATCTTTTCCCGTTCCATCAAATCCCAAGCTTTCATCTCTTTCCCTTTCATCTCCCGTGCTGACCGGACAGCCATTCGCGTCCCCTCTCTCATTTCCTCCAACGGCAACACCCCTTCCTTGGCCGCTCTCTCTGGCTTTTCTATCATCCATTAATCTTCTGCAATCATCTACACTGCCCTGACCCTTTATTTCTGCAATATCGCAACTTCTGCCACCATCTTCGCCACCATCTTCCTCCCTGTCTGACCTGGCGCAATCCTTCACCGCAATTTCTCCAGCACCTCCAGTTCCACAGCTGTCCAGTACTGCCACACCTGCATCACCACCACCTCCCATGCCCTGGCTCTTACTGCTCCAGCAGGCCAGCCCGAAGTCAGTTATGATCAGACGTGAATCTGGACCAGGATGGTAGTAAAGCAGGTTTTCTGGTTTCAGGTCTCTGTGAACGATCCCCAGACTGTGGAGGTAGCGCAGTCCGCTAGACACCATGATGAGCGCCCTGGTGATAAGGATGGGAGATGCAGTATTTAAATCAATAGAGATGCATAGTTCAGGCATATGATGTGTCTTTTAATATTTGTAAACATATTTAATATTTGTGATCATCAGTAAAGAAGTTTGAATTGTACATGCACAGTGCAATCTGTTTAATTCTTTAAATATATTTATGCATACAGTCACCCATTAAAATGTATCATTCACCATTCATAATCAGCCATCCAGTTGGGTGTTTTCAAGCATTACTCAATTATTTTGAGTCTATAAGTTGTAGATCACATAACATGATTTGCTGCCAGGCTTTTTTGTTATAGGCTTTAAGAGCAAGCAGCATTTGCTTTGCACAGTTTAGTAACATCATTCTGAACATTTTACTCATTTAAACAGCTTTAAATTGTTGTTAAAAGGTCATGTTAAAAGAGTCTACTTACAAAAACAATGGTGGGTTTAAATCAGGCTCATAATGACAGTTTGTGGGGTGGGCTGGGTCGGGCTTGGATTTTATTGGCACGATCTAAGCTCTAATGTGTTTTAATTGAGTTTTTTTTGTTTGTCAGATATGTATAGTAACAGAGTAGTACTACTTCTCTACTGTACTTAAGTACTAAATAACTGTATCTGTATTTACTGTAGTATTATTTTTACTTCACTACTGTACTTAAGTATTAAACTCTAAGAACTTTACTCTGCTTTCTTTTTAATAACTACACTAATAACACAGTATTGTACTTTTACTTTCAGTACTTCACTACTATATTTTACTATAAACTACTTAAACAATACTTTAGTACTTCTACGTAAGTGTGGAACACAAACTTTTAAAGAACACAAACTTCTGCTCAAGTCTATTTAAGTTTTGTGATAGAGCTTTTGTACTTTTACACTTTACATTCCTGTTCCTCAGAAAGATACATGTTTTTTTATAGTAGCATCACTAATATGTCGTCATACTCCCCACCCCTACCTGGTGGCGTCACGTTCAGTGAAGGATCCCCAAGCGACCACCCGTTCCAGCAGCTCCCCTCCTGTGGCGAGCTCCAGTACCAGGTAAACGCGGTCAGGAGTTTGGAACACTTCCTCCAGACGGATGATGTTAGCATGGCGGACTCTGCGCAGAACCCCCAGCTCTGTACGGCACAGCTCTCGCCCCTCGGTCCCTCTGACCTCCAGCAGTTTAATGGCGAAGGGCTGTCGCGTGTGCCTGTGCTCCACCCGCACCACATGGCTGAAGCTGCCCCGACCGATCAGGGCCTTAATGTCATACCTGGAAAATATTACCCATCATTACGCGGACCCCTTTTATGTGTGCGACATTGAGGGGCAATAATGGAGAACCCCCATTGGCTTCCACTTATATTGAAACGTCTAAAAGCATATTTAATAGATGCTGATGATTATCTTTCTATACCTACGTGAAAGCCTCAGATAACCTGCTCTCCGCTTATTATAATGCGCACCATTTGTATTCATTAAATACACAATTACCACAGCAGGTCATGGATCTGTATGCAATTCACAGTCTGCTAAGCCCCCTCTTGCTGTTCCAGAGAAGGCTGTGCTCCAAGATTCTGAAGCTTTAAATACAGCGGGCCCTGCTGCGCCGAGAGCTGCTGAAGAAGGACAGTCATTTTATCACAGCCCCAGGAGACCATATCTACCTGACAAATGACGGTGAACTGAGGGCAGCGTTGCCCAGCTGGGTGGCCACAGGTGAGCTGCTTACAAATAGGAGAAAGTTTGCTGAATACGAAAACTGTACTGCGCTTTAAGAGGCTGTGTAGAGAGAGCACGGCTTTTTAAAATCATTAAACCATGCTGTACGCCTCTGTAAAAAACACACTTTTTTTGCTAGGCTATTGTGGTTGTGTAAGTATATTCTTCAGAGATGGCAAAAATAAAGCTGGAAAACAGCGAGACTGTGGAATGCAAAACCACATGCGGCATACAGGCATGTCATGGCTAAGAGTGAGCTTATGGCTCACAAAAGCTTCATTGGAAGAGAGCATTTATCTTGATGGTATTAACATGTTATTTTCTGTTATTTTCCAGTGACGTCTATGCATTTTTTTCAACTTGACAATGCAAAACTAAAATTCTGCACACATTACAAATAAATGACATTGCTAAATGTCAAAGTAAATGTTAGAAACACACGTTTTATAGATCCTCTGATGATCTGACCTGATGCATGAATGTGCTGCACACATTAGGCATCCTATAAAGGCATCCTATGACTAAGAGCCCAAGTAAATGCAAGAAACAAAGTTTTTTCAAGCCTCTAATGAGTTATGCTAATGCACCAGAGTTGTCTTAACATGAGCTTCAATGGAAGTGATAAGGCTGACCATAAATCTCACCATTTATCTTAAATAAGCTCTAAACCTTCCATTATGTACTGTATTTGTTGTGTTAAAGAAATAATCAAAAGGAACAACAAAAAAAAAAGTACACTGAGCTCTTAGTTCGACATACTCTGCTTCCAAGAAAACAAGACAATGCAAAACCAAACGCTACACACATTACAAATGAATGGCGTTGTTAAATGTCAAAGTAAAAGTAAGAAACACTTTTATGAAACAGGTTTTATGGATCCTCTGATGATCTGACCTGATGCACCAGAGTTAACTTAACTTGAGCTTCAATGGAAGTGATAAAACCAACCATAAATCTGACCATTTATCTCAATGGAATTAACATGGTTACTGTCACAAGCTCTAAAACTTTTCCTTTAGTTACTGTATTTGTTGTGTTAATGAACAAAATCAAAGGGAAAAGCAGGGAAATGCACCGAGGTTTTGAGCAACAAATTCTGCATCCAAGAAAACATCTTTTCCAGGGACACCTATGCATTTTTTCAACAGGACAATGCAAAGCCAAATGCTGCATACATTTGATTTTCCATTTTCACATTTTACATTACATTACATTACATTACATTACATTTGGCAGACGCTTTTGTCCAAAGCGACTTACAATCGTCAAGTACAGAAGTAAAATAAGTTTAAAGGTAAAACATCTTTGGATAGGGATTAAAGGAGGTCAATAGGAAATAATAGGATAGAGGAGTGAAGGAGGGGAAGAAGGAAATGAGGTTAGAAGTAGTTAGTGTGTTAGAGGTGTTAGGAGAGTAAGTGCTCTTTGAAGAGCTCTGTCTTCAGGAGTTTCTTAAACTGAATTACTGAAATAAAGTATCTTTTCAATGATATTCTAATTTTATGACAACATCTTTTCCAGGGACACCCAAACCACATGCGGCACACATTACAAAGACATGGCATTGCTAAAACTTAAAGTAAATGTAGTCTTACTTTAAGTCTTTGTATTGTAGTCAAATACAAAAAAACTGATTTTATACCCATTTTTAAAATGTTTTGAGCATGAAAAAGATATGGGGTGGATACAAATACGAGAAGGTTTTTGTATACAAAATTGTATTACGTTTTACGATTTCATATAGACAGAAGAGCTTTTAAAATCATTAAACTATGGTATAGGGATGTGTCAGTGTATGCTCCTGTGATACATCATTAAGGCTGGAAAGTATATTGAAATCTTAGAGAAACATAAGCTGCCTTCATGACTAAGAGTCAATGCAGACAGCAGGGCTTTTTAAATCATTAAACGATGCCGTACACGTCTGTACAAACACATTTTAATATAACCATATAACCACACGCAGAATATAAGCTGGCAGGATCAGAATGTGAGCAGACTGAAAAGGTTCAGGCCTGTCTGGAGTGAATATCAATATGAGCAGAAAATGCCTCGTCAATTCTGGCGGTGCCTGCAGATCTGCCGGCATTACTAGAACTTGACCGTGGTTCTCGTACCTGGCCGTGACACGGGGGTCAAACGTTGTCCGAAACTTTACTTCGGCCTTGTTGGCCTGTCTGTTCCTGGCAGCAGCTCCATCGCTGACGTGGCCTTGGGTTCGACTCCAGAGGTGAGGCGCTCTTCTCGGTTTGCTCTGGTCTTCTTCAAAGTCCTTGTTTTTGTTGAAGCTCACAACAGACTTCATAAAACCACTGAAATAACCTCTTTTTGCAGGCGGCTCAGGCAGGAGCCCTACTTTACTAGTGCTGCTCCCCATAGTTACACTCTACATGGCTGTAGCTTTGGCTCTTCATTGAGTGTTGGCCCGACTGCCTTCATATCAACTGGTTGATTGACCGTTCTCAAGAACATCAAACAAACCAATCAGCATTAAGGAAAAGATCTCCCATGCGGTCAATGTTCCGCCCCCACACACCTGCAGCCATTGGTCTCAGTGCAGGTGCAGAGACCTGTGGGTTCAAACTGTTTCCTCCCATTGTTATTTGCTTTTTGAAGACAGCGACACCTTACTGTCAAAAACAATACAATAGCCAAAACAACAAAACTCAATTTAGAATCAAACTTACTGCTAAAAGTTTAACATCAAAACAACTAAACAGTTAAATTGTTAAAAGCATCTAAAACATCAGTTAATCAATTAAAAATTCAATCAAAGTTTTACTTGAAAAACTTAAAATTGAATATATTAGTTGAAATATACTCACCAAAAGTGTCCGACTTTTATTTTCAGATTTTATACAAACTCAAATCAGAAAAAAACAAGTGTGAAAACACCCACAGTGAGTGGATCAGACACAGCAGTGCTGCTGGAGTTTTTAAACGCTGTCTTTTGTCACTGTCCATCACTCTGTAAGATAGTGCCACTTATAGCTGCTCAACCTTAAAACGTTAGAGAAACGAGAGAGAAGCTTTAAATCTGTTGCTCTTTGCGTTGGCCATCCTCTAGATCATCATCACAGGTAACAGAATGACATTTCTATATATTTATTTGCAGAAAATGAGAAAAGTCTCAACCTATTTTTATAGAATCAATGTTTTTTTTTTTTTGTAAATAACCTTTAAAACCGCATTTAAACACACAGCTCTGGAAAAAAATGAGAGACCACTTCAGTTTTTGCTATCTATAGGTATATTTTTGAGTAAAATGAACATTGCTATTTTATTCTATAAACTACGAACAACATTTCTCCCATTTCTCATCATTTAGCATTTATTTGAGAAATGGCTGAAATAACAAAAAAATTGCAGAGCTTTCAGACCTTAAATAATGCAATAAATAAAAAAAAAGTTAATATTCATAAAGTTTAAAAGTTCAGAAATCAATATTTGGTGGAATAACCCTGGTTTTTAATTGCAGTTTTCATGCATCTTGGCATGTTCTCCTCCACCAGTCTTACACAGTGCTTTTGGATAACTTTATGCCTTTACTCCTGGTGCAAAAATTCAAGCAGTTCAGCTTGGTTTAATTATTGATTATATTCCAGAGGTTTCCTTAGCTGTATATTCACAGTATACATACACATACACACACGGCTACATTTATTCCAATACATTTATTTAATAATCGTGTTTATAGGCGGTCAACTCAGTTGAAGTGGACGGTAGTTACTGTATCACCTCGGCCCTGTGAGCATGCGGCTGTAAACGGCCCTCAGGACTGACCGTAGAGAATCACCCTGACTCTCCAATCTTCAGCATAATAGTTATTGGAGAGCAAATCATGAGGGATGGCGTCAGATTGATCCATTACATGATCTGAGGATCTATTTTGGGGACTTTGGAGCACCCAAGCTGGATAAATCCAGACGGAAGCGGCGGGTAATGGGTGAGAGTGTGCTTATCGTGAAGTATATCTGCACTGCTTCATCTGTCTAAAGAGCGCTGGAAATGAGACTGGATGAGATGAGCACTTTTCCGAGACCTCGGCTGCTATTACCCCATTACAGAAATGGAACGGGCACAGTTCAAATATATTTTAGAAATGTTCTGGATAAATGTTGAAAACAGATTGAAATGCACAGAGTATAATAGTAATAAGACTTGTTATTAATGCAGCTGTACCTGAATGATCCTCTTAACCCAAAAGAGCCCATGGTGACATGTGTGTCACTGAGCCTTTAAAAGCTGGGTAAAGTTCCTCACAGGATCCTGTCCTTCACTTTAACTCATGATGCTCCTAAGTGACACATACTGAACATCCTTAAAGGACAGCATTCTCAGAGGACAGTGTGTGAATCTGTGTTTGTTCATCTCACCTTATTCAGACAATGTAGAAGCACTGGAAATAAAACTAAAACTAAAACTTCTTTTAATAAAGGCTTTAATAAAAGGTTTTACTCCCAATATAACTAAATATGACATAATTTCTAGAACAGAATGTTAAAATACAGATTATGAAATACATGAGCCATATGATTTTTTTTATCACAATAAGGCAAAAAAAAAAAAAAACACAATTAATGAGCTGATTTTTTATTATATTTTCATATTTAGGATCAATATTCAGAACTTTCTCTGGGCTCCTATGGATTAATATTTAGATACCTGTTTAAATGCCTGTTTAAATTACAAAAAAATATCTAGCAGTAATTCTGATGAACTTATCCTGTACAGCAGAGGTAAATCTGGGTCGTCCTTTCCTGGGGCGGCCCTGATGAGAGCCAGTTTCATCATCTCGTTTTTGATGGTCTTCATGACTGCATTTGAGGAGGTGCCTACTTGTCGAAAACAAAAAAAAAAAACAATACAATAGCAACAACAACAAAACTCAATTTAGAATCAAACTTACTGCTAAAGGTTTGACATCAAAACTAATAAAAAGTTAAATTGTTAAAAGCATCTAAAACATCAGTTAATCAATAAAAATACAGTTAAGGTTTATTGAAAAGCATAAAATTAAATGTATTATCTGAAATATACTCACCAAAATGGCATCATACCATGTTTTATGGTCTTCGTGACTGCACTTGTGGAGGTGCCTACATATTTAATATTTGATATTGACCTTTTTATTTTATAAACCATCCATTAACAGTAAAAACATGGTTAAAAAAAGAGTTCTAACTCACATTAAATTAGTGAAAAATAAACGTGTTACTTTGCCTCAATGACTTTAGTACTATTGTTTTTCTAAGTTACTCTTTCATTGCTTTATAAACTTGTTCATAGGCTGGTTCATGGTCTGTTCTGATGAACAACAGTTGTCTCAAATTGTGCAATGTGCAACAAAACATTTAAATATAAAGGAAATATATGATGTCCATTGTAATGGATGCAGGGTCTAAAAGGGTTAAATAAATATTTTAAGGGGAAAAAGCACAGTATTCTGATAATCACCCCTGTAGTTTTTGATATTTGATGTTTGTGTTTTTTTTTTGTGGAAGGCCTGAGACTTTCTCACCCAGCTCCACTGGGGTGCAGTGTTGAGTGAGTTTATTTTATTGGTTGAACTGAACTTGATTAAAAAATAAATGGATGAGCAGCATAATAAACTGGTTTCGACTGCTTGTGATCATCCTTCGTAATCACCACATAATCCCATTGTAATCCATTGCCTAATCTGAAACCCTTAATTACCATGGTAACTAGACAATTCTGAGGAGTGAGGCAATTCATTCTTGATTTGTAAGGATCTCCGGTGTTTGTTGTGTTTTTGCAGGGATGTCTCGTCTCACGCAGCTCAGTGAAGATCAGCACGTGTGACAAAGTGAACGTGGAGAGGGAGGTGTAATATTAGAAACAGACTGAGTAAAAATGTGTGTTATGATTTACAGATTACAGATCATTTCTGCTGTAGCTGTTTAGAGCAGAAGTGATTAAAATAATATGATAGCTATACATAAAGTTACGGGCATCAGAAACACTTTTTAATTATTTATTATTATTATTATTATTCCTTTATTTTATCCCATTTTCTCCTCAATTTACAAGGCCACTCATTAGGACTCCTCCTATCGCTAGAAATGCCCCAACACCAGGAGGGTGAAGCCTAGACTAGCACACGCCTCCTCCGACACATGTGAAGTCAGACTACGCCTCTTTTTTCGAGCTGCTACTGATGCAGAATTATTGAGTCACAGCACACTTGTAGGAAAACGTAGCGACACAGCGGTTCTGATACATCAGCTCACAGACACAGCCTTGTCCTGATCCACATCACCCTTTGGAGTGAGGGGAGTGTGGGGAGAGAGCGCCATCTACCCACCCTAAGAGAGAGCAAGGCCAACAGTGCTCTCTCAGGGCTCCAGCAGCTGATGGCAAGCTGCATGACCGGGATTCCAAACAAAGTCAGAAGCATTTTGATGTAAATTAATGACTATTTTAGACTACTTAAATCATTGTATCCTTTCTGATGAAAATACTAAACTCCCAATACACTTTTCTGAGGTGATTATTTAATTTTAGCTGATAATATAATTAGCAGCCGGTGGCACTCTGTGCACTACAATAAGTGTAAAAATAAAAATGTCCTGTGGGAATATTTTGACTTCTTTTTCTGCTTCTTTGTAAAGAATGTGCTTAATGTCTATTGTGTTTCTGGGGAGGGAGCAAGTACTGCAAACAATTAATTATCAATCAAGAATATCCTACTGTTACTTACAGTAAATAAGGCAAAGTCTAGTTCTAGAGCCCTGTTTTAGCGATCTATAGCACACAGCAAGTGCGGATCACGCACCTGGATTTAGGGTGTGTTGGTGTGTCGAAACGTGCTAGGGTGTTTTGTAGGGTTTTATTTTGGGTGTAACATAAAATAAACCAATCATATCAGTGCGACAGTTGTCATTCCCTTTAAGAGGCAAGTGCACTCTGACTTTGGCACGTTCATATCTTAATAGAGCAGCGCTTTGTAAAGATACACCAGCAGCTCATTTTAAGGGAACAGTAATGTTATTTTACTCTTTATTCTGTTTAATGTTGAGTTCAATGTTGGTTTTGTGCTCTACTGCATCTGTGTGCGTGTGTTTGATAAGTATGGGTTAAAATAAGGTTTTAGTAAAAGTTGCATATTGTGAGGTGGCAATGGGGCTGATGTTACCTCCTCCAGTTTCCAGCAGCCTGCACTGTCTATGCACTGACTGAAGAGTGGACTTTCAATATAGCTAAAAAATGGTACTTTATATACTTAAATAGAACAAACATATTAAAATACAGCATATAATTGGGGAAATTAAACTATAACACATAGGCATGTGTTACACTGTAATCACAAATATGTGTGTGTGTGTGTATGTGTGTGTGTGTGACTGTGAGTGATGAGAGAATATGAGAGAATAAAGCTAAACTTATTTAAAACAAAAAACGGACTCCATACACACACATAAGAGATAGAAATCCTATCATCACTGTGGCAGTATATCATATTTGACACTTGGTGTGCTCTATATCTGATTACAGCACAACCCCATGACATTACAAATAAGCCACAACACATGTTTGTTTGTGTGTGCATGTGTGTGTGCATGTGTGTGTGCATGTGTGTGTGTGCTTTTACAGACAGTCAAAAACCACAGTATCTTAGGTTCAAACTACCAGAAATACCCCCACTACTGCTATAAAGCTGAAGTTACTAATTAAACACATGACACTAATGCCTGTGATCCTTTTATTCTACTTAAACACAACTAGCCCAGTCTGTGGCTCTGTCCCAAACCACACACACACATCACACACACACACACACACACACACACGCTTCTGTGTTTTGTGTTCTACACTAATGAGTGCAGTTCTAACAGTGGGGCATTATTGTTTACATGCTAATAAGGGTGGTAATAGGCTGGTTGTGGTTGGGACCGCTAATCTATAGCAGGTTTTATTTGTTCTAGTAAAATTCTGCTAGATCAGGGACTGGATTCACAAAATAAAGAATTGTAAAAAATAATTTCTTCTCACATTTGTTTTATTCTTAAAGCTGATGTCCGTAAGTTTTGGGATTCAGGGCCCTCTCTGGTGAGAATGGGTAATTGCACCAAGCATGCGGAAGAATCATTTTAAACTGGGCGGGTGTGATGCGGTCTCCTTTCAGAGCGGATGAATCCGATTCCAGGTTATGTGAAGTTTCACACTCAGTCAGAAACTTCACTTCAACTACACACTTTGTTTTTACTATGAGTGAATGAGCTAATGAGGTCTGAGTTTCCCCTTCTGAAGTCTCCATTGCTCCACCAGCCGCTCGTGTTCAGTAAAATTGAGCCGGATCCTCTTTTAGAGGCTGTACGTGTGGCGTAAGTACGTAAAGACACGTGACGTGGCCAGAAGAAGAACTCCACCAAAAAGCGACTTGACACCACGGTTTTTAGAATGGATATATTAGGCTTAGCAGGGATGGTTGTTCCAGTACACTGGTAGGCCAACCAATAAACAAATTATGTTATCCCTTCTCCACTCAGAAATGCTTCTGCTTTCAGTTTAGAAACAAAGTAATAATAAATAACTACATATTTAGAGGGAAAAAAGTTACATTTACATTTATTTTGTAGTGTTAGGAGTCTTGTCCAAGGACTCTTAATTGGTGTAGTGCAGTATAGTCCCCCAGACCAGGAATTGAACCCCAGTCTCCCATATGATGTGTTAGCTCATCATTTAAATAGCTCATCACCACACTTTAAATAACTTAATTTACGGTAAGGTATTTACTGAAAACTTTTCTCTTGTAAAAAAAGTATACATAAATTATGCTAAAATATGTCTGTGCTTAAGTTAAATTAAAATGCTATAAATTTGCGCTAGGTAAACTAGTCATATGTTATTTTCACCACTATTTAATACAATTTAAGTATATATATATATATATATATATATATATATATATATATATATATATATATATATATATATATATATATATATATGTGTGTATTAACTATAAAAGTTGTTTTATCTACACTAAATTAAATAACAATTTTTATGCGTTATATGTTTTATATGTTATATGGGGTAACATACATGATGTAGTTTAAATGTTTAAATGTTGCACAATTTAAGCAAGATTTTTGTGCTATTTTTATACAATTAAAGTATAATAAGTACAAAAGAAGTTGTTCCATTTTAGCACTGTTTAAATATACTGATTAATAATATGGCTCAAAAAAGAACACTTCAGTGCACTATAGCATAATGATGCTTAGTATATTTTAATATAGCTTTTTTTTCACTAGGGTATACTTTATTTATTCCACATATTGTAATATGTATGTAATATATTGTAAGTACACAATTATTATATTTAAATACACAACTTTTTCGCAAGGGTTCTCTTAGGAAAAATATAATATATATATATTTTTTATGTTTTTTTCTTTAGGATGTTTTTAAATTTACAACTGTCTCTTATATACACGCACACACACATGCACGTACACACACACACAAATGCACACAGTGAAATAATAAAATCCTTCATGAACTGAATCAGGGCAATCAGAGCAGGGCACACACAGCAGTGTGCAGTGCTTGAAACCCACTAAAGACCTCCATTTCTACCAGTGAGCTACATTCAGTCCTCACGCACCAGCGCCCAGATTAGCTTTGCTGCTATTTGTGGTGGGATCAGTGTTTCAGGCTCGTTATCTGTATAGGATCATTTGCATATGCGGCTGCGCCCGGAAATGAAGCGAATGCGGATGAAAGTGGAGCGGGAACGCAGTCTGAACTCCGCCTGTGTCAGCCCTTTTCCTGCGGAGTTGTCCGGAGTGATTGATTTGCAGTGTGAAATGGTCAATGTAATGGCCTCTGATGAAAGTTTTATGGGGATAATTTGATTTTAACTGAGCTAAACTGAGTGGAATATTCGAGTGCTGTTTTGGAGAGGCCCTTTCCCTTAATGGATCAAAATACAGCCAGATTGTGCGAATAAACACCGCACTCCTAATGTTAGCTCGGCTTTTAATAAACATTTATAGATGTGGCGCGCCATATGTGCAGCACACTGTGTGTGTGTGTGTGAGGGAGAGATGGTGATGGAGTGGACAAGCTGAGAAAACGGTCGTGTGAACATATTATTGCAGATTTGGCTTTCAGAGATATTAATAGAGAACTTCATGTCTGTGAAAAAAAGTGCTCGTTCTTTCTCTATTGATTTGTGGCCGCTGTACTCGGCTGGTCTGTGTTTTCTTTCCGTATTCTAATAAAAACACACATCCTAATAACATTTGCGTCCTATATCCAGAGATATAGCTATTTTATACGTCCCTACAGGCCGGGAAGAGTGATGGGCACAAATTGTCTAGATGCTGACTCGTCTAGAATCCTTTATCACAAGAGAAAGGGAGAGAAAGGGGGGCAGACAAAGTCTACAAAAAGAAAACAGATAAAACGAGACTAAAAGACAGAGAAAGTGCGAGAAGACACACACAGAGAATAGGGGAGATAGAGACAAAGATAAAGAGAGATTTAGTTTTTTTTGGATTTAGCTCCATCCATCTCCCAATCTTCCCAACTCAGTCTCAATGTTTCTAATAAAGAGAGAAGAATCCCCACAGCATAATGCTCCCACCACCATGTTTCACAGTGGAGATGTTGTGTTCAGGCTGATGTGTGGTGTTCCTTTTTTTCCTGGCTAAGCAGCAGTTTTTAAGGTGTGTTTACTGTAGACCTCTACCCCAAGCCTCCACTCGATCTTTCTCTATGTCCCTTTAACTCGCTTATCCTTAAGCTATCTCACTCCATATCACTCTACCTTACTCTACCTTACTCTACCTCATTCCATTTCACTCTACCTTGCTCTGTCTCACTCTACTTTGC
Organism: Astyanax mexicanus; assembly: GCF_023375975.1. Taxonomy (NCBI): domain Eukaryota; kingdom Metazoa; phylum Chordata; class Actinopteri; order Characiformes; family Acestrorhamphidae; genus Astyanax; species Astyanax mexicanus. The sequence continues at coordinate 36,154,875 of NC_064422.1, forward strand.
CATACCTCACTCTACCACACTTCTTGTCAGTCTAATTTACTCTGCTTTTGCTTTACCTTGCTTTAACTTGTCCTACCTCACTCCATTTCACGTTAAACCACTCTGTTTTTGCTCTACCTCAATTTACCTTGCTTTAACTTGCCTTGCCTCACTCTTTTTTACTCTAATTCACTCTGCTTCGCTATACCTATCTCTACCTTGCTTTAACTCACCCTACCTAACTCTACCTCACTTCATGTCACTCTTTCTCACTCTGCTTTTGCTCTACCTCACTTTACCTTGCTTTAACTCACCCTACCTCACTCCATTTCACTCTGCTTTGCTCTACCTACCTCTACCTTGCTTTAACTCAGCCTACCTCACTCTATCTTGCTCCATGTCACTCTAACTCACTTCTTTGCTCTACCTTGCTCTATCTCACTTAATGTCTCCATACTCCACCTTACCTCACTCTAACTTGCTTTGCATTACTCTAACACACTCTACCTTGTTCTTTGCTCTACACACCTCTACCTTGCTCTACCTCACACTCGTTTTACCTCATTTACTTCCAGCCTTAGTTATCTATCGTGAACACAGTCTGTAGTGTGAAGATGAATCTAATGCTGAACATCAAAAATGTATTATTCATATATTGGTGTTATTTCAGCTCTTTTGGTGTGTTTATTGTGAAAAATCACATAATTATTACAATGAAAAATATGATTACATTCCACACACACTCAACACACACCAGTGAGAAGCAAGTGCCAGCCAATCTTGCACAGCGTACTCTCAACCGGAACTACCGTCCACCTGGAGGTCCACCTGGGCACTGAGGAGTTGACCCAGCACCCAGGCATAAGGAAAACAGCGCTGGGAGGTGAACGTGCTAACCAGTAAGCTGAGTTGCCCCCCTGTAAACTGTAAAACTACGTCAGCTACAGCTGTAGGCTGACTGTGAGGAACTGAAGGCTGAGTTTGGGGGTTCCCCTGCTCTCCTACACTCCTACTAAACCGAGCAAATAGCTGCCGGCTTGAATCTGTTGTGTTTGAACAGGAAAATCTCCAACTGTGCAGGAATACAGCCCTCCACTCCCAGAGGGGCTTATACAGAGTTTTCACATCTCTACTGTATATCTCTGTGCCTTTTTTCCATTATTCACTACACTGTAAACACATACATTGTTTGAGCTCAAATGATTTAAGTCTTTTTTACATAAAATTGGATATTTCTAAACAATATTCAACTATTGTGAGTTAGTTGAACATTTGTGGGCACATTTACTGTACTATTCAAACTAAGATATTTGAGTTGAACCAACTTAATAATAATAATAATAACTGAGTTTAGTCTGTTGTCATTGGCAGCTTCTGTAGCATTGGCTTCTGTCACAATCTATTTGCATACTGGGTGTGTCCAACAGTTTTTGACACTCACCATCAGTGTGTAGTGATTCCTCTCTGGGAATTAACCTTAGAAATAAATCAAGTTCTCCTTTAGTTGTAATAACTTGATGTTTTAAGTTGTGCTAACTCAAGTTTTCATTTCCCATTACTTATAAAATTTGAGCAAAGCGGCTGCCTTAAAAAAGTTAAGTAAATTCAACTTATCTGGTCTTACAGTATAACAAAAATAAAAAAGTTAAATCAACGTCCCCTTTAGTTGTAATAACTTGATGTTCTAAGTAATGCTAACTCCAGTTTTCATTACCCATTAATTAACTTTTTTAAGGCAACCGGTTTCCTCAAATTTTTTTACGTAAATTCAACTTATCCAGGCTTACAGTGTGCTTACCTATCTTTCTCCAATCAGCAGTCTTCCTCCTTGCTCTCCCCTCGTGTCAGAGTCCACCTCCTCCGCCTCAGCTCAAGCCGTGCGGGTTTGTGTGGATCTCTTTAGTATAGATTGGGCGGTTCGGGCGGCTGTAATAAAGCGCTGCAGCACAGGCCTGCAGCGGAGAAACAAAACTAATTAGAGTGACGAGTGGGTGCGGCGCCGGCCCTGTCAGCTGCCGAGGAGGCGGCCTCATCTCCAGCTCTGTCCCTTCCTTATGGGAGAGCTGATGAATACTCTCATTTTCTTCCGGACAGTTAGTGCGCAGCGCGAGCAGAAGCAGGAGGCTTGTCAGCAAATGAATCTTCCGCAACGCGCCGCAATCGAGCAAATCATGACCACTGCAGCGCTTGGTAAAACTTGATTAAAGTGACTGATCTTGCTGTTCCTCGTCAGTTTCTGCTGCGGCCACGGCACTTCCACATGCTATTAATGGACAGGGCTACTAATTGCTTTCTAGGGGTTAGAGAGTGGACAGCGGGAAGGGAGGGGGGATGAAGGCTGTGTGATTAGAATAAGAAGATAACTGAGAAGGGGGAGCTGTTCCTCGAAGGAACGTCCATTAAACCCAGAGCCCACGTGTCCGGTGTAAACAGGAACAGAGCGGAATGATGATGTTGTTTTTAAGATAAAGAGAGAGAGACAAGATGCGTCTGGAGACGCTGGTCAGGCGTGGGGGGTCCATGGTTTGGTGTGGAGCTGGACTCTGTGGTTACGGTGGCAGAAAGGAGAACACTGCACAAACTACTCTCCATCATGGATAATGATGGTCACCCACGGCACACAATCATCATGGATCACAGGAGCAGTTTCAGTGGCAGGTTCCAGTCACAGAGCTGCTCTTAAGACAGACTCAGGAGATCCTTTGTCCCGAGAGCCATCAGACTCTTTAACTCCACCCGGCAGAGCCGAAAGAATTAGAAGGACAGATGAGGAGCTTTTACAGATGAGGAGCTTGTACAGACAAGGAGCACTTCGGGACTCTTTTATTACTTTACCAGATGATCTGTACCTTTGCACTACTGCAAATACTGCAAATACTACTACTACTACTACTACTAATAATAATAATAATTTTTGCACTCCTGGACACTACTGTCACTTTACTGTAGATCCTGTACATTTGCACTCCTGGACACTTTTACAATCTACTAAATACAATACAATACTTTTTTTTTTTTTTTGGTACAGTTGTATATCGTAGGTGTCCAAAACTTTAGTTTAATACATAATTTGAATAGATAAACTGTCCCTTACACTGTGCCAAAATTTCTTAGTGAACGGACCAATAGAAACTCTTCAAAATGACCTGAAATAAGCTCTTTTTACACTGACTTTCATTGAAAGTTTACGAAGGCTTTTCTCTCTCCTGTAAAGTTGCTGTTTTTGAGATAATTGTTTTTCATTGGACAGCGACGATACGCTGATACTTGTTTTTTCATTTTACCTTTATTTCGTATTACTGCACTACCTCCTATTTACGGTCAGGTTATATCTTGTAATAGTTTTAATTTTCTTACTGAACCTTTACTTGGTTCTTTTTTGATTATACAGTATCACCCCTATAATTGCTGTTTGTGCTTCTGTGTTGTTTTTCTGTAACTGCTGTCTGTGTACCTACCTACCTACCTACCTACCTACCTATCTATCTATGTAACTAATACATTTATATACAACTAATACCCCAGAATAGCCACTGTAGTGCAGTCATACCCTCAAACGTCTTGGGCCTGGGTGTGACCGTTAGGAACAATGTGTTTATATGCACTTCATAATCTGATTATAACAAGATTCTTGCAGTTATATGATTACTTACATCATGTAAGTGATGTACACTGAATTCTCACATTAAGCCTACACATATGATCTAGAAATCCAACAAAGAGAGCAGGATTTTAGCTCAGTAATCAGATTTTATATACTTATTTATCTACTAGTGCATCTCCAAAAATTAAAATCTCATTGAAAAGTTACTTTATTTCAGTATTTATTATATAGATGTGATCTATTTGAAGTCTTTATTTCTTTTATGGTTGATGATTATGGCTTACAGCCAATGCAAACCCAAAAATCAGTGTTTTGGAAAATTAGAATATTATAATTATATAAGACCGATTGGAACTCTTGGCAGTTTTGGCAGTGTGCCAAGTTCTGCTGGAAAATGAAATCTGCATCTCTATAAAACTTGTCAGTAGCAGAGGGAAGCAAGAAGTGCTGTAAGATTTTGTGGGAAAACAAAACTGCACTGACTTTAGACTTGATAATAAAACACAGTGGATCAACACCAGCAGATGACATGTCTCTCCAATCACATTGCAGCATTGGAACTAACTGTGGTATATTAAAATACAGTATATACAGTATGACTCCAATTACAAATGCAGTATATGAACAACGTATTATCATCAATGTATTTAGCATATACTGTAATAAGCAAATCCTGTAAAAGAAAAAAAAAACAGCACTCAACAGGATCAATACTACTCTGCAAACATTAATGTAATTTTTAATGAGTTAATGCGTGGTCGTCACATACATAACAAATTTGTTAGTCTTCAATTAAAAGTGTTAAAAAGTGTGAAGATTACACAACTCTATAAGAATTTGAAAAGAACCTTTACATTATTTTCTATAAAACATTTCCAGGCTCTTCCCACACGCATTTCTTTTACAATAATGGAAAGTGAAAGTGCTTCTTTTATTGCACCTTTTGTAGCACATTTATTTTTAAAAGTGTAAAACAAATTGAAACTGCAGTTCACCATATGCTGCGATGAGCCGTAACAGCTGAACAGATCAGAAAGTATAACATCATCAACGGTGTGACCTTTACTCTAGAGCAGTTCCATATATATACAGCCCATGCCACAGTGCATAAACTGACCAATTTAATACTTTAGATTTTACTATGATCTCCTATTGGGGTAAATGAAGGCTGCAGGGAACGATTCAATCAAAAATAGCAGATATAACCCTCCCTGCTTGAAATTCAGCAAATCTAATATCTGCACCGCACATCCATCAAGCTGCAGGGTGAACTTATTTAAGAGCGGACTTCACTCCGACTGCACGGCACGCATGCCTCACTCGCTGGAAAGGAACAAATTTAATTTGAAAATGGCTTGTCAAATTACTTCAATTATACTGCACACTGAATCCGCTTCAAATAGAGCCCGCCGAACGTATTATGCTTTATAGTTTTGAAAAGGGGATGATTTCTGTCGCTTCAGTGTGGGTTGACTCCTTATTTCCCAGCTTGGCACTTAGCGAAAGAGCACTCTAAATATTTAATGATCAAACATTAGCACCTTATTTTACAAACTCAGTCCTTGCCTTTATAAAGAGATCGCAAATTGGAGGAATGGAACGCTGATGTCACTAAGTGTGGAGGCTGCAATTAGTCAGAGCAGAAACAGTCAGTCGGTTTAAACTCGACAATGAGAGCTATTATAGAAAACATGACGTCAGACTGAGTCACAGATTTAAACTGACAGCCTGGAGACTGGAGCCGCACAAACAACACCAAACACAACAAATTAAAATACAACTCAAGTGTTTATTTAGTTAAAACTATACTTGCTTTGAGGAGAAGTTCTTCTAACTCGCATTTTTATGTTTTTAGTTCTTGAGAGCTGAAAACCGTGATGTTGCTTTCATGACTTAGAGATTCTGATTGTGACAAAATATTGATATTGCGATATATTGAGATACATTTTCAATACGTGCCATCTATAGGGCTACTAATTACTAATTACTAATTTAGTAGTCAATTCCCACTAGAAATACATATATACTTTGTGGCCGGCGGCGCCGACCTCGAGGAGAGAGGACGCTGGAAACAGAGCGCCGTTCAGCACCGGACAGCTCCCAGCTGCACCGCCTTCCCATGCGTGGCCACCGTTCAGCACAACTGGTGGGACAGTGGTGGAAAAACACCAGCAGGCGGGACAGCCCCGCCCTCCGAGCACGGCTGGAAGACACTGAGTGCTGCACGGCTGGCAGCCTCTCAACTCCACTCAGCAGCCCCACAAAAAGGCTGCTGAAACAGCATTCAAGGAGAAGAGCCTCCAAGACGACACTAACGCTGTCTCTCTGTCTGTCTCTTTCTTGCTCCTCCACTCTGTCCTCCCTACAGAATCCTGACCCGCAGTGTGAGCCGCCGCGTCCGGGACTCCAGGACCCTTCTGCCAGCCTGAAGAGGAGCTCATACCCTCCTGCGGACTGGCTCTGGACTCAGCCTCCGACCCTGCCCCAGCTGATCCCACAAGGAGTGGGCTGCAGAGCTAAAGACTGAACTTTTTCCTTTTGTCTGTGAAAGACTCTAAATAAATTCCCCTTCGGGGTTGTTTAAGTTATCCTGGTCTCAGTGTGTTTGGTCCCCCACACCCGCCCCGGCGGCTCACAACTTATATACAAATACATACTTAAATACTGCACATACTAAATGTACTATTTTGGAACAACTTAAGTATATTTCAATATATCACATTTTGAGTGTTTTTTGTAAACCTTCTGCAAATGTAAGTAGATTTAAGTATGTGTTTTTTTTAACATAATTTTAATACAATTGAAGTACAGTATATTGTAAATGTACTATTTTGGGAATTGATGCACATATTGTGTCCACCTTAATACTACTGGAAAAAAAAAACTACATTAAAGTGCACAATACACAGCTCTGCAAAAAAGTATGAGAAAGTTTCTCTGATTTCACTATTTATAGGTATATGTTTGAAATGAACATTGTTTTATTCCATAAACTACGGACAACATTTCTCCCAAATTCCAAATAAAAATATTGTCATTTACAGCATTTATTTGCAGAAAATTAGAAATTACTGAAATAACGAAAAAGATGCGGAGCTTTCAGACCTCAAATAATGCAAAGAACACAAGTTCATTTTCATAAAGTTTTAAGAGTTCAGAAATCAATATTTGGTGGAATAACCCTGGTTTTTAATCACAGTTTTTATGCATCCTGGCATGTTCTCCTCCACCAGTCTTACACACTGCTTTTGGATAACGTTATGCCACTTCTGGTGCAAAAATTCAAGCAGTTCAGTTTGGTTTGACGGCTTGTAATCATTTATCTTCCTCTTGATTATACTCCAGAGGTTTTCGATTTGGTAAAATGAAAGAAACCCATCATTTTTAGGTGGTCTCTTATTTTTGTCTAGAGCTGTATATATTTTGTTTTACCATCAAGACATTTAATTTAAAGCATATTGCTTAAAAATACATTTTATGGAAATACAGAGAAAGCATATTTAATGTGTACTTTTATAAAATTTTAAATAAAAAATGTGCTTTTAGTATTCTTTACCTAATTTGAACATAATTTTAATGCTCTTAAGTGTACTTTCTTTTTTCACAATGATAGTCCTGGACTACACAGCCGTTTGAATGAAGATTTTCTATTGTAAGAAAAGTATAGTCTACAACGAGGGTTAATTCCTGTTTGGGAAATTAAGCCAATATAGTTTATATTTTCACAATCTGAGCCAAAATTCAATTCACCTTTATTCAACTTGTTGAAAATTACCTAAATAAAAAACTTCAAACATTTAACCACCAAAATTATTTATTTTTTTGCAATTATTTGTTTCCACTCATATCAAGTAAATAGATCTAAACAAATTGAAAAAAGCATTTTTTTTTATCGATGAACTTTTTTAACCTTCACAGAATCTACACATACTGTAATGTTGAGATTTAAACCATTACAGTTCTGATTCCCTACTATTCTGATACATAAAAAAACCTACAGTACTGTGCAAAAGTTTGAGGTACCTAAGCAAATTACACTAATCCATTTATCTCAGCAATATGAGTGTTTGCCTGGGAAAAACACCACATATGATTTGAACAGATGCAAATAAACATATGCGTACACTAAAACATAAGGAATTCTCATTTATACTAAGTATGTTTTATCCTGTGACCCAAGCTGAAGAATAAAATGTAGAGATTCCAGATTTCTCCTGGATGCTCCTCAGCCAGCATGTGTATATTATGTTCAGTTCCATCAGCAGCTCACCTGATTTACCACATTTACCAAACCAGGTGTTTGGTAAATTAATATGATGAGAACTAGAAATAACTCTATTAAACTCAGATCAGAGATGAGAGATTAGGAGATGTTGTTTTAAGGAAAACAGGTCTGTTAAAGCTCTGCTTTTTGTAAAATTGCTGTTTGTATTTATTTTAATGCTGTTATAGTGTTTTACTGAGCTAATAAACATTTCCTTCACAAATAAGAAGCTTTTTCTTTGCTAGAAATTCCCACAGGTGCCTAAAACATTTGCACAACACTGTGCATCAAGTGTTACCAGCAATTATAGTCTACAACTAAGCTTAATCTCTCTCTGTGGAGCCAATACTAAATAAAATTCTATACTGCATAGACTGACACAGCGTGGACTGACGCCGCAAAAACTAATATTATCCCTTTGCAAGACCACAGTCCCAACAGTCACTATTACTGTCTAAAAGTGGTAAAGTGTTCTTGTCCAGCTAAGCTTGATTTGAGAACCGCTTGAACCAAAGGTTGAAATGTGAAGCGCTTTGGGAGGGGTTTATTGATCGGCTACCTCAGACGCTCCCCACCGTTGACCTCCGTCTCTGGGCTCCTGCTTAGTGTGAGCCTCCCGGACCCATAGCTGCTGTTCATAAAGCCCTGGTGCTCTCTCGCTCTCTCTCTCTCTCAGAGCTTCCCTCTCGCAGAAACACTTCTGCGCTGAAGCTAGCCTAGTGTGAAAGAGTGCGGAGAGACCCACTCAACACCCCCAAGGTCTTCTTACGCCAGCTAAATTCCGGATTTTACACTCAAAGCTCTCACAATTGGGAGAGCTGTGAGATATGTGTAGAGCCTTTAGACACATGGACTGACTCTGGAAAGCTTGCTAGATATAAGCAGTGTAGTGGTTGGGTCTTGTTAAGTAAGTGTCCTTAACAGGTTAAACTCATTTATTTAATCCTAATGCAGAAACTATTATGATAACCATTAAGATAACTGGTCATTTTTGCACATTTTAAACTAATGTGGACCATGTGGAGTCCCTATGCCACTATGATCGGAAGATCGCTGGTTTGAATCCCGGTCATGCAGCTTGCCATCAGCTGCAGGAGCCCAGAGAGAGCACAATTAGCCTTGCTCTTTTTGGGTGGATAAATGGCGCTCTCTCTCCTCATCACTTCTAAGGTGATGTCAATCAGCAGAAGGCATCTGTGAGCTGATGTATCAGAACCGAGTCGCTGCGCTTTCCTCCGAGTGTGCTGTGATGCTACTCGGCAAGTTCGAAAGGCATGGGCTAGTCTTCAACCTCCTTGAAAACTTCTGAAATATAATCAAGAGGAAGATGGATGATCACAAGCCATCAAACCAAGCTGAACTGCTTGAATTTTTACACCAGGTGTGGCATAAAGTTATCCAAAAGCAGGAAAGACTGGTGGAGGAGAACATGCCAAGATGCATGAAAACTGTAATAAAAAAAACAGGGTTATTCCACCAAATATTGATTTCTAAACTCTTAAAACTTTATGAATATGAACTTGTTTTCTTTGCATTATTTGAGGTCTGAAAGATTTGCATCTTTTTATTATTTCAAAATAATAATCACAATATTTTTATTGGGAATTTGGGAGAAATGTTGTCCGTAGTTTATAGAATAAAACAACAATGTTAATTTTACTCAAATGTATATCTATAAATAGCAAAATCAGAGAAACTGATTCGGAAACTGAAGTGGTCTCTTCATTTTTGAACGATATTATACCCTAAAATATCGTGCCATACCACCCACCACATTTCCTATTATATATCTACTAGAGACAGATTATATCTGTCTATTATCATTTATTTTACTTTAATCCTGGATATATGGAGATATTTGGAGTGCATTATTATTACCATGAAATATTGTGATATTGTGATCATTTTAGGGCCTTATCACCCACCCCTCCCTAAGGCAGACAGACAAAAGAGACTATGGAAATCCTGCATGTCAGTGCTATAAATCATGAAACACAATGTTAAATGCTGTCCTGTGACTTTCGGCACTTCGGTGTATACATATTCAAGATATTCGAGGTTTGCCTGATAGCGTGAAATCGTTAGAATTGAATTCATCTATTTTAATTTAAATTAATTTGAACGTCATGTTTTAAGTGAAGTTACCTGTCCGCTTTGCTTACTGTAGCTGTTTATGAGATAGACTGGCCGCTGTCCAAGGTCCCGAAACTCATTAGCGAGGTTCTGGTGCTGAAGCTGCTCAGTGATGGAGGAGCGCAGACGTCAGTGTTTCTACACAGAAATCTGTAAAGCCTTGTAGCATGAATTTAAGAGCTGGAATTCAATTATAGTACAGCTCATTTATTATTATTATTATTATTATTATTACAGTTACACCACTTCATTTACAGAACAACAGCCGTACATTTCCACGGCTCTTCTTCTTCTTTTTTTTTTTTACCTAGATGGATGTAAATGTTAATGCAATCTTAATTGGTGAGGACTTGTTATTTTTGCTTGTGTAAACGGCCACAAAGCCAGTGTGAGGAAGTTTTAACAGCAGAATAAGCTGTTGTGATTGATTGGATGTGATGGATCGCAATTAACAAAAATTAATTATTTGCATTTTAATAACATCATCAGTTAGACAGATTCATTAGTCTTTATTAGCTTGGAATCAAGTCAGACAAGTGCAGCTCAGCAGAGCATGGGAAATGTGTTGGGACAGATAGAAAATGCTCAGTGTGTGACAGATGCTCTCACTCCCCTGTACACCAACCCATAAACCCACCAAACACATATGAACTATCACACACACACACATACAAACCCACAATACACACACACACACACACACATACAACACATACACACATGCTCAGGGGAATGAAAGGTAGATTACAGTGATATAGGCTGTTAGGTTGCAGGGTATCTATGAAAGCTCCAGAAACTACAACTTTAAATGGAAGTGTCACATCTCTACAGATTATATCTCCAACACACACACACACGCACACACACACACACAAAAAACCCACTGACATCATATCAAATCACCTCACATCAAATTGCTGTTAATCGCCAGACAGCCCGATGACAACTGGGCCGGAGTTGTCATGATGACGGACCGTCACGCTCCAGTCAGGTGAGCTGATGGCTGCAGATAGGATACACCTCCGATGCACGCGCTGACACTCGTCCGCTAAGCTTAAGAAGCTCATTTGCATAAACGAGAGTGACAAGTGAAAGAAAGGGAGTTCGAAAAAAAGGGGAAGAATTAAATAAATAAATAAATAAATAAAAAAAGACTGATATCTGCTCTGTTCTGCTTTGTTCTGTTCTCATTAAAAGTCTTGGTCTCTCTCTCTTTTATTTCTCTCTCTCTCTCTCTCATGTATACTTTTGCATGTGCCCACATTTGCTTCAGTATGCACTTTTTATTTAAACCCCCGACCAACAATTATATTTAATTATGGGCCTCCCCTTGGCATCCGAGCAGGGTTAATTAATTAGCGTCTAAAGAGGCAGTGCACACTCATTTTCCATGCTGATTATCATCAATTAATTAATGGTTTACACAAAGAGATAAGACAACTGTGCCTTTGACTCCGACGGGGAACGGGCAAACCTTTGAACTGACTGAATTATCATTGCATGTAACCTCAAAGGCAACAATATTTCCATGACCTTACACATAGGCGAGGGAAGGGGATTGCTAATTCGCTAACAGAGCGTGATGTGTTTACCCTTTAATTAATGACTGAATGGCAATTTGTGGCTGCATTTCCCCGGGCCTGCCGGCCGGAGATACAGGTATTGCGTAGGACGCTGAAGTCACCTCCAACTTCGAGTTAGGCCCGCGCACTTAATTGCACGGTAATCCGCATCGCAGTTCAGGCAGCTGCAATTAGCTGAGGTTGGCAACACGGATATAATGCAGCCGTCTCGTGTAGCCGTCTGGTTATGAGCAGGGATGCTAAAGCATGCCGTGTGCTGTGTGACACCACTTTGCTGCTTCCTCTTGTAATTTCATGTTTATTGCATTAACATACATATATGTATATATATATGTGTACATATGCAGTCAGTTGAGTCAGTTTCAATACATCAGCTCACAGACGCCTTATGTTAATCGACATCACCCTAGAAGTGATGTGGGGAAAGAGGCCAATTGTACTCTCTCTGGCCTCCGGCTACGGTGGCCGAGAAAGCCCAGCGCAGTGCAAATTGAAAAGCACTGCAAAAGCACAAAACACATCCATCAAAATTACAACACAGGCGCAGCAAATAGAAAAACGGGCAGCAAAAAGAAAAACGCGCTGCAAATAGAAAAACGCGCTGCAAATAGGACCACAACACAACGGAAGTGAGTCACAACACAACGGAATTTTCCCGGGGGACCTTAAAAGATGCTGTACCAGCTGTGTACAAAGGACAATAAGTGGCAAACAAGCTTCTGAAAAGTAAGTTATGTTTATTACCTGTGATTACCACGGTTGTGTGCATATTATTAAAAGTTCTGCTTCACAAAACGCCTTGTTTGCCACTTATTGTCCTTTGTACACATAGTGAAGTCCGAGACGTTACTGAAGACGCAGCTTAGCTGGTACAGTATCTTTTAAGGTCCCCCGGGAAAATTCCGTTGTGTTGTGACTCACTTCCGTTGTGTTGTGGTTCTATTTGCAGCGCTTTTTTCTATTTGCAGCGCGTTTTTCTAGTTGCAGCGCGTTTTTCTATTTGCTGCGCCTGTGTTGTAATTTTGATGGATGTGTTTTGTGCTTTTGCAGCGCTTTTCAATTTGCACTGCGTTGGGCTTTCTCGGCCACCGTATCCGGCAGCTGATGGCAAGCTGCATGACCAGGATTCGAACCAGCGATCTCCCAATCATAGTGGCAGCGCTTAGCCGGCTGGAACAGAATATTGTTTAAACTAAGCAACCTAAACCCATGCTAACAATGTAAACCTACAATAAGTTTGAACTCAGCTCAACCTCACATGTTAGCTCCTCACGCTTTCAAAACTAAAAACAAACAAAGCCCACATAAGTATATTAATGCCATTTAGCATTAGCTTCACAAACCCTAAAACAGAACCCTGTGGGACTATTCCCAGTATTGTGCAGGACACTGAAAAATGCACCGCAAAGTATCCATATCACAGTTTAAGCAGCTGCAATTGGAAACAACCAGAGCAATGGCAGATATCATCTAGCCGGCTGGTTATGAGCAGGGATGCTAAAGCATGCTGTGTGCTGAGTGACTCCACTCTGCTGCTATTCCTCATAATTTCACGAGAGAACTGAATACCGAATGCCGCTCCGAGCAGCACGATCTGACGAATGGCTGCAATCCTGTGGCTAGTGCCGTGCGCCGCCATTATCAGCAGAGTGCACTGAAATGACCAGGCTCATCATAATGGTCCAGGTGTATTATGAATGAAATTGGCGTAGATGTAAACGGTGATATCATCAGTTAAATGACCTTTGGAATCAATATGAGTAACATGGCAGCAATGATTTATGATGCTCTGGCCACAAATACCGTGTCAGAGTGACTGACGAGAGCAATTAGCGCATTTTTCAGGCTTATTTACACCCTTTCACCACTCCACCATTGAGAAGCCAACAATAGCTAATTGTTTGCTTGTATTTACTTATATAGTCAGTTTCACAGACATGGGCTAAGCCTGTTCTTGAAATAAACGGCACTATGAATGAAGATTTTCTGTTAAAAAGAAATTATAGCCCTGGTGTAAAAAGATATACTTAATTGTACTTAAAACATATTAAGAAATGTCTATGTTTGCTGTAAATGTACTAACATATTAATGTACTTACTTAAAATATATTAAAAGTACGTTATATTATGCTTTCATTAAATGTAAAAGTAAAATTTGACCATACTTTTTAGAAGTACAATATAGTATATTTTAAATTAAATAGATTATTATGAAGTACACTTTTAGTTTAATATAATTCAATATACTTCGAAAATACGTATTTCCTAATATACTTTTGTACATTTTTAGCAAAATGTGTTAAAAACAACTGTTACAGTACTACATTATCAATTAAAATGATCAATTAAAAAATCAATGGTCAATTATCAATGATCAATTAAAAAAACAAAAAAAAAAAACAAATATATATATATATATATATATATATATATATATATATATATATATATATATATATATATATATATATACAGTATATATATATATATATATCTTGTAATATTTTTTTCTTTTTTCACTGACGGTTCTGTGTACTGTATCTCAGCTTGTCCAGAAAGTCATGTGTAAAGTATGTAAAATATTCTTTACAAGTAACTCAAAGCTTGAATTCCACTTCCCCACTAAAGAGGGAGCCGTAAAGCAATAAATACCAGTCCTTGTTTACTGGAAACGCTGCTTCCAATAATGTTTTGTTGTTTGTGCATTTTGAATGACTTACTGACTGACAGATTTCCCACTGCTGGGCTGTTTCTGATTACTTTTGGGGGCTTCAAACGTCCCACTTGTATTATTTTGTAGTCATGAATAATAATGCAGTATTAATGCTTCATTAATTTGGTCAGAAAATATTAAAACAACAATAACAAACTGCGCACCTGAGGGGCTCTCTGGTGGTTTGGAGGCCCTGAGTGACTGCTTATACTGCTTACAGCAAAATAACGGGCCTGAGGTTCAGACATTCTCTACTGTTGGTAAACTCTACTGTTTTCTGCTCTGATTGCAAGAATCAAAAAAGTGATTTAATAATTCAAAGCTGCAATACATTTCTGCTGTACATATGCACTGTAATTGCTCTCTGAATAATCATAAACACAGATAGCTAGGAATGTCGGAAATATCGTATTTACAGTACGAGATGGGTTCACATAAACACCACCACAAACTTATTACTTAATCACTGGGGAAAATCTGGTGTTTCAATGATTTAACAGCAGTTCCAGTTAAAGGAGAACTCTGATGAATGAACTGATGAATAGCACACCTCTGCTCTCCCACAGCGTTCTAAGATCCAGAAATTTGAACAGTTTGTCCAAACACCCTTCAGACTGGGTGACACATCAGACGATAAATCTCTTTTTCCACCGTTATCCAGACTCAGAGTACCTTCACACCTTCTTTGCTAAAATCTGGAGAGCATACGAAGCAGCTGGCACCAGGAAGCAGGCTATGCGGAGTCAATGTACAGTATATATATGTCTATGTCATTATCAGTACAGTGATGGTGGTACTCAGAGCTGAAGCTGAAGCGTTATGAGATGTAAACAGAGGTTTTTAATAAGCTTCTTGTGCACTTTGTAAGTTATTAATGCCTTGTTTTAAATGTCAGGGCTCTCCGGATTCTAGCAAGGAGCTACTTTGAGTCTGAATAACGGTGGAAAAAGCGATTTATCGGCATAAATTATGCCCCGTGTCACCAAGTCTGAAGGGTGTTTGGACAAACTGTTAAAACTTCTGGATCTTGGAACGCTGTGGAAGAATGGTGGTGTGCTATTCATCAAAGGTGAGTACTTTTTATCATGTTTTACGACAACAAAAGTCCATTTTACACTGGAGTTCTCCTTTAAGTTTTTTTTAAATGGTTTACTCAGATCCATGTGTAAAAAAAAAGAAAAAAGATCAGATACGTACATGCTACTGAATAATAATATTGCTCATTTAATGCTCAGTTTTGTCTGTCTATTACTTAGTTTTATTTGTAGTAAATATACAATTATGGAAAGTATGGAAAAGGCAAATAAAAAAAAAGTATATTTAGTTTACTTTGATTTTAATTGCAGAAAGTATAAAAAACTATTTGCAATTAATGGTAATGTGTGCAGCATGTGGTTTTGCTTGGTCTTGTTGAGTGGAGGGGGGATTAGCATTAACTGAAACATGGTTGAGTAAATGTGTATGTGTATGTACTGAGCAAGTAGAGCAGGAACAGAACAGGACTGGAAACTAATTTGTTGGTTTTGTCTCAATGAAATGTCTCTCCAAATCATCACTGATTGTAGAACCTTCACACTAGACCTCAAGCAGTTTGGACTGTGTGTCTCTCCACTCTTACTCCAGACTCTGCTCCCTTGATTTACAAATAAAAATGCAAAATTTACTGATGGCCTGTGATGGTTTGGAGAGGCATGTCATCTGCTGGT
Source organism: Astyanax mexicanus (assembly GCF_023375975.1). Taxonomy (NCBI): domain Eukaryota; kingdom Metazoa; phylum Chordata; class Actinopteri; order Characiformes; family Acestrorhamphidae; genus Astyanax; species Astyanax mexicanus. Next base: position 36,170,857 of record NC_064422.1, read on the forward strand.
GTTGGTCCACTGGGAGTAAGCTATATAATAATCATTAGCAATAAAAGAAATAAACGCTTAAAATGGATCAGTCTGTTTGTAATACATCTGTATAATGAGTCTCGCATTTTCAACTTGTTAGATGCACTTGTATATAAACATAGGAAACATTGCATTGTTATTTTATAGGCATTTTCTATCCTGTTCCAACGTTTTCTGATTTGTTATACCGGTAAATATATTTGATCTCTGCTGGAAACACAGGGATGAAAAACAGAAGAAATAGAAAAAAAAAAGATCATACTGTTGTAGGTACCAGCTTTCAATGTAGATTTATAGGGCAGCAATACAGCTACTTAACTTCTAGGGATGTGGATGGATTTTCTGTAAGGCCAGCTAGCCAGCATGCAGTGCTTTTCTTAGAGTGCACCAGCAGGCTGGCTAAACTAGACACTGCTAGTCTTGTCTGTATAAAAGAATAAAAAGAACGCAAGGCTGCTTATTGCAGAACACGGGAGCCGCTCAGAGAGTTGGAGCTTTGCGGTCTTGCTATGCAGAAGGGGAGGGAAGCGCTTAGCTCGGCTGTGCAGCAGAAAGCACTATTTATAATCTAGCAGACAGCTAGCAGCGCCGGCTAGCATTCATCGCATCACTCAGCTCCGGCACGTGCTGCGTACCGCAGAGTCAAAAGCATTTAACGGTGAGGCGTTCTTCTTACTCCCGCCCATTCATCAGCCGGCAGACCCCAGCTCTCCTGAGTGTGCCGCATTAATGCCGGTGACAGGCGGAAAAACGCTACAAATGAGCTTTTACAGATTTGGGAGGCAGTGCCAAAGCCTTGATGCACAGATAAGTGGTTGCTCGCTCGCTCTCTGTGCTCTGTTTGCTCTCTGAGGCTCCAGTTCCTCGTCTAGCCCTTCACTCTTTGAAAGCCCCCCACTGCTCTGCTGCTCTTTCTCCACTGTTTCTGTTTGGTTTTTACTCCTCCGCCTGAGGCCCATTCTGTCACCTTCTCTTTTGCTTACATCATTTGACAGATTTTCGCCTCCCACTATAAATCCAGTTCTTTGACTAGTACCTATTTCCTTTCTGTCCAACCTCTTTGTTTATTACTGGCAGCAGCAGTAGCACAAGCCCACATAGCTAGTGGTTGTAGTAGCGCTATGATTAGGTCCAGTGGACCCAAGCCCATCCAGTTTTTTCAGTGCTCTATTCAAAATGACAGCTCCACTTTACTCTCAATGTTAAAACAATAAGCTAAATATAAAGCTCTGGTAAAAAATAAAAGACAATTTCAGTTTCTGAATCAGTTTCTCTGATTTTGTGATTTATAGGTATACGGTACAGGCCAAAAGTTTGGGCACACCTTCTTTTTCAATGTCTTTATTTTCATGACTATTCACACTGTAGATTCTCACTAAAGGCATCAAAAATATGAATGAACACATGTGGAGTTGTATGTACTTAACTTAAAAAAGGTGAAATAACTAAAAAAATAATGATATTCTAGTTTCTTCAAAATAGCCACCCTTTGTTTTGATTACTGCTTTGCACACTCTTGGCATCATTCTCTCAATGAGCTTCAAGAAGTGGCCACCTGAAATTTTGGTTTTCCAACAGTCTTGAAGGAAGGAGTTCCCAGAGGTGTTTATTATCACTTGTTGCACCTTTGCCTTCTTCACTCTGTGCTCCAGCTCACCCCAAACCATCTGGATTGGGTTCAGGTCCGGTGACTGTGGAGGTTCAGCTCATTTTTTGTTAAGTACATAAAACTCCACATGTGTTCATTCATAGTTTTTCGTAATTTCGTAAAACAAAGTTTTCAGAGTCAATCATTCAGATTCAGACGCCTCGGGAGGCAAAAGGGAGGGGTGCGGGCGTAGCGGGGACACGCAGCACGCTTTACTGAAAAAAAAAAAAAAAAGCGCAGCACACGTCCGGGCGGCGCTTCAGCCCACTAGCAGAGACAGTTTGAAGATGCCGTGGGAGTAGAGCGACTGCCCTGAAGGTGAGCTTGAAATGTAGCCTTCACAGTATTACAAGACATGATCACAATCAACTTCTCTTAAATCCAATGTCGTCGAGTTTAGGATGTTTAGTGCTCCTAAATAATCTGACAGCACCTACTGTGCCACGTTTAGGTAGCAAAAAAACCCCCGACAGCCAGCTAGCTTGCAGTCAGCGTTTTACATGGCTCAGGTTGTTTTGTGGGAGGCTAACCAAACTAAGTTCATGCAGCTGATAACATTTCATTTTATCAAGCAAGATGAATGACGGACATAAAGCACTATTTGAATTATTAATTATTCAAGGCATTTGGGTATTCTGAAAAGGGGTGTAATACGCGATTTCCGCACAAAATTCCTAATATGTATGTGTTTATGTAATTTCATGTTATTGTCTGCCATACTGCTGAAAACAATTTTCCATTCAATGTAAATTTTAATGGACAATAAAGTTTATCTTATTTTATCTTATCTTATCTTACCTCAGCCCACAGCCAAAAATACCCAATACAAAATCATTAAGCAGCACTAAAATTAAACTGAACACTTTTACACCACAGGTATCCTTGATTTCCATGCACAACCTCCCTCCACATACAGTCAGAGTCATTTTATTAAGTAAATGTGAAAACTATAGAGGCAAGACGGCTCGCTGTCAGCCATGCTTCCTCTTAGTTATTTATGAAGGAGTCAGAGCTCTCTCTCAAAATTACAGCATAAAACACATAAAGCAGAACTGTAACATTTCTGGAGTTGTGAACGGCGTGTGATTTTCAAACTGTGATATCAGGTCTGATATGTTGCAGTCGGTTTTCTTTTTAGCTGAACACCATCTTGCACTTGTTTTTTTTTTTATTATATCATATCTTTCTCTCACCGATTCCTGCAGGTGTAATGTTCCTTTTAAGTGTAAGTATATTTGCATAAATCTGTGAAGGATGTCTGTACAGGGAAAAAAAGTGGATGCAGTCACTCATAATCAGCCCGGTTCTCATTTCCATACAGCTTTCTTATTTATATTTAACACTGGGCTTAACTGGGTCAGTATCAGGAGTGCCGTAGCATGAAGGACTTGAGAACGAAGCATTTATTGAGTTATTAATGCAGGGAAATAGAATAGGCTGCCACGTCGCATCCTTTCAGCGTTGCCAGTTATCAGAGGGTAATAATGTTCTTTGGCAGGTCAATTCACACCAACTACCCCCCCACGCCCCAGGCATCCCATCACCACCTTCTCTCTCACCTTTGATTTTCTCAGCCGCCCTATCTGCATGTTTATAAATGCGGAACGCGAGGGAAGTTTTTAATATCCTGTTGTTTTCTATAGCCTGCAGTGTGTCAGAAACTCATTAACGCAATATACGGCTGAGCCCAGTGCAGAAACACTATTGGACCCCCTATCAAATGCATCACAATTAAGTACAGACTCCTGTAAAAAGGGGGTATTACTGATCAATGTATGCCCTGCCACTGTATAATTGTTTGTGTCACTGAATATTTATTCATGTTATCTCAGATTCCTGCTGTTTAGTTTTCCTCAGTGCAGTGCAGTGTGCTGTAAAACTCCAGCTTTACTGCGTACGCTCACTTTAATGAGAAGCAGCCTTGACCTGCTTTTCTTCAAGCCTTAAAACAACATACGCAGTGTCCTCTGAAAGTATTGGCGGTAAAAATCTTGGGGTAAAAATAACAAAGCAGGCTATGAAAAATGGTAGGAGGGCTTACGCTGAAAAATAATTCTCCTAAACATAAACAAATATTCAAATATAGTCATGTTTGAGCACCCTTGGCTAAATGACACATTTTTGGTTTGAGTTTTTTTATATTAAGATGTGGCCTTCACTATTTTTTTTTTAGCAAATTGCAATGCAAATAAATTAGCATGGATTGTTTGGGGACCTTAGAGAATCAGTAACACCCCCCCTGGTAGAAACCTTGCTTGCAAATGCTTTTTGAAGCAACTACTGTAAATGTCTTTCAGTTCTTGTAGTTTAAAGTTTACTCTGTTTTATGTACCACCCTCCAGAAATACAGGTGGCAGGTAAATGCTAATGGCAATGATTAATTTACCCCTAGGTATGAGTGTGAGAGAATGGTTGTATATGGTACAACCATAATCAATGTCATTGCACATTGCTCTGTTAATTATTTAATTATTTAATGACAATTAGCAACATATACTGCACTGCTCTGTTTACAAGTATATCTTACCTTGTATAGTACGTTTTTTATAGCATTATATATATATATATATATATTTCTACTCTTCTGTGTTTTAATTTATGTTTGAGTATGTTTCTTATTGTATTGTGTTGTTGCTGCTGGATGCCTAAATTTCCTTCGGGATAAATAAAGTATCTATCTATCTGTCTGTCTGTCTGTCTGTCTGTCTGTATATGGGACTGGTCTAGAAGTTACTCCTGCCTTGCATCTGTTGATTCTGACTAGAAAGAAGTGTTTCAGAAGATAGATAGATGGATGGATGGATGGATGGAGAGTGACGCAACTTCTGGCTAACAGGTCACTTGTGTACCTGCTCGCTGTTGGTCTAGCTCATGTTGCTGGTTTCTTTTTAGATGTTTTTTTTATAAGATTTGTAATATTTGTAAACTTTTAATTGTTTTAAAATCTTCCTCACACTTGTAAAATCCCTTAGTAAGTCAGAAATTCCGTATTATTACTCCATGTTTGCTGCTTGTTTTTTGAGCTTACCTCGAAGAAATGGTGACCGTAGAGGGCCGTGCTCTCCAGACTTTCTGCAAGGAGATAATCTGGATGGATTGGCAGATCCAGCGCCTGGTTAAGAAGCAGTCAGAGCTCCACCAGCAGAAGACGAGGCTGGAGGAGGCCTGGGACACCTCCTTTGCCGATTCCCCCCTGCCTTCTAAGCCGGATTTTGCGTCCACAAATCGGTTCGAGGTCCTCAGCTCGCCGCCATCACCTCCTTCACCTCCCCTAGTCCTGGGGAAAGCAGATAAGGGCGGTATTCTCATTGTCGGGGATTCCATTGTTAGGCATTTAAAAAGGTGTCTAACTCTAAGGCTAATGCGGTGGTGTCATGTTTTCCAGGAGCTCGGTTCCTGGACATCGCCCGGTGGCTTCCTGTGGTGCACATTGCACCACTGACAGCAAAGTGTGAAGGTTCAATTAGCAGGGTAAGAGCACAGTTTTGATCAAAATATTGCAATGCACACAACATTATGGGTGACATACCAGAGTTCAAAATGAGGACAAATTGTTGGTGCACGTCTTGCTGGCGCATCTGTGACCAAGACAGCAAGTCTTTGTGATGTATCAAGAGCCACGGTATCCAGGGTATTGTCAGCATGTCACCACCAAGAAGGACGAACCACATCCAACAGGATTAACTGTGGACGCTGTAAGAGGAAGCTGTCTGAAAGGGATGTTCGGGTGCTAACCTGGATTGAATCCAAAAAACATAAAACCACGGCTGCCCAAATCACGGCAGAATTCAATGTGCACCTCAACTCTCCTGTTTCCACCAGAACTGTCCGTCAGGACAATAAATTATTGTGGTCTAAAACCAGGTGTTTCAGTTTCATTGTCCAACCCCTGTATATATTGTTTTTATGATTTTTTTTTGCCACTTTCCTGCTTATATGGTCGTGGGTAACATTCATGTGCCTTTTTCTCATAAAGCGTTCTTGCTTCTAGTCTTTTATAGTAGAAATGAGAGATAATGTACACAGATTTTATTCCAGATTTTAGATCTGTGTGTGGGTGTCCTTAATTAGCCTGGAACATGGGTTCAGCTGATGAGAACCGTCCTCGGTATAGTAATTATATTCCTAGTTTATTTTAATTAGACCCAGTTTAAAGTGTTTCAGGACACAATAAAGCAGGGCCAGTGACCAGAGCAGGGACTCGTCCAATCTGAGTGACCTGAGCCTCTCTTGAAAACACGATCACTGCACACTTGTCAGCTCTCTCCCGGCTGATGTGTAACTCTCAGAACACGACCGGCATCAAAATGTGCTGCACTGTGGTATTAACCCTTTCAGCACCTCAGCCTGAGAGCAGCAGCGGCGGCTCTATGAGCTCAGCCTGCGGGGGAGAAAGGAGCCTGATCTGATGGGAGATACAGGCTAACAGGAAAGTGCCTCCTAATGTGTTCTTCCAGATGAACTGCCGCGAGAAATCATGTCTGTTGTAATGTCTGGGGAAATCCACAGTGCATTTAAAGCAAGAGCAGCCAGTGTTAATGTCACACAGAGGAGGACAGGCTCACGGCCTGCAGCTTCAGGTAGGCCTGGAAAAGAATTAACACTGGGGAAAGTTTTTTTTTTTTTTCTGATAAGTATTACGATTGGGGAGGAGGTGGAGGATCAAAGTGCAGAGTAAGAAGAAGATTTGATTTGAATTATACTAATAGAATTTCTTTGAAAAGTTGCTTTATTCCAGTAATTCAGTTCAAAATGTGAAACTCATATATTATATAGATGTAAAACACACAGCATGATCTATTTTAAGTGTTCCTTTATTGTTTTGATGATGATTATGGCTTACAGCCAATGAAAACCAAAAAATCAAATTTCTCAGAAAATTTGAATATTATATAAGACCAGTTGGTACTTTTGGCAGTGTGGGCAGTGTGCCAAGTCCTGCTGGAAAATGAAATCCACATCTCCATAAAACTTGTCAGCAGAGAGAAGCATGAAGTGCTGTAAGATTTTGTGGGAAAACAAAACTGCACTGACTTTAGGCTTTAGACTTTAGACACCAGCAGATGACATGTCTCTCAAAACCATCACTGATCATCAGTCAATTTTACATTTCATTTGGAAATTAAGAGACCAGAGTCTGGAGGAAGAGTGGAGAGACACACAGTCCAAACTGCTTGAGGTCTAGTGTGAAATTTCCACAATCAGTGATGGTTCGGAAAGTTGTAACTTATTTTAATAATTATATGTAACAGTGATCAGTGTTCTGCATGAACGGCATTTTTCTTGTGAATGCTCAACTGAGCGACATGAATATAAATGTGAATATGATGTTTACTCTCATGCAACTTAACTAAACTGAAGCCAACCAACTTCCTATTTTAGAAAATGAAAATGGCTGCAAACATTTAGAAGCAGCCTGTAAGTCCAAAATGAATGGAAAATAAAATAAAAAAATCCAAAATAAAAATAGTACTTATCCACTTGGCCAGAATATTCATTTAATTTAGGAAAGTAGAATACAAATATTTTGCTAAAAAGCAAATACATATGCCTTACCTTTTAAATAATACGTTTATCAGAAATTACAGTAGGTTTAAAAACAAAAAAAAAACAAAAAAAACAAAGTAATAATCATATAATACTTACTGGGCCTCTGTTACTAAAGATGAGCAATACCTCAGTTCATATTTTTTTTTATCTTGTCCAATGTAATACAAAATACCAAAGTGTACAGTTGCTTTTATTATGACACATATACTGATACATTACAAAATTCTGCATTACATAAAAAAGGGATTTTAATCATAACTGTTAAATAAAGTCCATTCATTTAACATTTCAAATGTTTACTTAGTATCTAATTAGAAAACTGAAGTATTTTAAAAATAAATAATAAATCAATGAATAATAAAATCTTGAAAAAGGTGTTTTATAATAGAGCATTATTAAGGAATCTGAATACTATAGTGCTTTTGATGAATATAAAGATCTATCTATCTAAGGAACATTTGTTCCCAATGCTATCAAACACATTTGATAACAAAGTGCAATAAGTTGTACCAAGGTCTGTATATGTTTAATTATTTATGTTTTTTTACTTTTATTTATTGATTTGTTTTTGTGTTATGCTGTACTGCGTACATGTCTAGCTTAATTGTACATATTATGGTGAAACCAACAAAAAAATTGCTGCTTTGGCGTGACAATAAACCTTAATTTTATTTTATTCAATTATTCTATTATAGTACTGTCACTGACAACAGTTTATTTGCTATGTAGTGTCAAACACATTTTATATCATTGTAAGGTCACCCATAGGATACCACATCACATGTAATCCACTGGTGCAGCACTTCTCCATTAGAGCAGCACCAAACCAAACACTTCATCATGTTTTTCTCCCCTATTTAACACTGCATTCCATTTCCTCTACTGGAACTGGAACCTTTAGGGACACTGTGTCTCGTAGCGGAGGCATACTGTAGAATGCTCCCAATCATAAAGACTCATTTTCTACTGAAAGGGCAGAAGGGCACCTATAGGTGGGCACTCATTAAGACACATCATCAAATTTCTTGATCTAGAGGTCACCTTATGATAATTTATTGCAAGAAGGTGCTCCCTAGAGGGCACTCAATTACCTTTTTCTTTTCCCATAAGAAGGGCAGCCAGTTAGCCAGCTAACAATTTATGGTTAATAGAACATTTTCTGAATGTTCTTAGAATGTTCAATCTGACAAGTTTTTAGAATATTTTAATAATGTTTTTTAACATTGTGTAAAATGTCGCATTAACACTAGTCACTAGCGTAAATATTTCAACTTTTACTTTAGGAAATGTTACTTTTAACTTTTCCATAATGCTAGGTTACGTTTAGCAGGAAACATTCTAATAACATTGTGAGGCAAACCATAATTATTATACATTTTTTACATGTTTTCTGGAACAAAGTGTCTATAATTTTACTGGCTAATCTTCCTGGAACCTTTTTAAAACATTGCTTATATTATTTACTCTTATAACATTCTCTGTTATCTGGGATCTGTTATGTAGGGATGCACCAAAAAAAAAAAAAAAACAGCTTTGTGAAACATCACAATAATGAGAGTAATCATAATAATGACATAATTTAAAATAAAAAATACAGTATGTAAAGCATGTTAATAGATATAAGCAATAAAAAAATAACATATTTGCTTGATAAAAGATGAATCTGTGTGAAAGTTGGGTCTGACCTCACTGCAGAGCTGGGGGAGAAGCTGCTAATATGCAGAGACTGAAAATGTAAAAGATACAAAAGAGCAGCTTTAACAGCTTAATAAACGTCATTAAACCAGGTCTAATCAACAAATTTACACAAAAAGACAACTATCTGTATAGACCACAACTTAAAGTCTTATTAAACAAGAAAATCAAAGTGTTATACCACAAATTATACCACTGATTCACCATTGATTTTAGTACTAATCAAGTACAGGGGTTGGACAATGAAACTGTAACACCTGTTTTAGTGTGGGACGTTTCATGGCTAAATTGGAGCAGCCTGGTGGCCAATCTTCATTAATTGCACATTGCACCAGTAAGAGCAGAGTGTGAAGGTTCAATTAGCAGGGTAAGAGCACAGTTCTGCTCAAAATATTGCAATGCACACAGCATTATGGGGGACATACCAGAGTTCAAAAGAGGATGAATTGTTGGTGCACGTCTTTGTGCTGTATCAAGAGCCACGGTATCCAGTGTAATGTCAGCATACCACCAAGAAGGACCAACCAAATCCAACAGGATTAACTGTGGACGCCAGTGTTGGCCCTAGCTGGGATGACACTTTCTTTTTTTTGTCAATTTAGTGACACTTTTTTTTTCAACCATGGGAGCATCGTGGGCAACTCCTTTAGTCTTCCAGTGCTGATGGGGCCCGTTACCAACATCTGTCATGACGTAGGAAGGAGAGGATGCGGAGAGCGGCCGCAAATGCAAGTTATTTGTTGAAAATATAAACAAGGAAACAAACAAAGAATCAGAGATAAAGAGAAATATACCAAAACATAGAAACAAGAAATACACTGAGTAGAAACTAAGAAAACCAACAACCTTGTGAAGTAAAGACGCAAAAGAACTGAAAAAGGATACAGGAAACACAGGACTATAATACAGACACAAGGTAGGAAAGGAAACTGAGAACACCTGAGGACAGGTAATGAGGGGGCGGAGCTACAGATGGAACACAGGTGAAAACACTTAAGGCGGAGACACAGGTGGAAGGCCAAGGATGTGACAACATCCAAATATGGGGCCAACATGGAACCCTTGGACCAAACCTACAGGTTCCCAATTGGGCTGCTAATACAGGGCATGTTTTCTGAATGGCAAAAAAAATCACACATGCTAATATTAAGTTAGACCGCTTTTAGCTTTGATTGCAGCACACATTCACTGTGGCATTGTTTCAATAAGCTTCTGCAGTGTCACAAGTTTTATTTCAATCCAGTGCTGCATTAATTAATTTTTCACCAAGATCTTGCAGCAGCATTGATGATGGTAGAGTCTGACCACTGCTCAAAGCAGCTCTTCTCCATCCAGCACATCCCAAAGATTCTCAATGAGATTAAGCTCTGGACTCTGTGGTGAACTATCTCAATCCATGTGTGAAAATGATGATCTCATGCTCCCTGAATCACTCTTTCACAATTCCAAACCCATGAATCCTGACATTGTTATCTTGGAATATGGCCGTGTCATCAGGGAAGAAAAAATCCATTGATGGAATAACCTGGTGGATATTCAGTATATTCAGGTAGTCAGCTGACCCCATTCTTTCAGCACATACTGTTGCTGAACCTAGACCTGCAGACCAACTGCCGCATCAACCCCACATCATTTACTTACTTAAATCCAGGTGGAGACTCTCAATTAGCTGTACCAGAAATCTGCAGAAATTTATCCATTCGTCAATGGCTGCCCAGTTAGGAAGTTTAAGCATTCATGCAAATGAAAGTGTCAACGGAAAGGCAACAACAAGACGACCCTCATTGAAAAGCAAATAAGCTCTCTGTATGCTTTCTGACTATATACTTTTCCTAGTTTTGCACTTCTATAGTGTCCTTGTCACTGCTGGTAGCAGGAGGCAGTACCTGCAGCCATTACAGGTTGCACAGGTAGTGCAGCTCATCCAGGATGGCACATCCATACGTGCTGTCACAGTCTCAAGAGCATAGGGTATTATAGCAGGACCCTGGATCAGGCCAGTGCATGAGGAGGGCACTTTATCTGGGTATGTATTTGTGTGAATGTAGAAGCTCAGCAGAGGTGAAAATAAAAAGCAGCTGGCAGAATTCATTATCTGTGTTTTGCACGCTTCCCTCTCAATTAGTCGTAGCAGAATTCAGCAGAATGAGATTCCGATACAGACGTCCATTCATCAGCGAGCGCAGCGTGTCTGTTTTCATCAGAAACACTGCTGCTTTATTAGTGTAGACTCCTTCCATCAGCCTCTTCCTGATACACCTCACTGCTGTAGAAACCCCTTCCCAGACTTCCCCAGTCCCCCCCTCCCTGTATTTATCACTGAACTCTTTCCACCCTTCCTTTCCATCCTTATTTTTCATCACTCCTGCACTAGAAGAGAACAAACGAGTGGCAAAACTAAATGTTTTATGACTTGTAATAATAGCAGAACTTGTATTAAAGCTACAGAAATGTTTGTAAAGTGTTCCACAAGAGGTTCTTCATTTTTAGGGCATTTTCACACCTATAATTGGTTTCTATGGTCCAGATCAGTTGATGAGTTTTTAATATTTTTATACATATTTTTTGAATATTTTCTTTCTCTGTTTGGTTTGGTTTCACACAGGCATAAACCTAAACGCACCAAAATAAAGCACGCAAGCACATTGTCTCCTCTGATTGGACAGAGCTGTTTGGTGCAGGATCAGTCAATCAATCAATCAACCAATCAATCAACCAACCAACCTATGATGCCGGGCATTTAAAGTATAAAAAAGATTGAAAACTAATTTTAATAACTAATTTTAATAACTAATACTAATTTTAAATCATATGAATAATATACATGTAAAAAGAAAAAAAAAATAGAACATTTTAAAATATCATAAAAGCAAATTGACACATAAAAAGTAAATCATTCATAAAACATAAAAAAGAGAAAAAGATAAGAATGATAAGAATGATAAAAAATGATAAAATAAATAATAATGAACTAAGAACATAGGAATCAAAATAAATGACAAAATAAATAGTAAATACATAAATACATAAATAAATTTAACTAATTAAAAAAACTCATTTGAAACAATCACAAGCTTTCTGATGGGGACCAGAAACTAAAACTTTTCTGAAGAAAGTAAATATAGCAAAAAGATTTTGTGTCCCACTGCGTATATCTGTGCATTGTGAAACTGCTTTAACACAGAACGCTGAAAATTTGCCACTACGCTTTCAAACAGTGTTCCAATGGGACGTGCAGAGCAGACGTACACTTAGTAAACCCGTAGAGTCGTGTGGCTGCAAGCAGTGAATGCTGCACAGACCATGCAGGTGAACAGTATGGAGCAGCAGAGAAAGAGTTTGTTCATAGCAGTATTTTAGCTCAAATAAAAAAGTATAAATGTCTTCAAAACTTAAACATTTGCAATGACTATCTAAATTTAGAAAGTGTTAGAAAAATGCCGACAATGGACGTCTAAAATATATTTTCTTTAAATGTCTTCTAAAGGTCTATTGTTGATGTTCAAATGATGTCAACAATGTACATTTCAAAGAGTAAATTTCTTTTAAACGTCCATTTTTGACATTGCAAAATCTTTGTCTTCAAAAAGTCTTCAAAACACAGATATCAAAATAACTTTTTTTTAACTGTCGTTAAAATGTTTATAAATGCCCAACTAATTTCTTTACGGTGTTAGAAAAGTTGTCTTTTATTAGCGTACAAGTGATGTCAATAATGTGCATTTTAAAGAGTAAATGTCTTTTAAATGTCCATTCTTGACATTGCAAAATATTTGTCTTTGAAATGTTTTTAGAACACCAAACACAGATATCTAAATTATGTTTTTTCTTTTTTTACTTTTTTAACATTTCTTTATGGATGTCCAAAAAATGTTTTTACAAGGTTAGGGCGTATAAAAGTTTTGTGTCCTTTAAACACCTATTATTGATGTTCAAATGATGTCCATATGTCCATTTTATCAAATAGTAAATGTCTTTTAAATGTCCATTTCTGATGTCACTAAATCTTTGTCTTCAAAACACTCAACACAAGCATCAAAATTACGTTTTTTTTTTTTTTTTTTTTACATTTAAGAGGGATGTCCAAATCTTTTCTTTACGGGTTTAGAAAAATGATAATAATGGACGTTTACAAGATATCTTCTTTTATTCTTTTATTGACATACAAATTATTTAAATAATGGACATTTTTAAAAAGTAAATGTTGTTTAAATGTCTAATCTTAATGTCCATTCTGGACGTCACAAAATCTTTGTCTTCGAAATGTCCTGAGAACGCTCAACATGGACAAGTGTTTTTAGCACATCTTTTAAACATTTTTACATGGATGCCCAACTAATTTCTTTACAGGGTTCAAAAATGAAAGAGCAGTCTCAATACTTTTGTCCATGTTGCTGAAGTACTGTAGTAATGTAAAGAATAGCAGATAGTTAGTTAGAGCTGGTAGGAACATGCTGTGTAAGCTCATGCACCACACATTAATTATCTCCTGATCATATGATCAGTCTGCAGCTGGCTCTTGGCTGTACTGTTGTTTGTTGAACATTAGCGTGTTAAGGTGATGAAGATGCACCCGTGTGTTGAAATGAGGGGCGTCTGCCTGCCGAGGTTACTCTCTGCATTAGCATCTGTTCGGCCATACGAGCACAGATAAACCTTTAACCAGATCCATGCATCTTCATTACTGCGTGCCACTTCATGCTGAGCAAGCAGCCAAATGTCTCTGTTTGCCAGATGCTAAGTTTAAGCCTCGCGCTCTGAGGGGAGTGCCAAGGCTAAACAAGCCTAAAGGCTAAACAAGCCTAAAGGCTAAACAAGGCTAAAGGCTAAACAAGGCTAAAGCAGTCAGTTTTAGTGCTGTGAGAGAATGGCATTTCAGATAGAATGAAGGACAATTGTTTCGCCATGTTCACACATCACGTAAAGGTGAGCCAAATCTGTTTAACGTTTTCGTCAGATTTAACATAAATGTGTTTTTTTGTGTGAAAATGTGAAAAGCCAAAAACATACTGAATTTGACATTCTGATCAACATGCGGCACTGAAGTCCAATGCATAACTCCGCTGTCCAATGAAAAACAAGTATTTCCATTTTTGTCACTAGAAATAGAGATATTTAAAATGACCTGAAATAAACTCTTTTTACATTGACTTCCATTGAAAGTTTAGAAGGTTTTTTATTGGACAGCCACGATATCTGATCTGCAGCCCTTTTAATTCTGTCGCTGTCCAATGTTAAACAAGTATTTCCATTTTTGTAGATTTTTATTTTTATACATAATTTAAACAGACAAACTGTCTCTTACACTGTGCCAAAATTTCTCGAGGAACAGACCAATAGAAATACATAGAAATACAAATTGACCTAAAATAAACTATTTTTACATTGATTTACATTGAAAATTTAGATGTTTTTTTTCTCTCCTGTAAAGTTGCTGTTTTGGAGATACTTGTCTTTTTTTGGACAGCATTGATATTTTGAACAACATGACAACATAACTTTTACATAAAGACATAAGCTGAGAGAATATGCTGGTAAAATGGACGACAACAGATAGGGAGGTTTTCAGTGGTAGAAAAGGTGCAACAAGTAGGGGTGTGCCAATTAATATTGTATATATTAATACCATTAAAATGTTCAAAATATTAAAAAAAACAGTGAAAATAACAGTTTGCAGTTTGTTACATTTATTATGTTTTACTTTTTTGTTCTTGTAACAGTATTCGTAAGTTACTGTACATTTTTTTAAATTAAATGTTAAAAAATATTAAACATTTTTTTTCCAAAAATATATTGTTGAAATAATTAATTTAGTAGCTTTTTCAATCTTACTTTTACATCAAACAAAGAACAAAAATATAATATAATCATATATCATATCATATGATGATATTATTTTAGGACCTTACCACTCAGTCAGTGGTGGATTAAGGTGATTGGGGCCTGTAGGCTACACTTTGAATGGACCCCCCTATCCCAAACACACACAAAAATAATGCTATTTATATCAATAATGCCAATCACGTAAAATGATTTGTTTATAATTGTATTAATTACAATAATATTCTGTGATTAATCATAATTAAAATCATTATTTATTTTTTAGGCATATCTCAAGGTATATCAAAGGAACCAAAGATGCAAACTAAAAGTAAGAGTGAACCCAAAATGCATTTTTGGGGATGAGCCCAGCTGTAAACCACTTGAACTCACTCATAGCCTCTGCCATGCTGCTGAAGATGAAACCGAAACTTTATGTGCAGCATTGCTTTTTTGTACATAAATATTCCTTTAAGAGCATGACCGGTTAACAAAAAACATTATATGAATGTTTAGCAATGTTTTGAAGACCAGGAAGTTTAGCCTCTAACGTTTCTTAAGTAACTTTCCCAGCTAGACGGACATTAGCGTTATGAAATGTTCAAAATAATCTTCCTAAAACTAAGAATTAAAACACTGAGACACAGAAAAGAAAAGATGTTACACAGATGTTACCAGAATGTTTAAAGTTGTCACATAAATAAAGAAATGTTCTAAGTACATTGACAGATTGAACATTCTAAGAACAATAAACATTGGATTTGAGCCACTTTATCCACTGTAGCATCATTTTCTAATCTCAACATACTGTATAAACATAAATACATTACATTAAAGCACCAGTGTGCCCTGGATGTGGTTAGCATAGCCATGAACTGAAGGTGCAACGTTCAAGGTAAATTTAGTGTGTTTATGCGAGCGCTCTTTCATCCTGATGATCTCGCTCAGAGTTCTGAGATGAAAGAAGACGTGTTTGTCTGTGAGAGATAAGTGAGAAATCACTCCAGATTTGTCATTTTAGCTGAAAATCAGGCTGTTAGGATAAACCAGACCAGAACGATTACTGCCACCTTGCACTGTCAGATCTGCTCCTTCAAAGAAGCATTTTTCCAAGGAAACATCAGACTTTCCTCCCAAACGGATTTTTGTCTTTTGTCTGAATGTGTGTGTTCTGTGTATCTCTGTGTTGACTTGAAACGCTCCTGCCAAGCAACAAAACTACTGGAGCAAAGGAACAGGGTCACTGAAATTTCCTGCTTTGTTCTCAGATCACTCACGGCCGGGAGAAAAACAAAACAAAACTACTGACGTGGAATTTCTCTTTTTCTTGTTCAGCCTCCGGGTAAACAGCAGAGATGTTACAGTAGCTTGATCTGAGCTGGGTTTGTTGGGAACACTAACAAATCCTGGATAATGACTTGCGAAGTGTTCACAACCAATTATCAATTATCAAGTGATCCACAAATTCAATTAAGGCTTTGTGATACTCTCCAAAATAATGATGTGGGTTTTGCACATTCCATTACACTTGAAGCAAAAAGCTATGTATAAATGTGTATATAGCCACAATTCTCCAACCTGAGCTGTGAATTTCTGCAGCTCCTCCAGAGTGACCATGGGATTACGTGGACGGCTATGTCTTGATTGGTTTGCAGTTGTAGAACACTTTTTTTTATTTTGGATGATGGATTAAACAGTGCTTTGGGTATGTTTTTATAACCTAACCCTGCTTTAAACTTTTCCACAACTTTATCTCTGACCTGACTGGTGAGTTCCTTGGTCTTCATGATGCTGTTTGTTCACTAGTGTTCTCTAACAAATCACTGAGGTCTTCACAGAACAGGTTTTTATATGTATACAAAGACTAAATTACACACAGCTGGACTCTATTCATTAACTAAGTGACTTTTAAAGGCAATTGATTGCACTGAATTTTATTGAGGGGTTTCAGAATAAATAGGGCTAAATACTTGATTAAAAAAAAAATTCTATTCTATTCTAAAAAAAAAAAAATTGTGTTGGTCTATCAATTAAAATCTCTATAAAATACATTTAAGTTTGTGTAAAATGACAAAATGTGAATAATTTTAAGTTGTATTGACACTTTTTCAAACCACTGTATTACCCGATTAAACCGATGTTATGTAAGGACCAACCAGAAAAATGTTAGGACAGTATGCAAAAAAGCCCTGAACAAACAGTGTTTCTAACTTTTACTTATACTTTTATTTTATTACAGACAGTGTTAACTCAGGATATTTTATGTTTGGTCAACTGGCAGCAACTTGTCTTGGCTTAGAGGCTTGTGCAATATTGGACTAGAGTATTGCACAGTGGAAAATGTATTTTTAAGTATTTTTCACACTATAAGGGGCACTTAAAATCCTTTAATTTTCCCAAAAATTGTCAGTGCACCTTATAATCCGGTGTTCCTTATGTACAAATTTTACCAGTCAGGATATAAGGAGCAATAAAGCCACTCTGCTGAAGTATAGCATTATACAGGAGTTTCAGTGAAGTTTCTCCAGCACCGAGACTGGAGCAATATTAGCATTAGCCACTAATCGCAGTTCTAACTCTTTTGCTGTTCCAACGTGAGTATATCGGACTGTATTAAGCGCGTAAACCTTGTTAAAACAAGCTACATGGGACAAACTGCTAGCTGATAGCGCTCTGGCTTACTGGAACAGTCAGGGTTCCTCAGTGAAGTGCTGTCAGCAGCATTGACTAGTGCTAAGCACTGCTAACTGTGACTAGTGCTGCTGCTATCCGTGCTGTTGAGAATATTGGAAATCTAGTGAGCTTAACTCATCCTTGTTCCTTACTATTATCGCTTAAAATACTATATGCCTTATAATCCGGTGTACCTTATGTATGACAATAGACCAGAAAATAGATGTTTATTGATAGTGTGCCTTATAATATAAAGTAAAATAGACACTACACTACAAAGACAAAAAAAGGACCATCCAGACTGTTATCAGCTACAAGTCTAAAACCCATGGTCTGTCATGGTATGGGGTACATCCATACACTCCTTTGATGCAGCATTAATTAACAATGTTTCAAAAAATGTCTACTGAGAACTAAGACGAACATATGCTGCCATCAAAACCACATCTTTTCCAAAGATGTCCATGCATCTTTCAACAAGACCACATGCTGCAAACATTGCAAAGGCATGGCTGTAGAAAAAAAATGGTAAGGAGACTGGACTAGACTAGTTTTGACCTGTCCTTAATAGAGAATATGTAAAGAATTTTGAAACAAAAAAACAAAATCAAACAACCCCAAACTGTTGCATGCCTTAAGATGTTTTTGCCAGAAAAATGGGACAAAATAACACCTAAAACATTGCATCGGTTGGCAATCTTAGTGCTAACATTTATATTAAATGATGTAAGAAGGAATGGCAACATTACAAAGTGGAAAAGGTTTTATCAAAGCAACTTTTTTAAAAATGTGTTGCCTCAATGAAATGCAGGAATGGAAAAATATTAACAAGTAAAATTATGTTGAACAGATAAAACATGAAATATTTTATCAGTTCACACTTTCTGCACTGAAATAACTCAAAGTAAACGTAAGAAATATTCCATTTTATTCCATTTTTCATACTGTCCCATTTTTTTCTGACTTAATGTTGTATAAAGAACCATCTACAAAAGGTTTTATCTTTGGTTCCTTATAAATGGTCCTTGGAGAAGTCATTATTTCATATAAAACCACTGCCGTTACCAAAGAACCCCAGAAGAACTGTTTCTTAACACTGAAGATCAAAAGTAAAGGTTGGCTCCATAGCAGGTTGCTCCCCATTTCCATGATAGCCTTTAGCCAGCAGAGTTAAAACAAAAAGATCATACATTTTACAGAAGCAGTTTTGAAGCAGATTAAATATTTGGAGCAACAAACCACTTTTGGATCCCTAAAGAATCTTTAAAATTAGTGTTTACTATTATATTCTTCTAAGATTTTTTGTATTATATTTTATAGATCCCCTGAGCTCAAATAATGAGATCTGTGTGGAATTCTGAACCAAGTTCAACTCATTTTTTTACAGAACTGCTTCCAGGGGGTCATCATGGAGGTGCAGCAGGTTATCTGTGTACTGCACACTTCCTGAGGTTATGGGTTTGATCCTCACTGTTTGTGAAAAATAGCTTTAGGTGTCGTGGTTTTCTCCCACCTACTGAAACACACACATGAATTATGTAATCATACATACTGTACTAGACGTGAGTGATGATGGATGAGTGTGGTATTCTGTGATAAACTGCATCCTGCTTAGGGGGTATTCCTGCCCTGCATAAAGAAAAAGGTTGATAATTTTGCATCCTGTTTTTTTTATTTGGAATTAAACACTGTATTTCTTACTGTACTAATAAGGCTTATATATAGCTCTGAAAAAAATAAGAGACCACTTAAAAATCATGATTTTCTTTGATTTTAACAAACTGAAAACCTCTGGAATATAACTAAGAGGAAGATGGATGATCACAAGCCATCAAACCAAACTGAACTGCTTGAATTTTTAGCAACAGAAGTAAAGGCATAAAGTTATCCAAAACCAGTGTGTAAGACTGGTGGAGGAGAGCATGCCAAGATGCACCAAATATTAAAACTTTATGAATATGAACTTGTTTTCTTTGTATTATCTGAGATGGGAAAGCCCTGCATCTTTTTTGTCATTTGTTATTTCTCATTTTCTCCAAATAAATGCTCTAAATGACAATGATTTTATTTGGATTTTTTTAAGAAATATCCATAGTTTATAGAATAACAAAAAAATGTTCATTTTACGCATATATTCATAAATAGCAAAATCAGACAAACTGATTCAGAAACTGAAGTGGTCTCTTTATTTTTTCCAAAACTTTATATGTAAAAGATCTTTGTTCTGATTGGCTGCCCTGTCTTGTACATTATTAAAATAAAACATTAACATTTGAGGGCTCTAAATGGTCCTACAAATTAAAGCACTTTCAAATGTCACCATCATCCAAGGATTGTTGGTTTAAATCCTAAATCATGCTGTTTGCCATCAGCAGCCGGAGTCCGAGAGAGTGCAATTGGCCATGCTCTCTCAGATTTCCTAACAAGACTCTAGAGCTTAAATCAGACGCAAAACCAAGACCAGCCTGACTCTACCTGAGCCAATGCATGTTCTACCTGAGCCCCATAAACTGTCATTAAGAGCCAGAACTCGACATTTGAAACTAGACTAAAGTTAAAACTGACCTTTTGACTACAATTCTGAGCTGTTTTAAGGACTCAAACCTGTTTAGAATGATAATAATGTACAGTGCAGCATGAAACAAGCATATGCCTACTATTTAAGAAAACTGTTTATTCAGAATTAAACTCCAAAACATAATATAGAGACAAATGGAGAAACTGTGTGGGACAGTGCAGCGTGATTACGATTACAGTGTGATTTGTTGCTTTGCATTGTATTGTGATTATCACACCACAGCTTTATATAACATAAAAAATAGCATAAAAACATAGGCCAACATCCCAGACCTTTATCTTTAAATGTTTTATTTACATTCTTTACCTATTTTCTCTTAATTTTACATGGCTTACTTCTCAACCCACTCCTTAGGACTTCTCCTATCACTAGTGATGCCCCAACACCAGGAGGGTGAAGACTAGCACAACCCTCCTCCGATACATGTGAAGTCAGACTCCGCCTCGTTTTGAACTGCTGCTGATGCATGATTGCCGAGTAGCATCACAGCGCACTTGGAGGAAAGCACAGCGACTCGGTTCTGATACATCAGCTCACAGACGCCTTGTGCTGATCAGCATTACCCTTTGGAGTGATGTGGGGAGAGAGCGTCACCTACCCACCCAGAGAGAGCAAGGCCAATTGTGCTCTCTCAGGGCTCCAGTAGCTGATGGCAAGCTACATTAACAGGATTCGAACCTGCAATCCACTGAGAATCTAAAATCTAACAGGCATCTTTTAGCTGATGTATCAGAGCATGGATTCTGGTTGCTTAGTGATGCTGCATCAGCATGTCAGGTGTCAGGTTTGATGGACAGGTAGAGCTTGCAGACACTTGTAGATGTAAATGGAAGTGTGAAGAATGTTGGCAATACTTCGCAATAAAAACAGACAGGTATTTATAGTATACAGACTCTAATGAGAGGAAACAGGTGAGCTTGATTCTAAAAGTCAGGTGACTGTGAATGTGGAAGCTGAATATATAAGACATAGGGAGGTGAATTATGGGAAAAGGGATACATTATATTGGTATATATGGTAATTTGCTTCCCAAACTGGTTAGAGAATTGGGTACAATTAGAAATATTTTTTATCTTTGGTAATAAATGGACTGTAAAGGGGTTAAAATACTTTAAATTTGGGCTTTTACTGCATCAAATTGACTTTATTTAAAAAAGAAACCTAAAATTATCCTCAGTTGCACCGTACTTTTTAAGAATATTAACCTCTTTTGTCTTTTGCAGTACCTCTATAGACAGAAGCGTAGCAGGGCATGTCCACACAATCTCCTAGGTGATAAGGTGCCGCTCTGCAGATCGATGTCCTGTCAGTCAGAATGTCCGAGAAGTGCAGCTCTGCAGTCTCTGTGCATCTGTCAGTCACATCGCAGTCCCCCCGCCGTCCCCCCGTCACTCGCTGGCACCCGACAGCTGGTGGTCCGTCTGAGGAAAGTCAAGTTAGTCGTTCGTTTAGGTGGCAGATGTTGGAAACAGAGTGACAACACTAACCTAATTCATCACGGCATTACGGCCTCAACCAGCCAAATGCAGGCTGATTTATGGAAATTGAGAGGAGAAAAGAAACAAGTCTACTGAAATAGCGGGAGGTATAATCCACAGCTCGGCTTTTGAGAGTTCTCTGGGTATAACTCACCATGACGGGTGAATTATACATCATCAGTGTCGTGTTCCTGTAGCCTGACACTGCGCCAGATGACATTTTCAATTAGGAGGGCACAGTCTTGATTTTAGCTTTTATGTACCTAAAGGACATAAAAGACTACAGAACGTTTTCACAATAGTTATAGTATAAGTGGCCCAAAGTCAAGCTTTTTTTATTATCGATGTATCATTTGTGTGGTAGTGTGAATGGCATAAAACAAATCAGATTTCTAATTTTCAACATAGCACAATTGGCGAAGCAGAGGACGAAGGAGAGGACGAAACTGAAACTTTATGCGAAGTTCCATATTTTGTGCACATGCATTAGTTACACAGAGCAAACAGTTCAGACAATAGTTAGACATAGGTTATTTTAAAAAAGATCAGCAAAAAAAATATTAGATTTGGAGAGAAAATGAGATTTGGGCTACTTTCCCTTTCACTGTGTGAACGCAGACAAAAACATCATCAAGACATTATGATTTAAACACATGACTTGACACTGCTGAACTGCTAAGAAGAGTAGGCCATTGTTGATGAACAGCAGGCATGTATCCAGTGGAGATAGCGAGCAGGATTTATAAGCATTGACGCAGCAGTTGATAGCACTGAATGATTTTCTATTAGTGGAGAAACTGTTGCATAGAGAAGGGCTGAAGGGCCCTCATAAGTTACAATATTACAGATACTAAAGCAGAATACATCTGA
The DNA here is from genome assembly GCF_023375975.1 of Astyanax mexicanus. Lineage (NCBI taxonomy): Eukaryota > Metazoa > Chordata > Actinopteri > Characiformes > Acestrorhamphidae > Astyanax > Astyanax mexicanus. Next base: position 36,193,190 of record NC_064422.1, read on the forward strand.
CTCCTCTGATTTATGAAGCTATTGAACCTGGATCCTCCTCGGCTGATTTTGATAATTAATTCAGTTTGTTTGAAAAGTTACTGGCTGTGAAGTGAAAGATGACTGGAGCGTTGTGAAATAAGCCTGAGTCTGCCGTTCAGTAAGAAAGCAACAACTTTGTGCATCATGTACTCTGATTATCTGTGATGGCACTGAATTTTGGGAATTTGGGACTATTAGAAAAACTGCTGGGTGGTCATTGTTCTTTGTTTGGGATTAGTTAAAGGATTTTACATTGTTTTTGGGTGGAGGTTTTTGGTGTAGGATAGGAGTAGAGGGTGAATAAGAGTCTCTGTTGGTGAACCACTGGCATCAGTAACTGTAACGCCACAGAAGGGAGTCAGACGCTCACGGTAAAAACAAAACGAGGCTTTATTAAAAGGCTCGTAAACAGATAGTGTAGTGGAATAACAGGCGTGACTCAGAGTAACAACAAACCAATTCATCAGAGCCGAATCACAAACCAAAAACGAAACCATAAGCCAGAAGCAGAGTTCAATAAACCAGGAAATCACAAACATAAACAGAGCAAAAGAATCAGGCAAAAACGTAGTCGAAACGAACAAAACAAGGGTCATACATGGGTAATACAGACAGGAAAATAACGCTCAGTATATCGCTGGTGAAACAGGGAAAATACCTAGCGAAAAACGAGACAAACAGACAGGTATTTATATCTGAACTAAATTACTAACACCTGAACACAATCTAGAATTCGGGTGACGTAGACCGCACGAATGAGCCGCGGTTGGCTTAGTCCGAAAACGTGGTGTTGTCAGGTGCATGCTGGGAGGTGTAGTTCCAGACCGGGGATTGTCCATAGACAGGAACGGCATATTCAGATAAAGGAACTACAGAGTCTGTGGTAGGCATGACAGTAACACTTTGTGAGTATATATATATATATATATGCATTTATATTAATGTATATATATTAAATTTTAAAGCGACATGTTAAAAGTCCAAAGCAATATCTGTGGCTGAATGATTAAGCATTCTCATATGAAACTGAAACTTCATGTGAAGCTCCACTGTGGACACAGTGGGTGGCAATGCATTTTATGCTGTATTTCTGTTGTGTGTAAATTGATCAATAGTTTTGCTCCAGGGCACCCACACTTATATATATATATATATATATATATATATATATATATATATATATATATATATATATATATAAGTTGTGAGGTGTTATCACGCTCTTGTCAGTGAACTAGTATCATGTCCCATGGAAGCTAAAGAACAGTGCACTGACTTACAAGGGATATGCACCTGGGGATGTGATTTTTGCCAGAGAACTGGTTCCATGGACAATACTAGCCAGACACCACCAGTCACAGTCATTACCATCCACTGCCCTGTCCACTGTGAATGGCAATGCCTTCTACACATACAACACTATGGATTAATAAACATTTATTCATTCATGCTGGCCACCGTTGACCCTTGCTCACAAGACACAAGATAGCACCTCACAAATTATACAGGTGTGGGTGCCCTGGAGCAACACTATTGATACATTTACACAAAACGCACTATAGAAAGCATTGCCACCCACTGTGGACAACACAGTGGAATACACTGGAGCTTCACATGAAGTTTCGGATTCATCCTTGCAGAATCACAGGAGCTCTTAGGTAGTTTCAGTGACTTACAGCTGGAATTATGCACTGTATGACAAGTTTTGAAAGCCTTCTTTAAACAAAAAATAATAAAGCTGCTGGGATCTTGGTCTTTGGTCCACCCATTCCTGTTACATGTGATCGCCTGATTTAAACACACAAACACTAACATACATCAGGTAAATTACACCCATAAAATATCTTACTCTCCATCACTAACGTCGGATAAAAATCACCCGAATGCATGCCTCTTGACAAAAACATAGATGGGAGGAGGAAATCAACCATTTTCTCAAACATTAATGACATCAATGAGCCATAAAGGTACTCAAAATCCCATGCAACTCAGACAGCAGCAACAGAATGAAAATCACATTTTGAAATCACATTGTGTGGGTGAAAATGACCTGGAGTTCTAGGGTTAATGGAGAATCTCCATTCACAGTGCTATATAGTCCAGGACTAGTCTTATTACCAGTGTGGTAAACCAATCCTAAATGTTTAAATCCGCCCATTTTTTGGAACTGGACTCACCAGGAACCAACACTAGCAAGTTCCACAGTTCTGGTGGGACCTGTACTCCAGTAAGAGTAAACATTAGAGAATACAAATTAAGTTAGGAAGTTCTCTAAAGAGAAATTTCCATCTCTAAGCATCACAGGCCCGCTGACAACAGTCTCACGCAGGTCTGGAGAAAATTACTACTCTGAGAGAATGTGGGAAAAAAGCGAAGGAAGAAAAGTCACAGCTGGGTGGCCATGAAAGTATTGATTTCATACATGGTCTTGTGGAGAAATAAAAACAAGTCTTCCTTTCAGACAAGCCAATGGCATTATCATTATGTGAAGCCACAGTTGGGCCGGCTCTGTTGTCTTCATACGCTCTCTGACAGCTCATCCTGCCAGCCTGCCAGCGCTGCTTCCTCCAGCACGGCTCCGGCAGCAGCAGCAGCAGCAGCAGCACGTCGACTCAGCGCTTTCTCTCTCGCTGACATATTACACACAAACACAAAGCACAACCTCCCCTCCGCTAGCACGTGTCTGCGTCAACGAGAAGCCGGCAAATCAATGCCAGAACGCTGCTTACGACCAACAGCTCCGGCTCCAGACACGTACGCCGGCCACAGGAGAGTAATTACGCTAAGATTTCCATGCAGAAAGAGTGTTAGCGCTGTTGTTTATTTATTTCTACGGAGGGCGAGCCTTATTTATCAAATGCTAATACGCACATGTGACAGAAAATGTTAATTCGCGTGATAAATGGTTGGGGAGGGGTCTCTTTTTTTCTGTAGGAAATTCTGACATCCCCTTAGAGCAAATGTACATAGTGGGTTTTTATAAATTTGCAGGAATTTCTTATATACTTTTTATATCTTACAGTAATTCTACATTTTATTTCATTGCAGGCAGTATAAACTATTGATATTTCATGTTAAACTACATTCGTATTTCATTCGTTCATATAAATCAACTTCTGCATTTTAGGCCTGAAATTTGGGCTGTTAATAAAATAAAAACTTAATTACTAAAATAACAATGTGATTTTAAAGAGGTAGAATTATCAGGTTTAAAAACAATGCTTCTTAAAGATAGACATAAATGAATTTGCTTATTTCTCACTCAACATTGCAAAATATCATTAAACCACTCAGGCAATCTGGAAGAATCACAGTGTGTAAAGACTAAGCTGACCATCTAGAGCAGGGGTCAAAAAAGGCCACTGTTTTGGAAAATGAAGTGTAATGGGATAAAGTGCCACAGACTAGTAGCTCTCCAGCCCAGAGGGTTGTTGAACCCAATTGCAGAACAGTTCATCTCAAAGCAGGTAAACCCAAGAAGAAAAGAAAAAATAAAGAAATAAATACACCACTTCCCATGTTGGATCGAACCTGTATCGTCAATGTCATGGTAGAATAGACTATCTAGCCACTGCCCTGGCTAGTGAATTGGGACACGGCTGGGAAAAACGCCCTTATAAGGAGATAGGGAGCCCAAGAACGAATGGAAAAACGAGAACGAGAACGAAACTAAAGTCACGCCGAGCATGACAGAGAGAGACAGGGGAGGATTGTAAACAAAAGCTCACCAGAGAAGCATTTTATTATTTATTTTTTTCATTATCATTCATTATAGTTCAAACAACCACACGAGCCAAATGTTTAATGCTTGTAGACCACATCTTACCTATTGCTGACCCTTAATCTAGAATATCTGGATCTTCAGCGCACTGCACACACAGTAGATCCGTCATTCAACAATAGCTGATAGAACGACATGAGCAAAAGATTACTTTACATAACCTCTGTCAAGGTTATGTGAAAACAATGAAAGCAGTATTTATACTAACTGAGCTGCAGATCAGTACTATATTGTTATACAGTTAACATTCTCTAAATTAGATTCTTACAATTCTAAAAAATGGGTATTGTAATAAGGGAACAAGCAAAACATTATATGAACAGTGGTGTGAAAAAATATACTTATATATTTTTTAGATTACTAAACAATCTTTAATATCAGACCAATATAACCTGAATAAATATAAAAACTTGTATCTTCTATCAGTCTAGAAAAGGTTACGAAGTCATTAGAGAAGAGAGAGTTGAAACCGTGTAATCTCTAAACCGTGTAAAAGCTAAAGATGAATGTTTAGAGTTTGTCACCTTTTTATTTTTTTATTAGTTTCCTGTTTCCTGGTTATTTTTTATGAGTCAACAACAATGAACAATGCTGAATTCCTGCACACGTTGTTTATTTGTAAATATAATGCTCCTGACACAGACTACAGAATTAACCAGCCCTCATTGCAGCTCTTACTGGAGTTCAAGTGGGGCATTTTGTGAAAATGCAGAATGCAGGGCGTCTCAGTGAAAAGGACACACAGTAGCAGCTCTTTGTACTCTGATATAAAACAGGAGCCATGAGAACACAGCAGCAGAATCCTTCAGGAGCATCTCTAAAGGTCAGCACCTGAAAAATGAGCACGGTATTGTTTTGTTGGCCCATATGAGAGAAAGAGAGAGAGAGAGAGAGAGAGAGAGAGAGACGAAGAGTAAGACAGAGAGAGAGACAGAGAGTAAGACAGAGAGAGAGAGAGACGAAGAGTAAGACAGAGAGAGAGACAGAGAGGGAGAGAGAGAGAGAGAGACGAAGAGTAAGACAGAGAGAGAGACAGAGAGGGAGAGAGAGAGAGAGAGACGAAGAGTAAGACAGAGAGAGAGAGAGAGAGAGAGACAAAGAGTAAGACAGAGAGAGAGAGAGACGAAGAGTAAGACAGAGAGAGAGAGAGAGACGAAGAGTAAGACAGAGAGAGAGAGCGAGACGAAGAGTAAGACAGAGAGAGAGACAGAGAGAGAGACGAAGAGTAAGACAGAGAGAGAGACAGAGAGAGAGAGAGACGAAGAGTAAGACAGAGAGAGAGAGAGACGAAGAGTAAGACAGAGAGAGAGAGAGAGACGAAGAGTAAGACAGAGAGAGAGACAGAGAGAGAGAGAGAGACGAAGAGTAAGACAGAGAGAGAGACAGAGAGAGAGACAGAGAGAGAGAGCGACGAAGAGTAAGACAGAGAGAGAGAGAGACAAAGAGATGAAGAGTAAGACAGAGAGATAGACAAAGAGTAAGAGACAGAGAGATGAAGAGTAAGACAGAGAGACAGAGAGAGAAGCAAAGAGTAAGAGACACAAAGAGAGAGTGATAGATGTTCAGTGAGACCGTCCACCAATCATTACTAATATCTGTACTGTTATCATAACTATAATATTGATATTAATATATTGACGTTACCTCTTCTATTAATCTATTACCTTTAACATGCTTTAATGACTACTTTCACGTCTTTCTTTTATTGAGAACTCGGTATTTTTAATATTATTGTTTTTTTCTCTTTAATGTTTATGTTTATTTATATATTTTATTGTTGTTATTACTTTTTTTTCTAATATTTGTTTACTTGTATTATTAATTGCTTTGGCAATAGTGTAGGTAATTACATTTATGCCAATAAAGCCCCACTGAACTGAACTGAACTGAACTGAGTAGAGAGAGAGAGACAAAGAGTAAAAGATGGAGAGAAAGATATTGAGAGAAAGAGAGGAAAGAGAGAGAGAGAGAGAGAGAGAGAGAGGGAGGGAGAGAGAGAGAGAGAGAAAGAGACAAAGAGTAAGAGATGAAAAGAGAGATACTAAGAGAAAGAGACAGAGAGAGAGACAGAGATAAAGAGAGAGAGAGATGAAGAGTAAATCATAGAGAGAGAGTGATTACAAAAAAATAAGATGGAAAGAGAGATACTAAGAGAAAGAGACAGAGAGAGAGAAACAAAGAGTGAGAGACAGAGAGAGACAAAGAGAAAGAGAGATGAAGAGTAAAACATAGAGAGAGAGAGTGATTACAAAAAAATAAGAGATGGAGGGAGAGGTACTGAGAGAGAGATAAAGAGTAAGACAGAGAGAGAGACAGAGAGAAACAAAGCGTAAGAGATGGAGAGAGAGATACTGGGAAAGAAAGAAAAAGAGGGAGAAAGAAAAAAACAGAGGAAGAAAGAGAGATACTGAGAGAAAGGGAGAGAAACTGAGAGAAAGAGAGAGTGACTTTTTTTTTTTTAACTTTTGCAAATAAAAGGATTTTAAAAATGAGATAAACCAAAGGAAACCTTTTGAAAACTTCTGATTTCCAAGAAAGAGTAAACTGATCAACTTTCTGCTGAGAAAAAAGGTCAGTTACAGAAGAAAATAAGCAAAAGCTTAACTTAGCTGGAAGCAGCTAACAGAAAAGCCGCCGCAGCTACTGAACAGGAGAAGAGATTCACTGGAAAAGGAACAGAAGTCTTCAAAATTCAGAAGAAACACCACATTAAATCAACATCTAATAAACCACAGAGGTAAGCACCTCCAACTCAACTAACTAGCTGAAGAAATAACTGTTTTTTAAGTTAGCTCTGGCGCTAATCTAGCTAGCTAGCTAGCAACAGAAAATTAGCAACAGCGGGGAAGCTCCTCCCCCTAACACTCAGCTACCCTGCAGAGCTGAAAACCTCTCAGGCCAGAAAGGCTTTTAAACACAGAACACTGAGGGAAATTTATTACTTAAAAATTACTTAAAACTCATCTTTTTTCTTTAACATTTAAGAGTGGTTAAGTGTTTTTGTTTATTTTGTTCTTGTTTATTTTACTAATTTTATGTAGCGCTTTGGGTCTTTAGAAAAGCGCATTATAAATGTAAAGTTATTATTATAGACAAATTAATCAAATTCACCCCCAGTTCAGCCGTCTCTCTGATACCCACAAACTACCTGTCCTGTTAGGAGAAGAGAGAGACTGCAGCGCCCTGGCAGCACAATACGTTTCAGCCTGCCACAACATGCGGGACAGTGAGTGACCCACCACACACACACACCACACCCACACACACCCACACAAACACACACACACACCACACCCACACACACCCACACAAACACACACACACACAACACACAGCCCTGAATGTGAACATCTTTATTTTTTTTATTTTTTATTTTTTTCTCTGTAGCCATTTATATAGTATAAATAGTATTTTTTTATGTTGTTCATAAAGCTGTTCAAATGTTTTAATAGTGTTCAGTAGATTTCATGTCTATGTATTTAATTTTGGTTATACATCTGTTTTTCTTAATGTTTAGACTTGTCCACTTGTGTTGTGATAATGCTTTGGCAAAACTGTTGAACATGGTCATGCCAATAAAGCTTATTTGAACTTATTTGAGTGACAAAGAGTAAGAGACAGAAAGAGAGAAAGAGAGAGTGATGCAGAGAGAGACAGGAAGAGAGAGACAAAGAGTAAGAGATGGACAGAGAGATACTGAGAGAGAGAGAAAGAGAAAGACAGATGAAGAAAGAGAGAGACAGAAAGAGAGACGGTTAAAAATCACATTTATTAATCACATTATCATCAAACCATCATCCGGTGAAACAAACAAAAAAAAGAAAATCCTGTCTATAACAGAATCCAAGTAAAAAATTACACATTTAGAATTAAAAACTCATCATCATTAATTGAACATAGTATGTCCCCCTTTCCCCACACCCCAGAGAATTCCAGCAGTCTGTGAGTCAATTTAAAGTACGCAAACTCCACACGGAGCCTGATCCGTATCAGAGCCTTTACCAGCAAAACCGGGTCTATAGTCCCTCTGCCCTGCATTTTATTCTTCCTAGTGAGCCAGACAGCAAGCTTAGAGAGAGGGAGAGAAACTGAGAGAAAGAGAGAGCGACGATAAGTAACAGAGAGAGAGAGAGATTTCAAACTTTAACCAGTTTAATAAAACAGTAGCCACTCTCAGGCCTGCAGTGTTCTTCAATCAGGTTTTAGATTATTTTAAAATTAAAGCATGCGGGTGGAATTACACAGGCAGGCGGAGAGAGAAATGGGGATGGGGAGAAACAAATGCATCTGGAACAGCACATGGAGGAATAAATAAATAAATAAATATCTGCTCCAAACGCAGCATCAACAGAGCAGAGACGATTCCACGTCAGTCTTCAACCTGCTTTTCCACTCGTATGCTTTAGGAATGATTCATCAGTGTCAGGATTCAGTGACAGACTCATATACATAATAAAACAATGCTCACTTCAAGAACTGCAGCATGCAAGCCAACGACACAGGGGAGAGAAATCATGTTCCTGTAGGACCAGAGTGCAACACAACACAGACTACAAACGTGCAAACCTGCATAAATGAATGTGCAGACCAATAAGGGGGAAAAAAACACTGACATCTTACACTGGCATACACATGTCTACCGACAGTAGCTGCTCTACCTTGTAGATAAAGTAGATGAAGTTAGAGACAGAAGCTCTGAATCTGTTGCCGCATTGCTTACGTTGGCCAGTCTCTAGTCCTTCATCAGTGATTACATGATGTTTACCTCAGGAAGCTGGATATTTCTGGTTGGTGGATAATTCTCAGTCTAGCTACTTACTATTCTCTAGCTACTTACTACCAGTCAATATTTGGTGGAAAAACCCTGGTTTTCATGCATCTTGGCATGTTATCCTCCACCAGTCTTACACACTGCTTTTGGATAACTTTATGCCTGCACTTCTGGTGCAAACATTCAAGCATTTCAGCTTGGTTTGAAGGCTTGTGATCATCCATCTTCCTGTTGATTGTATTCCAGAGGTTTTCAATTTGGTAAAATGAAAGAAACTCATTATTTTTAAGTGGTCTCAGAGCTGTATGCAGTTACTTTCGTAATTCATAATTTAAAGATCATATTATAAAGTTTTAAGAGTTCAGAAATCAATATTTGGTGGAAAAAAAACCTGGTTTTAATCACAGTTTTCATGCATCTTGGCATGTTCTCCTCCACCAGTCTTACACACTGCTTTAGGATTGTCAGGAATACCCAGGCAGGGAGACGAGGAGGCGGACACAAGTGCAGGTAGGGTGAAAATAAATAATAATTTAATAAATAAATAACAAGAAAACAAGGAACAAGTAACATGAAACAAAGATACACAAATAACCAATAACAAATCAAAGAACCTAAACTAAACCGACTAGAGATAATAAATAAACAAACAGGGAATATATATATATATAAGGAATAAAGTAGGAATCAACACAAGCAGGGTATATACAGGGAGCTAGGGAACAAGAAATAAAACAAGAAACTAGAAATAAACAAGGAAATAAACTATAAACGAGAAAACAAGAAATAAACAAGGAACCAAGGCTAAGAGAGAACAAGGAAACACTGAGAAAAGCTATTAAACACTGAGAGAGACAAACGACAGGTGAAGGTGCAAAGACCGACGGAGACAAAGTGGCAGAGGAGGGCTATTTAAAGAAACAGGAAACACACTATAATTAGAAACACCTGGGGAAGGGGCGGAGCAACAAATGAGAAACAGGTAGAAAAGTACTGAGACACAGGGGAGCACAGGTCACGTGGGGAAGACACACAGACACGAGACGAGACCAGGATGTGACAAGGACAGCTTTATGCCTGCACTTCTGGTGCAAACATTGAAGCAGTTCAGCTTGGTTTGATGGCTTGTGATCATCCATCTTCCTGTTGATTGTATTCCATTTTTTTTTTAATTTGGTAAAATCAAAGAAACAAATGTTTTATCATTTTTAAGTGGTCTCTTATTTCTTTTCCAGAGATGTGTATCTCACTATACACACATTGCATATAAAACAATTCCACTTGTTTAGTTGTTTGAGTTTAAAAATATAATAAATATAATGAATAATTGGTAACACTTCCTATGAACCCTGTATTCATAATGCATTATGAGTGCATACATAATACCTTATAATGACTGTAATAAGCCTGTATAATAACTCATAAGTACTTGCAGCGACATTAATAACACATTATAAACTACAAGTGTAAGGGTTTATAAAGAAAGGGCTTTAAATGCCTTATAATATCTGTTCATAAGAACATTGTACAATGTAGTGATGTAATGCATTAGAACACATATTTGGTATATTTTGGTGTAATGCTTTATAATATGCAGCTATCATTTCTCAAATTAGAGTATGTAACACATTATAACGCCTTCATTCGAAACAGTCGCTGCAAACTTTAAGTGAAGTGAGTTTTTTTATATGCCTTTTAAACATGAAGTAAATGTTACTATGCCTTACTGTAGGTACTTGAAAACTCACTTCACTTAAAGCCAGCAAAGAGCACTTAATAATGCTCTATAAGACATTACAATAAGGCATAATAACATTTATTATACATTTAAAAAAACATATGACAACTCACTTCACTTAAACTTTAAAGTCAGTAATGTATATAATGTATTTAATGTATATAAGGCTTTATCGTGTGTTAGATACTTTTAAAAAAATGTATTTGCTTAATTTGAGAAATCATAGCTGCATGTTATAATGTATTATATCAAAATATATCAAATCTGTGTCATAGTGCATTACAACAATGCATTGTACAATGTTTTTATGAGCAGATATAAGTCCTTTCTAAATAAACCCTTACACTTGTAGTTTATAATGTGTTATGAAAGTACATAACTCTAAGTACTTGAGTTATGACTTATTATACAGGCTTATTACAGGCTTATTACAGTCATTATAAGGTATTATGCATGTCATATAGTGCGTTATGAATACAGGATTCATAGGAAGTTGGTGTTACCGAATAATTTTGTGAACTCTCTGCCAGTGGAAGAGTTATCCATCCATAAAGGGTTAAAGAAGCTTCCATTGCTGGAATGGATTGGATTCTTTTGGTACATTTATTTTTAGAATAGTGCTGCAATACCTCAGGAAGCTGCAGACCAGCATGGCTGTCCTCCACTGAGTCTGAAACATGCTTGTTTTTACCAATGAGGTCGGCGTGATGATCCACAGCCTTGGCTCAGCTGCTCCTTTTGGCCTTGAGTCTGCAGCCCAGCCTTGACAGCTAGTCCTTAGTGTTGCCACACTGGGCACAGTTATGATGGGTACAATGTCATGTCACGAACTCATCTGCAGTAATTCAACAACAGCCTTGTTTTTACGGCTTATTATTGTGCAGTGATGTTAGCTTACATTTAACGGTGCCTTTGTTTTTACTGCTTAAAAAATTATAGCAGCTGTTGAGCTCTGACCAGAGGTCAGAAACTGGTATCAGCTCACTTTTAGAAACGATTCTTTGGAGAATTTCAATTAAAATCTGCTTACAATAAGGTGGTGTAGACTGTCAAACTTTTCAAACCAAACTAGCAGGTGTGAAAGGTGCCATGAACTACAGTCTGGACCAACTGAATCATGTTGCAGTTCGTTTCCAATGAGAAAAGACTATTTTTTAGATGCTTTGGACTGTTTCAACAATAGTAGGTTGTAAGTTGAGGCAGGCTATCTTCACACAATAAACAATAGAAAAAGAAGAAAAAGACAAAAAACACCACTGTACTAAAATCGTGCAGCAGTATGAGCACAACAGGTTACACTGGTGATTGCTGTATCTACTGTAACTGTAGATTAACCCTTATTTATACAAAGAAATAAAAGGAATCCAAGGATATTCTGTTACAATCATTTTGGCACTTGACGCATGATAAAGAGCAAAGAAATGACAAATTGTTGTAGGAAGGCAGAATATGGCACAACACCATGAATCACAACTTGCCAAACTGACTACAAGCCTCTGTCCAAAGTGTGCCCTTCCACAAAGCAATCAGTGACAAGTATACAGAGATACAGCCCACACAGGTAATGAGGACCAGACCTAGCAAAGCTTTTTTGTTTGTGTAATTTATAAACTACAATACAATAGTTAAACTACAAACTAAGGGGGGAAAGGTGTAATATTTAACAAACACTTGAACCTTGGTTTGGCTATCTAAAATACAAGTGTTGGACAATGAAACTGAAACACTTGGTTTTAGACCACAATAATTTATTGTCCCGATGGACAGTTCTTATGAATACAGGGGAGTTGAGGTGCACATTGAATTCTGCCGTGATTTGATCAGCCGTGGTTTTATGTTTTTTGGATACAATCCGGGTTAGCACCCGAACATCCCTTTCAGACAGCTTCCTCTTACAGCGTCCACAGTTAATCCTGTTGGATGTGGTTCGTCCTTCTTGGTGGTATGCTGACATTACCCTGGATACCGTGGCTCTTGATACATCACAAGGACTTGCTGTCTTGGTCACAGATACGACAGCAAGACGTGCACCAACAATTTGTCCTCTTTTGAACTCTGGTATGTCACCCGTAATGTTGTGTGCATTGCAATATTTTGAGCAAAACTGTGCTCTTACCCTGCTAATTGAACCTTCACACTCTGCTCTTACTGGTGCAATGTGCAATTAATGAAGATTGGCCACCAGGCTGCTCCAATTTAGCCATGAATCCTCCCACACTAAAATGACAGATGTTTCAGTTTCATTGTCCAACCCCTGTATATTATAGTTTAAAATATGAAAAATTCCACAAATGTTTTTTGAGCTATGCTACAGAAAAGCCAAAACTGATCATAAACGGACAAATATAATGTCTAATCCTACTGTCTGCAGCATAGTTAAATAGCTGTTATAAAACATTTATTCTGAAATCACATTATTACAAATATAGAGAAACTTTCTCTTTAAAGAAGTTTCTGTAAATTTTAATTTGATGTGAGGTTGGGTTTTCTGCCATGTTTGCAGTGCTGCATGGTACAAAGCCCCTAATGTGACATCATGTTGCAAAACAATATTGTGTGGCCATGATTTATTTTGGCATCAAAACGAGAACCTAATGTGTGGGGACGAGGTAATTAAGGTGTGGCCACAATTTATTAAGGAGTGGGAATGAGTTAATCAAATCTTATTTATTAAGGCATGGCCACAAGGAAGGTAAATGGGTCTGCATACTGTCTGCGTCTGACCCAATCAGCTTTTAGTATGAGAATTAAATATATTTTACTTAGAATTATACCATGTCTCACTGCAAGAGACTCCAAAATATCACCATAATTCATTCAGAGTTTAAAATAAAAAGAAACCAGTTCACTCTCAATTTTCTTACTAAAGATAATCCTTGGATTAAATGAGCTTTGATGTAATAATTAGTCTTCTTTATAGCCATTCATTTACAGAAAAGCAAGCTTTATTATTCTCTGACTGCAAATTAATTAATTTGTTTCCACACCTTAATAAGAAAAAAGGTGACAACTTCATTATGTCATTTTACATGTCTTAATTATCTTGTTCTTACGCATTAGGATCTGGTTTCCACGCTTTAAAAAGTCAGGGCCACACATTAGGATTTAGTTCCCATGCCTTAGGATCTCGCCTAGGGGCTACATAGCATGGTAAAACTGCAATAACATTTTAAGTGGCTAAATCACATATTTTGTTATTAGACTTTTTAAAGTTTTTTTAATTTTTCGTTTTAGCGTGTCAAGTATTCATTTAATTATTTTCATAAAAACACCAAGCAAATATCTTTGACATTAATGACAAATTAATAACACATTTAAAAACTATTATATTTAAAGGGACTGATAATACATTTGACATACTTAGCTGAGGTAAAGTGTAAGTTTTCAATGCTTTTATTAAATATGAATTTTCACTAAAAGTGTCGTGCAGCTTCCCATGACAGGGTGGACACATCAAGTCAAGTCAAGTCAAGTCAAGTAGTTTTATTGTCAATACTGCATATGTACAGGACATACAGAGAATTGAAATTACGTTACTCTCCTTCCCAATTTTACAGCAAGTACAGATAATAGATATAATAAAGGAGAATGGGAGACACTATGGGTACAATACAGCAGGGACACAAATAGACATACATGAGACAAAAACAAGGTGCAGTGGTGTGGGGGAGGAATAGATATATAAATATAAGTAAATAAGTAAAAAATAGATATATAATTATAATATAAAAGAGTGGGAGACACTATATGTTCAATACAGCAAGACACAATAAACATATGTAAGACAATAGTGCAATATTGATGGTGATTGAGATGGAATGACAGTAAAAATAGTAAATAACAGTAGTGCAAATACGGTATATGGTATATAGCTTAAGGCTGGTAAAGTGAATGGGTGCGTAAGTCCTTAAAGTTCACAGTTTAATTAAGTGGAATTAAAGTGCGTATAGACAGTGCAAGTATATCAGTAGTGCAGGTGTTGTGTAGTGCAAGTCCGTTTGGAAGGGACCAGTACTTTGTGCATTGTAGTGCAGAGTTTCAGTACTTTATTAGTGGGGGGGTTCAGGATGCTGAGTGAGTGTGTGCTGGGGCAGGATTGGGATGGGGGGTAGAGCAGGAAGAGAGTTCAGCATCCTCACAGCCTGATGGATGGGGCTGTCTCGCAGTCTGCTGGTCCTCGCCCCGAGACTCCGCAGTCTCCTCCCTGATGGCAGCAGGCTGAAGAAGCTGTGTAGTGGGTGAGAGGGATCTCCTGCCAGACGGAGGGCTTTCCGTGTGAGGCGGGAGCTGTACAAGTCCTGAAGGGAGGGGAGAGAGGTGCCAACAATCTTCTCAGCTGCTCTCACGATGCGCTGGAGGGTCCTGCGGCAGGATGCTGTGCAGGCCCCGTACCACACGGTGAAACAGCTGGTCAGTATGCTCTCGATGGCCCCTCTGTAGAAGGTGGTCATGATGGGGGTGGGGGCTCCAGCTCTTCTCAGCTTGCGGAGAAAGTAGAGACGCTGATTTGCCTTCCTGGCCAGTGACGCTGAGTTGGTGCTCCAGGAGAGGTCCTCTGTGACGTGCACACCCAGGAACTTGGTGCTGCTCACCCTCTCCACAGCAGTTCCGTTGATGAACAGAGGGGTGTGCAGTGTGTGAGTACTCCTGAAGTCCACAACAATCTCCTTGGTCTTCTCTGTGTTCAGAGAGAGATTGTTGTGTTTGCACCAGGAGGCCAGGCGGCTCACCTCGCTCCTGTAGTGTGACTCATCGTTGTTGCTGATGAGACCCACCACCGTCGTGTCATCCGCAAACTTGACGAAGAGGTTGGAGGTGTGTGCTGGTGTGCAATCGTGGGTCAGCAGAGTAAACAGAAGGGGGCTCAGCACACATCCTTGGGGAGCCCCTGTGTTCAGTGTGGTGATGCTGGATGTGCTGCTGCCAACCCGCACTGCCTGTGGTCTTCCAGTCAGGAAGTCTAACAGCCAGTTGCACAGTGAAGTGCTCAGCCCCAGACTGTCCAGTTTGTGTATGAGCTGTTGGGGACGATTGTGTTGAATGCTGAGCTGAAGTCAACAAACAGCATTCTGACGTAGGTGTTCTTCTTGTCTAGGTGTGTGAGGGCTGAGTGGAGAACAGTGGAGATGGCATCATCGGTCGAGCGATTTGACCGATAAGCAAACTGGTAGGGGTCCAGGGAGGGGGGGAGCAAAGACTTGATGTGATGCATGACTAGTCGTTCGAAGCACTTCATGAGGATGGGGGTGAGTGCAACTGGACGATAGTCATTGAAACAGGATGGCGATGCCTTCTTTGGGACAGGGATGATGGTGGTGGCTTTGAAGCATGTGGGAACCACCGCCTGACTCAGAGAGGTGTTATAAATGTCAGTATAAACCTCTGCGAGTTCCCAGGCACAGTCTCTCAGCACACGGCCTGGAATGTTGTCAGGCCCAGGAGCTTTCCGAGCATTGATCCTGCTGAATGCTCTCCTCACACTGTCTGGGGACAGCGTCAGCACCTGGTCACCAGGAGGAAGGATGGATTTCTGGGCGGGTGTGTTGTTGAGTGGCTCGAACCTTGCGAAGAACCCATTCAGGTCGTTCAGCAGAGATGTGTCACTGTCGCAGGTCTGTGCATGTGGTTTATAGCCTGTGATAGACTGGATACCCTGCCACAGGTTCTGTGTGTCTCTGCTGTCACTGAAGTGTTGGGAAATCTTCTTTGAGTACAGCCTCTTAGCTTTCCTGATCCCGCGGGACAGGTTGGCCCTGGCTGACCTCAGGCCTGCCTGGTCACCTGTTCTGAAGGCTGCATTTCTGGCCTTCAGGAGCTTGTGGACCTCTCCTGTCAGCCATGGTTTCTGATTCGCTCGAACAGTGACGGTCTTGAGGTCGGTTACATCATCAGTGCACTTGGTGATGAAGGCAGACACAGTTTCTGTGTACTCCTGAATGTCTGTGGAGTTGTTGTGGGTGGCAGCCTCTCTGAACATATTCCAGTCTGTTGTGCTGAAACAGTCCTGAAGTGCCTCTGAGGAACCCTCTGGCCACACTCGTACCTGCTTAAGAACTGGTTTGGTGACTTTAACCAGTGGTCTGTAAGCTTGCATTAGCATAATGGTGAGGTGATCAGAGGCTCCCAGGTGGGGCAGGGGGGAGGCTCTGTAGGCTCCTCTGTGTGTAGTAAAGACCTGGTCCAATATGTTGTTTCCCCTGGTTGGAAAGTCTATGTGTTTAAAAAGTCCAGAAAACACACTCCTTGGGTCTGCATGGTTGAAATCTCCAGCCAGAATGAGAAAAGCATCTGGGTGCGCTGTCTGCTGTTCACTGATGTACTGGTACAGTTCATTCAGTGCTTCACTCCTCACACTGTTGTTGGAGGTCGGAGGGATGTTAACAGCAGCAATCAGCACGGCGGAGAAATCTCTCGGTAGATAGAACGGACGGCATTTGATAATCATCAGTTCCACTACCGGTGAGCAGTGTTTACAGACCACAACAACGTTCCGACACCAAGCATCGCTGATGTAAACACAGAGCCCGCCGCCGCGGCTCTTACCACCATCAGCTAGCGCGCGGTCCGCCCGATAGCATGTTAGCCGCTCCAGCTGAACGGCGTGGTCCGGGACGCTGTTGTTGAGCCAGGTTTTGGTGAAAACATAAACACAACAGTCTCTCACGGTCTTCTGAGTTGACTGAAGTAAGCGGATGTAATCCAGTTTATTGTCCAGAGAGCGTACATTGGCCAAAAGTACGGTGGGGATAGCTGGCTTGTGTGGGCTAGCCGCTAGCCTCGCTCGGATACCCCCGCGCTTACCCCGTTTCTGCCTTCTCGCCTGCCGCCTGTGGCGCTTCCATTGTGGGCGAGCTGCAGCGGTGGGGGTCGGTGGGGGTGCGGGTGTCCGGAGCACGCCGCAGACTCGCAGTTCTTCTCGGAGTCCGCGGTTTAACTCCAAAAGTGAGTTTCTGCCGACTCCAAGCAGAAACTCACGGCTGTAGGTGCGTTTCAGGACGTGAACGCACGACAAAGACGTACAAAAACACTGCGACTTACGAGACAAAAAACACGAAAACACTGTTTCCTCGGGGGGGAGAGAAGCCGCAGCATGTGCACGCGCCGCCATCTTGGATAGATATGTCTATCCAAGATGCTTGATCGGGAAAAAAAAAGTGAAAATGCCTTAAAAAACCTCTAAAATCTTTTTTTGAAAGTTATAAAACGCCAAGAGGCACAATATATGGATAATGACTCTTAAATGGTGTTTCCTTAAGGTACTAATTTGGGATACATGCTTTTTATAATGATACCTCTAATATATTCAGATTTAATTTGTAGTATATAATTGGTACAGGATCCCAGTGTGTCTACTGTAGCTACAGCCACGCACAGGTGTGCTTTACATGTTTACATGAAGCGTCTCTGGAGCCTGAACGCATTCATCACGGAAACCCCATATATCTTCCTCTATAGCATCTCTGAACATCTGTGCAGATTGTCCTGTCAGATGGCAGTGATAAGATGTCCATAAGGGAGCGTGTGAGCCTGCAGCAGTCATGATCTTAATGCTTTGCTAACACATGGTGTGTGTTTGCTTGTCTGTGGAGTGAAGGCGATCATTTTCACAGACCCCGAGCGCAGCCGTCTGCCTCAAGATGGAGCACACGAGACGCTGTGTTGCCATGGAGTCTGCAGCGTGGCAACCGTGCGATGTTCATTAGACTGAGAGGAACATCGTGGTCGGAGTTGCAGTGGAGGGGAAAGGAAACAGATATGAGGCAAATCTGACAGTCAGACAATATCCAGTGAGGATGAGGGACAGTCTGTGTTATTGTGCTGGGCTCTGCTGATATTGGATGTAGAGTGCAATCTACCCTGCAGTAACTAATGCAAAAAACTCCATTACCTACAGATATGACCTGTCATATGTGCATGCAGTAACATACAACTCTGGGAAAAACACTTTAAAAAAAACAGACTACTTAAAATGATGAGTTTCTTTCATTTTACCAAATTGAAAACCTCTGGAATGTAAACAAGAGGAGGAAGGATGATCACAATACATCAAACCAAGCTGAATTTTGCACCAGGAGTGGCATAAAGTTATCCAAAAGCAGTGTGTAAGACTGGTGGAGGAGAAGCATGAAGGCTGTGATTAAAAAACATATTGATTTCTGAACTCTTAAAACTTTATGAATATGAACTTGTTTTCTTTGTATTATTTGAGGTCTGAAAGCTCTGCATCTTTTTTGTTATTTCTGACATTTCTCATTTTCTGCAAATAAATGCTCTAAATTACAATATTTTTATTACGAATTTGGGAGAAATGATGCACAGTATAGAAAGACCACCACAGAGAAGTACAGCATTATCTTTCAGCACTGCAGTGAGTAACACTGGCATGGTGGTGGTATATGAGGTGTTAGTGTGTGTTGTTCTGGTACAATATGATCAGACACAGCAGTGCTGCTGGAGTTTTTAAACACCTCACTGTCACTGATGACTACAAAACCAACAGCATCTATAGGAGGACCAACACAAACTTATATATTATCATACATGTTTGTTTAGTTGTTTATAAATATAATTAATAAATATATTAATTATAGTTATATTATATTTATAATATATTTATAATAACTCTGTCAGTGAAAAAAAATGTCCATTGCTGGAATGGATTGGATTCTTTTGGCACATTTATTTTTAGTGCTGCAATACCTCAGGAAGCTGCAGACCAGCATGGCTGTCCTCAACTGAGTCTGAAACATGCTTGTTTTTACCAATGATGTCGGCGTGATGATCCACAGCCTTGGCTCAGCTGCTCCTTTTGGCCTTGAGTCTGCAGCCCAGCCTTGACAGCTAGTCCTTAGTGTTGCCACACCCAACAGGATAAACCACCACCGAGCAGTACAGTATTATTTGTGTGGTGCGTGATGATTTTTTTATTTTTTTTTTACCAGGTATACACATCTGGACCTTCTGGACCTTACTCCCTCCACGCTTCTCTTCTCTTAGCGGGTAAAATGCATGCTCTATAGGGTTTAAGTTTCATAAGAAGCTAAAATGTTGATCTGTTCATTTATATTCATTGTTTAATATCAAACCCACAGTCTACAGCAGAAATAAAGGTATTGGCCTTACTGTGTCAATACTTTCAGATCGCACTGTAGCTCATGTGATTCAAGCAAGAATGAAACTGAAACTTCAGGTGAAGCAATGCTGGTTTCAGCAAACACATTAGTGTACATGCATAAGCTGTTGATAAACAAGTGTCTGATATAGAGCGCATAAAACGATAAACAGCTTAAAAAACACATCAGATTGGGTTTCTGCATATTATTTTACCAACACTTCTGTTTCACTATCTCTGTTATCATCAGTGATGGTATAGTTACTTTGAAAAAGTAATCCGATTACTGATTACTGATTACTCCTTTAAAAAGTAACTTAGTTACTTTATGGATTACTTGATTTTAAAAGTAACTACGTTACTTTACAAGTTACTTTATTAGTTACTTTCAGCAGTTGCAGACACCACCTCCCGCCGCCTTAACATAAAAATTATAACCAGTTTTGCCATTACTCCCTTTATTGGAAAATGCATTTTTAACAGCAACAATGTATCTCTAGACATTTAAAGTTGAACTATTTCCTGACAAAATAAGTTTTTTATAAAAATAAAAGACCATTTCTCTTGAATTACTTTACATAAATATATTTTTAATGAAAAATAAAATATGGTCTTTCTTGATTTCACTAAACATAAATACTTGTTTTTATAAAAGAAATATATAAAATAAAGAATGTCTTTCTTGACCTGACATATTTAACACTTTAAAACTGAATATTGAACCTGTTGTTCTCTGCAGGGCAGCAAGGAATGGTTTTATAAAACAAAACTGTGTATACGGTCTAGGCCATTGTCCATTGCGGACCCAAACCGATAAACTAATGAGAAGGATTTAATTCTGACAGCGTTCATTTAAAGCACCGGAAATGTTCTTGTCTTTACGGTGTACGCTCTGCAGCACAGTAAACTTACAGACCAATCACATGTGGTGTAAAATCTTCAAACACTCTCCTCGGGCCAATCAGATCTGTGTAGACCGCTGCCCTGGCTTGTCAATTGGGACAGGAAAAAACGCCTTTATAAAAAGATAGGGAGCCCGAGAACTGGCGGAAAAAATGAGAATGGGCGGAAACTAAAGACACGCCGAGCGCGCGCGAGAGAGAGAGAAAGGGGAGTGCATTGAGTAAACCAATGGTTGTACCTCATTAACAGATGCGAGACATGTGTGATTGGGGGGGAGCGGAGGGGGGGATGGGGACGGGGCGCGGTGTCTGTGTGTGTGTGTGTGTGTGAGTGAGGTGAAGAGAGAGAGAGTAAAGCACAGTGACTTAAATAAGTAGCTTTAATCTGATTACTGGATTGGAAATAGTAATGCGTTAGATTACTCGTTACTGAAAAAAAGGGTCAGATTAGAGTAACTCGTTACTAAGTAACGCGTTACTGACATCACTGGTTATCATCACCATTTTCCCAAGTAACTAAGTATTATTATTGTGTACAAACAGACTACATCATTTTACTTCTTGTTTATTGTTTCTTCTATAAGCAAAAATATATATATAGAAAAGTATATCTTGCTTCTGTTGCAGTAACTGTCTTAACTGTCCAGGGAAGGCTTACTACTAGATCTTGGAACATTCAGAGCAGTTTATCCAACATGTCTGAAGGGAGTGAACAAAAAACAGCCCTGCATTTGAAGGCTAGATACATAACATCATGACTTCTCCTGGCAGTCAAATGAAAAGTCAAGTGAAAAAGGATAAAGGACAAAAAGCGAGGTTACAGCGCACAGACTAAAGCCTACAGATCACAGCAGTGGCAGATCTATACTCTTACACAAGGGCAGTGTCGTGTCTTGGTAGTGTGTCCTACCAGCACAACACTGTGTGGCACTGTTTTAAAAAAGAAAAAGTAAAAAAAAAAGCATCAAGAATGTAGACAGTCAGCTAGATTGATAATAGATGAGCAGAGGACCACTCTTCTAGGATTTCTGAAGGCTAAAAATGCTCTGAAGTTTGAAGACCACTTTAAGAGTGTTTTCACATTTGTCCTGAATAAATGAATCTGCACCCAGAACTGATTCTTGGCTCATTTGGGTAAAGAGCTCATTATCACTGATTATTACTTTCACATACAAGAACAATTAATTTAAATCTTGGATCGATTCACTATTCGTTTCATCACATTTCTTTGTATAGGTTTAAAAAGCTTTGTCTATTTGCTCTGTACTCCAAAATGTAGGATCTTCTCCAAACAAGCAGTATTAGTGCTTAGTAGTTCACAGTGTGGGTTTATTAGGCAAACACTGATGGAAACAGTGAAGTAACATGATAAGTTGAAGCATCCCGTTACAAAATGAACCAAGCATGCAACCGTACATGCAGCACAGGGAGCAGATACCCAGCTAAAAAAGGTTTTCTGAACATTACAAATTAAATTCTTAGAGCATTCAATCTTTTTTAGAATGTTTTATTTAACGTTTTTAATTGTCCTGGTAACGTTGATGCAAAATCACTTTTATCAGTGTGTTATTATTTTTTTTTCAATTTCGACAATGCTATTACTGTAGTTATCTAGCTGGGAATGTTATGTGAGAAATGTTCTAATAATGTTATGACGCTAACTGTTATGTCTAGGCATGTCCCTATAGCTTTTTCTTTTGTGGACGATATATTATCTCAGAAATTATTGCGATAAACGATATTACTGTCCATGTAAAGTCATTTAAATGTCACTGAAATTTATACAAAGCATTTTACCCTTTTAAATACAGCTTAATTTTAAATAATTATAGTTTGGGAAATATATATTATTTTCTTTACCTTCTGCAGTGTAAGGAGATGCAGTTGTTTTTTTTTTTCTTTACAGCATGACTGGCTAAAATACTGTTCTCTGTTATATCTGTGAACAAACATTCAAATAAACACAATAGACAATATCACGATTATCAAATATTATTGAGGTAGTGTCCATTTATTGTTCATATACTGTAAGTCAATAATGTAATTATTGTGACAGGCCTAATTATGTCAAACATTTTCATAACATTACTGGTGTAATTTTTTCGGGAACCTTTCAAAATGTTACTTAAATATCTTTTCTAATACATTTTCTGTTAGCCAGGTAGCTTTCATAACCTGCAGCAGATGCTTGACTTGGACCAAAAACTGAGAAGCAAGCTCTTTATGGCTCTGAAAAAAAATTTAATGTCAAAAATTACATTTATTTTTGCACAAAAAGATGGTAGCCTGTATGAAATGGCTGATAAAACATACATAAAACATAAAAATCTCTCTCTGCGAGATAAAAGAAAAAAAAAACAAGCTAAATTATGCATTTCTGCCTCCATTCAGGAACCACATGGTGCAACAGATATTTTAATGGTAATGTTTTAACTCTCTTGTTATTATTGATAAACCTGTCGTCCCCCCCCCCCCCCCCCGCTGTTCTTATTGTCTCGCTCTCATGTTTTCCATGTTATTTGCAGCCATTTTCTCGTCTGCTGATCTCCCTCTTTTCTCTCTCTCTCTCTCTCTCTCTCTCTTTCTTTCTGCCATTTGGAAGCTAAAGATACTGATTAACTTGAAAAAAAAAACAACTGAGATCTATTCTTGCTTGTTATTTTTTTTCTCTTCTCTTGCGCATAAAGATGACACTGACATTACAGACTATTTATTGTCTATGCACTGCGACAAAGTAATATCTAGAAATTAAAATAGGAAGGCATATTATTTTTTTATTTATATAAGTATTATTCAAAGACCCGATGAAGGATACCTTTACTGACAGGTCATTGTCATTTAATTGTCCTTTGAAGTAGCTTCATAGCACCAAACTGCTTCTACCACTGATGTGTACTGTATATTGTATCTTATATTTTGTGAATTCCCCTCGTAATAAATGCATTTAGCATTTTCGGGTTGCTTGCGGAGTTGCTTGTCCATTTATACAGACAATACTGCGCTGGCCACTGTGGGTAGTAATGCCTTCTATGAAATATATTTCCTGGTACACATGTGATACTGTGGGTCAAGAAATGGTAAATGTCTCCACAACTCCAGAAATGGAACATCCCATCCAGGTTACTCCCACTCATCTAAACTAATAATCATTCACATGGCCTTGCCATGAGCATGTTGGCCAGTGTTTAGCATCACTCACAGGATAACAGCTCACGTCTTATACAGGTGTGAGCATTCCCAAGCCATTCTGATGCAAAGTCAACACTTCTTTGTAATATGTGGATTATTACCCGAGTCTTTATTTATTTACCTCATAACACCGGAATGCAGCTAGCGCATTGATGTTAGCTAGCTAACTGCTGAACTAAGCAGCAGGCTTGGTGTGTGTTAGCCTTGATGCTAACTGTTTTCCAAGATGAATTAATTGATGATTTGTTTTATATGAATCAGAATGATGTGTGTCTGTGCTGTGCTGATTACAGTAAGTTTAACATTCTGTTTAATATATGTGTTCAGTTATGAGCCGTTTCATTCACCTCCATCATGCTATAGTGACTAAAGCCATGCAAATGGGCACCAAGGAAGGTGATTAATCAGTGGTATGTTTTGACGTATTATTTTTTGGGGGGAATTAATTCATAAAAATTAACACATTAATTTGACTGCCCTACTAAAAAAAATACTACGGCCCAGTCCCATTTCACCCCTTGGCCCTAGCACTTACCCCTACCCCTTGTTTTCGAGTGTAACCCTTTCCATTTGAAATCCTCCACCTTAAGAATTGAGACAAACCTTCAAGCACCCAGTACATCATCAGGAACGCTAAAGTTCAGTAACCTAGCTGCTGCTGCTGCTGCTGGTATGTGTTCAGAAACAGGGAAAATGGTGCAGAATTTATTTATTATTGTCCATTTCCTAATTTTTCTGTGATGGTGAGCTGATATAAGCTTTGCTTAGCTTTTATTTTATTTTATTTTATTTTATTTTATTTTATTTTTCCATTCCGCCTTAAATGCTGCAGCTTCTGCCGTCTGTTGCACAATTTAAGGTGGAATGAGAAAGTTAGCTAGCTAGCTCGCTACTGAGACAAACTACTAATGATCTTTTAGCGATCTTATGGTTGTTGTGAAAATTTGGCCATAAAACGTTGAAACCACACATTAAACTATGGTAATATAGTGCTAATCTTTACTTTTATCAAGGAAAATATTTACATTTGTGGGTTTATTACCAGTGATTCTCATAGCCCTACGGTTGAAGTGCACATCTGAAAAATCTCTATATGAAGGGCAAACAAGCTCTATCCCTTCCCCTAACCTACCCCTCCAGCCTAACGAGAATTGGGAAGGGGTAGGGCCAAGCAGTGAAATGGGATTGGGCCTACCTCTTTAACCACCTGTAGAATTCATATAGTTCAATATAGACATACAGTATATATCTCCAAATAAACACTGACATCCTTCACTTGACCCCAAACTTTCATTTCAAATCAAGTATCCAGCACCATAAAGCTAAAATGACAGAAAACTGTGTCACTGTCCAATTACTTATGGACTTCACTGTATCATATGAGCGAATAATGACTCATGTCCTCACAGATATGTCTGAATCACTTCAAATGCTGCTGCAACGAGCCATCATCCTCAAACCATAAAAGATCCAAAACCCAGAGGACAGCATGTCACTGACTGCCTCACGCATCAAAGACAATGACATCTGAGACACAACTAACTCATCCCAGTGCTTTTTCCACATCTATATATATGTATATATGTATATACATATATATACACTCTACCACACACACCCTTGTTCATATATGCTCCCAGCTTGACAGCAGTTCCGAACAGCCCCGAATGAATATTTTATTTGGTATTAAACTGTCAGTACAGAAGGCTGATATACATGTAGGTATGTATATGCATATATATATATATATATATATATATATATATATATATATATATATATATATATATATATATATATACACAGAAAAATCACAATGGCACCCACTGTTCTCTTCTCTGCACCGTCACCTTGAGATAGGTAGGATGCAAGAAGGCGATGTATTGTTACTTTATGCATACGTGTATAAAAAAAAAAGACATAAACTGTACTTAAAGCTGCATTATGCAAGAATTGACATTTTTCATTTTTGCCTTTGGGCTCCCACTACACTTGGGAGGTGGAGTTCATGCATTGAGGCTCCAACAAAGGAACACATGTTTCTGGACAAGCTGTGAAATACGAAAAGAAAATTATCATAATAAAATGATGTGTACAGAATTACTAAATTAAACTTTGATTTTATTAGATTTTAACAGACTACCAGGGGGAATAGGAAGTCATAGTAAACACTGGTTAGAGTTAAACTTGATGATTGCAAGTTTATTTTACTCTCAGTTTGCAAAGAAACTCAACATACAAGTTTCAATCCAGTGTCGGGTTAACTCTAGGAACAGTCAGACTGACACTTTACATCAGAAATTAAACTTTTGTGGAGCGCTGAATGGTCCAGCGCACTAAAGCGCTGCCGCTATGATCAAGAGATCGCTGATTCGAATCCCGGTCATGCAGCTTGCCCTCAGCTGCTCAAGTTTAGAGAGAGCAGAATTGGCCTTGCTCTCTCTGGGTGGGTAGATGGCACACTTTCCCCTCATCAATCCAAATGAAATCGACTAGGCGTCTGTGAGCTGATGTATCGGAACTGAGTCGCTGCACTTTCCTCCGAGCGCACTGTGATGTTACTCAGAGACAGTGTCTGACTTCACATATATTGGAGGAGGCATGTGCTAGTCTTCACCCTCCCTGAATGGGTGGGACAATTGGCCTAGCTAAATTGGGAGGAAATGGGAAAAAAAATTGAAAGAAAAAAAAAAAGGAAATTGGACTTTGCCCCCAATTTGCTGTGTTCCGTGTAAGACACTACTAAGTCTACTTCTGATTTAAGATAAAATTCAGCTTCAAGCCTGAAGAAAAAATAGTACCCTCTTCATTCCTGCAAAGATCAGATCATGCTGACCAGGCTTTTGTACTATGATGACCTAATTTGCTATTGGTAGTGTGTGTTCTCATACTGAAGCAGCTACATCAGAGATCTGTAGGAGAGCTGTAGCTCCCCAACTTTCCCACTTTTTTAAACCATTAAATAAACACCCCTCTCCACAGGCGTGCCTTTGAAGTCCTTTACTCAGGCAGAAACCTCCTCGAAGAACTGGAACATTTACAAAGCATACCAAACCACCTGAGCTCCAACTGCCTTCGGTTAACTGGAGGATATGCAGCATAAAGATTTACGGCCCCAGCCTTCAAAACATCATCGAGTAGCGTCTGTATAGCCGGCCCTCCCGTAGAGCTCTGAAGTCTGGATCTCACCATGAAAGTTCATAAATGGTACATGAGGACACCGGCATTGCAGTCTAAGATGTACCTTTTATCACTTCACCGAACTGCAGATTGACTAACACCAAGTTTAAAACGATAGTCAGAACAAAAACACAGTTATCCACCCACACTCCACATTCAATCAGCTGAGATGCTATAAGATGCTAATGCTATATGTAGATATACAGCTCTGGAAAAAATTAAGAGACCACTTCAGTTTCTGAATCAGTTTCTCTGATTTTGCTATTTATAGGTATATGTTTGACAAAAAAAAAAAAAACGTGGTTTTATTCGATAAACTACGAACAACATTTCTCTCAAATTACAAATAAAAATATTGTCATTTAAAGCATTTTTTAAGAAAATGAGAAAAGGCTGAAATAACAAAAAAGATGAGCTTTCAGACCTCAAATAATCTGATAAGTTTTAAAAGTTCAGAAATCAATATTTGGTGGAGTAACCCTGGTTTTTAATCACAGTTTTCATGCATCTTGGCATGTTCTCCTCCACCAGTCTTACACACTGCTTTTGGATAACTTTATGCCACTCCTGGTGCAAAAAATCAAGCAGTTCAGCTTGGTTCGATGGCTTGTGATCATCCATTCTTTTCTTGATTATATTCCAGAGGTTTTCAATTTGCTAAAATGAAAGAAATTCATAATTTCTAAGTGGTCTCATTTTTCTTCCCCAGAACTCTATGTATACACCATTTAAAACTGCCAAAAAGTCATCACATGTATTTTTTCCTGTCAAGTTGTTAAATAGGTTACATGTAGAATTCAATGTTTTCTTTTATCTTACAGACACTCTAAAATAAAGAGCAGGAAAATGTAACTTTCTACTATATGTTTCTTAAACAATGAACGGCTTTCAATATCAAGCACATCTTTAACAAATGCACTTAATTAAAAACGAACCTTGATATTAGGCTACAAAATAATGCCACATACATATAGCTAAAGAAAAAACAATTAACTGTGATTATTTGCACATGTTCTTCTTTAGATACAAGTTTTTATAGTTAAAATGTAAACAACAGAAAATGTAAAATGCATTATATTTATATAAGTATTTGCCAAATGATATACTAGTATATATTTGTATGTTTGAGGGGGGATAAAGAAACTTTTTTTTAGCTTTATTGTGAAAATCTCAGCTTGGTTGTAAGGATTTCTAAATTAGAACTTAATTTGACATGTTAACAGTGGGGGGATGACCATTTAAATGGCCTGGGTGAAAAATGCAATTAGAATTCAGTAATGTGTACACTGTCTCTTTAAGGGCTGAGAACATAGAGAACCGGACTGTTGAGCTGCATTAGCTCATGAATGAACTAATAAATAAGCAAGTCAAATATTGCCAGAGCGAGACTGAGTGTCCTTTCTGCTCCATGTGCTTTGTGTTTCACCTGCCCCAGCTTACTATCTGGGTCGGAGCTGGAATTCTGAACTGAGACCGGCTCCGGAGTGTAACAACTGGACACTGCACACCGGGGGATACCTCCTTTGTCATTGCATTGTCCATGTTTGAGAGAAAAAAAAAAAAAAGCACTTTAGACAGTAGCTGATTACAGCGAAAGCTGAGGTCAAACTTGATGACGTTATTAATTTGTGTTTAAAAAATAAATCATTTGTTACTCATTCCAAATCAATTGTATGTGTTAACACTTTAACAACGTTGACAGCCCTAATTAAAATTATTAATATATATATATGTAATATTAGCTTTCTATTAACTGTTCTCAAACGATATGGCTCTTCAGTTGAGATTTGAGTTAAAAAATGTGGAGTTTCCTCCAGAAGTTAACCAGTGTATATGAGGTAGCCTACCGAGGATGGTGGGCCATAGATGTGAACAGGGAGCTTTCTAAGCAGCTCACTGAACATGTGACTGTAAAACAGCAGTGTTGAATAATCTGCTGCTCGATCTGGAGGCAGCTGGGGCGGCGGGGAGTGTAGGATTTTGTGGAGAGGAACAGAAAAACACATTAAAAACAAGTTTAAGAGCACATGTAGCCACTCTTCCATTCAGTCGGAAGGAAAGGAGGAAGTGTTAAAGTTTAAAGTGGAAGTTGAGCGGATGGGGGATGCTAAGTACTGCTGTAAGTGACGAGTGTGTGTGTGTGTGTGTGTGTGTATTTCTTATGTTTCCAAACAGAAAGAGTCTCACACCCAGTACTAGATTTGTCCCACCCGTAGCTTTAGCAGCACCGCTGTGTGTGTGATTCTGTGAGCGGGGCTCCAGTCACGGTCTCGGGAGGTGGTCTCTCTCTCTCTCTCTCTCTCGTTCTCTCTCTCGTTCTCTCTCTCTCTCTCTCTCTCTCTCTCTGTACACCAAACATGCATTTCTGCTCCATCTGCCAAGGGAAATTTTGACTCCAAAGCCCACCCGCAGCGAAAACGGCCAGGAGATTCTGTTTTATGATTTATTAAAGTCCGCTTTATTTATTCAGGCTACAGCCCATTGTGGTTCGCGACCTCTGCTGAAACTTTCATAGGGTCAAAATGCACGTACAATACATATACACATCACAAACAGAATGATGTGCTTTGCTGGAGTCTTATAAAGAGAGGGGGGGGGGGTCCAAGGCTAGAAGTGCTGTCTGTCAATAAGTGATACATAAGTAAAGAGGCGCTGGTGATTCCTCTGTGAAGGTGGAGGGATTGCCTTTAACAAAAACGATTCCTATCTATATCTTTATCTATCTTTATCTTCTGTATCTAACTAGCATGTATTCACTGCCTGTAGTTTGTCAGTCCTGTTTTCACTCTAAAGACTCTATTTCCCAAGATGCACCTGCTCTCAACCCTCTAGACATGCCAGATCATGTGACTCTTCTGCGTTACCATAGACATCATACACATAGACGCCGCATACCCTGCCTCCTGGTGTGCCTGTGTGGCTGCCACATTGGCGGAGGCAACGCTGCGCCCCCCAGTGCATTAACCTCTTAACACGCCCAAACTTAAGAAAATCCATCAATCCAGTCGCTAGTAACCCTCATTTATATCCAAACAGTGCCTGAAATAATTTGAGGCAGAAAAAAAATATTTAAAAAATTTAACGCTTTATTAAAAGCGTATTATTGGTCGATCCACCAAGTCCCGCCTACCTCCTGACAGAGCAAAGCCTACTGGACACGACAATATGTAAATGAGCTCTGTCAGCCAACCAGATGCTGAGTTCTGCTAGCTGAAAGGGAAGGTGGGGGCTGGTCAGCCACAGACTCTGACTGCCAGAGAGTTCCCACTGGGCAGGCAGAGCTCTGTTCAAGAGACACCGCGATTTCCTGTTTCTATAGGAGTAAAACACACAAAAACACCTTCTTTACTGCAAAATGAGTTATAAAAGTGGTAGTTTTTATCCTTATAAAGTTTCCAGTCCTTTGGAGAAAGACAAGACCATACCAGGTTCAGAGCTCTACAGTATGAAACCAGTAAAAGGGAGCAGTTATGTGTCTGGAAATAAAAAATAAAAATAGAAAATCTGAAAAGCACCTGAAACATTTCCTGTTTTTTACCATATTTTGGCCATTACATGTTCAATTGCATAATTAAAGTGTCTTAAATGAATTGTGTAAAGGCTTCTAAGTAATATTAATTCATAAAATTACATCTGAATAATTTAATAATAGAATGAAAGGCCTTCAAATGTGAGTATTTAATTTCAGGTGGAAATTGGTAAAAAATAGGCTTGGAACTTAAGAGGTTAATTTACATTGAGGAAGGTGTTTAATACACCTATAATATTCACAACTCTACCAATTTATACTCATTTTATTTATGTATATATGTATATATGTGTGTGTCTGTACCTATAAATAAAAAATGTATTAATTCATACTCTAAGAAATATGCCATATACCATATACCATATGTCTGTCTTTGTTAAAGAGCATAATATAAAGAATTTCAGCATGAAAGCACGTATTTGTAATGTGTGACAGCATCCTGTATCATTACTACATCTCTGCAGCTTGTAACAAACCAAACCCTGTGAAAATCGGGTATAAGTTGGTAGAGTTGTGATTATTATAGGTGTATTAAACACCTTCCTCAGTGTAAATTAATGCACTGGGGGCACAGGGTTGCCTCCTCCAATGTGGCGGCCACTCTGACACGCCAGCTCCAATAGATGGGGTCAGTCGATGCGATATCTATGTATATGATGTCTATGGGCGTTCAGACTCACCTGACTTTTTCAATAGCCATTTCCTGTTTCCTCTTGTATAATACCCCCCTGTTTCTGTTTCCCATCGCTGAGTATTATGATCCCTATATGCCTAGATCTACTACCCTGCATTTCTTTTGCTACTTTTGTTACAAACCATACTTTTGCCTTGCCTTTCTGTCTCTATTTAAGATCATCCGTTTATGACTTTTTTTTGCCTGTTCTTTATAGTTTGTGTTATCTTGAAGCTCTACATTTATAGCTACCATGCCTGTCCCCTCCAACTCTTGTAGATTAAGGCTCAATCCCATTTCACCCCCTGGCCCTACTACTTACCCCTACCCCTTGTTTTTGAGTGAAATCCTCCAGCCTAAGAATTGGGACAACCCTTCAAGCAACGACTACATCATCAGGAGCGCTAAAGTTAAGTAACCTAGCTGCTAACTAGCTAATCTTAGGTTATTGTACTGTATGTTTTCAGAAAGGGGGGAGAGGGTTCAGAAATTATTTAATATCGTCCATTCCTTAATTTCTCTGTAATGGCGAGCTGAAATTAGCTTTAATTAGTTTATATTTCATTTTATTTTTCCGTTCCGCCTTAAATGCTGCAGCCCCTGCAGACTGATGCACCATTTAAAGTGGAACAGGAAAGTTAGCTGGCTAGCTACCTTCTAAGACAAACTACTAGCGATCTTTTTAATGCTTGTTATGAAAAAATTGTTCATAAAACACTGAAACTACACATTAAACTCTGGGAATACAGTGCTAATCGTCACTTTTACCGGAAAAATATTTACTGGGTTTCTTACCAGTGATTCTCATCCCTAAGGGGTAAGGGGTAGGGCCAAAGGATGAAATGGGACTGGGCCTTAACCACTGTGTAAATAAACATTATGTTAAGTATCTGCACACGTCTACGTCTCGTCTGGACCGCTTCACACTCTTTAATGTTCTGTTCAACTTTTTGCTAGAGCACATTTCAACTCTGTGTCTTAAAGGTCTGAAAAGTATTTGATAGTAATGATACTATAGGTATAAATATATAGATACTAAGGTTTAAAATACTTCTGTAGAAGTTGAAGTATCAACCCAAGCTTTTTACTCTTAAAGTAAAAGTGTAAAAGTACTGGATATAAAACTATTTGAAGTATAAAAGTTCCATAAAAGAAAGTAATGTGAGGGTAAAAATGCCATTAAGGACAAAAGCTTAGAGTGCCTTATAGAGGACCATTGAAAATGACTGTATTTTAGTACAATGCAAATATATTAAGGAAGCTCTGGAATATATACCTAAAGCAAAACCCACCCAGGCACTGGGACAACATTAATCACAGAAAATTTCTCGCAGACAGAGACTGGAGAGAGGATCAAACCCATAGACCCAGACCCCTAGCTGTGCAGCACACATGCTACCCAAGCCACCCATGGTTCATTTAGTGTAGTTCTGGTCTTTCTTTCTTTCTGAACTGATATATACCCTGCTGTTATGAACAGATCACACATACTGAATGAGTTTATTGGGACTAATCCAAAAAAAAGATTATTATTTCATATATTAAAAAGCACAGCAGGAGCTTCCAGCTGAGGAACACACATAAAACTAAAATAATATATGAAATATTTGACTGAATTGTATAAAAGATATATAGGTTACTATGACTCTGTTAACATTACCAGACTAAAGTGATTTAAACTGGATTTTGCGCTTTAATGTGAGACAGATCTGTGTTTTATGGAGCTGTGTTCAATATATATGGATATATGGACCAAAAGTAATATCTCAATATTTTTTAGCTGAAAGGCGTTAAACGATATATATCTTAATATATTTAAGGTATATCCCATATCAAAAAGACACTTCTCAGAGAAAACAAAATTTTCCAAATTTCATACAATCACTTTTTATTAATAAATATTCAGCTGTAGGTGAACATGAGATATGTTCTACGGAAAAGTGAACTCTCAGAGCTAATTGGAAGGCAACACAGCCTAAATCTGATTTAGTTAAATCTTAATAGTTTAATCTGAATATTAACTTGGTAACACTTCATAATAACTTTCATTAATATACTTTTAACTAATGATCAGTAGATGTGAACAAAGCAGTAGTTAATCAGAATTTGAATATTAACAAATGCTCATACGTGACACTTATTTATCAGCATGAATATCCATATTAAAATGTTAGCAAATCATTAGCTTATCAGAATTTAAACATTAATAAATCGCTAGTTAATATGAATTTTAAACCAGGCAAATGTTTATCAATTGCAGTTCATGTTGCCAATGCGTTTGTTAGTATTTAGAAATGAGATAGCAACTTTTTAGTTTCTGAAAATGTGAAAACAGTTATTAGTCATTAGTTAATGGTATATTAATGCAAGTTATTATAAAGTGTTACCATTAACTTTCAGTCAAAATATATTTTATAATTATCAATATTTAAAGTTATAAGTTAATCTTTTACATATATAGTTTAACATCAAATTCTGGTGTGTGTCTCAGACAAGCTGCTGGTGCACTGCGTGATGGACCGCAGTCGCTCAGCTATACTGGTCCTCGCGTACCTGATGATGCAGGAGAAGATGACGCTGGTGGAGGCCATCAATCAGGTGAAGCAGCACAGACGGATCCTCCCCAACTGGGAATTTCTGAAAGCAACTGATGGGGCTGGACGCCTTCCTGCATGAGCGGAGAAGTGAGTGCACAGAGACTGTCAGAGTTTCCAAGGTCCAATGATATATACTTTATGTAAAGTCGACTACCAGCCCTGTACGTTTACTACCGATGATAAGTGCCCAATTACAGCCAACATCACAGTAAATCCTGGTTGTCAAGAACCAAGAGGTTGTGAATCCAGTCTGGGCTGGTGGTAGTGTTTTTTATGTCATCACACTGTGACTGAATAAATAGAAGGACAGATCCTGTCCTAGAATAGAAGCAAGATCCTGTGGTTCACACCTGGATGCCATGCCTCTTTGGTCAGGAGGTTATTGGTTCAAATCCCAAACAGAATCCATGCATGACATTGTAGCCCAGAGGCAGGAGGTTATTGGTTGGGTTGAGGACAAGGCCATAAAAAAACTGGTGCGAGGTGGATACCATGGACACTCACCCCTCTAGAGAGAGAGGTAAGATGTAGTGGAGCTTAAAATAAAAGGTTTGCCATTTTTAAATAACCCTATAAATTTGAAAACTAGAACCTTTATCTTGTCTTGCTTGAGGAAGGTGTAGCTCAGCTTTGGTCCATCAACTCTTCCCTTTCATCAGCTTCCTTACTTTTCTTCTTCAGTGCATTCAACCTGTAACCTCTTGTATGGGACACCAAGCTTTTATTTCAAAGCTTTAATTTACAGTAAGGTGCCCCATCATGGCTTAGATAGGATTGGGCAGCTTACTGTTGACTGTTTCAGGGTTTTAATCAGTCAGCGCAGCACCTGTATTTCCCACCACCAAAGATAGAAACACTTCCAAGATATCTACTTCCAGACCAAGCCCATCAGTGTAGTTTTATTCGCTAACCCTGATGCTATTGTAACGGGACATGTGCAAGGCGTGAAAACAGACTGTTGACGAGGTGTTAGATAGCAATGAGCATTGCAGTGTGCCTTGCGCAGGGTGTATGATAGGTTCCCTAATCACAAACTGATTCTTATTCTCGCCTCATGCTTGCTGTTCCTGCTTTAAACACATATTATCATCTTCAAGAACTGAGTGTTCACTTGCTGCCTAAGATATAGATCCCAACCTATGTGAGACATAGGTTTTCACTTTTTTCACTTCACCTGTGAGTGGTGTCAATGACTGATTGGGGTAAATTTTAATGCGTAATGACATATATACCAGTAGAATCTCCTACCTTGCAAACATCATAGAAGCAGAACATGAGGGTGAGAAGAATGCTGAGGGAGAAGAGGAAGAGTGAGGAAGATGTAGACTGGGTTAACTGCGAATAGAAGCTGATGCAGGAGGTGTCTTGTTCTGTTTTGGTGGAAGCAGTAGGGGTCAATTACTCAGAGACACTGCAATGAATATCGGCAAGACAGCGTGAGCGCGAGGCCTGCGGAGACGACAGTGAGTTAACCTGCTGTACCTGACGGCTGTCTCGTTAACATGCCTTCCCTTCTCCATGCATGCATGTGCACACACTCTCTCTCACACACACACACACACACACACACAGCTTCAGGATGTTAGCTTTCACCACTCTCTCTCTCGCTCATCAGATAATCTGAGTGGAGTATTTATCTCACCAGATTTGAATACAGATCGGCGGCTGGCAAATAGCTTTTATTGTGGGGGGATTTCAATTTTCAATTTTCTCCACAATTCAGTCATTTCCATTTCCCACCCACTGGTTAAGACTCCCCCAACAATGCTACCAGTGCTGAAGGGCTGAAGGTTACCACGTGATTTCTCTGAGTCACATGAAATCAGCCCACCATATCTATTTATTTGTTTTTGTCTTCATCAAAAGACTATTA
Organism: Astyanax mexicanus; assembly: GCF_023375975.1. NCBI lineage: Eukaryota > Metazoa > Chordata > Actinopteri > Characiformes > Acestrorhamphidae > Astyanax > Astyanax mexicanus. The sequence continues at coordinate 36,228,556 of NC_064422.1, forward strand.
TTTGCTTCTTCTCTACATAATATGTGGCCCTATCTCAATAACACCCTGCTATCTTACACCTCCCCAACTGTCTATTATCATACCTTGTACCTTGTTTAAATAGCAACAGTACTTGAAAATATATCTATGCTGATGGGTGTAGTGGTCTGAAAGTGAGGGGTGTTCAGGGAAATTTCCAGCGTATTGCTATCGCGCCAGCGGAAAACACAGGTGCACCACTGACTGAAATGAACGCAACCATCAGATGTTTATTGCTATCTTGGCAATGCAGGCTCACCCCACATTCAAAGACACACAGCAGTGCACAAACCCAACTTTTAAATCAACAATAAACAGAATACAAAATAAAATAACATTGCTCTTCCTGTAAATGATAGATCACTAAAATATGGCCCTTAATATGAATTTTGCAGCATTTTTACATGTAGACACAATCCACACAAAACTGCTGCCAATACAGCATCAGTAGTGCTAGGAAAGTGCTAGATTCCCAGGAGTGATGAATAAAGAAAGAACGCCCTGTTTATATTTTATCACTAGCAATATCCTAGAAGTTTGTTAAAGAATAGTACATGTCTTAAGGTCAGCCACCTCCTCTTTTCGAACTGATGCCAATACATCATCACTATTTAGATGATGTGTTTAAAGGGAAGCACCAGATTCCCAGCTCGGATACATCAGCCAATAGACTAGAGAGAGCATGAAAAATTTTGCTCTCACTCAGGCTCTGGCTGCTGATGCAGCAAAACAAATCTCCTGGTGGTAATGTCCTGTTGATATCGCCATCACATTTGCTTAAACTTACAATATACACACATATTCACACACTATATCAGATTAACAAAATGAAATGCGGTTAAGTGGAAGTTTCCACTGACTTTGGTATCCTACCTGTACACTCTCAAAGTAAAAAGAGAAGATATGAAACATTAATAAAACATTTATCTGTGGAAATTATGCATCATTAAAAATTTTAGAAGGCAAATGTGACCTCCTCAGCGTATTCAGTGCTTTTCAGTTCCTCGACTTTTCATTTTATTGTGAGTCCAAGGTTCATCTTTATTTTTATCTTGACTTTTCTGTTCTTGAGATTTTGTTCTGAGTAAGCTGAACCTAATGAGGAATCCTCATGCTGAGTTTCAGCTGAGGGCCTGTAGCAAGACTAACTCGTGTCAAGGAGGAAAGACTGCTTTTGTCCAGTACTAATTATCCAGCTAACTGAGAGGGGAGTTTATAATTCAGTGTATTTTCTACAATGCAGCAAACAGAGGACCTACTGGCAATTGCCTAGATGAACTGTACTGGAGACTTATTGTGCTAAAGATATTTTTTGCATGCTTTTGTATTTCTACTTGGGTCTTGACTTCCCTTATAAACTCTCCTCATATACAAAACAATCCATCCATCCGTTTTCTGTGAATCAGCTGAATCATCTATAGCTTCTATGAGCTGTTTGGACGGCTCCCTTATTCTAAAGTCCCTACAAGGAACCACCCTGGTACCTTATATAACCTGTCAACCCCCACCAGAGCCCCACCCACTAGATAAGATGAAGAAACACCATTTCAGCTCTGCAGGATTAGCCAGCAGACTTCGTCTGACGGAGGAATCTGTACCTACTGTCCAAAACAAGTCAGCAGATTGGGGCTGATGTAAGTTCTTTCAAATAATGAATTTTGTGTTTCTATCGCAGTCACACTTGAACTAACTTGTTTGTTCAAGTGTACTAACGTGGTAAATGCTCAGCATAAACATGGGGCATGGCCAGCAACAGCTTATTTGCATAAAAGTGACAGAGCCTTTAAATGGCTCATTTAAAAAAAAAGACTAAAACTGGCAAGAATAGAGCTTGTGAAATCTCTTTATTTGAGACTGATTACAGCCCATAGACATATTCATACTGCAAAAAGAGGTATAATATGTCCTCTTTAATATAGGCCTAAATGTTAAGTTTACAATCTCATCTCCTTGGATTACAATTGTCAATATATTTGCATTATTGATTTATCATACAAAATATAAACATGACCTCAGTATTGTTTGTAGTATTTTTTTTCAAATTAATATATATATATATATATATATATATATATATATAATATATATTAATATATATATAATATATAATAATAATTTCTCCTTTAAAAGGCACAATTGTATTATTATGCTATTATAGTTTTAATAATAGAGACACATTATTGTCTTATATCTCTTATCATAGTTATATTGAGCACAATAAATATATATTGTATTTAAAAATATATTGTATTTACACAAGTCTTGTGATGAGGGAGATGAAAGTACTTTCAAATCTTAAGTGTTGTGTTTCTATGGCAGCTAAGCATTAACACACTTTTTTTGTGTTTTGCTATTTAGCATGCTAACACTAACATGTTGTAATGTGGAATGGCTAGCAACAGCTTATTTGCATAAAAGTGACAGAGCCCTTAAATGGTTCATTCTGAAAGAGACTGAAACTGTCAAGAATAGAGCTGATGAGATCTATTTATTAAGTTATTCAGTGTAAAGAACTTCATGAACATGTTTTGTTCTATAGCCCACAGACCTATTATAATGTGTAAAAATAGGTATAATATGGTATAATATGTTAAATACGTTCGCCATTTCCCTTTCTCCAAATCCCGACTTGCCACTACATTTACATTATTGATTTATCATACAAAATAACATAACTTCATAATTGTCCCATTAATATGAATGATCCAATATTCACACTCAAGAAAAAAAAAAAACAGTGGTTGTATTGTAATATGTTTTGTTTATTTAGGATATTTAAAAATATTTATATTCCAATTGCAATATCAGAATAGTGTTTAAATTAAAAAGACATTGCTCTTAAAAATGCACAATTACCATAATTATACTATTATATATCAAATTAAATTCATCAGTGGCATAATATGGTCTTTAACAATAATATTGCTTATCTCAGTAATATTAAGCACAATAAACACTTGAAAATAAATTAGCAATATTAAAATGTAACTGCTGTAATTACAGTTATGATGTTCAGTCAAGGGAAAAACAGTGGTTATCTTCACAGCAGCCAAACCTGCAAACCTGATCATGTGTTTAATTAGTGATCTTACTGTAGGTGTTACCCTGTACAGTAGATATATAGTGATATACACTAGTCTCTCCTATAAGCTCTCCTCAGTAATTACTCAGGAGTAATCCTGCTCTGTTGACCGTTCACCCGGATCAGATACAACGTGCACCGAAAGTCGTTTTCAGCTCATACTGATTCCACACGTCTGTACATTTTTAAACCCTGCGACAAGTCGGCATACTTAATTTCCTTTCACTCGGTCCAGGGGCGAAACACAGGCTAGATAATGTCTTTAAGTAAGCTTCTTGATATTCCGAGCACTCGGCTGGCAGCGGCGGATACTACTCATTCGTCAAAGCTGTCAAGTTCAAGCAGCGAACGCTCGTACAGGTTCATCCCGAGAGCACACACCATCTAAAACACCATTTAAAAGCCTCTTACAACGGACATACAACCTTAAAACAACTTCCCAGGAAATTGCTGCTCAAGTTAATGGATCCCAGCAGATCATAATGAGCAGTGGCACAGAAAAAAAAAAAAAAAAAAAAAAAAAAACGTAAGGAGAGGGAAAAACATAGATAAACACGAGAGGACGTTAATGGTCGGCAGAATGAGAAGTCAATGGGAGCTTCTCCCATTTCTCTCCACCGGGCGACTGCGGGTCCATTTGTTTCCCGGTGGACTATAACTAATGTGCAATCAGGGGGCCATGCAAGAGAGGCTCAATGAATAATGCACTTAATGATGTTTGTGCTCTGAAATGACGCAGATACAGTGAATTTGCTGTCCGCACCCAGGGGGTCAAATTATGGGCTCCCATCATGCAGAACTCCTAATCCAGTTTACTGCAAGCATTCTAAAAAGTAAGCAATAATTTATTAAGAAAAACTGTTACTAGGCCTGTAATGATAACAAAAATTTCAGGATATAATGTATTTTTTTATTGTAACTGTCAGACAAATTACGAGCAGAAACGCCAGCATGTTTACCGTCAAAGTCAAGTTGCCACTGCTTTAAAACAAAGCCCATCCTTGACTGGACTTCTCTAAACATTCTCTAAAAGCTGTTTAGTTTTGAGAAAGTCATATTAGCCTCGAATAAGTTCGCTAGCCAACACATCTCCACACACACAGAGTCTCCGCTGTGTGAGCACACGCGAGAAACGCAATAGCTATTTTTGACATCAACAAAAATGATCGCGATTCAAATAATGATCGTACAATAAATCGATAACATAGTTTTTGTGACAGGCCTAACCGTTACTTAACCTCAAACTGGAGATGCATAGTTACATAGCCTTATGCACATGGAGTGAGAGAGATAAATTGAGGCCTACAGAGAAAGCGAGAGTGAAAGTGAACAATGATAAAGTACAAGGAAGGTTTAAACCCTAAACATGTACTAAGCACTGAGAAAAAAAACATTGTTTTATTATTTCCAGTTTTGCTAACTTTTCAGCCATGATTTTCTATTAATGCTAATGCATGTGCAAGCTAAAAAAGTGTGAATCACCATGAACAACACATCACAGGGTTTCAAAAATGTGCTTACAATAATCAATCCATGTTTTAAAGCCATATTTTATATATGTTATTAATGGTTATTAGTTTTGTTCTTGGGCTAATCTGGTTCACTTTTACCCAACTGCTGTAAATACAAATCACATTTTATGTTCCCTCCAGTTTATGTCCCCTGAAGTGAAAGATGCATGTCAATTGATGCAGTAGTGTACAAATATGATATAGGATACAGTTCTTGTGAGAGGTCTCATGTTACTCCACCAAGACTGACCCAGAGTGGCAATGAAGAAATGCTATTATTCCTTTTAAAAGACAGTGTACCATCTAAATTCAAAAGGAAATTTTAATTACACAATTTTTTGGTCTGTTGTATTCTTTTTTAAAATGTGAGCTTTTTTATTTGTATAATTCCCTACTCATTTATCATGAAAAAAAAAATATATATATATATTTTAGCTTCATTTTTGTTGCTTACTGTAAAACCTTTCCTATTTTTTAAAGACATTAATAACAACAATAGACATCAGAATCCAGTATACTCCATGACCTGCTGATGGAAAGTTACATATTATTTTTGGATTTCTTTAAAATGCTTTTCTCAAACTAAAACATTGATTTTCAATCACAGTAAAGTATATCTATTTAAAATCTATTTATATAAATTATTTCAGTATTCAGCATTACATGATTCAACTGTCAGACATTCGCTCAGAACGCATCTCTTTTGCACCACTTGAGAGCTCCATCTAGTTTGTTTTTATATAAATGAGCTGTGATGTGCCGTGACCTTTTTAATATGCCTTCCTGTCATAGAGGCCCACATGCATCAGTAATTTCATGACAGATATGATTGACAGTATGGCTCTGCAGGCCTTGCCATCAACATGCTGTCTTATATAGCGGCTTAATCCTTTTTTAAAGAACCATCAGAGACCCTCAGAGGCTTGTCTTTAAAGCTTGTATTTATTGAGAATGTACTACATACAGTCAGAGGTGTGAAGTAATGAAGTACAAATACTTTGATATTATGATATGTTACTTAAATAGAAATATTGGTTATCTATACTTTACTGGAGTAATTATTTTTTCAGACAACTTTTTACTTCTACTTCTTACATTTGCACACAATTATCTGAACTTTCTACTTCTTACATTTAAAAATATAATAGCCTTGTTTCTCTTATTTCATTTTTAGCTTTTTTTTTATTCCGGCTTCTCATTATTCAATAAAAAAACCCTATCCAAATAAATCTCTCCATTTAGATAGAGTGAATCTGATTGTGATTGGATGTTGAGAAGTATATACATATACCATTCCAACTTCCTATTGGTTTATACTGTGATTAATCACACCTGCACACGTCACCCCACCCACCCCCCACCACACACACACTCCAGCAAGAACATAGTAGACATATGTAGCCTAGTATAAAAAATTATCCGTACAGAGAATCAAGAGAACTCAAATACTTAAAATGTCCCAACTTAGCTTCTTTAATAGCTTTAATATATTTACATTGTACTAAAATACATTCATTTCAATGGGCATATATTCAGCTGAAATAGGGAACAGCCTAGTGCATCCCAAATTATATTATCAACATAACCATTTTAATAATATAACATTATAGTCAGTAAGGCTTTTAGAAAAATGTATTTTGGGTTTTTTGTCCTTAATGGCTTTATTTTTTCCTCTTATATTACTTTTACATGAGTTTCGAAACTAATACTTTTACACTTTTACTTAAAAAGAAAAGAGCTTGAGTTTATACTTTAACTTCTATATTACGTTGTTGTCCAATGAAAAACAAGTATCTCCATTTTTAACCATTTTAAGTTTACTACATAATTTGAACAATTGTCTCTTATACTGTGCTAAATTTTCTCGATGAACAGACCAATAGAAATGATCCAAAATGACCTGAAATAAACTCTTTTTACATCAACTTTCATTAAAAGTTTAGAAGGTTTTTAAACTTTCTCCTGTAAAGTTGGTGTTTTGCAGATACTTGTTTTTCATTGGACAGTGAATATAAGTATGTTTAACCCTAGAATATATACTTTGACTACAGTTAAATTAGTATTTTTGGGGGCAAAATGATTTGTGCAACACACACACACACACACACACGGACAAAATATATATTCAGCAGATGAAAAGTCTTTTTCTGCATAACTCCTGAATAAAAAAAGTAAAGACGAGGAACTAAAGCCTGAATCATTTCACAATTTTCTGATGAATAATTTGCTTTCTGGTGCAACACAAAGTCATGAGGCGTTGTGTTTTTCTCACTACCTCAGAAAAAAAAAAAGAAAGAAAAACGCGTGGCGGCGAGTGATAGACACCGCGGCGTAATGCGCTTTAACATCCAGAGTTAAATTCCTCACAGCACTTTGTTTGAGGCTTCGCTCTTTGCATGCAAATTGTTGTGCCGTTGGGTATTTTTGTAACAGTCATGCTGAACAGTATGAATATGATTTTAGTACAGGACTGGAATGGGCCCTGGTACAGCTTTGATTTACAAATGTTGCCCGGCATGGGGCATTCTGTGGCTGCTGGGTAAGTCGTAGAGTTTATAACTGGAGGTCTGTCAAAAACATCTCTGTGATCTAACGTACAAACAGGTTTTATAGCTTTGAACACTGTGGTTTGTGCTGAAAGGCAGTTTTTATAGGTTTTATTCAAGCTAAATATCGGGATCAGAGCAAAGCAAAGGGAAATATTTCTTAAGAGTAACAAAAGCATTATTTTCTTCATCAATCCCACAAAAATCCATCAAAAAATAAAATAACAAAAATAGGTGAAATTGCTTTTCTATCAGAACCGTCTCAAACATGACTCGCAACAAGGCAATGGAGCCACACAACCCTTCAAAGGTTTAGCATTTTGTAAGAAATAGATTAATAAGGCCTAATATTGCAATATTACATTTACTGTAAATGGGGGCAGAAAAAAAACTCTCGCCATATAGGGGGTGTGAAACACTTACATGAATAAAGCTGAGTAAGAGAGGAACAGCCATTTACTCTTAGAAACAGCATTACATATTCTACGTTTCTTGCTACTGAGCTCCCCCTATAGTCAGAACGTGGAATTCACACTTAGAATCACCACTAAAGGACACGCTTTTAACATGCATTTGTGGACAAGCTAAGAAAAGAAAGAAGCAAGTGGACTGCAGATTTTGATACGATACGTAAATCGGCCTGAGTTGCTTGTACCAACACCCCAGTTTAGAACATAGCAGAAATTCTTACATGGATGAACTTGTTTCACGGAGAGGTCATAGTTAAGGCTAAAAGTGACTTATAAAAGAATTGATATAGTCTGCTCCTCAGCAGTTAGGGAATTGAATTTAAGCTTGGTGGGTGAGAACAAGTACATACTGTAGCTCTTCTAATTCAAGTGAAGTCATCCATCACCTCCATTCAAACTGACACTAATGCTGCATCTACCCACCCAGACAGACCATGGCTTTGTCTCAGACTCTGGCTGCTGATGCTGAAGCAGCATAGCTCGAGATTCAACACAGGTGCCCTACTGACTGAAATAACAATAGACAACATTCAATCTTCAGAGTCTATTCCTACTGGTGTACCTAGTGCATGTGTACATCCCCACTCATTAACCCTCCTGTTGTATTCAATGAACAGCAATGGGTTAATACATTCCCGGGTTATTATGTTCAAACTTTTTTAAAGTTTCATTACTTTATTGTTTTTGAAAGACCAACACATAAAATACAATAGTTTTACATAGCTTTAAACACAACATTGTAATTTTGTTTTAGGTTTAGTTTTTGAAAATATGTGAGATGAACCATTTTCATATTATATGTTGATTATACTACAGTAATTAAGGCAAGCAGAAGACGTTTCATACTGAACAAATACTTTTAACTATTTTTCCCAGATCTTCAAACTTTAAAATGGGTCAAATTGACCCGGAACAGAACAGAAGGGTTAAACAAACACAGACACGCAAAAGAGCGCAAACCCGACTTTAAACTTAACAATAAACAGAATAAATACCATTAAAATTAAAATAACATTGCTGTTCCCTTAACGCAGAAAGTGCGGCTCCCTTAAGATACGAACCCTCTTAAAAGGAGTGACACTCTGATTGGTTTATTTTACATTAGATAGATCGATCGATCGATCGATCGATAGATAGATAGATGCTTTATTGATCCCGAAGGAAATTTAGCAGCCAGTAGCAGTAACACAACACAGTAGAAACAAACAATAAGTGTAGTACAATACGAGAGCACATTGAGGGATATAAGACTCTAAACTTAAATATAAGAGTGATATAAGGCCCTGAGACTTAAAATATATGCATAAATATATAAATACAGAAACTATAGAAAGTGTGGAAATAATCAGTCGTAGATATGAGCTAGTGCAGTAAAAGAATAAATTAAGTATAGTTGGTATCAGCAGATATGACAATATTGAACATAAACTTGTGTAAGTATTGTAAGTGTAAGTTAGTGCGTAGTGTAGTGTCTAGGAGTGCAAATGTACAAAATGTACAGTAAAGTGTCCAGGAGTGCAAATGTACAGGATGCACAGTAAATTGACAAGTGTCCAGTGCCCGAAACACACCCATAATTCATTAAGAGAATTAGATTTTCCGTTTTCCGTGGTTTGAGCAGCACAAGGCGTATTTTGTGCCCTCACAATACCAAAGAAACACAGACACACCCTAAATCCAGTTGTCCACGCCCTAAATCCGCAATTGACTAGTGTGCCATAAATTGGTAACATAGAGCCCTTGGAAGCTGCCTTTTCGGCCTTTGGGTTTTTAGTTAACAGCTATGGTATGACAAACTAAACCTGGTAAGATTGAGCAGTTACTGCAGTTCAGCTGTAGACAGAACTCTAAACTGCGTTCGCAAACATAAGTCCTTATACAGTACAAGTGAGGCTCAAAGTTCCACACTCAGAAGAGCTCAACACATTACTGCTGGCTCTGTTAGCAGACTCATCAGTCATGACTCCTCAGTTTTGGGGGATATTTGGGGGATTATGCTGCTGGAACAGTGTAAGAGTTGTGCGCTTGGGGATGAAGGCCTATTTTCCCGCTGGTGGTATACTGTGGCTCTATGTTCCACAATCCACTGTCCGTTTTAATTTGCATCTCTCTCTCTTTCTCTGTATGAGTATTTAACCGTGGTTGACAATGCTAAGCCCAGCTCTGAAAGACTCTAACTCAAATTCCCAGAGGTAGAGAGGAGGGTCAGAGGAAATTAACCTTAAAGCATGTTTCACCTAAGCATTGCTCAAGGGTCGTTATGGTCTCGACTTAATACTATTTGGAGTTAATAGAGTCTTATTGCGCTGCCCTGTGATCCAGCTTTAATGCTGCTGTGCTAAATGGGAGAAAATGAGAAGCTTTTTATCCAATAGAAATGCTTCAGCATCACAGGGACTTATTTCCGTTGATAAGATGTTTTTTTTCCTTCGGTAAAAATGTGAGATTTTCGATTTTACAAAAAAAAAAGAGAAAACTCTGTGTATAATAAGTACAATCCAAGTAATTTTAGAGCATTTATAGTGGTCCATTAATCATGAAATATAAAGCACATTTAACAAACAAATTGTGTATGTACAGCTCTGGAAAAAAAATAAGAAACCACTTTAAAAAATGAGTTTCTTTGATTTTACCAAATTGAAAAGCTCTGGAATATAATCAAGAGGAAGATGGATGATCACAAGCCATCAAACCAAGCTGAACTGCTTGAATTTTTGCACCAGGAGTAAATGGATTAACTTATCCAAAAGCAGTGTGTAAGACTGGTGGAGGAGAACATGCCAAGATGCATGAAAACTGTGATATATTTTTTTTTTATATCAAATATTGATTTCTGAACTCTTAAAACTTTATGACTATGAACTTGTTTTCTTTGCATTGTTTGAGGTCTGAAAGCTCTACATTTTTTTTGTTGTTTCAGCAATTTCTAAATGACAATATTCTTTTTTTATTTAGAATTTGGAAGAAATGTTGTACAATGTTCATTTTACTCAAACATATACCTATAAATACTGTAGCAAAAATCAGAGAAACTGATTCAGAAATTGTGGTCTCTGTTCCAGAGCTGTATAATTGTGAAGAAGTATTAACGTCTTGATCCTTTTCTCAAGGAGGATGTGCTTTACACATGCAGTTCTGGACAAGCTGAGAGATACAGAGTCATCACTGAACGTGAAATAATCATGCAGTAAAGTAATATTACAGTTTTTTTTTATTACACACATATTGCACTTCACCAGAGTTACATAGTGCACTACCAAAGTTTTAAACTCAGGGTGTCTGTTACCACAAGCATTTCCTATGTGCTTCTCTTGAGTTAAACAGTGTGTTCTGAGTTCAGAATGGGAATGATAGAGATGCTACAGTTCCCTTTTACAAGTCTATGGATCTGAAGCTGCCTTTTTAAGATAAAATGCTACATATTGTTGCTTTAAAGCAGCGGTTCTTAACCTTTTATACACACGCCCACATGCACACATGCAGGAATACCAGCGGCTGCTGGACATGTGTGTCACACGCTTGAGTCAGTTTAAGATAAGCTGTATCTGAAGGTGTTGGCCTGAGGATGTTTCGCTCGTTTCTCTCTCTCTCTTTCTCTCGCTCACGCTGTTTTTTATCTATAATCTTAAATCCCTTTTTGCTCTCTCCACCACCTCACCACTCCTTCTCTCTCTCCCTCTCTCTCTCTCTCTCTCTCTTCCATAATGCATTTAAGAGTACTGTGGTTAATCAGGCGCATGCACTGGCCAGATAAAACCGTCAGTCATAAGCAGCGAATGCCAACAGAAAGCAGAAACACACACACACACACACAGTTACACAAAAGAAATACACAAGTAATGGGTGCTGCGAGTGTGTAGCCGGTGTTTGAACCTGTGTCTCTGACAGTGTTGTTTACACTCGGGTTAGCATGGCGCTGCATTCGCTGTTCCTCCTATTTCTCGTATGATGAAACTGTATTCAGCAGACAGTGAAAATGCAGGTCTAAATTTCACATTCTCATTTTCTCTCCAAAACCCTGTTCTTCCACCATCTCTCCTCCAATTCAAAGCAGGAAACTGAGACTGAAATCTACTCTACTGAATATGGATGACTGAATGCATCTGTCAGTGCTTTCATCAGTCTGATTATCATCCTCTCCACGAGCAACACTTCCAGTTTAAAGTTTATTTATCACATGCTGTGTATACACGGTACAACTAACTTCAAAATAAATAAATGAATAGCTTCAATGACTGCCTGATCATGCCATGAATCAAATAACAAATTAGATCAAATTCAGATAGAACAGAGACTGTTAAAAAAGATGGACGCCGTGTCGCCGCTCCCATTCGTTCAATGAAAATAAAGAGACAAAATCTTCCCCCATGTTGGCGATCCTGAAACCCTGATACCCGAGTCTGTAGAGCGCAGTAGAGACCAGAGGAAGGAGAACGACTGTGGAGAGACAGTCTACTCATTTAAATAACCCCGCCCCTGAGGGCTGCCTCGAGGTCACAGGCTGCAGAGTGGAGCAGAGTGGAGTGGAGCTGATGGTCTGTTATTGGTCCCGCCCATAACCAGCCCTTTTACAATAACCACACCTTTTTTAAATAGAGCTGAATAACCTTTTTAAAAAACAAATTCTATTGGGATATAAAAAAAATTATAATATAAGCAGAGGTTACACTAGCTGTTGCATTTATATAATGGAGGTAGAATTACAGTATATTGGGAAAAAAAAACAGCAGGGGGCGCCCGACCTGTGGTGGCTTCACTTTTGAGAAACAAAGCTCTGTCCAGCTATACACAGTTTATGAGATAGAGAAAAGAGAGAGAAAAAGAGAAAAATGACAAATCTAAAACAAGAAACTGACAGGCAGAATGCAAATTGTCGCTGTCCATTAAACACCAAGTCGAATTTTTGTAAATATTTAGTTTACTATATAATTTGAGCACACAAACTGTCGCTTACACTGTATCAAAAATTCTTTAGGAATAGACCAATATACTATTTTTACATCGACTCCAAGCTTTAAGAAATAAATCAAGCTAGCACACACCATGCACTGACATCCAGCACACACAAAACCAGGCAAAAAAACACTAAGGGGCTTATCATACACCCTGCACAAGGTGTGTTATGATGCTCGTTGCTGTCTTACACCCTGTCAACAGTCTATTTTCACGCTTTTCCCTGCACCCTCAAAATAATGTCAGAGTTTCGGAATGTATTTATGCTGATGGCAGTGGTGGTCTGGAATTGAGGTTTCATTCAGCTCAATTTTTGGCGTGTTTCTATCACTGTGTCGTGAAGTACAGGTGCGCCACTGATTGATTAAAACCCTGACCACAGTCAACAGTCAGCTGCCCAATCCTATCTTAGCCATGCAGGAGCACTGTGTGCCCTCAACGTGCATACATCTCCTCTCATTAAACACACACACACACACACACACAGACTTTTACCTCAACAATAAACAGAACAAAGAATAAAATAACATTACTGTTCCCTTAAAGAGCTGCTAGTGTACCTTCACAGCGTGAATGCAAAAGGTCCGTATCCTTTACTGAGACATGCAAAAGCTATAATGGTGACTTATACCCTGAAAGGACAAGGAACACCTGGGGAAGATAACGAGAGGGCAACAAATGAGACACAGGTGGAAACACTAATGACAGGGCAGGGCTTGAGCAAAAGAAGAAAAGCACGGTGATAGGCCATGAATTTTTAATAAATTAATAATATCATTTTGTAAATATATTAATACCAGCCTTGTTACACATACAGCATTGAGAAATAGTCCTTCTAAAAGATTGGAAATGGCGCAGAGTGGTCCAGCGTTGGTCTAAAGCGCTGCCACTATGAGCGGGAAGTCGCAGGTTCGAACCCCAGATCATGCAGCTTTGCCATCAAGCTGCCGGCACTCAGAGGGAGCAAAATTGGCCCTGCTCCCTCCGGGTGGGTAGCTGGCGCTCTCTCCCCACAGCGTCTGTGAGCTGATGTATCAAAACCGAGCCGCTGCGCTTTCCTCTGGCTTTCCGCTGGCTGCTTGGAGAAAAGAAGCGGTGGCTGACTTCACATGTATCAGAGGAGGAGGCACGTGCTAGTCTTCACCCTCCTGGTGTGTTGGGGCATTACTAGTGATGGGGGCAGTCCTAATGAGTGGGTTGGGTATTTGGCCGTGTAAACTGGGGAGAAAATGGGAAAAAATTTAAATAAAATTATAAAAAAAAAAGATTTGAAATGAAGTTTTATTAATTCAGTATTTATCCAGTCAGTTTTACATTTACATGTTAGCATTTGCAAAAATGTTATTATTTAAAATAAAAGAACTGCAAAGAGGATGCATGTTATAGCTGCCTGTTATAAAAATAGCATTGAGAAATCATGTTATTATAGATTAGGTGGTGAATATAGCTACTGTAAATGTACATCATTTTAGCAACACGTTGATGTTGTTTACAGCATTTATCTTAAATACTGAGCAGCAATGTTCTTTTCCATCTTGGAGAACACAGCTCTGCACAGTACAGTGTATTTCCTGTCCTTATTGGTCTCAGTTAAGTGGATAAGAGTGGAACATACAGTCATACAGGCTAGAACACACACTGCTTTACCCAGAACAGGTCACTAAAAACAGCTCTAAAAATGAAGCTCTTTGGATTGGTATTGTTATTTTGTGTTTTTGGGAAAGGCATGTGTGTATGTGTTGTGTAACACTGTCCATTGTCAGCTACCATTCCAGATATTATTAAAAGGAGCTTGATTGGTTCATTTGAGGTGAACGCTGATGCAGTTATGTATTCTCTTAAAAATATGATAAGTGGGTTAGTCTTCTGTTCGGCTCAGACTGAATTTAGTTGGGTAATGTGTGGAAAATAATTTAATTATCGTGCTCCAACCACAAAAATGACCATTTACAGAATCTTTAGAAACATATTTTTAGTTTTGGGTCAATATTAATATAATGTGGCTTATATATGTGCTGAAAAATTGTTCAAATTTCATACAAAAACAGTGTAACAATATACATTTTTCTTTACAATTTACTCTAAATAAATGGATTATTACAACTTATTACAACATCAAAAATGATGAGATTTTACCAAACTGAAAACATGAATATAATCAAGAGGAAGATGGATGATCACAAGCCATCAAACCAAACTGAACTGCTTGATTTTTTGCACCAGGAGTAAAGCAGCATAAAGTTATCCAAAAGCAGTGTGTAAGACTGGTGGAGGAGAACATACCAAGATGAATGAAAACTGTGATTTCTGAACACTTAAAACTTTATGAATATGAACTTGTTTTTTTTTTTGAAAAGCTCTGAAAGCTCTGCATCTTTTTCTCTTTTTTTGGTATTTCAGTAAATAAATGCTCTAAATGACAATATTTTTATTTGGAATTTGGAAGAAACATTGTCTGTAGTTTATAGAATAAAACAACTATGTTTATTTTACTCAGAGAAACTGATTCAGAAATTGAAGCTGTATAGAGGAATGTTAATCTTCACTTCTTACAGTTTTTTTATATGGAGGCATGTCCACAGTGCTGCCTGTTAAAGTGGTTAAATACCAATTTTTTTTTAAATAATATTTTTTTTCATAATAATTACAAGCTATTTAAACATGTGCAGGTATCTCCTGTCCGCCCTGTCGTCTTGGAATAACCCCGCCCCTTCTGTAACTTGTGTTCACTTTTCAGAGGACTAAAGACACATTCTGCATGTTCAGCGGGATAATAAAAAATAATAAAGTTAACCATATTCCCTATATATTCTACAGTAAATCCGGCTCATTGAAGGAGCTTGATTGGTTCATTTCAGGTGAAACACTGACAGAACGCAGTTCTGTACTCTCTTTAAAATATGTTTAGTGAGGTAATTGGTGAGAGTTGGTCTTCTGTTCGGCTCAGAACAAATCAGAAGGCATAAGTGTAGTGTACGGTGTCCTGTCAGAGCCTCTTTTAAAAACATCAACAATATTTAATATATTTCATAGTAATAATGAGGCAGAGTCTCATACATAAACATACATATCACGCACCTCCTTCTGGTTCTCTGCCGTGTCAGCTGTCAAAGTTCAAAGCCTTTTGAAACATTTGCCTCTGTCTCTTTGAAGTAATTTGAATACAGCGAGCGCCGTGCAAAATGAAATATAATAGGAGGGAATGTGTCTACGTTTGCACAACCGAGATGAAACGATGGTACAGTACACAAAGCCCATTTATTATTAGAATAAAAATGAGGCCATGTTATTTATATATCTGAGTTTATCTAAGTGATGGAGGAAGAGGAAGCTTGGAATATGGTGATGGTGCTTGTTTGGCGTGCCAATGCTATTAGAGATGCAAACATAGTGTTATTTCTTTTTCTGATACTTAAATTGATATCTAGAAAAAAATAAGGCACATTTATAAGGTTTATGAATATTTTATAAAGGAGTTTATTAGAGTTATTAATTAGCTTGTAAATACTGTAAATACTGTCCAAATACTCTTTAATATGATCCATTATTAAAGAGTTACAATACATACATAGAAAAAACAACAGTGGCCTGTTCTGTTTGCCAAATAGTGATTCCACATTCATTAATACTGTTAAAATTCAGATATTTTTGAATGCTTATCTTACTTTGTCTGTTCCACCAGTCAGCAGTCATTAACATATATGTTAATAACATATCTGTTATTAACTTTTATTATCTACCCAGATAAATAATTTATCCATAGATAAATAGATTTATAGATTAACATAAAATAGCATTAAATAAACTGACTTTCCATATTATTTTATTAGATATGTTAATGCTGAATGATGGAAAAAGGTGTAATATGTTTTATGTGTTGTAACTAATTATTAATGGTTTATAAAGTATTTATAACCTAATTATTAACCATTAATAAACTTCCTCATAGACTATTTATAAATCCTTTATAAAGGAGCTTTATTTTAAAGTGGTACCAAAAAGAAAGAGTAGAAATAGACTAAAATATTGTCTGCTACTGATCCTGAGACCAGTATCAGTGTTTTATAACCTTTAAAACAAGGCAATTAAAGTGATTTTGTTGGAGGTGAGGGTAGAGCACCTCTTGGTGAGAGATTGTTGACTGTTATGCCTGGATCAGACTACGCAAATTTTGCTTATTTTGACCCGATTTAGAATTTCTGTGTAGCATGACACAGTCAAAGCACCACTGTGTGACCATTTGAGTAAAGCATGTTAGCATGTTGCAATATTTGGTATTTTATTGCCTAGTTTGACATGCTTCTGGCACTGACCAATAGCCATTATTGTCGGATTAATGCTCCTCCTCCTCGATGACCTACGAACTCGCACAAGGACGTGGCTGATGATTGGTCAGTGACTTATATAAAGTGTTGCCAGTTCCCTGAGTAAGACACAAAACGAAGATTACTGCTTAATCTGACATAGTGAACATTGTAAGAGACATTCCCCAACAATGCACTTTGAAGACAGTTTGCCCAGTTAATAGACATTGAAAGGGGGACCATCATTGGACTAATTGGAGATGCAGCATGGTCATTTACGTAGATGAACTGTCTTCCATCTAGGCCTTCTATCAGTCAGTCACTGTTGCTGTGTTGTCAAAAGAACAAGAAACCTGGGCAGCTATGGACAGGAGCCATATTGTCTTTAGCAAAGAATCCAGGTTTGTGGGTCTGGAGTCCAATAACAGTTGGGTTTGAGTGTGGAGGCCTCTTGTTGAGCGCTTGCTTCTTTTCTGTCTTTGCTGTGGAAGGATTCTGAACTACCCCAACTGCTGGTGTGATGGTCTGATAATCTGAGAAGCCACCGCATATGAGAGTCAGTCCCCCCTAGAAGTGATATGTGGGACACTAACAGCTTAGCAACATGTGTATTTATCAGCAGCATAATGCTCAGCTGTACACAAGCTCTAGTATTACTGTTACTCAGAGCTGATTGGTTGGCAAGCTGATTTTGGAGATACAGGATAAAAAATGATGTCTGCAGTACAAACACATTTGACGTTGTTCTGTGTTGAGGACATAAAAGTACATATTTTAATATAAAACTGATCAGACATTTTATAAACTCTGATTTTGCTCAGTTGCTTCATATGAACCTGTTCGTGTTGGACTCACTTCAAGTGCGTATTCTCCTCTAAAGAGATTCTCTGCCATGGTTCTCATCGCTAGTATTGGTGTACATTTAGTTCAGATGTGTTCTCGTGACAAAACGTATTTCTGGAGAGCAGCCTGGTGAGTCTGAGATTTCCCACAGTGAGAAACCGTGTAATTTGTGACCCCGGGTCACTGATCAGTCATTTAGTGTGAAAGTCTCAACAACTGAAGGTGTTGGGTCCTGTAGTGTGAACAGCACAATGACTACACAACAAAGTTGTGTAGTGTGAAGCTGGCAGAGAACACTAGCTGCCAGTTCTTCTGCACCAACCAACAGACAACTGCATTAACTATCATCATGCTGTGTGATGAGGGAATGGTAGGGTCATCCTACCCACCTAAAGTGAAACTACAGTATTTATTATGTCCTAAACTCAGTCATGGATGGTGATGGCATACATTTTTTCTAATCTTCTGATTATAAGGCCTGGTATATTGTACACTTGACGCATCACAAAATTTGCAAGAGTTTGCCCAGCTAAAATGGCATCACATATCCAAACACGCCGCCTCCACATGTCTCTTAATGAGCTATTTACTTGTATATCACATTACTTCACATGTTACGTGGTAAACAGTCTTAATCCAGACATGTTACAGAAGTGGAAAGAAATGAGATCTTTTTATTGTGCGATATCTAAAGCAGCATTCTGCTAAAATGGCTGGTACAGGTACAGATCATCGCAACCTCTAACAACACTGCTTTTCTAATTACTGCATCGCACATTAGTAATTAATATGAATTATTCAGCACGAGATTGGATAAATATTTAAATGGCTAAATAGCACACTCGCCCACTGGGCAACACCTTATACTTCACATTCACTCTATAAACTTTCACAACCCGCACTAGCCCCTGCAGCTTGGTCTCACTTATGCACGTGCTCTCTCATACACACACACACTCTGCCGGGTCGCCTGTTTTCCATGCAAAGCCGAGTCTGTTTGTTTTCCCATTCTGGTGTGTTTGTGTGTGTTTTCAGCCCAGATGGGGAACCACAGCTGCCATTCCCCAGTGTGTGTGTGTGTGTGTGTGTGTGTGTGTGTGTTCATGGTGCCTGAGGAGTAGGTCCTGATGCCTAATGTAAGCCAGCACACACACTCGGCCTGTGGGAAGGGATAAGAGGGAGAATCTATTTATTTCTGTAATTCACCCCAATAGTGCTGGGGATTGTGTGCTGAGTTTGTCATGTGCAGAAAGAGAGAGGGAGAAAGTAAAAGAGAGAGAGCGAGAGAGAGAAAGAGATTGGGAGAGAAGAGACTCCTCTTCTCATGTCTGTCCAAAGTAGTGGCTAATGTTGGTGTTCTTTGGGTCAAAACTCCTGCCTAGAAACGTCTTCCCTGCCTGTTCCTCTCATCTATCTTCTCAGGTGGCAGTGGTGTGAGCTGAGCTGCTCAGTGTGAAGCTACTTTGCCTAATGAACATCGTAGGGAATAAAGAAGATAGTGAAAGACTGTGATAGAGAAACTGAGGGGACTGAATTTAGTTAGGTAATGTGTGGAACATTATTAAACTACCGCGCTCCACCCAAAAATATGAACGTTTAAAGGAACTGTAGAAAAATCTTTAAGTTTAAGTTTTAAGTCAATATCAGCATGCCTTATATGTGCCTTAAATACAGCTCTGGATAAAAAAAATATAAGAGACCACCTAAAAATTATGGCTTAAAGTTATCCAAAAGCAGTGTGTAAGACTGGTGGAGGAGAACATGCCAAGATGTGAACTGTGAAACATGAAAACTGTGAATAAAAACCAGGGTTATTCCACCTAATATCGATTTCTAAACTCTTAAAACTTTATGAATATGAACTTGTTTTCTTTGCATTATTTGAGGTCTGAAAGCTCCGCATCTTTTTTGTTTTTTTCAGACATTTCTCATTTTCTGCAAATAAATGCTCTAAATGACAATATTCTTAGTTGGAATTTGGAAGAAATGCTTTCTGTAGTTTATAGAATAAAACAAAAATGTTCATTTTACTCAAACTTATACCTATAAATAGCAAAATCAGAGAAACTGATTAAGAAAATTAAGTGGTCTCCTATTTTTTTTCCAGAGCTGAATGTGCTGAAAATATGTTTATTAGATTAACAGATTGTCTGACATATTACTTATCTAAATAAATGTTAACCCTCACTTTATAGAGTTTTACAGTTTTTAGAGCTTAATACCACATTTAAGCCATTTTCATAAAAATTACAACTTCTTTAAACATCCAATTATTCCCTGTCCACCCTGTCCTCTTGGTATAACCCCGCTCTTTTAAGAAAGTAACCTCTGACATCAGTGACATCACATGCTGACATAAATGCTGTCACTATATTCACACAATCCCTGCTGCTTTACTCACACAGTTAAATATAAAACCGGCTTATTTTATTAGTTTTCATTCCACCTTAAAGAGTGACTGAAACAGGTGACTGAAATAAACTGACGCACCATTTGTTTCCCATTCCACCTTAAGAGCTGCAGCTGTTACATAATTAGTGCTCGCCAGCTGCTTGTAGGATTTTTCTGTTTCACCTTAAATAGTGAAGCACTACAACTTGGTCTATTTGTGTTAAAGTTATTCCACCTTAAATTCTACATCTGCCAGGTTAAAACCTCTTACATGAATAAAAAAGTGGAGTGTATTACACTCCATGTATTAAATTGTACCTACATTTTTAATCTTAGGGACCCAGGCAAGTCCAGACTGTCTCTCACTGTGACCCTGACTAAGAAGATAAAGCAGATAAAAAGGTAGAAATCTGGATTATTTTCCTTTAAATTTCTATACAGACAGAAACCAGCTTATATTCTTGTATTTCTTCCATCACTGGAACATAATTCTTGTATAAGAGGGTTAAAGTAGAGTGAATGAACACAGACAGTAAGTGTTTTATTAAAGTTATTACTGGTACAGTTCAGGCCAGGCTGGTAGTGCCAGTATTAAACCCAGATTTTCCTAACCGAGTGTAAATGAGCACACAGTGTCAACATACTGTTCCTCCATTATCATTTTTCTCCTCTTCAATCCCCTCTTTGAAGCTGGCATCCGAAACGCCTCTAATCTGTGGCCTTGATTCCAGCCAGGCATGGTTAAGGCTAAGTAGAAGCTATGAAGGGAGGGGAGGTCTCAAACATGCTCATAAGAAGCCTTTGAAGCTGGTCTGAAATGCGCTTTTTGAATACGGCTCCTTCCAAAAATACATTTATATTTTGCTGCTCCGCTGGTCCATTCTCATTTTTTTTTTGCAGGCTTTCTCTTTCATGTAGCAGAAACTCCAGATGAAGGCCTGGTGTCTGACATCAGGCTGGGATCAGTAGAATAGCTGCAGTGGACTGACAGAAGTTTTCAGACTTGGTTGTGTCTCTTGTTTTTCTGCGGCTGATGTGCATCCACCCTCGGGCTCCGTGTTCAGCAGAGTGGGGCTCCTCAGCTCCTCAGAGTTTTAAAAAGTAGAAGTGAATGTTTTGTGGTATTTCTGTGACTGAATAAAACATTATCAGACGATTCAGAAGATTTAGAATGATATGAAGAGGTTAATCGACATAATGATTGATTAATAAAATCGATTTATTTTTTAATGGAGATCTCAGAAGATATGCTTGTGCTTCACTTAGAAACCTGTAAAAAACTTAACTTTTATGTGGCAGTAATTTTAATATTTTACACAGTTATTATTATGTAACTAAAATAAGGTCGGATACATGCAGATTAAAAAGGAAATAAACTTTATCACAGCACTCAGATGCAAAAGAACTGTCCAAAACTGTCTACATCATACACGAAAAACCAAAAAAACTAAAACGACAAGAAATATCTCAGTAATGATAGTGGGCTACTCAGAACTTAGCAATGAACTGAATGAAGGAAATAAAGGCAGGGAAACAGGTGAAAACAATCAATACTCAGGTGACTGAGACTGAGGTGTCAGCAGCATTATAGGAAATTAAGTCCGGATCAGCTTGGAAGTCCAAAGAAAGTATGACAAGGAGGTTATTTTTGCAGCTTGTTTAACAGAAAAACTGCTTATAATGCAGAATAATCTGCTCAATATTCTTAAATCAAAAATAGATCAATTCAACTTTAGCTTTAATTCTGGTTTTATACATGTTTCATTGAGCATGCACAGTTTTGGCTCATTTACAAGTAAATATATACTATACAAGAGTTAGTGTATATTTGATAGCTCTAAATGGTCCTGTTTGTTACTATTGTGGCTCAACCCCAATTATAAAAATGGAAATACGACTTTAATTATCTCCAGTTTTTTATGTAAGAGCAAAAAATATTTATATATAGAAAATGTAAATTTTAATTAAAAAAAGATTCACAGCGTGTGTTGAGGAGTCTGACTGCCTGGTGGAAGAATAATCTGTTGCAGAGTCTGGTAGTGAAGGCTCTGTGTGTTGAGGAGTCTGGCTGCCTGGTGGCGGAAACTGTTGCAGAGTCTGGTAGTGGAGGCTCTGTGTGTTGAGGAGTCTGACTGTCTGGTGGAAGAAGAAGCTGTTGCAGAGTCTGGTAGTGGAGTCTCTATGTGTTGAGGAGTCTGACTGCCTTGTGGAAGAAGAGTCTGTTGCAGAGTCTGGTAGTGGAGGTTCTATGTGTTGAGGAGTCTGACTGCCTGGTGGAGGAAGCTGTTGCAGAATGTGATGTAGATCTTTGTGATGAAGGGGAGAGAGACTCTGATGATCTTCTTAGCCGTCCTCACTATCTGCTGTAGGGTCTTGCGGTCTGAGATGTTGCAGTTCCCAATCCAGACGGTAATGCAGGTGCTCAGGATCTTTCCTCAGTCTCCACAGGAAGTAGAGGCGCTGCTGGGCTTTCCTTGTTCCAATAACCATTCAAATACATTTTGAGTAATGGTGGAATGTGTGCTCGATATAAATTATTTTGCTAACATCACCTCTCCTGTGTTTGGATTACAGTTGGTATTGGCGTAGTGTGTAACACTGCTGCAATCCACCCAAAAGACCAGGGTTTTACTGCTTGAGAAACAACCAAGAGACTTAAACCAGTCAATAAAAGCAGAGCTGTTTTTTCCCACAACACTGAATAAAAGGAAAATCACTGTGCTTCATTCTGATCCACACAGCAGGGTGGTAAATAGGCTTCTGAGCATTTTTATCTCAGGCATTAATACATCAAAGAAAAACTTAAAATATAGCATTCTATGCTGTCTGTAAGATCACAGGGGTCATCGTCAGAATACTGTGTGTTTTGGATTTTAAATTCTGTAGAAAAATGACAAGATTATTTTAACTAAATTACTAAATTACCTTTCATTTCCTCTTTTTATTTCCTGTCATGCACACATTATTTCAATTACCACAACATTTTACCATGGCGGGGTGCACAGATTAAGCTTTACCTCAGCCAAATATGGAGACAGTATGAGAAATATTAAGCGAAATTAATATTATTCATTGCTGAACATGCAGCAGCATGCAGCAGCATGTATTTATTGTGAGGAATGTTGTGATGTCACTGATGTCAAATGATACTGTCAGTCTGCCTGTTCTTGTTTCTGACTCTGAAATTTCCCCTCTGGACTCCAGTTCCCAGCATGCACCCTCACTGGAGCACTCACACTCCACTGATCATATGATGCTACAGTGTTCCCGTTCACCAAGCTACTGATTGCCAACACCTGTTTTCCTGTGTATGTATACCCCTTACTTCCTTCCTTTCTCCCGTTACCGATCTGTTTTGTTTTTTGACTTTCCTTTTGCCTTGCCTCTTCTACTGACTGCCTTATTACGGATCCTTTTTTTTTTTACTTCTCTTTACCCTTTCTCTGATATTGGATTTATTGTGTATGACCCTGGACTGCCTGACTTCCCTTTCGGAATTTTTGTTTTTGCATGAAGTCCTTTTGTTATTGACCTGGACTGTCCCTTACTGTCCTCTTTTGCTCAGCCTCTTTAATAAAGACTGTGTTTATTATCTGCATTTGTCTGCCTTGTGTCTTCCCAGCTTGACAGTTACTTGCTTAAAAGGGGTGGGGATACCCTCAGATGACAAGACTGGACTTCTTGGATATGAATAAATAGCTTCATATTTTAATGAAAATTGCTGAATAAATAATTGAAATACCTAAATTATAAAAACAACTTTTAAAAATGACTTCTATTAGTAAAGCAGATAGTAAATACTGTGGATGATTTATTTGTGTATTTTAGCAGGTAGTGATGTCCACAGCTTAAACTTAAATGTTTACTAAATGCCTATTTTCTATTATTGAATAAGATTAAGGGCCCTATCTTACACCATGCACAAGGTGCGTCATGATGCTCATTGCTATTTAACACCCTGTCAACAGTGTATTTTCAGGCCTTGCACCTGCATCACTTAAATAGCAGAGATGCTTGTTAATATATCTACGATGATGGTCATAATGGTCTGGAAATGAGGTGTGTTCAGGTAAATACCTGCCGTATTGCTTTTTTGGCAATGGGAAACACAGGTGCGCCATTGAGTGATTAAAGCCATGACACCAGTCAACCTTCAGATGTTCATTGCTATATTGGCAGCACAATACCCAACGCGCATTTGCCATTGCCCTTTACACATCCTTACATCCTTACTTTTAGTCAAGTAATAAATCAAATGACAGCTTTTACTTCTACTTGAGTAAACATTTTTTGAAGTAACAGTACTTTTATTTGATTTTCTGTTTTTGGCTAATCTGCTCACCTCTGTGTACAACCCTGCATTAGTTTAATGACAAAATTGAATTGCACTGTGTCGATATATTGATATTGACCCAAATACAAGACAGGCAAATAAACATATTGAGATTCCTATAGCATGGATATATGTAAGAAAAAACAACAACTGCATGCTACTCCTGTATCCCTGTAGTGCAATAATACTGTTTATCTCTTTACAAAAACCCTCAACACACACACACACACACACACACACACACACACACACACAGACTCTCCCCAACACAGCATAATGACATTCAGCAATCCAGCTGCAGACCCATGGTGACGCGTTGAAGTCAGACACTTGAGATTCTCATCAATCATCCTGCAGCAGTAATCAGGCGGAGAGATGATGAAAAATGCGCCTGTCACGCCAACATGTCTCACCGACAGGAAGTGGCGGTGCACTCTGGGAAACGACTGTATCCAGTGACTTCCCTCTTCGGAGTGGAACTGGCAAAAGGACAGAGCCTATTATGGGCTGTATTGAGGTTTCAATATTCAGCAATTTTTTTCCTCTGAACATTCTCAATTTTTCTTCTATTTTCAGTCTGAGCCGGTTCAGAGGTGCAGGACTGATCCTGAAGCCTGCAGGCTCGCTGTGGGCTGAAAATCACAGCTAATCGTTTTTAAACTGCAGTTTTTAAAACTGCATGTTGGGGCTTTTTATTTAGGAGTAATATGAAGGATTTACTAAGCAAATACGGTATAGACACATAGAGCTGTATGGTACACAGTGCACAAGGCTTGTTGTGATGCTCTTTCCTGCCTTTCCAACACCCTGTCGACAGTCACAACAGTATTTTCACGCCTTGCACCCGCGCTGTTAAAATAGCATCAAAGCGTTTAGGAATATATCTACACTGATGGGTGTGGTAGAAGTGAGTTCAGTGTGTTCAGGTAAATTTCTGGCATGTTTCTATTTTGGTGAAACAAAACACAGGTGCTTCACTGACTGATTAAAACCCTGACAACAGTCATCAGTCAGCTACACAATCATATTATAGCCATGCAGGAGCACCCTGCGTTCAAATCCAGCTTTTTTTACATCAACATTAAACAGAATAAAGAATATAATAACATTGCTGTTCCCTAAAATAAGCTGCTGACATATCTTCACAACATGAAAGCACAAGTCAATATCCTCTGCTGAGGCTTTCAAAAATGCTGCACTGCTAAGATACGAATGCGCCAAAGTCAGAGCTCACCTGTCTCTTAAACAAAATGACAACTGGCATGCTGATTGGTTTATTTCACGTTATGCCGTATACTTTAGGCATATTTTTTGTACCCTCACAATACCAAATACACACCGACACGCCCTAAATCCAGTTGCACAATATGCAATTGACCAGTGTGCTATAGATTGCTAAAATAGGGCCCATAAACACTAGTGAGTACACAAACACACACAGACATAGAGTAAGCACAAGTGCCTGGAGCAGTGGGTAGCCTGTCATAAGCACAAAAGTGATTACCCTCACTCACAAGATAACACCTCACAACCTCATAATACAGCTGTGGGCATTTCCAAGCCGTCCCCTTGAGGAAACACTTCATAAGTCAGTTTACATACTGTGATTCTCTAATATTGTTTAGTTTATTACTTTTAACTGATTTAACATAAGTCTGTCATAACATAAATATGCAGCTCTGGAACAAATTAAGAGACCACTTCAGTTTCTGAATCAGTTTCTCTGATTTTGCTATTTATAGGTATATGTTTGAGTAAAATGAACACTGTTGCTTTATTCTATAAGCTACAGACAACATTTCTCCCAAATTTAAAATTAAAACATTTTCATTAAGAGCATTTATTTGCAGAAATGAGAACTGGCTGAAATAACAAAAAAGATCTTTTAGACCTCAAATAATGCAAAGAAAACAAGTATTAAGAGTTCACAAATCAATATTTGGCAGAATAACCCTGTTTTTTAATCACAGTTTTCATGCATCATGGCATGTTCTCCTCCACCAGTCTTACACACTGCTTTTGGATAACTTTATGCCTTTACTCCTGGTGCAAAAAATCAAGCAGTTCAGTTTGGTTTGATGGCTTGTGATCATCCATC
Organism: Astyanax mexicanus; assembly: GCF_023375975.1. NCBI lineage: Eukaryota > Metazoa > Chordata > Actinopteri > Characiformes > Acestrorhamphidae > Astyanax > Astyanax mexicanus. The sequence continues at coordinate 36,255,105 of NC_064422.1, forward strand.
TTCCTCTTGATTATATTCCAGATGTTTTTAATTTGGTAAAATCAAAGATCATTTGTCTTAAAGCTTTTAAATGGAACATCAAGTAGAAATCACTAATTTGATTCCAGTAATATTAAACAGGGTTTGTAAAAAGCTCACTAGGAATCTGAAGACAAGGGGATGAATATACTTCCTTTGGCATAAATGATGCCTTTGCATGCTTATCAAAGCCCAATTCAATTACCGTGCTATCAAAAGCAATCAGCGCCATTTGCAGGCCTGTTTATTTATCTCTGTCGTTGTCACCTGCTATCACCTGTCATTCAGAGCGATTTACTCCCCCCACCCTCTCTCGCTCCTTCTCTACTCTCACGATAAACATTTTATTTTCTCTTTTATGTAGGAAAGACTGTGGTGATTTGTGTGCCCTTCAGAGATTGATAGTGGAGCAGACAGACTGTGGCTGTTCTGTTCGTCTTTAAGGTGCCCTCATTTGCGTTGCTGATCATTACTGTCTGGGTACTGGTGACTATTTTTGGATGATACTGTGACAGTGAGTTTTAAACAAATGCTGACTTGTTGAGAATACTGTATTTTTGTACTATAAGGCGCACTATTAATAAACGTCTATTTTCTGGTCTATTTTCTTAGATAAGCCGCATCGAATTATAAGGCGCATTTAATGCAACACTAGTAACTAGTAGGAACAGGGGTGTCGCCAAGTTTTCCTTCTAATTTAGCAGCTCTCACCACTGGGTGGCGTGACCTTTAAAGCTAAGCTAAGTTAAGATTTCTCTCCTGAAAACTGTTTATTTGGGTGAGTAACGCACTTTCGTTTATTTACAGTAAGCTTAGATTTCTAGGATTCCACTCAAGCTGGAGTATTAGCATTAGAAGCTAACCACAAGCGGTTAGTGGCTAATGCTAACAACAGCGCTACACTGAGGAACCTTGAGTGTTCCGGTAAGCTAGGGTGATATTAGCTACAGCCCGATATACAGGGGTTGGACAATGAAACTGAAACACCTGTCATTTTAGTGTGGGAGGATTCATGGCTAAATTGGAGCACCATGGTGGCCAATCGTCATTAATTGCACATTGCACCAGAAAGAGCAAAGTGTGAAGGTTCAATTAGCAGGGTAAGAGCACAGTTATGTTTAAAATACTGCAATGCACACAACATTATGGGTGACATACCAAAGTTCAAAAGAGGACAAATTGTTGGTGCACATCTTGCTGGCGCATCTGTGACCAAGACAGCAAATCTTTGTGATGTATCCAGAGCCACGGTATCCAGGGTAATGTCAGCATACCACCAAGAAGGACCAACCACATCCAACAGGATTAACTGTGGATGCTGTAAGAGGAAGCTATCTGAAAGGGATGTTTGGGTGCTAACCCGGATTGTATCCAAAAAACATAAAACCATGGCTGATCAAATCACGGCAGAATTCAATGTGCACCTCAACTCTCCTGTTTCCACCAGAGCTGTCCGTCAAGACAATAAACTATTGTGGTCTAAAACCAGGTGTTTCAGTTTCATTGTCCAACCCTTGTATCTACCTCTCAACCTTAAAAGAGCTAACACTGTGGTTAGTGGTCAATGCTAATGCTGCTCCAGCAGTGATAGCCAGTGTTTGGAGCAGGGTACAGGCCGATAATACTTACCTACAAACGGCGAAAGAGATAGCGCTTAGCGCAGTTAACAGCTAATGCTAATACTGCTGGAGAACTAAGCTGAAATTCTTTTTTAATGCTGCACCGGATTATAAGGTGCACTAAAAATTTTGGGGAAAATGAACGAATTTTAAGTGTGCCTTATAGAGCGAAAAATATGGTATGTTTATTTTACAGTGACTTACTGTGTTATACAAAGAACAATCTGATGAGTGCATCTGCTACTACAGAAGCATATTGCTGCTACATGTATTTTGATTAATTTATATATTGCCCATACGTGTCACTTGCCACAGGTGATTTTAAAGGAACATCACACGTTACACTGTAAACCTGGATAAGTTGAATATATTAAAAAAATTAAAGGACACTTGTTGCCTTAAAAAAGTTAAGTAATACATAATGAAAACTTAAGTTAGCATAACTTAGAACATCAAGTTATTATAACTAAAGGGGAAGTTGATTTATTTCTATGGTAGCCCAGGGGGAATCCCTACACACTGATGGTGATTTTTTAGAAACTGTATGCAAATAGATTGTGACAGTAGCCAATGGAAAAGAAGCTGTTAATGGAAACAGACTAAACTCAGTTATTATAAGATGGTTCAAGTCAAAGACCTCAGCTTGAATGGATTTGTGCCCACAAATGTTCAACTAACTCAAAATAATGATTAAAAATAAAAAATAGATTAATGTTTAGAAATATCCAATTTTATGTAAAACAGACTTAAATCATTTTAGTTCTAAGAATATATGGGTTAACAGTGCAGAAACAAAAGTTATTTATTTACCCACTTACCTACTAACTTATGCCTACCACCCCTTCTGGGGCATAGACTGTCAACAAGCACTCTCCAGGCTTTTCAGTCTTGGGCTGTTTTCTCTAGCTGGCTCCAGGTCATCCCCATGGTCTTAATGTCTGCCTCCAGCTCATGGCACTAAGTGCCCTTTATCGTACACCCTGCAAAAAGCACATCACAATGCTCTTTGCTATCTTACATCCTGTCAGCAGTCTATTTTTACACCTTGCGCCCAAAATGCTGTTAAAATAGCATCAGAGCTTAGGAATATCTACACTGATGGGTGTGCCGGTCTGGGAAAGAGGTATGTTCATGTAAATTTCAGGTGTATTGCTATTTTGGTGGCAGAAAACACAGGTGCTCCACTGATTGATTAAAACCTAGACAACAGTCACTCATCAGAGTCTATTTCTACACTGCAGAGGACAATCCCCGGCTTTTAACTCAACAATTAACAGAATAAAGAATAAACTAACATTGCTGTTCCCATAAAATGAGCTGCTGGTCAGCATCCTTGCTGAGATGCGCAAAGCCTCACACTGTTAAGATACAAACCCACAACAGTCAGAGCGCACCTTCTTCTTAAGGGGAATAGCAACTAATTAATTAAGATAATTAGTACATATCTTTTGCATGTTTTGAGCTGTGCAGGCCAATTTTCTGGATCTTTTGCAGGCAGTTGTTAATAAAGACCTGCACTTTCCTGTGTGTTCCTGTGTGTTAATTATACTTCTCCATATTTCTGCTCCATATAGAAGAACAGCCTTGACATTGGTGTTAAATAGTAGAATAGTAGAATTTGGATGTTTGTTGACATCACTTTGGATGCTTTTTCATCATTTTAAGATTATGATAACATTTTATGACAATAGCTCACAATAATGAGATGTTTATTTCATAATAAAGAGGTCATAATTACAACAAATATCATTTATGTGACATAATGTCATAATAATGAGCCACTATTTCATAACAAAGAGATGTTAATTTCATAATTTTCTAACGTTTGTCATAATTACAACATATTTTGTTTCATAATAATGATGAGATGTGACATGTCAAAATTAAAACATTATCATTTCCATACATAACATCTCAATTATGAGATACTTTCTCAAAACTACGACATATGATTTCACAATAATTTTTTGATTTAAGTGTTTAAAATTATACTTGGCAGCACTGCACTTCTGTAAGCTTCAGCAGCAGCCTGAGCACAGAAAATAGGGGATTTTTAAACGGGCATGTCCGTGGTGAGTTCAACGCCCCCTCAAAAGCCTTGGGCTTTGCTTTGTTATGCATGCTGGTCTCGCTGTGGCTGCTGGAATAGCAGAGAGGTGGATGTTTGGTAGTAACATGGTCATTACTCAATCTGTCAGCACGCTGCTCACGTGATGGAGAGTGGCATTTAACTCACTCACTCATTCAAACACATCCACCTACTCTCTCTCACACACACACACACACACACACACACACACACACACACACACACACACATTTGTTTACACCTATAATGTCAGGAAATAGAGTCTACACCTGTGTAATATATACTGTTCTGGGCAATTCTTTTTTTTTTTTTTTTTTACATATTTTTGATTGAAAACTAAATTTAGAGGCCCAGATATTAGTGGCACCCCTTCTAATGAATGCATTCAGCAATCTTTAGGTTGCAGCCCCTCCTAATGAATGCACACAAGAGTGTATGTAGTCCCTGTAAAGAAGTACTGGCTCTAGACTAGGATTTTAATGCTCAGAAAAACATGAACCTAATGGCTCGTTTGGGGTAAAATAGCATAAAACCTCCTTCAGCAATGAATAAGTAGGCGTGCCAATAATTATTAATACAGTATAGGTATGTAATTATAAAAGTAGCTAGTCTGTCTGTAATATCACTTCTCAGTTTGGATATTCAGACACTAAGATCTGATGCATTTTTTTGCCTTTGTTATGGTCATTAAGCTTTTCAAAAACTCCGCTTTCAGTGTTTTCAGCTTTATTGTAATGCTGATGTCACAATTACAATGTTTCTGGTCAAATATCAAATACCTCCTTATTCTCTACATCCTCAACTATAAAACTATAATTATATAACTGCAACATATACTGTACATCTGGATAAATATGAATACTGTTCTCTAACAAATCTATACAATACAAGTGGATCCCAAAAAAAAGAGTATAGTTAAAAAGTTACTTTATTTTAGTAATTCAGTTCGAAGTTATATAGATGTATTACACATAAAGTTTGATCTTTACAACCAATGAAAACCCAATAATCAGTGTCTCTGAAAAATTGAATATTATATAAGACTAGTTGGTACTTTTGGCAGTGCAGGCAGTGTGCCAAGTCCTGCTGGGAAATGAAATCCCCATCTCCATAAATGTTATCAGCAGAGGGAAACATGAAGTTTGGAGAGCCATGTCATCTGCTGGTGTTGGTCCACTGTGTTAAATTAAGTCCAAAGTGCAATGTTTTTCATTTTCCAGCACACTGCCTATACTACCAAAAGTACCAATTTGTATGATATAATATTCTAATTTTCTAAGACATTCTAAGATTTTTGAGTTTTCATTGGCTATAAGCCATAGTTATTTTCAAAAGCAGAAGGAAAAATCATGATCTGGACCAGAGGACAGAGAAAATCTAGGATTTGAGCAATGGTCCGGTTCATTTGCTCTTTTTTTTTTTTTTAGATTTTTTTTAACGTTAAGACCAGAGACATTACATTACATTACATTACATTTGGCAGACGCTTTTGTCCAAAGCGACTTACAATATTGAAGTGCAAATAATAGAAGAGGTTAAGTACAAAAATAATAGAAGTTAAAATAAAGCATCTATAGATAGGGCCTTAAGGAGGTCAGAGGGAAATAATGGGATAGAGGAGTAGAGAAGAGGAAGAAGGAGATGAGGTTAGAATTAATTAGTTAGTTAGAGGTGTTAGGAGAGTAAGTGCTCTTTGAAGAGCTCTGTCTTCAGGAGTTTCTTAAAGATAGCGAGAGATTCTCCTGATCTGGTAGTAGAAGGTAGTTAGTTAGAGGTGTTAGGAGAGTAAGTGCTCTTTGAAGAGCTCTGTCTTCAGGAGTTTCTTAAAGATAGCGAGAGATTCTCCTGATCTGGTAGTAGAAGGTAGTTTGTTCCACCATTGGGGAACTCTGTATGAGAACAGTCTGGATTGCTTTGTGTGAATGTTTGGCAAAGCGAGGCGACGTTCATTGGAGGAGCGCAGCGGCCGGGAGGTAGCGTAAGCCTTCAGGAGCGAGTGCAGGTAGGAAGGAGCTGTTCTGTACTGTCATCACCTTGTAGGCGATTGTAAGCGCTTTGAATTTGATGCGAGCAGCAACCAGTAGCCAGTGGAGCTCAATGAGCAGCGGAGTGACATGTGCCCGTTTTGGTTGGTTGAAGACCAAACGTGCTGCTGCATTCTGAATCATCTGTAGTGGTTTTACTACACAGGCCGGGAGGCCAGTTAGTACGGCATTGCAGTAGTCGAGGCGTGAGATTACCACAGCTTGTACCAGGAGTTGGGTGGCCTGTTGCATCAGAAACGGTCGAATTTGTCCGATGTTGTAAAGTGCAAAGCGGCAGGATCGAGCAACTGAGGCCACATGGTGCATGAAGAGAAGCTGGTCATCAACCATGACACCCAGGTTCCTAGCAACCTTTGTCGGTGAGAGAGAGAGAGAGTCGATGGTTATGGCAAAGTTGTGTTGAATAGAAGGTTTTGCTGGTATGACCAGAAGTTCAGTCTTTGAGAGGTTTAGTTGGAGGTGATGTTCCTTCATCCATGCGGATATGTCTGAGAGACACTGTGATATTCGTGCAGAGATTGAGTGATCATCTGGTGAGAACGACAGGTATAGCTGAGTGTCGTCAGCAAAGCAGTGGTAGAAAAAACCATGTGAACGGATAACCCGACCTAGAGAGGTGGTGTATATTGAGAAGAGGTCCCAGTACCGAACCCTGGGGAACCCCAGTGGGTAACGAGTGGGCTGGGGACAGCCGTCCTTGCCATGACACCCTGAACGAGCGCCCAGTGAGGTACGATCTGAACCATGACAGCGCATTGTCTGAGATCCCCATGTTCGAGAGTATAGTTAGGAGGAAGTCATGGTTGACTGTGTCGAAAGCAGCCGAGAGGTCCAGCAGAATGAGCACTGAGGACTGTCCTGCAGCTCTGGCAGTTTTTAACGCTTCTGTCACAGACAACAGAGCCGTCTCAGTAGAGTGCCCTTTCTTGAAACCAGATTGGTTCTGGTCCAGGAGGTCATTTTGGGTGAGGAAGCCAGAGACTTGATTGAAAGCTGCTCTTTCTAATGTTTTAGAAAGAAAAGGCAGTAGTGAGACCGGTCTGTAGTTATCAACCTGGGCGGGGTTGAGAGAAGGCTTTTTAAGCAGTGGTGTGACCTGTGCTTGTTTAAAAGCAGTCGGGAACACACCAGATGTTAAAGAGGCATTGATCGTGTGAGTAATAGCCGGAATGATTGCAGGTGCAATGGTTTGCAGAAGGTCTGAAGGAATCGGGTCAAGTGGACACGTAGTAGGACGGCTACGCGTTAGGAGAGCCAGTGTCTCGTTCTCAGTGAGAGAAGCGAACGAGGAGAAAGCGACGCCTTCGGTAGAGGGATACCGGGCAGCAGAGCATGATGTAGGACTGCTACATGTCGCATCAGTAAACTGTCTGCTGATAGCTGCCACTTTCCCAGTAAAGAATGAGGCAAGAGCTTCAGCCGTAAGGCAGGTAGCCTGAGGAGCAGGTGGAGGGTTGAGTAGTGTTTTGAATGTAGCAAATAGTTTCCGGGAGTCTGTGAGGGAGCTGATTTTTTTGTGATAGAATTCAGCTTTAGCAGCAGTGAGGCTGGCTGAAAAAGAAGCCAGAAACAGTTGGTAGTTTTTTAGGTCTGTCTGGTTTTGCTTTTTTTTGCCATTTTCTTTCAGCAGCTCTGAGTTTGGAGCGTAGTTCCCTGAGCGTGTCATTTTTGAGCCATGGCTGCGGTTTGCTTGGTTTAATGGCTCGAGATGTTTGAGGATAGAGGTCGTCCAAACAGGAGCTTAATGTGGAGCAAAGAGTATCAGTGGCATCATTAACATTGAGTGATGAAAATGAGCCTAATGGAGGCATATTGTCAGTCACCAGCGAGAAGTACTGGTCTGCTGGGAGATCTCGAAGATTTCGGCGGAACGAGACCATAGTAGGAGTAGCTGTGGGTTTTTTCGAAATGCGAACGTTGAGTTGCATGAAGAAGTGGTCTGAGAGGTGTAGAGGAGTGACAGTTAAAGAGTCGGTGTCACAGTTACGAGTGAAGATCAGGTCTAGATGTTTGCCAGCTTTATGTGTTGGGGGGCTGGGGACCTGCTCCAGATCGAAAGACTGCATGAGGGATGAGAAGTCTGTGAAGCTGGTACTGTCATGATGGATGTTCATATCCCCTAGAATGAGCATGGGGCAATCTTGCTCGGGGATAGAAGACAGTAGCATGTCAAGTTCATGTGTGAACTCGCCCATTTGTCCAGGAGGACGGTAGATGACAACGACAGTAAGTTTTGATGGAGTATTAACCAGTGTGGCATGATACTCGAACGAGTTGTATGAGTTTGCAGGTAATAGAGGAGTGTATTTTAAGCCATTCGCGAGCAATAGGCCAGTTCCACCTCCTCGTCCTGAGAGACGAGAAGTATGGGTAAAGGAATAATTATTTGAAAGTGCCGCCGGAGTAGCAGTGTTTCAGATTTAATCCAGGTTTCAGTCAGAGCCAGCAGTTATAGTGAGAGATGATTTGCATAAGAGGAGATGAAATCTGCTTTATTAACCGCCGACTGGCAGTTCCACAGCCCAACAGAGAATGAGGTAGTAGTGGGCGTGGCTTGCTTAAGAGGACGCAGGTTAGTATGGTCCTGGCGCCTATGTGTGTTTTTACGCCTTCTGTGCGTACCGGAGATGACAGGAATGTGATGGGAGCACATTTTGTGAGGCAGTAGGACGGGCTGCCTTGTCAGTGGCCTTGCTCGGTGGACTCGCGCAGGTAGACTCGCAGGTCTTTACCCGAGTTAGGTCTTCACACGAGAGGGTCTTCACACAACAGCTGACGCCTTCGGCTGATGCCTCGGCGAGTGTGAGTGACGACATAGGAGTCTGAATTTGCGCGCAGGTGCGGGCGATATAGAAAATCAGCTCCACCAGACTGTCTTTTAAAGCGTGAGTAACGCCCCTGAGGTGTGTAGACAGAGAATGTGTGAATGAGGGGGTTTGCCACGCCTCGCTCAAGTGAGAATCGCTCAGCCTTGTCCGAAAAAGCGCGCTGAAAAGCGCGTTTGCTGTTGCTCTTACAGCGTAGCTGCAGTTAAAATGGAGTAAAAAGCGCAGTCTGGTGTAGCTTCAGTTCCTGTTTGCTCTCGTAGTTAAAAAAAGACTGTTAAAAAAAGATGGACGCCGTGTCGCTGTTCCCATTCATTCAATGAAAATGAAGCCAAAATCTTCATCCATGTTGGCGATCCTGAAACCCGAGTCTGTAGAGCGCAGTAGAGACCAGAGGAGGGAGAAAGACTGTGTTGAGACAGCCTACTCATTTGAATAACCCCACCCCAGAGGGCTGCCTCGAGGTCACAGGCTGCAGAGCGGAGCTGACGGTCTGTTATTGGTCCCGCCCATAACCAGCCCTTTTACAATAACCACACCTTTTTGAATAGAGCTGAATAACGTTTTTAAAAACAAATTCTGTGGGGATATAACACATTGACAATATAAGCAGAGGTTACACTATCTGTTACATTTAAATAATGGAGGTAGAATTACAGTATATTAGAAAAAAATGGGTGGGGTTACACAGCTTTCTGCAACCGAACAGCAAGGGGCGGCCCGACCTGTGGTGGCTTCACTTTTGAGAGACAATGCTCTGTCCAGCTATACACAGTCTATGATTAAGACTAATTACAGGAAGTTGAGGCAAGCTAGTATTACACATAAAGCAATCAAAAAAGAAAAGGTACCAGTGTTTATTGGGACATACTTATAGAAAAGGGAGTAACTTGATAAAGTGAAGCTAGAAAATGTTACCGCACACATGGCACAGGGAGCAAATAGCTCTGACACTTGAAGTGGACCACACTAGAGTCCACTTGAAGTGAAACCAAGACTACTGATTTCAGGAGGGTCAAGAGTTCAGGGATCGATTCTCTGGACCACCCCCATGTTACAAAACAGTTTTTTACACCTAACTAAATGTGCTGAACTCATAGACCTAGTCCTCCAGGAAATAAATCCAGTGTAAAAATGTTTGGACTTTCAGATGTGACTTTTCTGAGCTATATCTTCAGGGTTTTTATCTGCATGTTAATCATGACTAGAACAGAAAGTGCTAAACCAATGATTTGGTTTTGTTTTGATATTTGTTCTGACACTAGTGGAAAAAACAGCTCTGCCCAGGTGCATTCACCTAGAGAGTAATAAAATGTGAAGGAACTATTAAAATGAAATTCTTGCAGCCCTCAGAGGGGCAAGGGTCACTGACTGATTGCTTAGATTATCAACCCCTTTTCCTGAAACACAATTTATTTCTGTTTGAAAAATGAAAACAAGGAAAGAAATAACACAGAGAAAAGTACTTGGATGCAAATTTAATCAAAACCTTGACAGCTCTTTGCACTACTGGAAGACAATCAACATGCCAACTCCTTCTGAGCGACGTGACATTTAGCAGACAATGGAACAAAATGTCCACTTTTGTTGTTTGATCTGTGCCTCTCTCTCTCTTCCTCTCTCTTTTCCTCTCTTTCTTTCTTTTTTCTTGCTTTCTTTCTCTCTCTCTCTCTCTCTCTCTAAGAACATGCTGTCTGCAGCCATTCTTCTCACTCCTACGCCTCTAATTAGACTGACAGTCATTATATTAAAACATAAACATTTGTTGACTGAACAAATCGCATGCAGTAGAGAACTGGTTAACTCTTAGAACCCTACAGACGGATTTTCCATCCAAAATCGCACCTTGTGTTCTCAGCTTAATTACTCAGGAATCCCTTCACACATAAACATAATCAGTGTTGGGAGTAACGGCGTTAAAATAAACGGCGTTACTAACGCCGTTACTTTTTTCAGTAACGAGTAATCTAACTAATTACTCTGACTGTAACTATAACGCCGTTACCATTTTCGACACTCCGTTACTGCACGTTACTTTAGCAGCTGAATGAACTTTTTTTTAACTTTGCGCATACAGACAAAGAGCCCTATCATACACCCCGCACAAGGCGTGTAGCGTGGCGCTTTGCCACCCGTCAACAGTCTATTTTTAGGCCTTGCACGCGTCCTTAAAATAGCGTTGGACTTTGGAATATATTAACACCGATGGGCGTGGTGGTCTGGGAATGATGTGTGTTGAGGTAAATTTCTGGCGTGTTTTTATCTTGGCGGCGGAAAAAAACTTAGCGCGATTGCTCACCCTGCGCTCCAAAATACTCCATACCATCACATCTTTACCACATAAAAATAAAACACACCCAGAGCCTTCAGCAATCAACTATGAAAAAATATATATACTTAAAAATCTGCACTGTAACTATAAATTATTATTAGTTATATTTATTTCTGTCAGTTATAAGGATTTATATTTATGTTTAGTACACAGACTAAATAACTGTAACTAGGCATTCTGCTGTTTAAAAATTTCAACAGATGCTTATTCTCACTCAAATGCTGGAGTTTTGAAATGGAAAATTAAAAGAGAAAATAACTTTGACTGAACATAAATTTATTTTAGTTAACTTTGCTATTATTTAACTGAATTTCACTTTTATATCTGAAAAACAAAGCACATTGTCAATCTGGCGCGTGGTGCTGCCCGTCAATTATATAAAACTTAAAACATTTGAAATACACAGAAATATAACGCTATATGTTAGCATTCGTTTCTTATCACCAGGGCAAATTTATTAAAATATTAAATATATTAATTCATGAATTAAAATCTGGTCCAGCGCTCTGAAATGTCAGGCACGCAAAGTGGTGCTTGGCGCAGCGGCGCGGCATTGCGCGCAGAATAACCTCTTCTAAAAAAAGTTTTAATAAATAAGATCTGACAAGTATACTAAAATTAATGTTATTAAACTTACTAAAGCCAACAAATGTACTGTTAATTAATAAAGAGAAATCAGGCAAAATGCGCTGCGCCTCTCTCTCTCTCTCTCTCTCTCTCTCTTTCTTTCGCAGCGCGGAGCTGAATTCAGCGCGAGGCTATAAATAATTTACAACTCAGTTCAGTTAAATAAAAATAAGTAAGGACCTGTAAGTTAATCAAATATTGTCAAATATAAAGGATAGGTTGAGGTTTTGGTGAGCTGTTTTCATGATTTGAAACTGAAACTAACCGAAACTTTTATTATTCTGCGCAAAAAGCCTGTGATTGTTTTAAATGAGTTTTTTAATGGATTTAAATGAGTTTTTTTTAACGGATTGTTGTTTTTGTCCATTCTTTTGTTTTGTTTATATATACATTTATTTCTTTGAGTGTGGTTTGGTTTGTTTAATTTTTATCCCCAGACGTGTATTTGTTTTTTCCGTTTTTTTTTTTCAGTATTACATGTCTTAGTAAATTTCTTTGGTCCTGTGGAGTTTTTCGTTTCTTATTTTTTTTTATTCGTTAGACTATATTTTTGTCAACATTTTGGGTTTATTTTTGTTTGTTATTTTTCTAATAATAATAGTAATTACATCATTTATTTTCTTTATTTATTCTTTATTTATTTATTTTTACAGGGCGAAGTAACGCAATAGTTACTTTTACTGGTAACTAGTTACTTTTATAGTGGAGTAACTCCGTTAGTAACTCAGTTACTTTTTTGGAGAAGTAACTAGTAACTATAACTAATTACTTTTTCAAAGTAACGTGCCCAACACTGAACATAATCCATATTTAGTTAGAAAGGGTGGAACTTACTCTTTCTAAAAATAGCAAAGACATCCCAGTGCGGTAAAGCTAAATCTACAAGAAACCCATTGAGAAAAACACCTAAAAAAGTGAGACCTCCTTCCTCAACCAATATTTAATATTTACCTTTAGTGCTTCAAAAACATATTTATATGATGTTTCAAACCAAAAAATAATATCAGTGAATGACTCAAAAGTGTCCACAGAAAAAGACACTGTGAAACTACCTGCTTTACTCAAACTAAAGCTAGCTATGGTGTGCGCACTACTTTATATAGTTTTTATTTTACTTGCACATTTTTACTAAGTAGTTATTTTGCACTAAACATTTTTATTTATTTAGACTAAAAAGTTACATTTTTGTATGTAGTTTTCTTTGTGTGTTCTGATTAAAATACTGAAAGGCGTAGGCTGCTCTGAGTGTCAGGTGGTTTTTAGTATCTACATGTATCCTAGAGGTGTGATTATCAAAAAAATAAATACGCCTGATGCTGTTTCTCCATGTATTTTGTCAAAGTAATAATTAATAAGCCATGTAATGAACTATCATCAATATTCTTATGCTTTTTTAACTCAAACACTCTAGTCTAACCGTTTTTGAAAATATATCTTAGGTGTGAATATATATATAAAGTCTATACATTCAAAAATAAGTAACAGGTGCTTGGTAAAATTTTGAACAAAACACGACCAGTTCCAGGAAAATATAACAATTCTGCTTCCTTTTACATTTTAAATGATTACATTTTGAGCAGCCGTATGTCTTCTGGAGTAAAAGAGCTCAGGGCATGTGTCTGTCTGATATAATTACTGTGTTATAAGACCTGAAAGACCGGAATGGACAAAAACGAAGACCAACCACACCAAAACAGCCTAGGGTTCAAAGGGTTAAGGATTCTGCAGATCTTGGTGTTGTTTCTTCTACATAATGGACCTTTCTAATACCTTCCTTATACGATTACAATTTATGGCATTTATCTGACACTGACTTACAAGGTAATTCCTATTACAGAGGTGGACCAATGCAGTACTAGGAGTCTTGCCAAAAAGACTCTTATTGGTGTAGAGCAGCATTCATACACCTAGACTGGGAATTGAACCCCAGTCTTCCACATGATGTGATCGCTCACTAGCAGGTAGAGGTGTTATCCACTGTGCCACACCAATCAATGGGGTTAATCAATTATGATTATAATAATAATAATGGTGTACCATGTGGATTAGTGGTTACACCATAGGAAAGCTTATGTAATTGTATGGCTCTGTGAGCATTTCTTTTACTTCATTAGATACAAAAGATTGTGACATTGTTCACTAAAAATTAATTCAAATGCTAGGTTGTTAATCTGGCTTATGGTTACTCTGTGCTAAAAGGTTTTAACCCTTATAGGGTATTTTTAATTTGTTTTTCCTGTTCTGCTTTTCGATCTGTTTTTTCTTTCTTGGCATGTGCTCTTTAGTACCTGGCTCTGTTTTGTTTCTGTTTTAGTGTTTTAAACTGTTTGTTACTCCGCCCCCTCATTTCCTACTCCAGGTGTTCCCAGTCTCCAAATGTGTATACATCCTATGTGTTCTTTGTTCTCTCTCAAAGCCTTATATACCAGTTCCAATAAATGTGCCCGATTTGCAATGACCACCTTATGGAATTCTGGGATTTGGAGTTCTCTTGGGTGATCACTGAGGCTGTTTTTGACTGTCCACTATAAAACTCACACTGTGGTATTTATTTTAAAACACTATTAACATTTTTTCTTTAATACGTGCACCAAAATGCCAAAGCAGTATGGATGTTTAAGATGAAAATGTAGTAGTGTGGACTTGATAAATTTAATATCCTAAAATTAACCAAAAACTACAGAGCACTGTAAAACAAATACCAGGAAAGGACCCATTATTTTCCTTAATTGAGCATTTAAGTGTTTTTAACAAACCAGTGATACTTATATTCTCCTACAATTAGCCTTACATTTTATGCATGAAAAAAGTTTGAATAATCAACAAAAATAATGTCTTCAACACACAGTATAGTGTGAGTGATAAGAGTTTGTTTCTCTAAAACAGGGAAATTATAGTATAATAGTAGTCAAGGCTGCAAAGATGTTGGCTGTTTTTAACTGGAGAAGAAGTTGGAGTAAATTTAGTCAATCTCTGTGTAAATTAGATTCCAGCATGGCTTCCCAGTCGTCCTGGGTGTGACACAGTCCACATCCCAGTTCAAATGAGGCACCACATTTTCTCTTCCTTCCTCTTTCCTGTGAAACATTAGATGCCAGACACTTTAAACTGAATAATTTAGGTCCCTGTGTGAAACGCTGAGCTGAAGAGGGAAGGCTTGGAGGTCCTTCCACCGATGCTGTGCTATTTTAGTGTGTGACACTGAGTGAGAATATTCACACTGAAAGGTCTAACATTCATTAACAGTTCTAGTTCAGCCATGCAGCCTTGTTTAAAAGAAATATCATCACACTCAGAAGCCAAGATACAATGCTGTTTAGTGGCTCTGGCAAGCCAGCCAGAGTTCTTTACTCCGGCTCTGGTCTAACCATTGATAACGATGTGTTGTATAACACATGGTGTCATCTTTTAAAAGGCAGGAACAGCGAGTAAAATCATGTATGACGTTATACTTACTGTATACAGAACCTTTCAAGAAGCCCAAGGACGATTTACAATCAGCTCACATACAATTCAACATTCAGCACTTCACCAACACACACCAGTGAGAAGAAACTGGATTTTTCAGTTTCCAAGACACTGGGCTATTGTACACCCTGTGCAAGGCGTGTCGTGATGCTCTTTGCTCTATTACACCCCATCAACAATCTATTTTTCATGCCTTGCGCCCACGCTGTTAAAATAGCGTCTGAGTTAAGGAGTATATCTATGCTGATGGACATGGTGGTCTGGAAAGTGAAAGACTTCATATAATTATAGGACAAGTTCTTGTAAAATTACTTATTATTCTTTTTTTAAGGAGTGTATAACACTTTTTTAAGAATTAAAATATCTTAAAAGTGGAAGATTTAATGCAATTGTAGGACAGTTTCCTGTAAAATAAATAATTATTCTGTGTTATAAGGAATTTATGATACTTTTTTAAGAATTAAAATCTGTTGAAAGAGAAAGATTTCATGTAATTATAGGACAAGTTCTTGTAAAATTACCAATTGTTCCGTTTAATAAAGAGTGTATGACGCATTTTTAAGAATTAAAATCTGTTGAAAGTGAAAGATTTCATGTAAAAGTAAAAGTAGTAGTTGTTAATCATAGTAAACACAGACATTTTCTGGTGCTCCCTGCTGCCGTTTTTTTTTTTGCACTTTTTTTTTTACAGTGTAGGTGTGGAAACACAGGTGCACCGCTGACCGATTTAAACCCCGACAACAGCTTTCACTTTAACAATAAACAGAATACAAAATAAAATAACAGTGATGTTCCAGTGAATTAACTGCTGGCGTACCTTCACAATTTAAATTGAGCAGGTCAGTTTCCTTTACTGAGACGTACAAACATGCCACGCTGTTACGATACCAACACGCCACAGTCAGAGCGCACCTGCCTCTTAAAGGCAATGACAAGTGAAACACTGATGGTTTATTTCTCCATCACGCCCCAAAAGCACACCCCTGATTAATCAAAAGAATTAGTACATGCAATTGACTTCTCACCTATAGATTGCTTAAATTTAACATCCATTGACCCAGAACAGCCAGACACATACATACTCATGTTCATACACAAACCCAGAGCAGATTAGAGTAACCAATTTCTGGACAATTAAGAAATGAAGCCAATACATCTAGTCTCCATGTTTTTGTTCTGGAGGAAACTCACTTAGACACAGGGAGAATATGGAAGCTCCACCCAGGTAGGGACTTGAACTCACGCAGGTTCAGTGCAACAAGGCAAGCAAACCAATCAATTGTCTATGGCCCCAATCAGGCCTGGTGCCCCTAGATGACGACTGATTATGAACTGAATCCAACAACGAACTGTGTGAGCTCCCCTTTAAATGGGTGATTTCTGCAGCTGGCAAAATAAAAAACTTCACAATCATAAAGCAAGTAAAGAAAGAAGACAGAGAAAAAGGGAAGAGGGAGAATAGAACATGTGTTTTCCTTTAAGAATTATGAACTTGTTCTATGCTTCAGAATTATGGATTGGGTTGTTCACTCCGACTGGCTCTCCATTCTGCATGTGATGCTTGATGATGCCCTGATCATCCATAGTAATATAAGTTTATGACCTTATAAAACTAAATAAGGTCTATAAACATAACTGTACAGTTTCAATTAGTTTTTTTTATTTATTTATTTCTAGGCCAATTAGCCTGCTACATGTGAAGACAGACTCTGCTTCTTTTCAAACTGCTGCTGATGCAGCATTGCCGAGTTGCATCACAGCGCACTCGGAGGAAAGCGCAGCAACTCGGTTCCGATACATCAGCTCACAGATGCCTTGTGCTGAGTGAGGAGAGAGTGCTATCTACCCACCCAGAGAGGGCAAGGGCAATTGTGCTCTCTCGGGGCTCCGACAGCTGATGGAAAGCTACATGAACAGGATTTGAACCAGCAATCTCATAGTGGCAGCACTTTGGTCTGCTGGACCATTCAGAGCCAGTTTCAATTAATTATTATTATTTTTTAAATAGCCACCTCAATATTTGTCGCATACATATAACAGGGTTTCCTGATTTGTTTAATCTGATTCTAAACAGCATTGTTGTTATTAGCTTATTAGCTTCTCATAAACCTGTGTCTGACGATGTACAGGCTTTGAGCGGCCAATTATTTGGAGACCTCTGACATGCAGAAAAGTTGAGACAATTCCAGTGTGTTCT
This sequence comes from Astyanax mexicanus, assembly GCF_023375975.1. NCBI lineage: Eukaryota > Metazoa > Chordata > Actinopteri > Characiformes > Acestrorhamphidae > Astyanax > Astyanax mexicanus. The sequence goes on from NC_064422.1 coordinate 36,272,325, forward strand.
CCAGACTCTTTAATCAATCACTGTCAGAAGGATGTAATAACAGTGCTTTTGTCTTGCTGTTAAGTAAGGCAACCTGACTGTGAGTCACCGCTATGACCCATCACTCAGCTTGCGCTAAATTAGCTTTCGCTCGCGTCGTGTTGAAGTTGTTGGATTCCTTCTCAGCAGGAAGTCGCCCTGCAGCACTTCCTGTCAGCTCCCATATCTCAGGCGAGGTGTCAGGCGGCTCGGTGGGTGCCGGCCCAGACGCTGCGTCACCTGAAGAGAAAAAAGGTTTCTCGTTTTTTTGTTTTTTTTTCTTCACCTTTTTTATCTCGTCCAGCCACTCTCGGGGAGACATTGTTCGACAAGGAATCCAAAAAAGCTGTCCGGCACATCACTCGGAGAATTCTCTCCCTCTTATCTCATTCCCTCTGCATATCACCGAGGTAGAAACAGAAAGGGCAATTCAGCAGTTCCAGCTTGAAGCGCCTCGTCTCACTTGTTTTTTCGCCTCTCTTTTCACCCACAGCGTTCTCCAGAAATGAAATATGTTAGATTTTCGCTTACATGACCTGCAGGAGGACATCTCCTCTTTTGTTGTTCCAGCTCTTTCTTTTTTTCCATTCCTCCATCCGTTCCTCCTCTTTTATCCCTCTATTCTCTTCTTTTTTCTGTTGGATAGCAAAGGCATTGGCTCGTTTGGAACACAATCTTTTAAAACCCAAACCCCTACACTCTCCAAAGAGCTCAGCCAATTTAGTGTAGCAGAGGCCAACACAGCCCTTTTCATACACACAGACTCACAAAAAGCCTGTATCAAAAAAGCTATGCAATAATGCTGCGGATTCACCGTAAAAAAAGCGCCCGGCTTAAAGAAAAGGTAAACTGGAACATCCGTGCAGACATGTCAGTGCAGATGCTTTGGTGTTAGCAGCTCTGCTGATGACAGATGCATGCCAGTAGGTGTGTGAGTGGGAGTGGACAGCACGCTAATCAGAAGAACTGGTGGTGGAGGTATGCTGTATGCACAAACACTGTGTTTCATTACCCTACAGCTCTACAGAGAAACCACAGTCTGATCTCTGAGACTCGTAGAGCTAGAGTCGGCAGAGTATTCTCTCAATTCTTCCGTCTGTTTAAATAAAACTAGTGTGGTTATGTTCATGTAATGTTGTTGGTTATCCGCTTAGAAAAGACAAACCAAAAGACTGAACAAAATGAAAAAAAACAAACAAAAAAAAAAACGGATGGAATAGGTTTTATATTTATATATCACCTCTGAACTGGACCCATTTGGACCCCTAGCCTTCTTAGGGCATTTTCACACCAGCACTATTTAGTCCATTTAAAACGCATTCTGGTTTGTTTGTACCTTTAGTGCGGTTTAATTGATCAGGTGTGAAAACAGTCATTGCACTGGGATGTAGATCAAAACAACTTAGAGGAGGTGGTCTCAAACTGGTTTAAATCGAACTCTGGAGCGATTCGCTTGTGCTGAGAACGTGATCCCTACTTGATCTGACCCAGCTATCAAATATACTCCTTTTATATAAGCGAAACTGCTGCTAAGGCGCAGTTTAATCTGATATATTAGCCAGATAACGCTTACTACCACAGCTATGAACATGCACTGTCTCTGCTGCTCCATGCTGTTTACATGCGTATGATGTTCTTTTTCTGAAACGATGTATAAGTTTTACACCAGATGTAACGGGACAGTTACATTTTCATATGGTTGGTTTGGATAAAAAATAAATAAATAAATGAAAACTGTGTTTTTTTGTATTTACTTATCTGCTCTTCCTTTGATTTCTCTTAACACTTTAATAATATTTATATTTTTCTATGTTGTGTATATCCATCAGTCTTACACAGACAAATATTTGGTGGCTTTTGAGCATTATTGTATGCTCTCTTTTTGTGTTACATCTTATGTCTCTATCCTTTTTGTATGACGGATCATTGACACTTATTTGCTTGTGCTGTGGCTGCTATTGGTTGGTGCAAAAGAACTGATTGGTTTATTGCACATTGCGCCCAAAACACACCCATGATTAATTGAGAGAATGAGCAGAGGTGCAAAAAGTACTGAACAATTGTAATTAAGTAAAAGTGCCTTTATTTTGCTAAAATTCTTCTCAAGTAAAAGTAAAAGTACCCATCTAAAATCGACTCGAGTGAAAGTAAAAAAGTACTCAATTTAAAATTTACTTTGAGTAAAAGTTACATAGTTACTTTTAATTATTTAAAGTAGAAATCATAAATTAAATAATTATTAAATTTAATAATTTGGACCTTTCAGGTAGTATTTGCTCAGACCACCCCATAAAACATTTTTTAAGAACAAGTGACATAAGTTTCTATGATCCCTTTTTTTTCTTTACTGTAAAAATGTATGGTCATATATGTGACTATAACCTGTATTTTCATAGCTTTACAGTTCATTGTTATTTTTTAATTTGCCATTGCTATGCTTTAACTACTATTTACATGTTTTTTAACATTCAAGCAGATTGTTTAATGTTCCCAGTGAAAACTTAAGGAAATATCATTAAAAACATGAAATCATACCAAAAAAATGTTGGTTGGTGCATGCACAGTGCCGTAAATCACATATCGATGGGTAACATAACTCGACAGAACACCGGTTCACCCGAGCCGCGCACACAGAGCCCAGGGTACACAGCTGATTCACACAGCGTCTCTCCCGCTAACCATAATAAACACTGCTGGGAAAAGTTCAGCTGCACTGCCATGGAGAACAAAACTCATTTTTTTTTTATTCAAACTATTTGTTTTTTTCCCCAGCATTTCATTTTTTACTCAGTAATGGGGAGTTTTCCAAAGTAGTGAAGTAAATTACTTGTGTCAAAATTAACTTGAGTAAAAGTAAAATTACCTAATTAAAAACTACTTTAAAAATTCAAAGTTACTCATAAAATCTACTTAATTACAGTAAAGTGAGTAAATGTAATTAGTTACTTTCCACCTCTGAGAATGAGTACATGCCTTTGGCACATTTCAAGCTGTGGAAGGCTTACTTTTCCATTGGTTATGATAGCGAAGACACACCGACATGCCCTGTGCACGGTGCACATTTTGTTCATTAGATTGTATAGATCGCTAAAATAGGGCCCGTTGTGTTGAATGTTGAATACAGGATGGGGAAATAAGTCAAATTGGGATGCTTGATTACTGGGTCAGAACATCTCCAAAACAACTCATGTCTTGTGGAGTTTTAGTGGTTTGCAGCGGTTTGTAACTACCAAACTCATTCATACAGTGTTTATTAGAGTTTTATACAGTATTACACTGTGCAACACAGACTAACATGCTACTGCATATTAGCGAATGGCCTCAGTCTCACTCTGTTCATTTACACTGGTTTTACAGACAGAGCCAGACGCTGGGAGTAGCTCATAAAACCAGAGATGAGTTCATAAAGAGACGAGGTTTCCTTCTAAATGGAGACAAAGAAAAAAAGAGAGAGAAAGAGAGAGAAGGAGAAATACTTCCCCTTACTAAAGTAAGGGCATGTACCTCCCCCTTTATCTTTCTCTTTTTGCAGTCCTCTCAAGCACTGCACTGGCGAGGAAAAGCGATGGAGAATGTTGGCGTGGAAAGGCTTGAGGTCATAAGCCCTGGTTGATGAAAACTGAAAATTTCAGAACAGCCCCACTTGTCCAGCTCGGTCTGTCCGTGCATCTATCCATCTCGCTTACTGTCCTGAATTCTAATATCTCATCATGTGTAGACCCCGCGCTAATAGGGTTTCCAGTGTCAGGGCCTGCTGAATAGAAGCAGCCTGGCCACGGTCCAGTCGTTCCTGCCATTGGAACTGATCACACTCATTATATTGTTTAGCCCCTGGGTCAACTCCAACAGCACCCACTGGAAGGTGGCTTGGATCACATATAAGCAGACTCATTTTCCTACCCCCTTTTTTTTTTTTTCTTTTCCGTTCTCTAGTCTTTCTCGTTCTCGTTCCCGATCTCGTTATTTATCCCTTGTTTTCCTGGGGGCGTGCAGCCATCTGGTTGGGAGTGTAGTGGGGAAATAGAGGAGCTGTGGACTCCTCCATGACCTGATCAAGGGGGAGATCCACCAGGTGTTAACCCACCTCAAAGGTAATCCATCACTACGGGCATCACTGGGGCAGAAAGGGCACTTGGCTCTCGCCTCTTGAGAGAAAAAGTCTAGATTTAGATCCTTCATCCAATTTTTTTCTAGGACACGAACAAGAAAACCACAGGCTATGATGGAAAAATGTATATATATACATTTTCTTAATATATATTTATATATACTGTCTGCACATCCATTTTCACTTTTTGTCGTTCTATTACTGCAAACTTTAGTCCTTCTTTTCCCTGTATTCATTGTTATCCTACTTTTTAACACTGTTTTCAATGGTCAGGATCACCAAAGAGAATTATTTATTTTGCAGTAAGTAACACTAACATGGTAGTGGTGTTAGTATTGTGTGTTGAGCTGGCATAAGTGGACCAGCCACAGCAAGATGAATGATCACAAGCCATCGAAACCAAGCTGAACTGCTTGAATTTTTGCACCAGGAGTGTAAAGCATAAAGTTATCCAAAAGCAGTGTGTAAGTCTGGTGGAGGAGAACATGCCAAGATGCATGAAAACAAAAAGTGTGATTAAAACCAGAGTTATTCCACCAAATGTTGATTCCTGAACTCAGCTATCGGAACCCTGAGAAAGCACAATTGGCATTGCTCTCTCTGGGTGGGTACAGTAGATGGCGCTCTTTCCTCACATCACTTCAAAGGGTGATGTTGATCAGCACAAGGCGTCTGTAAGCTGATGTATCGGAACCAAGTTGCTGCGCTTTCCTCCGAGTGCCCTGTGATGATTTTCAGCAATGTTTGAAAAGAGGCGGTGGCTGGCTTCACATGTATCAGAGGAGGCATGTGCTAGCCTTTACCCTCCTGGTATTGGGGCATTACTAGTGATAGGGGGAGTCCTAATGGGTGGGTTGGGTAATTGGCTGTGTAAATTAGGGAGAAAATGGGGGAAAAATTAGGAAGGGAATAAAGTGCTCCTATGTTCAATGGAGTTAAAATTGATCATGATAATGGGTGTAGAAATAAGGTGTGGTCATAATGATATGCTCTATCAGTGTATACGTAGATAGTATATAATATATATGGCTTATGATATAGTGTAGTATGCTTTTGAAGTATTTTTTCCTGCTGTGTGCTGCCGCCGCCGCTCTCTTTAACATGCCTCAGAGGCTTCAGCTCAGCTGCTCCACCAGACAAGCATTTGAATGGATGTCCCATTCTTCCCATATCAGGAGCAGACAGCTGATATTAAATATGAATTAATGCAGAGATCAATGTTTAATGGATTGTCTTATTATGCTATTTGAAAGGACTGAGCTGAGGGAGACAGCAGGCTGGGAATTAATAAGCGTGTGTGGCCAAACAGACTAAAGGAAGACGGAAACAACAACAAAAAGAAATCTGCTCCAGCCAAGCTGCTTACTCACACCTTAAGATGAGAATATCACAAAAATAAATTAATAAGCTTTATATTGAGGTGTACCATGTCAAAGCATGTCATATGTGTTGCAATGAGCAGCAATCAATGTCCCTTTGAAATATTGTATGCATTTTATATATTGATTTTGACGCTAATAAGGCCTTCATAAGGCCTGTTATCTCTTAAAAAGAATTTGACAGCATTCCTTTTAAATAAAAGCCAATATCCCAAATTAAACAGGACATTTTAGTTATTGTGCCTTTAAGACTGATGTCTTTTCTGATTGGTTGCACTGTATTGTGCCTTATTACAAAATTTGTCAGTAAAAACCCCTCAAAACTTTATAGTGAAATGTAAAGTAGACAGAATAGCAGGAGTGTATAATAAATCACATTTTCATTTTTATCACAAAATAATTTTTCACAATAAACACATCGTAAAAATGCGATAATGTCTTGAATAACAACACAAATACTAAAATTGCATTGATTTCTTTCCTAATGCTGAAGACGTATGTGCTTACGTGACAGAAAGCTGGAGGCAGAGCGAGGTTGAGGTCCACAGTTATCCACTGTATAAAAATGCACCCCTACTGAATAGGTGGAGACTCTGTATCACAAAAGCAATGAACTCAGTATGTTGATTGTGTGGCTTGATTTTAGTACCAGTCAAAAGTTTGAACACACATCATTCAATGGAGTTTCACAGTGCAGTAATGAGATCCACCAGAAAAATTAAATGAGAATGAAAACTTCTACCAGGAAAGTTCTACCAGGAGACTCTTCAGGAAACCTTCACCTTTATCTCAACCAATCACCAGCTTCCACTTGACTTCTAACAGACCTCTATTAGACGCCTGTCTTGCTGCTTTCAGATGCTGATATTTCATCTTTTCCCTCATTCCTCTTTGCCAAAACCAGTTTGGTTCTGCTTGGTTGCCCAGGGGGTTGACTCTGCTCCTGATATCCATGATCCATGTTTGGCTCTGCAAGATCTGCAAGGGTCCAGATGTTTCAAGACATGGACCTACAATGAGGCCTACGCCAAAGCCTATAACCTTATGTAACAATTTTGTCATTCATTAGATTTTTACAATTTGTCAAGATTAAGACAAGTCTTGGGCTACACAACATTTTGAACAGAGATTTTTAGTTGAAAGGAAAATATGGTCTACAACTAGACTTATTACCTGTCAGTGAAGCTGCCCCTGTATTATATATCCTTCCCCAACAGTTGTAAGTTAATGCTGATTTTATTGTTTTCATTTATTTCCATATAAGTCCACTAACAGTATCTTACTATACTTAAAATAACAAGAAATAAATAATAATAAATAATACATTTTCTCCCAATGTAGCTAGGCCAATTGTCTTATTTACTCAGCAGCTTCTCGTCTGTATATCCCCCATCCTAGTGAGTCCACACAACACAAGCAGGGTAAAGACTAGCACATGCCTCCTCCAATACATGTGAAGTCAGCCACCACTTCTTTTTGAACTGTTGCAGTTTGAGCTGATAAAGCATTACCTAGTAGCATCACAGCGCTAACATTCGGAAGAAAAACGCAAAGGCTCGGTTCCGATACATCAGCTCACAGATGCAGCCTTATGCTGACCGACATCACCCTAAAAGTGTTGAGGAAAAAGAATGTCCTCTACACACCCAGACAGAGCAAGGCCAATTGTGCTCTCTCAAGGCTCTGGCAGCTGATGGCAAGTTGCATGACCGGTATTCGAACCAGCGATCTCCCGATCTTAGTGTCAACAGTTTAGACCATTGGACTGCTCGATGCCTTAAAATAACTTTTATAATATATGTTACAATGAAAAGTTTTAGGGGTTACATTTAATGATAAAAATGAAGCCTTCGTTCTCTATAAGCAGAAATGCTTTAATGCCTAATGTTTTTCCAATTTATTACATTGGGTTGAGCATTATGCAGATTTATGGCAGTCTAAGTAAAAGCGACACTGCGCCTTGTTTACACGGCGGCTAGTAGAAATTCTTCTCCTGAATGTGAAAGAGAGGCCTGTAATGTGTCGGAACTAGTGAGGAATAACAACACAGCCTTTCCATTACCTCCCAATACAACTACCCAAATGAATCATCCAGTTTTGGGTGATAAATCATGCATTGCTTGCGCGTTCTCAAGGCCCCACTTCACCTTTACACTCCAGTGGTCCCTTAACTGTAGTTAAAAAATAGGCAGGACGGTGGAGGCCGTCTTGGCTTTGGATTTTGTCCAAGAATCAAATCTTTAGGCGAACAAAAAAAGAGAAAAATTCTTTTGACTGCTCGGTTGATTCTCCCGCAGAACGCAGGAGGGAGTCTACGCCGGGTATGGAGTGATTGAAGCACAATTGCTTCCGTGCATGCGGCGAGTACTCTCTCTCTTCTTCATGTTGAAGGAGTGGGCCGCGACGGGCAATTTGTCCATTGTGGCAAGCGAGTCGTCGGCGCGGAGTTGAATAATAAAATAAAAGGAAGACGCATGATGTTGAATGATGAGTGACGGAGCGTTAGAATTAGCCTTTTTGCTGGGAGGGTGACCGTTAGAGTCTGCAGTGATAAACGCTCTTCAACGAGAGAAAAGGAAAGGGAAGGAAGGGAAGGAGAGAGGTAATAGAGGGTGGGTGTGGGTTGATGTGGAGTGGAGTGGAGTTGAGATGGATGGTTCCTTCCATGGCCGTATCCATTACGAGCATGCACGGGCTTGAGGTGCAGCATTTCTCTCTTGGTGTAATGACCCCATTGCGTCAGATCTCTATGCTCTTTCTTTCTTATTCGCTTGGGTCACATTAAGTACAATCTCTTCTATTCTAGGTAAACACAAACCAGCGTTGCACTGTTGCAATTACTACATAGAGGGGTTGGACAATGACACTGAAACACCTGTCATTTTAGTGTGGGAGGATTCATGGATAAATTGGAGCAGCCTGCACACAACATTATGGGTGACATACCAGAGTTCAAAAGAGGACAAATTGTTGGTGCACGTCTTGCTGGCGCATCTGTGACCAAGACAGCAAGTCTTTGTGATGTATCAAGAGCCACGGTATCCAGGGTAATGTCAGCATGCCACCAAGAAGGACCAACCACATCCAACAGGATTAACTGTGGACGCTGCAAGAGGAAGCTGTCTGAAAGGGATGTTCGGGTGCAAACCATGGCTGCTCAAATCACACCAGAATTCAATTTATTGTGGTCTAAACCAGGTCTTTCAGTTTCATTGTCCAACCACTGTATACACCTCTTCACTGCATACACACCTGGCCGAGTATATGATTTGGTTCCGACCATCATCTACAAAGCATCTACAAATCTCTCTTGCCCACTGATAATGCCTTGCCATGTTTTGACCTGGACTGTCTCACTACCCTTGGTATGTTTGCTGCTTTACGTTTTTTTGTATTTTGGTTCTGACCCTAGATGTTGTTGACCATGATTTGCCCATTTTCTAATAAAGCCTCTTTTATTTTCCATCCATGATTGTCTTATCGCTGCCTGGCCCTCACAATTAAGATGTCAACCACCATTATCACACATGCATTTTTTGCCCATATCTAAACAATGGCTCAATTGGCCAATTTCATGCCATGCATTTCTCTCTTGGTGTAATGACCCCATTGCGTCAGGTCTCTACGCTCTTTCTTGCCTATTCGCTTGGGTCACATTAAGTGCAATCTCTTCTATTCTAGGTAAACACAAACCAGCGCACAACTTGCCTTGTCCTCATGCCATTTCTTTACAGCACCACTGCACTCAAGGACGAAACCCGCAGTACCCTCAGCTCCAGCCGGCTCTCCTCTATTATGTAGGAGAAATCACCCACTCGATCTGGAATCGTCCCTGTGGTTTATTAAAAAGCACTCCCTGAGATGGCACCTATGGTTGAGACTGAGGTTACGCATTATACATGCAAGACAATGGCCAGCCCAGGGACAGCGCAGACGGACGGGGATTTAGATCAGCAGGGAGTGTGCAGAAGTGTAACGCTGTGTGTTGTCCAGTTAGAATGAGAAATGAGCCTGAACGGGTGGGAAGGGATAGAGCGCTAATGCGACCGTAAGTAGGTGGACTGTGGGAAGGCTTTACGAGGTACAGCATTACATACTGATAACTGGGTGTATAAGACAAGCAGTACGAAGGACTACGAGTGCGTGAGAGAGAGAGAGAGAGAGAAAGAGAACAAGAGAAAGAAAAAGAGAGAAGGAATGGAAGCACATTTAAGGGAAGTGAATCTCTGAGGCAACTACTCTTCACCACTGGTAATGTATGCAGACAGCCCGTGTAAGAAATGGGGGCCGGAGAAAAGATTAAGTGGGGAGGTGTTGAGAATTATGAGGCATTGACTGGTAGAACTGCAGTTCGCTTAATAAATAGGGCCCCCCAAAAAATCAGCCGACTCATCGCTAAGGGAAAGATGGAGTGTGTGTCGTATTCTCCTACAATAGGAAAGGAGGTTCAGCCAAGTACTTCCTCTTTCCACAGCTGCTGCAAAAAAGCACATTCATCTAACCTGAATCCAAAGCATGTCTAACTGCATGTCTCATATATTGTCTTTTAGTTGGCATCCAGGACATATTCTGGGTTCATCATTTGGGTAAAGGACTCATTATTGCTGGTTTGTTTTCACACACAGGAACTCAATCAGATTCAGAGCCAAAAGATAAATCACATTAGGAGTTTTTCACAATAAACACATTGCAAGAAAAATGTATAAATAACTGCTAACTCAACTCAAATTTACCTTGCAAATATATCTACAGTTATGGTTGAATCAACATTGGATTTGGTGTTGATTTTGCAAAGTGAATCAAAGTTGATATGGCAATGTTGTTTCAGTGTTGTACGTTCAACCTTTAATAAACCATAGCTCAATAAATCCAGAAAATCATAACAGTGTTAACAGTGCTAAAAAGAAACTTACATCACTGTAGTAAAGCTACAGTGAGTATAAAGAATGTTATCCACCACTACCAATCTGATTGAACATTTGATATAAAAAAAAAACACAACAGTAAAACTAATAGAACATGAACATATCCCCAGGTATGGTGAAGAATTGGTGCTAAATTAAAAAGCGATTACTGCAAATTGAATAAAATCACTTTTTAATCCCTCCATCCAACTGTTTTTTTTTGTATGGCGAAGAAATGTAAAATGCTAATTTAAAAGGCAGAAGATTGAGGATATTATGTTGAATCAACATTAAAATGTAACATTAAATTCTGTTTTAATGTTTTTTCCAACAAACATTTCCTCAACCAGATTTCAACCCCATTTTAACGTTGAAAGTTGGTTCTGTGCCAGCTGGGAGAAGGAGCTCTTCACACTGCTGACTGTGCTCATGTGAAAAAAGAGGCTGGAGGTAGAGCGAGGTAGAGGGAGGTCACACACAAACCAAACAAATTCTTAGTCTGAGGAAAAATAAGTGCTGCCAAGCCAAGAGCCGAAAAACCTTTAAACTCATTAAACTAGTTACGAATCCTTATTTATTGTCTTCCATATTAATATTGGAGTCACACTTGGAGCCAAAAGCCCTTCTAATTCTCCTGCTCTCCTGCTGTGACTACCAGCGATCTCTCAATTCAGAACTACATTGCCCAGAACTCTCAAAAACTCCTACACCACAATCACCAGAATATTGACTTCACCTGTTGCCCTCACTATATATACACCTCTTCACTACACACACACACCTGGTTGAGTATTTGATCTGGTTCCTTTCGTCAGCTACAAAGCAATAAACTTACACATGGTTCTGTTTATTCTGTACATAACCCTTTTTGATATACCCTTAACGACTTTTTCTTTAAGTTTTTGTATTTTGGTTCTGGAGCTCTTCTCCAAACAAGGAGCCATACATACATATGTGTATGTACTCAGTCCACAAAGCTGAGCTTATTACAGTATCCTCACTCTCCCCCAGTTACATGAATGTGGTTTTATTAAGCATACATTGCTGAAAAGAGAAGCGATAACTCATGATAACGCAGTCATTTTATAAAATGAACTAATCATGCTACCCCACACTTGGCACCAGGAGCAGATAGTTTCCATACATGCAGCAAACTGCATCAGATTTTTTAAGGAGAACCAGAGAATGGTACTCAGGACCATTCTCACACTCCATAACTCCAAAATTTTATACTCATAAAGCAGGCAGTCCACAAAAAATCAGGCAAAAAACGCTAGTGTAAAAAATTGCCCATTTTGCACTTTGTGTAGCATGTTGAAAGCTGACTGTAAGTGATTGAATGAGGGTCTGCAGGTATGACTACAATACTTCATAGCATCTCAGCCCCTTTGACACTGCTGTCACTACTCAATTCATGCATTATCCAGCCTAATTTGAGCTTAATATAAACTTCCTCCAACTTAATTACATTAAATTCACTCATTAAGCTTTCTATGCTGCCATAACAACCACTGGCATGTAATTATGTCTAGTAAAATTCAATAGCTGCTGTGGGGGAACATGTCCTTGTTAGGACAAACTGTCAGGTGTAATAGATTCCAAACCTAACATGAGAAATATAATTACAGGCCAACATACAGCGTGGAAAAGGATCATGATTAAAGAAAATATGAATTGGAATTCATAACCCACTTTCCTTCTATACTGCGGCGTATGAAGTATTAACAGGGTTCTCCGAGTGGTTTTGCTTAAAAATGTGAAAACATGATTTTATAGGTTACTACAGGTTTTCCCTACGTACACACTACAGAGAGAATATGCAGTATGAATATGCAAATATACTGAGAAATGTAAATGGTAACACTTTCTATGAATGTCATCTCTATTAGACTCGGTAAACACATTCATAACATATCATAATGCATTCATAAGGCATTATAAACATGGCTATAAATATTCATAAACATGCGTAACCCATTATAGCCATGTTTATTAAGCATTATGACTTGTTATCATAATGCATTATAAGCTGTGCTTATAATATATATGTTAAACTAGTTTATATATCTATCATCAATAATCTAGTCCCACAAAGAAAGTCTGGTAACACTTTCTTTGAATGTCATCTCTATAAGACTCTATAAACATACTCATAACACATTATAATGCATACATAAGGCATTATAAACATGGCTATACATATTTATAAAAATGTATAATCCATTATAGCAATGTTTATGATGCATAATTAACTGTGATTATAATGCATTAATAGCTGTGTTTATAACATGTTATACATCAATACCAAGAAACTAAAAAAGCTTCCAACTTATAAACACCCCCTTAATAATCCTATAAATATATTTTATGTACTCATTAATATTCTTGTCTTGAATATAATATTAATTATAGTCAATTATAATGTATTATAACAGGTCTTTGTGCACTCTAAGTAAAGTGCCAGACTTTCGTTGAATGACTAGATTATTAATGATAGATATATACTATTTTAACATATATATTATAAGCACAGCTTATAATGTATTATGATCACAGGTCATAATGCTTAACAAACATGGTTATAATGGGTTATGTATTTTTCTAAACATTTATAGCCATGTTTATAATGCCTTATGAATGCATTATAATATGTTATGAATGTGGTTATAGCGTCTAATAAAGATGACATTCATAGGAAGTGTTACCGAATGTCTGTCACTTTACTTGGAGCACACAAAGACCTGTTATAATACATTATAATGGACTACAACTAATAATATATTTAAGACAAGTATAATTCCTGAGTGGTTAAAATATATATTTAAATTATTATATAGGTTGTGTTTAAAAGTTAAAAGTTTTTTTAGTAATATTGCATAATTCTGCAAGCTGGGACTGAGTTTCTTGGTATTGACATATACCATTATAAACAGCTATGATCACAATTCATAATGCATAATAAATATGGCTATGATGGATTATACATTTTTATACATATGTACTATGAATGCATTATAATGTGCTATGAGTATGTTTATAGAGTCTTATAGAGATTATAGACATTCATAGAAAGTGTTACCATGTAAATAAATGTATCATATACCGTATATAATATATATTATCATATGTATCTCTTATAAATACTGGAATACTAGGAATACTGCTGTTTGGGTCAATATAAGCATGTTAACTTTCCAATCTTAGCTTTAGAGTGGAGAAATGATAAGAAAAAAAGCTTTGTAGAAACAAACAAACTCTTCAGATCTCCTCTTCCTCTCCCACACACTTTTTGCACACTTATTGCATTTAACATGAAAAACGATAAAAAGAAATTGATAAAAATACACAGGATATTTTTAAGGGTCCTAAACTTCACATTTAAAAATCCCCTATAAACAAAACTTGTGTCTTAAGAAGAACAAGTGCAACATTAATTGCAGTTAATCACAGAATTCTGTTGTGATTAATCTGATCTTTTATTATTATTTTTTTTAGTCGGTTGACACCTCTAGTGGTAGTTCAATTATTCTCATCATTGCAGTGAGTAAAACTGGTATGGTGGTGGTGTATGAGGTGTTGGTGTGTGTTGTGCTGGTATTAGTGGATCAGACACAGCAGTGCTGCTGGAGTTTTTAAACACCTCAGACTTTTTAAGACATTTAAGTCTTGAAACTGAGTTGAAGTTGAAATTTATCTGAAACTAAATTTACTTAAAAAAAAGCAAATGGAGAACGTTGCGAAACTTTTTTAACGTAAATTTCACTCATCATTTTTTTCAGTGTAGGGTCTAATAGAATGGACAGACAGAAGTACAGAAGTACAGTCTATACTTGTAGAACTAAAAATAGTTAGTGAAACTGATAATTTGGACAATTACAAAGAAACCACATTCACCATTGGTTTTGGAGATAGATGGAAATTGTCGTCTGCCTCTAACTTAATCCCACCAGTAAACCAACACATACAGTACACAATAGTAAGTAAACCCAGCCTCCTTGGAGCAGAGAGAGTTAAGGGTCTTGCTCAAGGGCCCAACAAGGGCATGTGTCAAGGGCCTATGCAACTATGCAATAATTTGTAGTGTGGGAACATTATGTCAGTAATGGAAAGCAAAAACTAAAACAAAAACAAATGTTATTCAATCTCTGAGCCCTGTCTACAACAATGAAAATCTCCCTCTTTTTGTAGGCCTCATTTTTTGCAGCATTTACACTGTTTCCAAAACGAAAATGTCCCGAAACGGCATCCAAAACCCAGAAAAAGCTGAAACGGCTTGATGATATCGTGGCACCAGGATGCATCTTGAGGATAATCTCAAACACTGTCAGACTGTGAGACAGCTGTGCCTCTTTTTCTCTAATTCTGTGCTCATTTGTCTTGGTGAGGCGTGCAGCCAACTGCTATTTTCTGATATTAATGATGGTTTGTAATCTCTTATGTGTTGATGCCCCTCCCTCCCCCCTACATCTCTCCCTGTCTGCACTGCCCTAATCATCCCGCTGCCGGTTTACTGGCAAGAACTGCTAGTAAAAGTCACCTTCAATCCTGAAGCAGCTGAACTGTTCATAAAGACCTCAGGAGATCCTGCTCTCCCACTCATCTGTTCATCACCTCTCAGTGGTGTGAGTATTGGTGTTCTGTCGAGTTGTGGTGCCTTGTCAAACCGTGCTACCCTAGTGCATAATTAAAGTAAAAATACAAAAAAAAGTCCCATAAAAATATATATAAAAAAATGCTTTTGGCAGGAGGTATTTTTCTAAATTGCTACTTTATTATTATTTTTATTATTATCAACTGTCAACATTTGTACCTGGGCAACATTTAAAAACCTTTTTAAATGAACGTTGATTCAATGTACTTATGATATATAGGCAACTCTTCAAACCATTTTAAATGAATGTTGATTCAACGTACTTATGCTTCATAGGCAACATTTAAAAACCTTTTTAAATGAACATTAATTCAATGTACTTATGCTCAATAAGCAACGCTTAAAAAACTTTTTAAATGAACATTGATTCAATGTCATAATGTCAACACTAGCCAATGCATATGACACAAGTAGAGGTTGTTTAAATGTTGTTTTTAAAACCTGTAAATGAATGCTGATTCAACATATTTCTTCATGCTACCTGGGCAACATTTAACACTATTTATATCTGAACGTTGATTCAATGTCAGAATGTCAACACTAGCCAATGCATATGAAGCAATGTTAAATAAAGGTTGTTTAAAGGTTGTTTTTCCATCATAAACCATAAAAGATGTAATGCAACCAATGGCAGGGGGCTCTGGTTGCACCCAAGAAGAACAGAATTGCCATAAAATAAAAAAATGGGGTTCTGCACATGTGCAGTGCCTGTAGGAAGCATGTTTCGATGGGCAGCAGAACTCGACAGAACACCGGCAGCACAGATGGGGTCCCGGACCTCTTTTTTGGAACATTTTTAGATTGTTATGAGTAATGGTAGGGATGGAAACATTTAGATAATGTTCTACAAATTGTGAAGAATTAAATTAACCCTTATCTGTGTGAATGGAATGATGATAGCCTGGATGAGACAAGATGCATTGGTTGGTGTGGCGCAGTGGATAACACCAACACCTGCCAGTGAGCTACCACATCATGTGAAAGACTGGGGTTCAATTCCCATTCTGGGTGAATATACTGAGATACGCCAGTTAGAGTCCTTGGGCAAGACTCCTAACACTACATTGGCCCAACAACTCTGTAATAAAAAAAATAATCTTGTAAGTCTATCTGGATAAAAACATTAGCTAACAGGGGTTGGACAATGAAACTAAAACACCTGGTTTTAAAGCACAATAATTTATTGTGGTGACGAACAGTTCTGGTGGAAACAGGAGGGTTGAGGTGCACATTGAATTCTGCCGTGATTTGGGCAGCCGTGGTTTTATGTTTTTTGGATACAATCCCGGTTAGCACCCGAACATCCCTTTCAGACAGCTTCCTCTTACAGCGTCCACAGTTAATCCTGTTGGATGTGGTTGGTCCTTCTTGGTGGTGACATGCTGACATTACCCTGGATACCGTGGCTCTTGATACATCACAAAGACTTGCTGTCTTGGTCACAGATGCGACAGCAAGACGTGCACCAACAATTTGTCCTCTTTTGAACTCTGGTATGTCACCCATAATGTTGTGTGCATTACAATATTTTGAACCAAACTGTGCTCTTACCCTGCTAATTGAACCTTCACACTCTGCTCTTACTGGTGCTTAATGTGCAATTAATGAAGATTGGTCACCAGGCTGCTCCAATTTAGCCATGAAACCTCCCACACTAAAATGACAAGTGTTTCAGTTTCATTGTCCAACAGCTGTATATGTATAGGCACACAATGATTTGTAAAGTTTTTTTTCCAAATGCATTTTTTGTTTTATCAAGAGTAAAGCTCAACCCTTCTGCATTAGAATGATATTTATTACTGTCTGAATGCATAAATTGGATTCTGAATGGACTTTGTTTAGTTATTGGAGGATTTTCTGATGGGAAGGATGATGCAGTTAAAATGTGAGTGGGGATCTATTGATTTACAGTCACTAACTTCACTATTTGGCTGATCCCACACTGAACTCTGCTAAACTTCTACTTTATAAACTTTCAAGTTACTGCATGCAATTGGATTATTGGAGTACTCCGAGTTCCTTTGCGATTCCCAGATGAGCTAAGACTTGAAGCCACAGCCCAGCCTCAGTTTTCAACCCACAGACAATATCGAACATCACTGTGAAAGTTTTCTTCCAATTATGAAATCCTTTCAAAAAACGTTCACAAGCCGGCGTGTTAAACTCTCACACAAGACACACAAATATGAATAATTAAAAAAGCTCACACTGAAACCAGAAGGCACAACTGACAAATCAGTAACTTGATTTTGACACATGTCTCTGATTGCATTAAAATCTACACAAATTGGTTTAATTTTAAGTGACAGACAAGTTTGTACACTCCAATATAATTGAACTAATTAAGCAAGCAAAGTGTCAGCAGCTAATTTACATTATGTAGCAGAAAAGCCGTTTAACATTTCTTTGTAACGTAATTGGTCTTTAGACATCATATAAACATATGTATTATCAAATGCTGTATCAAAAGTCTGACTGGACAGGAAATTCTTAGAGAGACAATTCGGTACCACTTTAATAATAAGACTAACAAATAAGACTACCTTTATAAAGGGTTTATAAATGGTTTAGTTTATTAATGGTTACTAACTAGGTTGTAAATGCCTTAAAAATCATTAATAATCAGTTATAACACATACATAGGAATGTATGTAGACCTGTTGTTTGCCAAATAGTGAACCTACAGCCACATAACTGGTTATTAATGATTTTTAATTAGTAACCATTAATAAAATAATTGTAAACCATTTATTAACCCTTTATAAAGGTAGTCTTATTTTAAAGTGGTACCGGAAATGCTTAAGGAAACAGCAAAATGACTATTGATTTTCAACAAAACATTCAAACTTAAAAAAATAAAAAAATAACCACTTAAATATTGTGTTATTTTATGTTATTTAACCACTTTTTTCCACATTAAAGAAAACTTTAGCTATGGAAAAAAATAAGAGACTGCTTCAGTTTCTTCAGTTTCAATTTTGCTATTTATAGTTATATGTTTGAGTAAAATGTGCTAAAATTGTGCTTTTATTCTACAATTTTGTCATTTAGAGCATTTATTTGCAGAAAATGAGAAATGGCTGAAATAACAAAAAAGATGCAGAGCTTTCAGACCTCAAATAATACAAAGAAAACAAGTTCATATTAACAAAGTTTTAAGAGTTTAGAAATCAATATATATTTGTTCTAATAGCCCTGTTTTTTTGACAGTTTTCATGCATCTTGGCATCTTCTCCTCCTCCACCAGTCTTACACACTGCTTTTGGATAACTTTATGCCCCTACTCCTGGTGCAAAAATTCAAGCAGTTCAGTTTGGTTTGATGGCTTGTGATCATCCATCTTCCTCTTGATTATATTCCAGAGTTTTTTTTTTATTTGGTAGAACCAAGAAACTCAAATTATTTTTAAGTGGTCTCTATTTTATTCCAGAGCTGTATATAAAATGTATACAAAGTTATCCTTTTCATAAAGTTTAGCATTTATTTATATGTGTTTACATGTAATAATCTGTTCATTCAGAGTAAATCTTATAAATGTATTGGTACACAGTGGTTTTTATACAGTAGAATTAAAATAATTATGCTGAAAGACACAAAGACACATTATGTTAATATTGACCCTTACATTATAATCCAAAATTACTCATAACTTGGGATTCAATGCTTCAAATTAGATCAGAACAATTATATAATTCTGCTCTACATATTTACAACCATTAGCCTACATTAGATCATCAGCGTGACTGAGAGATGGTACTAGCAATTAAGCAATTTTAGTTTTTATTCATGAATTTGAATTATTAGAACACCATTGAAGGCATTTTTCTTTATACACATGGCTCATAGGGTCCTTGTTACATTTGTGTCAGTTTTGCTGGTGCTGAAAGATTAATTGATTTAATTTGATTAGTCAAATTACTATTTTAATGTATTTTTTTTAATGGTGTTATTGAAATTTGAATTACATTTTTACATGTAGACACTGCCAGATGGAATCTCAGTAGATAGTAGAAGACTGACGTAGATCGGCTTATATTTATGTTACACTTTTCCTTAACCCTTGAAGACCTATATTATGTTTCAGGTATGAATAAATATATATAATTGAAAAAAAAAAAAAAAAAAAAAAAAAAAATATATATATATATATATATATATATATATATATATATATATATATATATATATATATATATATATATATATATATATATGTGTGTGTGTATATATATATATATTTGTTTTTTTGTTTGTTTTTTTTATTTTTTATTTTTAAAATAAACATTTATATATAAATGCAGTTTTCTCTGTAATTTACACAAAAGAAGAGACTCATCATTCTAATATATAATCTATATACAAATATACAAATGTATCCAATTAACTAAAATATTTATTTGTTTAGTTTTTTATTAAGTGTATTGGTAGCCTGTGTTTAACATTTTTATTTTATATAATTATTTTATATTATTGCTGGGGGTTTTCAGTGCAGTCAGTTGGGATGAGCTACAGTTTAATTGGCTTGTAAACTTGTTTATTAGCTGATTCATGGTCTGTTCTGATAGACAACTGCTCTCAAGTGTTACATGCAACAAAACATTAAAAAATAAAATAAATACATGATGTCCAGTGTAATGGACGCAGGGTCTGAATGAGTTAAACTGAAAAATAAGGTTATTTTTAAACCTTGTTTAGCATAAAACAGATTACTGCTTGATGTTTTAAAACAAATATGATTACAAATGGCTTTTTTTTTTATAAATGTAATCGCTATAGAGATTAGCTTCTTTACATAGATAGAAACTGAATCACCTGTCATTTTAGTGTGGGAGGTTTCATGGCTAAATTGGAGCAGCCTGGTGTTCAGTCTTCATTAATTGCACATTACACACCAGTAAGAGCAGAGTGTGAAGGTTCAATTAGCAGGGTAAGAGCACAGTTCTGCTCAAAATTTTGCAATGTACACAACATTATTGGTGACATAGCGGAGTTCAAAAGAGGACAAATCTTTGTGATGAATCAAGAGCCAGGGTATCCAGGGTAATGTCAGCATACCACCAAGAAGGACCAACCACATCCAACAGGATTAACTGTGGATGCTGTAAGAGGAAGCTGTCTGAAAGGGATATTCGGGTTGCTAACCCGGATTGTATCCAAAAAACATAATCACGACAGAATTCAATGTGCATCTCAACTCTCCTGTTTCCACCAGAACTGTCTGTCGCCACAATAAATTATTAAGGTACTTTAGTTTCATTTTTATATCTTTATATTTCTAATCTTAATTCTTACATATTCTCTTTTATATCCCATTATGTTTATGCTAAATCTTCATTCTTATTGTTTTCTGTGTCCTCCTCATCTCCACCTCTCTCTCTCTCCACCATTGATAATTCTCATTTGTAGGCCCTGGTGGGCGGTGATTAATGCCCCGCGCTACATTCAAGACGGCAACACAGCTAGACAGTCCACGTTTTAATTAACTGGGCCGAAAGTGTGAGGGAGAAGTATGACTGAGTCAATATTTATTGAGACGGCTGGCCTGGCAGGGTCTGTGCAGAGCGTACACCCCTCAGCAGCCCCGAGTGCTAATTGCCTAGAGGCAAACAGAAGCACTACTCATAAGCAGCGAGACGCTGTAGAGCTACCTCCCTAAATTTCCCCCAAGTGCTGCAATAATGCAGTGCAATCACAATGCAGCAGCAAACAACATTGATTCTAATTGAGGAGCTCTGAGACGCAGCTGGATTGGTAATTGCTTAAATAGCATTTTTAGTAATGGTAGTTAAGAGTTGTAAAACAGTGTTATTGGCATGTCAAGCGTTTCAGTTGTGGTATATTGTGATATTAAAGGTTTTATTATTTCATTACTTAAATATATAGTCATTACAGTTTCCCATTAAACTCTTTTTTTGTGATTAAGTATTTTTATTTATTTTGAAGGAGGATTGTTATTATGAACAACATCATCAATTCTCCAACTTAACATACCTCCATAAACCTTCCCTCCCACATAGCGCCCAGTTCAAGGCGAAGGAGATATATGTAAAAATAATAAACTGAGTAGAGTAGTAAATTAATAAAAAGAAATGAGATAATAATAATAAGTGGAGTTATGTATATAACTAAGTTTTGAGAGGATGATCCACGCCCTCATTCCTCCCACTTTCCTCCCTATATGAACCATCACTTCCTCTCTACCTGCGTGTTGAACAACCTCACCCACCCGCACCCTCACCTCCTCCCATCTTCCTCCTTCTTTTATTGTCTACCTTTCTTAATTGTAATAGAAGCACAAAACTCAATATTTAAAAGCACTTACTTCTTCCTCATTAGCTGATTTGTCAAGAACAGTAGGTACAGATTCTTCCCTCAGACGAAGTCTGCTGGCTAATCTTGTTATGTTCTGTCTGAGGTTCTCCACCAAAATTGATCTAGTGGGTGGGGCTCTGATGAAGTTTGACGGGTGAGGAATGGTGCCAGAATGCCAGTTGCACAAAAGTACCAATTGGTCTTATATAGTATTCTAATTTACTGAGATACTGATTTTGGGGTTTTATTGGCTGTAAGCCATAACATCATCAACAATAAAATAAATACATTCTTAAAATACATCTATATAATTTCACATAATGAACTGAATTACTGAAATAAGGTAACTTTTCAATGATATTCATATTCATATTTTTAAGATGCACTATTATATGTCATATGTGGGTGCTGTGTGTTTAATGTCTGGGTCTATATATTACTGTCCCAGGAATAATCTACATATCACCTGTTGAGTCATCGTTTGTGCAGTCTTTAGTTTCCAGCATATTTTTCTTGCTTTTGCATTCCTTTATTCGTTGGCAGTCAATCAGAGGAAATAATACACAAATAAACACATCCAACCCGTCAAACCAAAGCAGATTTAGCTTTAGAGGCCATCCAAGGCCATGTTTAAATGTGTGACTGTGAGCTTAACGTTTAAGCATTAAACGTTAAGCTTTCAGTGGCTCCAGCTCACCTGTTTAAATGCTGCATTTGACTTCAGACTTTTGTTTGTGTTTGTCTATATAAGTAATAGGATGACTATATATATATTATATATATATTATCAAAAAAATAGAAGATGTTGTTTTATAAAGAATTTTATAAAGTATTTTAGATGGGAAAAAGATATAATAATTAAAAAAAATGCAATTTTAGAACAAATTAATTAAATTACCACTTGATCTACTTGGTTACGGCAAAGAAAAAAAATAAAAATGTACAGTACAGGTCAAAGTTAGAACACACCTCATTCAATGCTTTTATTTTTAGTTTAGTACTTTTTTGTAGCAAATTTAAAGTATTAAAAAAACTAAAATACTCTGTAAAATATTTAGTTGCTCTTATCTGGGGAGCTGTTAACTTGTGGATTCTGAGTCTGGTAACTCTGATGAGCTTATCTTGTACAACAGAACTAACTCTTGCTCTTCCTTTCCTGGGCCAGTCCTGATGAGAGCCAGTTTCATCATAACGTGTTTGAAGGAAATTCGTGACTGAAATTGAGGTTACTTTCAAATTTCTTGATTTTTTTGGATTGACTGACCTTCATTTCTTTAAGTATTTTCTTTTCTTTACTTTTTAGTTGAGTAGTCTAAGCAGGAAGCGCATACTTTGAAGAATCTAAACTATAAAACATATGCAGTTTTCTGAACACTTTTTATTCCATGTCTTTTTCTTCATAAATTACATAAAGTACTAATCTACAGTGCAGAACATTTTAACC
Source organism: Astyanax mexicanus (assembly GCF_023375975.1). Lineage (NCBI taxonomy): Eukaryota > Metazoa > Chordata > Actinopteri > Characiformes > Acestrorhamphidae > Astyanax > Astyanax mexicanus. The sequence continues at coordinate 36,295,141 of NC_064422.1, forward strand.
CTTTTAGACATGATGTCACGAATGCCAGACACGGGTGAGACACATGCGGATTAGAATTAGAGAATTTATTAAAGATAGAAACAGTATCACAAGAAGATCATACACAAAAAAATAAATGAAACTAACTGTGGGCAAGGCAGAGAGCAAGGTCCAAAAATAGGCAAGGGTCCAAACCAGAATACAATCTTACACAGAGTTGCTAAGCTAAATCAGTGGTCAGTAAAGAAACATGTGAGGTAGAAGAGCTAGAAACTAGATTTAATACGAGGGACAGAGCACAGGAAATAAGGGGTATTTATACAGGGTGAACAGGTGAGAACAATTAGTATGAAGGAGAGTTTGTGAGACGCAGTGGCACGGGACTGGGAGAGTCCAGGGGAGAGATTCTGGGAAGTGTAGTTCTGAGTCACTGAACTAGAGTCCGTAGCAGGCAGACAGGAAGTGGCTGGCCTGACACCTGAATCTCCAGTGATGCAGAAAAAAAAATGTAAGAATGCTGTTTTCTGTCTGTAATGCACAGAAAAAAGACTCTTATATTCTACTTACCTATATCCAAATAACTCAAATATGTATTTATTGTTTTATTTCCATTGCATTGAAAGCCAGTGTTTAATATTTTAGATTTCACATTGACCTTTTTAGTTTACAAGCCATCCCAAAACAGTTTAAAAATATCTATAAAACATGATTAAAAATGAGCTGTTTTTTTTTTTTTGCTTCAATGGCTCTAGAACTACTGTTTTTCCAGTGTTTTTGCAGTAAATAGGGCCTAGCTACTGTTTCATTGGTTTATAAACTTGCTCACTGGCTGTTTGATGGTCTATTCTGATGGACAACAGCTTTCAAATAGTGTGCTGTGCAACAAAACATTTAAAATGAATGAAAATACATAAACAGGAAGTGTTGAGTGGAGGGGATTTTTATATAAAGAGTTTAACACTAATTGCAACAGAACTGCTCTAATGATCCAGCATGGCAGCAGCTGATCCGATTAAAAAATCACGTCTTTTTTGCTTCAATTGATGAAAAGATCAGCATCCGTTGGCAGTTTCAGTTTTTTTTTTTATTAGCTTTCATGTTGAAATGTTTTTTCTCTCAGAATCAATTTACACTGTAGGTGAACTGGGAGTAATATTATGACACATAAAACACAATAATAACATTATAATAAGAAATACAATACAATTTAAACTTTAAAATGCGTGGACATGTGTTTATGTGTAGTTTATATATATAGTTACCCTGTAAATACATTGTTATTCATTTGGTATATGTGTTCCAAAATGTAATGCATTTATTTAACAGTAAGCACTTTATATTAAAATTCACACTTAAAAGTTCAAGTGAAGTTATTATGTAGATATTCTAACATAACAGTTTGTTAATCAAGAAGTAGCTTTTAAACTATTTTAATATGTCATATATTTTAAGATATTGCATTAATCTACAATGAAGAAATTAAGGGAAAAAATAGATTATTAAATAAAATTTAGCAGTCATTCTTTACCAAATGTACTTCTTTATAAAACACTATATTATTAATAAACATGCTGAACTGTTTAAAGTGATATGAGGATAAGGATATACAGCTCTGGAAAATAATATCAGTTTCTCTGATTTTGCTATTTATAGATAGATGTTTGAGCAAAATGAACATTGATGTTTTATTCTATAAACTACGGACAACATTTCTCCTAAATTCCAAAAAAAAAAAAAAAAGTCATTTAGAGCATTTATTTGCAAAACAAAAAGAGAGAGATGCAGAACAATCAGACCTCTAATACTGCACAGAGAACAAGAGTTCAGAAATCAATATTTGGTGGAATAATCTTGGTTTGTAATCAGAGTTTTCAGGATCTTGGCATCATGTTCTCCTCCACCAGTCTTACACACTGCTTTTGGATAACTTGGATATACCACTCCTGGTACAAAAATTCAAGCAGTTCAGATTATATTCCAGAGTTTTTCAATTAGGTAAAATCAAGGAAAAACATCATCATTAAGTGGTCTCTTTTTTTTTTCAGAGCTGTACATGCTGTGGTCTTACTTTCCTGGCCAGATGACCTGAATAGCATACAGATTGAATCCTGTATAATTAGGATGACTATATTCAGCAGTGTCTGGTCCTCTGAAGTCCGAACCTGGAGCGGACGTCCTGCTGTTGGTGAGAGAGAGAGAGAGAGAGAGAGAGAGAGACCTGAAACATTAATATATCTAGCTGAGAGGCCAGTAGCCGAGGGATGTGTGTTTCATCTCGGCCGCTGCCCCCCACATATCCCCCCCGTATCCCCCCCTGCACCGTTTCCCTGCATGCAGTCTGTCTTCATGTGGGGCATAGATTTCCCAGATGAAACCCTTCTAATTAATACTCCATTTATACTCGCTTTAATGTGTTTTTTATACTTTATTCCGTCAGTGGACTTGCCGTTCTTTCTTTCATTCTTTGATACTTTCATTAATACTTGCATTACGAATCATTCGTAATTTTTTTTTTAGTTCTTTCTTTTTTGCACATTTATTTAATTGCCCACTCTTCTCTCTCTTTCTCTCTCTCTGTCTAAAATGCAGCCACTACTATATTTTCTTGCCTTGCAGGTCATTCAGGTGGAAGGGCTGGAATGGTAATTTGATTATGATTCAGAATCGTTCACCTGCACTTGATCAGCGTGCGAGAGGCAGCTTGTTCTGGTGCACCTGAGCGCATGTGGAAGGTGATAAGGAACACCGGAAGATGAAATTGGCACCGGGAGAGGTGTAGAGAGGACACGAGGACGGAGGTGGAGTAGCAGCGGAGGTGACTGGAATTATATATAGAGGATATAAAGGGTTCAGCGGCTCGGAGAAGCTGTATCACCATTGCAAATCGCGGCCCTTGGGCTGAGTTTAGGAGCCAAAGCAACTGCAGCTCTGTATACAAAGGTGGCCAGGAGCTGAAATACATTGATTTTTAATATGCATAATAATGGCTTCACTTTTTTATTTTAAAGAGTTAAATAAGTTGAAGCATCTTAGTGAATCTCAAAAAAAATAGAATATCCTATTTTTATTTTTAAAATTTGATTTAAAAAGTAAATCAGTATCTTAAATTATTTGAAAAGAAAAAAAATGTACAATGCGGAAATATCCTGTAATGTTCTTTTTATTATTTAAGATGCTGTCTATCTATCTAAAACAAACAAACAAAAAAACAAGACGTTGATGCTTAAATTTAAATAATTTGAGTTTTTGTGATTTCATAAATGAACAAAGACTACATTATACATGTAAGTAACACCATATAACTCAACATTTGGTTAAAAGTTTGTTGGCGAGTTGCACCTTTACCAAACACTAGGGTTAGGGTTAGGGTTGGCAATCAGCAAGCTTCCATGGTCAATTAAAAATAAGTTTAATTAAATGTGTGGCCCCTTGTTTGAGCATAGTCCACATATTTTTCAAAGGGTTATGCTTAGGTCCAGAAAATGTTCCAGAAAATGTTGCTACCACCACCATGCTTAACAGTTGGAACAGCATTGTTGGGGAAAGATGCTCCACCTTCATTTAGCCAAATATACCTCTGGTCTTTGTATCTAAACAACTCTGGAAAAAAAAAAAAAAAAAAAAGTCCATATGGTCATACACAAGCTTTGGGCAAATGTTAAAGAATTTTAGTGAGTAGGATTCACATTGTGAGACAAGAAAAATATTAAAGTTTCAAGTGAAGTATGCCTCAAAAATAGTTTAAAAGCAATTTCAGCAACTCATCAGAGGGCTTTGGAAAGCAGGATATTTTTAAAGTCAACATGAAATGTTTGAAAGGCCTACAAAAACCAGAGAGGGAGAACCAATGGATTATCTGAGATGCACAGATTGACCCAAGAGCCACAATTGTGGACATTGTGTGAGCAGTGATGAATCGTGCTATGAATCGTCCTGTTAGTGCCAACACTATTGGCAGACGGCTGCACATTACAATGACTACCTTTAATACCTCTAAGCCAACCATGCCAAAGGCTGCAATGGTGACTAGTGACTTAAATCAGATACACAGGAAGCAACATGTGAACATCACTTAAAGATCTCTTTAATAAAATCCACAATCGAGACACATGTAAAGCTGTTGTGGAACACTGTATTATACACATACGTATATGACTGAACACATCAATTGTGTGTTTGAACGTAACAAAGAAACCCATTACATACATGAAAGGATCTTTGACCATTATGTTGCTTAGCAACCATAGCTCACTTTCAGCTTTGCTTGGCACTTGCTTTTGGCTATTATTATTATGCATAATGTATTATCTTATTTATTGAATTCTCCATGTATTGTATCCATACAGATCTCTGAACCTTGTCTTCTCCACACACACATTTACTTTTTCTTGTATAAAAAAACAAATGACAACAAAAGCCTCTTGATCTGATTGATTATGAAATTGACTCTGTTAATCATTAACTCCAAGGTCCATATGGGTTAGATATGTAAACTGGAGTTGGGATGTTACAAACAGTGTATGTGTCTAATATATAAATCGATCCTTAAAGCATAGAAAACACAATTTTTTGTATGTTTTCTGCTAAATTATATGTGGATAATGTGATCAAAAGAGAAGATATTCGTCATTTATTTTATTAAGTTAATTTATACACATTTGAAGGGGTTTTAGGCCATCTGATGCCCAACATCCAGGTTAAAAGTACAGTATAACCACTTAACGTTTTAACTATATATAGAAATAGTATATTTATATTAATATTTTATATATAAATAAAAAAATATAAAAAATGTACAGCTTCTTGTGGTTTATTTCTTTAGTAAAAATAAATGTTGTAAAGCTGCAATTCTGCTTATCTGTTAGTTTATTTTGTTCTGTGAGCTAATTTAAGTTTATGCAGGTTAGCCGTAAAAAGGCGTGTGTCTTTGCTATCGTAACAACAGGAAAAGTACACCTTACATCACTTGAAATTCATAAAGGCTAATTCTTTTTTAATTAAACATTGGTGCATTTTGGGCATAACAGGGAATAAAAAACTATCAACACATCACTTGCCATTCCCTGTGTGTAACGAGCCTGGGTGTACGCACACTGAGCGTTCACAGCGCACCTGTGTTGCTAAGATTGCAATGAACATCTGACAGGTGACTGTTGTCAGGGTTTTAATCAGTCAGTGGCGCACCTGTGTTTTCCATTGCCAAGATAGCAATACACCAAAAATTCACCTAAACACACCTCACTTCCAGACCACAACCCTTTACAGATAGATATAAGCACTGTTCCGATTTAAAAGACTTTAATGCAAAGCATGAAAATAGATTGTTCGCAGGTTGTAAGATAGCAATGAGCATGTAATGAGTGTAAGATTGAGAGCACTGAGTTATATTTACTGTACTATAGGCTACAGTATATTAACACACCGTATTGCTTATCAATTCCACTGAACACAGATAAAAGGAATACAAATTTAGAGAACACTGAAGACATGTTGACACTCCATATGATTTGAAAGATGTTCAATGACATAGTTAGTGATCTGCAACGGTATTATATTATTCCTCCTGTTCCTTTTCTCTCTCTCTCTCCTCGTTCTGTCAGACGACAATGAAACCACGCCAATTAATTTCCTCTCTATATGGCGATAGCGCGCTCTCTCTCTCGTCTGCTGACTGTCCGTACGTTACTGTAAGTGCCTGTATGTCAGGCTCACATTATCAGAAAATGAATGTTTTTGTCCCGGTCGCCAGTCATGCTTGGCTTCCTCCACAGATCTTTAGCTGCTATCATGAGGTCAGAACCCTGAATCATGCATAACTGAGGAAATCTATGCAGTGTCAGGGTGGTCAGAATCGCGGCCCATTTCGATGGAAAGAAGCCAGAGCTGCTTTTCATTTTTGCAGAATGTTATAAGGATTGTGTGAGCAGTCTTTCTCAAGAAAAATGTGCACATATGTGACTAAACAACCATTTGTACAATGTGTACTAAAAACAGCTTACCCCTCGTGCATATATACTGATGTGTATATTACTGATGCAGCCCAGACAATCAAAAATTAAACAATTTGAAAAGAAAGTGCTACAAAAGCAACCGGTTTAATTTTATTACCTAAATCGAAACCACCTAAAGTCTTAATATTTTAATATTGTGTATTTATGTAAATGTAAATAAAAAATTTACACTTAATCAGCAACATGAAATTACATTTATATTAGTGGTGTCAATAATAATAAAATAATTAATAAATTGTCAATGCTGGTGTTTCCCAGTATTCTGGGAGGGAGACTAATAAAGGAGAGTAATAATTGTGTAATAAATTCTTCAAACCTTCAAAACCCTTTAAGCTCTACTGCTGCTTTCAAAAACTAGATTGATAGGTTTCTGACCGGATAGACATGTCCTTAATGATTTCCTAAGTGCCTTCTAAAGCCCAGGCCAGCTTTAGGGAGAGCAAAAAATATTTTATATCACATCCTCAGAGAGTTCTTTGCCACGAGGTGCCATGTTGCACTTCCAGAACAATATGACCAATATGAGAGAGTGTCCTGCTCCCAATGTACACCTGAGACCTTGTTACACTAAGGAGTCACATGGCACTGGGGAAAAAAATGGCTTATTTTGCCATTTTCACTTTGGAGTGTACTCACTTATTTGCCAAAGTTTTAGACATATTTTAGACACATTATTATTGTATTTTAAGGGCACTGAAATTCTACACTGTTATATAAGCTTCACACTGATTAGCTTACATTGTATTAAAGTGTCATATTTTTTGACAAATCCCATGGAAATATATTATTAAATATTTACAAACATGTGAAGGGATGCACTCGGGATATATAATGCAAAAATTTACGTATTTTGTTGTACATGATGTACATAATGCAAAAACAGTTCTATTAAATGATGATTTTAAAATTATTATTAATTTAAAGCCTTTAAATTAAGTTTGGGGACTTAAATGACTTAGACAATATAGTATTTAGTATTTTCATTTTTTTTTTCATCATGTTGGTGTAGGATGTTGATGAGATGGTAAATCCAGAGGTGTTAATCCAAGTCTATTTAAATAGTTGCTAATTGGAATGTATGTGACGGTATGACTGGACATTAGTCTAACAGAGATACGTACATTTACACATCCTAAATGTGTTTCTCCCAGTGGTTTAGGCATGTGCTGTATCTGAATCTCACTGATTTAATTAAATATAGCACATGGAAATATCAAATAACAACCAGACTCAAACAAAGAGATTCATCACTTATCACCGCTCCCGCCGACCACCTTTCACATGCATTCTGCTGCCCCTCTACTCGAAAAAGGACCAGAGCACAGAAAGTAGAGAGCACACAAAGAGGCCTTCAAAGCCTGGCACTGCACTGCTGGCGTCCCTCGTCCAGCGCGGCCGGCTCCAGATGGATGGAAAAGCACGGCTGGTCTTTTAGCTTGTAGCTGAATGGCCAGTCCTCAGGGGCGCCCAGACCAAACAGTCGGCTAAGCTCCTCTCAGCGCTCTAATGAGGATCACCTAAGCCATGCCACATCTCCAGCTGACAGGGAAAGAACATAGCAAAATAATTACGCCTGTTTTTTCACTGCCCTCAACACAAGCCTGCTACTTCCCTGATATAAAAGGTGGGAGAGCTCAATAGAAGAGCACAGGGAACTCTAGAGGCTCAGAGCTCTATTGTAATAAACAATGCTCGGCTTGTTTTCTCACTCTTAGTCGAAAAAGTCAATGTAAAAAATGTGTCCATATTGCTATGATGAAATTTTATCTGTATACGTTTAAAACATTGTCATCAAACTCTTTAACGCATCACTAGAAATGATTCAAAATGACTTACAGGTTTTTTTAGACAATTTTTATTGCCCATTTGGAGGCTATTTAAAGCATTTTATTTGATAATCCAATTCATTATTAAACAATTTCTATTGGTTATTGCAAATCATTATGAAACATTTCTATCAGTCATTGCAGTTCACGTTGGAGCATTTCCATTAGTCATTACAATTAATTATAGAGCATTTCTATTAGTTATTCCAGGTAATTTTGGAGCATTTCTATTGGTTACGCCAAGTAATTTTGCAACATTTCTATTGGCTATTCCAAGCAATTAAGCAGCATTTCTATTGGCTATCCCAAGTAACTTTGAACTATTTCAATTGGTCATTACAAATAATTATGGAGTATTTCTATCCTCCTTGCCATTTGTGTTGGAGCATTTTAAGATTCAAAATTCAGTAACCAATTGAAATTCACATTGGTTATTTCAATTAATTATGGGGCATTTATATTGGTCATTGGAATTCATGTTGGATCATTTCTATTAGTTATTCTAAGTCATTTTGGGTATTTTAATTGGTTATTTCAAGTAACTTTTAACTATTTCTATTGGTCTTTGCTATTCATTTCAGATTTTTTTTATTGGTTGTTATGATTAATTATGGAACATTTATATTGATCATTGCAATTCATGTTGGAGTATTTTTATTGGTTATTCCAAGGAGTTTTGGAGCATTTCTATTGGTTATTTCAAGTTATTTTAAGCATTTCAATTGGTTATTCCAGTTACCTTTAACTATTTCTATTAATCATTGTACATCATGGTGAAGCATTTCAATTGGTTATTCCAATTAAATGTAAAGCATTCCTATTTGTTGATAAAAGTTATTTTGGAGTATTTCTATTGGCTATTCCAAATCGTTTTGAGCATTCCTACTGGTTATTCCAAGTAACTTTGAACTATTTCTATTGGTCATTGCAATTTATTATGGGTCATTTCTACTGGTTATTGCAATCAACTCTGGGACATTTCAGTTGGATATGTTGGAGCATTTCTATTGGTCATTCCAATTCATGTTGGATCATTTCTACTGGTCATTCCAAGTCATTTTTTGATCATTTCTATTAGTTGTTCCAAGTCAATTGATTCTATTTTTATTGGCCCATTCATTATGCAATCTTTCAATTTTAAATTAGGAAACAATGTTTTTGCATGGAAAAGATGATTAGGACCCAAGTGACAAACACAGTCTATAAGATTAACACACCTAACATACTCTTCTATCATTTAATGGCACATTATCAACAATTTAATTGTATTGTTCTTTTTAGGAACAATACAATTACTTTTTTATTGTTCTTTTTATTGTATTTTAAGATGTCACAAAAAGCAACATGTTTACATAATATATCCATCCAACCCTCGTCAGTTTACAGAAGCTCATCTCCTGATACCACACAGAACAGCTAATCAGAACCAAGCTCATTTGCATACGTCAATCTTAAAGTTTCAGGTGTGCGCTGCTGAAATCTACTTCGGAGTCTGGCTTGAACTGGATCAGTTAATTTTCTCGTGGCAGGCGGGCGAACGGCGCAGAAATCCAGGGCTTATGTAAGAGCTGGCCAGAAAATAAATATATAACTCCAGACACTTCTCTTCAGCACCAGTCAGAGGCAAATTTGTGTGAAAGAAGTCTCTCCTTCTTTCTCTCTCTCTTTCTCTGCATTTCCTTCTATCATTTCCTTCAACCTTTCATTCTCTTACTGAGCCTACCTTTGCCTGGGTTCTCTCTCTCTCTCTATCTTTCTTTCTCTCTTTTTCTCAGCTTCTCTTTTCTCCCCTCTTTTTTTTGTCCCTCTACCCCGCCACGCCACGCCTCTCTCTCTCTCTTTTTCTCTCTCTCACTATTCGTTCCATTCTATTATTTCCTTCAACCTTTCATTCTTTTACTGAACCCACCTTTGCCTGGGTTCTCTCTCTCTCTCTATCTATCTTTATCTCTTTCTCTCAGCTTCCCTTTTCTTCCCCTCTTTTTTTGTCACTCTACCCTGCCACGCCTCTCTCTCTCTCTCTCTCTCTCTATCTCTCTCTATCTCTCTCTCTCTCTCACTATTCGTTCCATTCTATCATTTCCTTCAACCTTTCATTCTTTTACTGAGCCTACCTTTGCCTGGGTTCTCTCTCTCTCTCTCTCTCTCTATCTATCTTTCTCTCTTTATCTCAGCTTTCCTTTTCTTCCCCTCTTTTTTGTCACTCTACCCCACCACGCTACGCCTCTCTCTCTCTCTCTCTCTCTCTCTCTCTTTTTCATTCTTTCATTCTCTTAATGAGCCTACCTTTGCCTGGGTTCTCTCTCTCTCTCTATCTTTCTCTCTTTATCTCAGCTTTCCTTTTCTTCCACTCTTTTTTGTCACTCTACCCTGCCATGCTACGCCTCTCTCTCTCTCTCTCTCTCTCTCTCTCTCTCTCTCTCTTTTTCATTCTTTCATTCGTTTACTGAGCCTACCTTTGCCTGGGTTCTCTCTCTCTCTCTCTCTCTCTCTCTCTCTCTCTCTCTCTCTATCTTTCTCTCTTTATCTCAGCTTTCCTTTTCTTCCACTCTTTTTTTCTGTCCCTCTACCCCGCCACACCACGCCTCTCTCTCTCTCTCTCTCTCTCTCTCTCTTTCTCTCAGCTTTCCTTTTCTTCCACTCTTTTTTTTCTGTCCCTCTACCCCGCCACACCCCTCTCTCTCTCTCTCTCTTTCTCCCTCCCTACCTGGGAACTGCCGATAGCTGCAAGCTCGCTCTTAAAGGCCGACTGAAGATAAAAGATTGATGCGCATATTTTATACCAAAGGTAGAGAGAGGCTTCTGCAAAAGCGTGGCTGCTGCCTCCTGGGATGCACCGCTCTCTCAGTAAAGGTTCAGTGCAAGTGCCAAACTCAGTCCAACTCTCAACGCTGCATCTCTGAGAGATGAAAGACGTAGACTTCATATATGACAATGAGATTAAAAGATTCCCCCACCTGTAGCTCTGACAGAAGCACAACGTGAGCTTTGATACGCCAGCCAGCCTGTTTTCTGGGAAAATGGTAGGTGTTTTTTTTTTTTTTCATTTCCTTTTTTCCTTCGCTTTTGTTTCAGGAAACAGGTTCTTAGTAGTTATGAGAAATAGCTGTTGCTGCAAGCAATCTCTCTCTCTTTTTATTGTCTCGTTCTTTCTTTTTCAGAACAAACTGGAAATTGTTTAACCACAAAAACCTGCCTCTGTTGCTACACACCCCTCTGTTCTCTGTCTGTTCTCTATCCTTTTAAACTCAGAACGCGTCTGTCTGGAACTTTAGTTTCAATATGAATCCAAAGTTTTCTGTCAGACGGTTTTAGATGAGCATGTTTTGAACGCTGTGTTTCATGCCACAGCGAATGAATCACTTCTGCCTGATTGGCTCTGATACAATGGTAGCAAGATATCAAGCACTGGTGCTTTAACCAAAAAAAAATTTAGTACAAAAGAAATATGGCTAAAAAAACTGGGCTACATGTAGGGTGGAGTCAGCTACAAAAATGGGCCATTTTTGCCTTTGTTTTTTTTTGGGGGGGTGGTAAATTAGTTTATATTATATTATAAGACCATCACCAATAAGCTACACAGACCCATTCAAAATGTTGGAACAGTGAGAATCAATCAATCAATAAAACCATCTTTATTTTCACTCTGGAAAAACATTGAGGGTGACCCTTATTTGCAATGCTGCTGAGCGTTTATAACATCAAAGGGATTGAACACATATAATAATAATTTCAAAATAATAAGAAATAAAATAGTAAAAAAAAAATACAAAAAATAAGGTACTAATTTTAAATCAACAATTAATATATATATATATATATATATATATATATATATATATATATATATATATATATATATTTATATATATATATATGTAAAACTATGTATATGAAAATTTAAAAAATAAACTAAAATAAAAAAAAATAATTAAAATAAGAAAAAAAGATTAACTAATAAAGTCATTTAAAACAATCACAGCCTTTCTGATGGTGATTAGAAACTAAAGTTTAAAATGATTCAGTGATCCCAGCAGAATAATTCCTTTATTTTTTAGGCTGAAAACACTTGGGTTTGATATTAAAAGATATATAAAAATATATGAATATAAGACAAAAGATTGACATTTCACTCAAGAAATCTGGGGACTAAAGCTGAATTCACTAACAGTTGTTTTAGGGTCTTTTTTTACAGAACAATGTTCCTATCATCAACTGCGATGGTTTTCCTTTGTACACCTTTTCAACATATGTTATGTAGTACACCAGTGATGACTTTCTTCTTCAGGACATTCCTAACAGTTTTACTAGCTATGGCCAAAAAATCTGTGCAATGACTCTGATTGATTTTCCATCTCCTCTCAGCTACACCAAAATAAACCAATCAGTGAGTCACTTGCCATTCCCTTTAAGAGCCAGCTGTGCTCTGACTTTGGCGTGTTTTAACGGTGTATCTTAACAATGCGGAACTTTGTGTGTCTCAGCAGAGGAAACTGACCTGGGCGTTACACAAGCAGCTCATTTAAGGGAACAGCAATGTTATTATACTCTTTATTCTGTTTATTTTTTATTTAAAAGTCAGGTTTGTGCTCTGCAGCGTGTCCATGCGTGTGTGTTTAACGAGGGTGGGGTGAGTGTACGCGCGCTGGGAGCACCTTTAAAAATGGACTCAGATGATTGACTGTTGTCAGGGTTTTAATCAGTCAGTGGCGCATCTGTGTTTTCCATCAACAAAAAAAAGGAAAACACCATCTATTTACCTGAACACACCTCACTTCCAGACCACCACATCCATCAGTGTACATTTATTCCTAAACTTTAAGACTATTATAGAGGTGTGGGCGCAAGACGTGAAAATAGACAGTTAGTAGGGACTGTTGTGCAAGGGGTACGATTGCACCCTTGGACTTGGACTGTTTTACATTGACTTCTACTGATATTTCTACAAAGAATGTTCTTCTTCTTGTCTTTTAATGCCAACTTTTCAATTGTTTTCACCTAAATCATCATGCTGTGTTTATGTAGACAGGAGGTCAAAACCACCTATTTAAATATACGTGGATAAGACCACAATAAGAAGGGCAAGACCCTGTGTGACCCTATGGAACCATGGAACAGGTGGTTTCTGGCTTTGTCCCCAGGGATTTGCGTGTACCGTATTTACCGATTATTACTGATTATTAATGTTTCGGTGCCAAAAAAGTCACAGAGCATATTGGGTTGAATATTTTATACAGGTACATACCTGCAGCACACCAGAGAGAATTTCACCAAGTGCTTTTAGTACCACTAAAGCTGCAGCAGATTTTCTTCTGTACCTTTTGCATCCAGTCTAACCTATGGCTCACAGCAAGAAACGCCACACTGACACTGCTTGACATTCAGCAGTTACCCTTCAACTGTGCCATTAATGTAGCATTAAAGTGGCATTAAGCTGGCAGCGCCCTCCCTCCAAAAGAAATGGCTTGTCATATCACAATGTGCTGTTTCCAATCATATTCTGACCCCTAGCTACATTATGAACATAACCCCATACAGATCCCCTTAGGCAAGCTCAGGAGATATCACGGGGCTGGGAAAATTACAGATGATCTTTCTTTTTTCCCCCCTCAGCCTCTTCACTGAATGAAACCACATAGATCATGTATATTTCCCGGTCCACCTGCAGAGTGCCAGCACAGAGGCAATTTCAGCACAATCAAACTGCACTCTCTGCCACCAAATCCATTCATAATATCATAATATGCCCTCGATTGCCCAATACGCCTCGGGTCTTTCCGCACATAAGAAAACAATACATTTCCTTCTTTATTTGTGCTATAGAGCACAGCCAAGCTTGGGAGGATAGCCTCACGTCCTGGCTTATTGCTTATATTGAGCAAAGGTGGCAATAGAAAGGGCGATAGAAATATATTTCTGTCCTTCTGTGGAAAAAACATGATCTGTTTTAGAGATGTATTGCAAAAACATGCTCGGCTCTTTATTTTAAAAGGATGAACCGGATACACAAAGGAAAAAGAAAATGTCAAAAGTCATCCCTGTGATCATATCATAACATTTTCTCATGCCTTCTATCTATTCTTACAAACATTATCGACTTTTCCCACAATCCTCCTTCCCCTAAACTTTCTGTCATGTGATTAACTAACCAACCTAATCGCCTTAATATTACCTTCCACTCCCTTTTTTGTCTCTCTGTGCCTTTAACCTTACTTTGCAAAGTATTGCCAACAAATCCCTGACCATTATCTGCTCATCGTTTCCTTTCCTTATATCTGTCAAATACTTTTGTATACAGCTCTGGAAAAAAGTAAAAGACCTTTGATTTTACCAAATTGAAAACCTCTGGAATATAATCAAGAGGAAGATGGATGATCACAAGCCCATGCACCATGAGACGCATAAAGTTATCCAAAAGCAGAGTGTAAGACTGGTGGAGGAGAACATGCCAAGATGCATGAAAACTGTGACTAAAAACCAGGGTTATTCCACCAAATATTGATTTCTGAACTTTCTGAAAACTTTATAAATATGAACTTGTTTACTTTGCATTATTTGAGGTCTGAAAGCCCTGCATCTCTTTGTTAATTTGACACTGTAATGATAATATATGCTATAAATTACAATATATTCATATGGACTTTGGGAGAAAGGTTGCCTGTAGTTTATAGAATAAAACAACAATGTTAATTTTACTTAAACCTATACCTATAAATAGCAAAATCAGAGAAACTGTTTCAAGAGCTGTATGTTGTTTTGACTTCTTCATTAGATTTGTTGACCTTGTTCTGTCCTGTGATTTATATCATCACTCTATCTGTGTCAGTTTTGGTGCATCTCATTTGTAGTTAATCTGTTTGTTATTAAAACCTTTTTGTTTGCTTTTATATCTAGATCCATTCCTTACTTCTGACAAAACTGGTACCACAACAAGCTTTGAAGACTGTATATTGAACTAAGATTTGAAGAACATATACATCTAACTGAATAATTAAAAGCAAATTTACTGTTTTTTTTTTTATTCTGTAAATTCTTGGGTGAGTTAAAAATTGGGTTTGCAGTTGTATTTTTTGGCAGAACTAATTAAAAATTAAAAAAGAACAATTCAATTGAAGTATTGTTGTAAATACTATCAATTTAGAGTGCAAAAGCTGTCTTCCAATGAGAAGAAAAGATAAACCACAGGGTCTGCTACAGCGGCAAACGGTGGCTTTTTGTTTTTAGGCCTTGAATTTAAGACTTATATATACATTGATCTTAATAGATGCTTATATATGCCTGTGATTGCTATGGCAAAATACCATGCACATTATACACTATTAATATATATATATAAAGCACACACGTTTAAAGCAGGTTTGTCTTGGAAGTTATTTTTTACATACATTATGAATGTAGGGCATGAGGGCATGGACTGGCACCCTGTCCAGGGAGATAAAAGATGAATTAATTCATAAATTAATTTATGAACAGACATTAACATATCTTTACCTTGCATGCTGCAGTCTAACGGTATCTCTTTCAGTTAAGAGTGCAAGAAAAGAACTGCTGTCGCCATTTTCCAGAAGCTGATAGTAACCTGATTAGGTCTACTGGTCTTATTTACAGTCGATGACATATCTAGGACTTCCAGAAGGCCATAAAGAGTGGTGATTTCCCCCCCTCTAAAAATGAAAACGTAATGGGTTAATTCCTCTGTCAGATCCTAATTACACTGGTAGTTAATCTTTCTTTCAGTCAATCACTGGGAAAGCTAGTTTAACTGTATCAATCGAAATACTACTGACAATTTTGGATTGGATAATGTGTCTTTACTGTTTCAGCAATTGACTATTTTGAGGTGTTTTTATTATTCATAAAAAAACAAAACTAACAAAATATCAGTGAATTGGCAGTAGTTAGGCACCTGAATACATTGAGTTAAATACATATCTGCAAGATGTACTTTTGATACATTACTCATATTTAGTAGATGTACTGTTGGTGTGATACTTTCATTAGGCAAACCAGTCTAGCTAGCCACGGTTAGCTTTCATAGTCATAAACCTCAACCTCAAGCCAAACCCTAATCCTAACCATCATCCTGCCCTAGTCTTCAAAGAAACCTCAAGCAGAAACCTAATCTTAACCCCCATCCTTGTCTTTATCTTGAGCTCAACCTCAAGCCAGAATGTAATCCTAACCAAAACCCTGGCCCTAGTCCTAATCTCAACCCAAACCCTAATTCTAACCAACCTTCTGTCTCTAGTATTGACCTCATTCTCACCTCAAAACTTGACCATCATTATGGCCTTAGTCCTAACCTCAACACCCTCAACCCAAAAGCTATTCTATCCATCCTCATGGCCCAAGCCTCCCTCTAACATCAACCCAAACCCTGACGTTCTGTCCCTAGTCTTAACCTCAAACTCATCCCAAAACTTAATCCTAACCATCATCCTGGCTCTAGTTCCAATCTCAACCCAATCCCTAATTCTAACCAACCTTCTGTCTCTAGGTTTGATCTCAATCTCATCTCACATCCTAATCCTAACCATCATTATGGCTCTAGTCCTAATCTCAACATAAACCCTATATCTAACCAACCTTTTGTTTCTAGTTTTAACCTCAACCTAATTGCAAAATCTAATCCCAACCATTATTATGGCCTTAGTTCTAATCTCAACCCAAACCCTAATTGTAACTTACCCTCTGATCTTAGTCTTAACCTCAGCAACATCGCAAAAAACTAATCCCAACCATTATTATGGCCTTAGTCCTAACCTCAACCCCTTCAACCCAATACCAAATCCTATCGATTCTCCTGCTCTTAGTCTTAATCTCAACACAAACCCTAAATCTAAGAATCCTTCTGTCCTTAGTCTTAACCTCAAACTCATCTCAAAACCTAAACCTAACATCATCCTGCTCTTAGTCTTAATCTCAACACAAACCGTGAATCTAAGAATCCTTCTGTCCTCAGTCTTAACATCAAACTCATCTCAAAACCTAATCCTAACCATCATCCTGTCCTTAGTCTTAATCTCAACACACCTAATTCTAATCAACATTCTGTCCCTAGTCTTAACCTCAAACTCATCCTAAAACTTTATCCTAACCATCCTCATGGCCTTAGTTCTTACCTTAACTTCAACCAAAAACACAAATATAATTCTTATTCTTACCATAATCGTAACCTTAACTTTAACCAAAAATACATTCCTAATCATTATCCAACCTTAACTTCAAGCCAAAGCCAAGCCTTAATCATTCTCCAGGCCCTAGTTCTCACCTAAACCTAAAACTAATCCTAAACCCCAAAACCTTGCACTTTAATCTCAACTTAATCCAGTTTACATCATACACCCTCTATAGAATTATAGAACTATCAGTAGCTTGTCTATAATCGCTTGTGGGGACACTAAGATTGTCTGAATCTGAAATGTGTTATAAGTGATAAGTGTTTATTTCAGGTTATCATCTGTACATACGAATGTGGACAATTCAAATAAATTAAAAAACTACTGAATTGATGAGCTACTGAATATCTGCTATTGTTTATTTTATGTATTAAAGATTACTCAAACGACAAAATAAATAATAAAATAAAAATGAAATAAGAGGTAGTCATTTCAAAAAGTTTAAAAAGAAGCATTATTCTATTAAAAAGAGAAACCCATTTATTTCCTAATTCCCAGACAACACTCAGACCCTGGATGTTCCCCACTGGTGTACCATATGTTCCCCTCATTGACTGAGTTGGGTCCCCTATGACTTGATGCTGTCTTGACACTGTTGTCCTCCTCTTCCCTGTGCATCAACCCCTCCTGCCTCCACATCAATCTCTCTACCCTTCACTTCCTCTGCCTTTCTCTGACTCAGCCTCTTAATCCACCGCTTCTTCAGCATGCTCCTCTTTCAGTCTTCTTTTTGTTTTCTGAGAAGAAATCACTGACTGACGTGTGCCATTTAGTTCCATAAAGCACAGGAGAATGACATCATAAGGAAATGAATAAGTGCTCTTCAAATATTGTTGGGAAAACTGTGGCCAGTGACTCATATGCAATGCTTACGTCTATAAGTTGTGTATTTTTTTTAACTGAAAATAACTATATTTGGTTCCATTCTCAAGGCTAACATTGGTTAGGATGTAATGATAACTGTGTGTAAGTTGAAATAATTGACTTAATATGAGATTAAACATAGTGAATAATATTTATGTAGCTCCATTGTGAGTTGCTTAGGCTAAAGTGTAAAACAGACCTTACTTCTTCAAAATCAACAGTGATTTAAAGCAGGGGTGTCCAAACTACAGGTATTTTAGAAATAAAATGAAAGTTGGCCCGCTGTTAAGCAGGTTTTTATAATGTGAGATTCAAAGTTTGAACGCTAGGTGTCAGAAACGGGCCAAAGAGTCTAAAAGCGGAGAGAATGCGCATTTCTAGAGCAGAAAAATGGGGCAAAGACTCTAAAAGTGGAGAGGGTGTGCATTTTTAGCGCAGAAAAACGGGCCAAAGAGTCTAAAAGCGGAGAGGGTGTGCATTTTTAGCACAGAAAAACGGGCCAAAGAGTCTAAAAGCGGAGAGGGTGCGCATTTTTTGCGCAGAAAAACGGGCCAAAGAGTCTAAAAGTTGCCGTTATTAAGGAGTTTAATATTAAGAGACATGAAATTAAACATCAATTTAAAAAATCTCAGTTTACACAAAACTGTCAAAGATAAAGTTAGTCAGTCAAGCAAAATGGTGTGTAAATGAAATAATCAGGAAAAACTGTTATTTAAAGTGGTACATTTCATTATTAGTTTTATTACAGAGTCTGTGGCCCGTGACTTCAAATGTATTTCTCCTTCTGGCCCCCAACAAAAAAAGTTTGGACACCCCTGATGTAAAGGCTTATGTGAGCAATGCCATACAATAATAACTTTTGGTTGTAATAGAAAGAGAGTGATTAAGAGTGTAAAGAACCTTTACATTGTTTAAGAATCTTTACATAAATGTTTCTTTAGGCATTTTAAAATGTTTTCCATACAAATTGAATATTACAACCCTTTTAGACTGTATCTATTGCAATGGACATTATTTTTTTATGTTCTGTTGCAAACAACCCTGATTAAGATCTGTTGTCTATTAGAATAGGGGCCCTATTTTACACCCTGTGGTGCACATTGCTATCTTACACTCCACCAACAGTCAAGTTACACGCCTTCCACCTACATTGTCTAAATAGCAAAAGCACTTGTGAATACTTGTGCTCAGTGTTCAGAAAACACAGGTGCGCCACAGACTGAATACAACCTAGACAGATGTCAACCGTCAGACGTTCATTGCTATCTCGGCAGTGAATTGTCAACACAGGTATGTGGCCAATGTTCGTACACCCGCATTTTTTATGGATGTGTTGGACATTTCCAGTAATTTTGCACCATTAAAATTACAATGCGCAGAAATAGCAAAGTCAGAGCGCGAAAATGACAAATGATACATTGATTGGTTTATTGCATGTTACAGCCAAAACACACCAATTTAATTATTTAAAATAATGAGTACATGCCTTTTATGCATTTTGAGCTGTGCAAGGTATACTTTTCCCGTCATTATGAAAGCAAAGACACACTGACGCACCCTAAATCAAACTGCATGGTGTGTAGTTGACGATTCACCTAAAGATCACAAAAATAGGGCCCCCCATTTGTTTACCATCCAACTAAACAGCAGCTTATTAACACATTAGAATAAGGTATAGCATCATTTTAGTGACGGATGCCGAGTACGGGGTAATTTAAACAGTTTTATTTTCTGATTTAGAACACTTTATCATGTTATAAGTTCAAAAAAAGTACTTTTACAACTCTGCTACAATATTTTTTTTTCTATTGCATTGATTAAAGAATCATAGGAATGTACTTTTTTTCAGACAAATGAACTGAGCATTTAAATATAATAACTTGTATAATAATTATAAATGTATAATAATAATAATTTGAAATGACCATGAATCCTTTTCTTCACTACCCATCCAACCATTTACATCCAACATCCAACAACTTAAATTAAAACCATACCAACATTAAACCACCATTATAAGCATGTCCTTGGGCCAATCAGTGGAATAAACAGCAGCTGAAAACTCATAAACAGAATATTCTTCATATGCTATATATGGATAAACCAGAAAATCGTAGCCACACCATTGGTGCACAGTAGTAAACATGGCTGCATTATTTAGAGGGTATTCCCCATAATGCTCAATCCAATGAATAAATCCAGCACCAATCAGAATCATGTGGTTGTGTTGTTTGTGTTCATCTGACGAGCAACTGAGGAAAGTGACCTCTGTTTGACGCATGTCATCACACCTTTTGATGTCCCTGCTCATCTTGTCAGAATCCCAGCAGTGTCTACAAAGCTATTGATTGACAAATGAATCTTGACAGCATCAACACTCATCCCCGTCTGTCACTCAGAACTACACCTGTTCGGCTGCAGTGAAAACAGGAAACAGGATCAACAGCCTTAAATATTCTATTCATGGAGTACCTGTTAAACCTTAAATTCAGTGTTTTTATGTAGATTAATACTAATATCATCTAAACTATGAAGAAAAAACACATGAAATCATTTAGTAACAAACTAGAATATGTTTTATATTTTAGATTCTTCAAAGTAGCACCTCTTGCTTAAGATGACAGTTAGTTTTGCACGTCTTGGCTGGATTTTCTCAGTCAGCTTTATAAGGTAGAGTCATCTGGACTAAAATAGCTTTCAGTTAACAGCTGTGCTAAACTCATCAAGAGTTAATTACTTGAATTTCTTGCCTCTTAATGTGTTTAAGAGCATCAGTTGTAGAGTTGTAAAGAAGTATACTCTGAATAGCCCTATGTGAGCAATGTGAGTTTTAACCCTCCTATTATCTTTGGGGCCAATTTGACCCAACTCAGTGTTTAAAGTCTTTGAAAAAATGGTTGATATTAGTTTTGTGATTTATATTCTTTGTCTTTTCTTAATTTAATGAAGACAATTAATGACAAACATTTTTTTTTCCAAATGTTTCAACTTTAATGTCTGTTTTATTAGAGCTGTTTTATTGACATAAAACATAAGAAATATCAATATTTGACACATATTTGTGTGGTAATAATGTTGCAATCACTAAGACATTCAGTTTTATAATCTTTTTTCAAAATGCCCCTTTACTTTAGGCCCTAATTTAACAAAATATATTACTTATAATACTTATATAATACTAATAAAACACTTATAATAATGCCAGAACAGCTGATATAAAAAAAAAACAAAGTAACTGGTGAGTAAACTTTGCTAATGTGTTTAATGATCTGTAATTATCATATTGATCCAGAGAATAAAGGGTGTTTGTAAATTTGAGGATAGCAGGAGGGTTAATCCATATTATGGAGAGAACTACTCGACTAAGTAAAGAAAATAAAGTTATTTTAGGAAATAAAGGTCAATAAATCCAAAACATTTCAAGAACTCTGAAAGTATCCTTAAGTGCAGTCAAAAAGTCCATCAAAAATGTTGAATGTATGAAGAAACTGGCACTCATCAGGACCACCCAGGGAAAGGAAGAGCAAGAGCTCCACTGTTGTTCCAGATAAGTTTATCACAGCTACAGGATTCCTTATGTGTTCCTTCATAGTTTGGATGACTTCAGCATTCTTTTACAATGTAGGAAAAAACATATATATATATATATATATATATATATATATATATATATATATATATATATATATATATATATATATATATATATAACATTGACTGAGCAGTTGTATCCAAACTTTGAGTGGTACTGTATATATCATATATCTAATTTACACTAAAATGGCAACCTGACCTACTTAAGATACCTGGTAAAGCAGGCTGATACCAAAAACCCAAATATCTAACAATGTGATATTACACATCCATGCGATATAATTAAAAACCTCTGGAATATAATCAAGAGGAAGATGGATGTTCACAAGCCATCAAACCAAGCTGAACTGCTTGATTTTTTGCACCAGGTGTAAAGGCACAAAGTTATTCAAAAGCAGTGTGTAAGACTGGTGGAGGAGAACATGCCATGGGATTAAAAACCAGGGTTATATATATATATATATATATATATATATATATATATATATATATATATATATATATATATATATATAAAACAGAATTTGTATTTACACACTGTATATGTTCATATGAAAATATAAACAATGCCCACATCCAGCAGGCCTGGAAACGCTGTCTGAAACAATCAGTGTTCCAGTAGGATGAAACGCTGGGTTTTAGCATAATAATGAAGTGTTGATATGTGGGTGCTGAGAGGTGGGCAGTGAAGAGAGTAAAGCTACAGTACAGGGCTGCACTCTAGCACTCCCTGCTGATTACACTCACACCACTCTGACTGTAGAGAGGAGTGAGAGATCCCTAAATAAACAATTGTTAATCATAAATATCATAAACAGAGCCCAAAACATAAGCAAATTATGGAATGAAAATTCAGGTCTAGAAAATACGGATTTTGATTTAACTGCATGGAAAGCTCTGCTGCAGCTCAGCTCGATAACACTGAATATTTATTATTTAATAATAAATATTATTCTAACAAAGGGGACGAGGAATATAAAAATAAATGGGGGGAGTGGGTATAGGAATTTTTTGAGGACTTTTTGAGGAGTTTACCTCAACTTTTACCAGTGTTTCTGGTGAATCCTATCAAAGAATTACCATCTTTTTATAGTAAGCCCCAGTGTCAGAATGCAAGTATGATTTTTTACACAAAATAAACAAACAAGAAACTAAAACTGAAATAATAAAGAAACAAAGGTAACATAGAGACTGCAAAAACAAGAAAACATGAAACCTGACTGATGATAGTACCTACAAACACAGGAATATTTATACATACAGATAAGGACAGGAAACAGAAAACACCTGGAACCAGGTAACAAGGAGGCGGAGCTACAAATGAACAAGTGAGCACACTGGAGACAGGGGCGGAGACACGGGATAAACAAACAAAACAAACAAACAAAAATGAGGGCAGGAAAGCACAGACACAGACGAGAGAGAAACAAAAAACACTTAATATCAAGCCATTACACAGATTTCTGCACATTTAAACACAATAAAATGGTGCAAACAGCAATTTAGACGTATACTGTATGTATAACATTTATCAGGTATTTCCCCAGTAAATAAGGAAATATAAGTAAAATAAAAAAACACATTTTCACCCCTAACTATTCTGAATTGTAGTGTCTGTCCATAAAAAAATAATTCTTTTCCTGGCTACAATGTCTACCAATGTGAGCATTTTGCATTTCTTTTGCTTTTCTTTTATCTTAAAGTTCTAGGTCACTGATTAGTGGACTGAGATGGCGACGCTGCAGCAGATCTGAATGTTTGGCCTAATTGTTTCACCTTTCTCCAAAATGGCAACCTGTCCTGCTCAAGAGAGCCGGCAAAGCAGACTGATACCAAAAACCCAAATATCTAACTATGTGATATTACACATCCATGCTATAAAATCAAAAACCTCTGGAATATAATCAACAGGAATATGGATGATACAAGCCATCAAACCAAGCTGAACTGTTTGAAGTTTTGCACCAGGAGTAAAGGCATAAAGTTATCCAAAAGCAGTGTGTAAGACTGGTGGAGGAGAACATGCCAAGATGCATGAAAACTGTGATTAAAAAGCAGGGTTATTCCACCAAATATTGATTTCTGAACTCTTAAAACTTTATGAATATAAACTTGTTCTGAAAGCTCTGTCTGTAAACATTTCTGCAACATGAAAATGGCTTTAAGCTCCAGCCAACGGATGTCAGTTTGCGTTGCCTGTTGGAGTCCAGTGGATATCAGTGATGACATTATAGCTCATGGGATTACCTGAAGGCTATGCAATGAATCATGGCTGTACATCTATGTTAATGTGTTCCTTGTATGTGTGCACTAAAAATAACAATGAAACGAATGTTGAAATGAATGTGTGTTTTATCATTTTGTAGTATAATGCATATATACATATATGTAAGTACAGTATAGGGCAGCAATTCTTTACTGGTGCGTCGGGTCCTAAAGTGGGTCGTGGACACGTTTTGGGTGGGTCAAGGAAAGCTTGTAAAAAATGAATATATATATTAATATATAAAAAGAATTAGTGGTCATCTGATTTTGTGATCATCTTTTATATTGGAAAAAAATAAACAAAGAGAAGTGAAATATCTAATGGTGCAGCCTTATTTATTTTGTGCAGTTTGATATATTATTTAATGTAGTACATTTTATACATGTAGTTGTCATGTTCCTTCTCAGTTTGTTAAAAAAAAACAATGCTTTTAAATTTACTTTGCATGCATATGTATGTTTAAAAATCAAAGGTGTAAGTATAAGTCAAAGTGTAAGTGTTTAGTAATGTTTAACAGATGTTAATAATGCCTAACAAAGGCATTATTGGTTAATCATGGTTTATATTCAGTATTTCTACATTACATTTACTCACGTTACTGTAATTGAGTAGATTTTATGAGTAATTTGTAATTGTTAAAGTAGTTTTTTAAATGAGGTAATTTTACTTTTACTTTTTTTTTGAAAGAAGTAATTTACTTCGCTACATTGGAAAACTCCCCATTACTGAGTAAAAAATAAAATGCTGAGAAAAAAAAAATCTGATAAAAAAAAAAATTGAGTTTTGTTCTCCATGGTAGCGCAGCTGAATTTCTCCATGCAGTGTTTATTACGGTTAGCGGGAGAGACGCTGTGTGAATCAGCTGTGTAGCCTTGAGTAGAATTTTAGCAAAGTAAAGGTAATTTTACTCCATTACAATTTTTCAGTACTTTGTTCACCTCTGGTCAGCACTTAATGTAAAGTTTTACCCATGTGCATACATTTGCAGTCCTGTACACTCGAGGTTTCACAGCAAACTAAACCAATGTAGCGTAAACTTTCATCATTCGTTCTAATATAACAGATTGTACAATAACCCACAGTCACAATACACCTGCTCCATTAAACTAACACAGTCTGAGTTTCCAATCATGCACACACACCACTGTGTGAGAGCGTATGCTAATTTAAAACAAATTACATTTCCTTTCAGGTAAGGGTCCAATCGGGGAGTGTGAAATTGTTGCAATTTGCTGTGTAAAATCCACTTCTTTAACATATGCTAAATTGAAATCGTGATGCGTGAAGCACTGACCCCACTCTCTCAGATATAAAAGGTTGTTAACGGTTTAATAATGAAGCCTGATGGCCAAAAACCTTTTTTTTTTCTTTTTTTTTCAGAAAACTGCATCAAACCAAAGCTACAATCAGAACCAGGCAACCAGAACAAAGAGGTATACAGGTAAGAGATCGACCACAGGAAGGCTAAACACAACTAAGAGAAAGATTCGGTGTGCAACATCGGCAGGTTGGCAATACTTCGCTTAGTCAATATGAAGTGGTATTTATACAACTACACACAGATGAAATCAGTTTTTTTGTACTCAGGTGATGCAGAATGTGAGAATAGTTCTTGATTAGATGAAGAATGATACAAAACATCATTCTCCCTGTGAGTGGTGGATTATGGGAATTGTAGTTATTGGAATCAGCAGAGACAGGGTAAGGCCAGCAAGTGTGACAAAAGGTATTTTGCACTGGATATTTAATTATTTTTTGCGTAAATTGTGCAAGAATCAGAAAGAATGAATAATAGATACTTCATGGTTTGAAACAAGTCAGACAATAAAACTATGTATACGTATTAAATGTGATAATATTGATTAAAATTAAAACAGTACAGTGTCATGACTTCTGAATGTTGATTATGCAATGGAACATGTATCTATAAAAATTCAATTTCTTAATAATTCATACTTGCCAGTTACTCAGTTTAAAGATTTATTACACACTTTCTGTAAATCCTATAAACTTTATTTCAATTCTTATATATCACTGTGTTTGTCTGCTATATGATATATTTAACTGAAAAAAAAAAAAAAAGATTTATATATAAATGATCAGTGGTGTCCAAACTTGTTCATACCACTGTAGTTGATGGTTTTATATATTTATATTTGCTTTAGAGATTTGCTTTTGCAATACTGTCTATGACACTGGTGGCCAAACAACCTTAAAACAGAACAGATTCACCCCCATGCTTCACAGTTGGCAATGTATTCTTTTCATGAAATGCAGAGCCCCCAAATGTTTCACCACATAAGTCCACAAAATTAGTTTCAGCCCATATTATTTGTCTTCTCTAGCATTTTTTTTCTATTACAAAACTTTTCTTGACATGTTCTCAAAGCTCAACCAGACACAAAAGTGCACAAAAGTATTCCTGTGATTGTATAGTGGTGACACCTGACTTTGCCCAATTTACTCAGGCGAATCGATAAAATCGGCGCATCCAACCATTCTCTCAATCTTCACAATAAAAGCCTTGCTTATGCACAAAGACATCTCAGCACATCCTGTCACAGAGGAACCTGGGGCCACACTGAATCCTGACATATCTCATCAACTGGAGGCTTATTGAAGCTAATGGCAATTATTCCCCCACAAGAGGCATAAGCAATCTGTGTGCAGCAGTGGGGAATCGATTCATCAGTGACATTACTTTACTGTCTTTATACCTTATTAAACACAATCCCTGTGGAATTTCTCTCTCTCTCTCTTTTTCTCTTGCTGTGTCTTTTTCTCTCTGAAGGACAGATTCGTTAGGATTCTGAGTACACAAGAGAGAGAGATTGATCGTACTTTGTTAAACTCTTGAACTTTATGCTTATTAATCTGTTTTCCAAGAATTATTTCCTTTCCAGCGCATCACATTTTTAAACTGTCAAAAATGTCAATCCATCCATCCATCCATCCATCCAATCATCCACCCATCCATCCATCAATCCATCCATCCATCCATCCATCCAACCATCCATCCTTCCATCCATCCATCCATCCATCCATACATCCAAATATCCATCCATACATCCATCCATCCAAATATCCATCCATACATCCAAATATCCATCCATTCATCCATCCATCTATCCATCCATCCAAATATCCATCCATCCAAATATCCATCCATACATCCATCCATCCAAATATCCATCCGTCCATCCATCTATCCATCCATCCAAATATCCATCCATCCATCTATCCAATTATCCATCCATCCATCCATCCATCCATCCATCCATCCATCCAAATATACATCCATCCATGCATCCAAATATACATCCATCCATCCAATTTCCCCCATACTCCACAGTCGGCAATGCGTTATTTTAATAAAATGCAGAGTCCCCAAATGTACCATTAAAAAGGTGGCCAATGTGATCCATCTATCTATCTAGATAGCTAGCTACCATGAATGCTAATTTCAGCACCTGCCCATTGACATGAATTGAAAATATGTTTAAAGCCCATAATTTTCTGTCCTCTACATTTTTAAAGAGAAACGTGTTCAAATGGATGACTATGGCATTTGCCACCTGGATGGTTGAGAAACAGAAGGCATTTTCTGAACATTATTCAACTGGTAACTATAAGACAATATAAGAAAATACTACAATTTAATTAAACATACATCCTACAGTCCTATTCTATTGGAAGTTCTTCTTTACAAGGACTAGACAAATTGTCTTATGTCAATGTCAGCAATAGACCAGAAAAAAACCTAGTAGACGATTGCCTACATTAGAAGAGGTACATTTGGACATACTATGGTACACAGTATGTTCCTATATTAGCACATCTGATCCTGAATGGAAAGAAAAAGCGATGTATTTATGGAAGCTTGCTATTCAGACAGCGCATGTGATCTTTTCACTCAGTAACTCAATCTTTTCTTTCAATCAGCCCATTACTAACCGCAACTAAATATCCTTCAGTGGGAGTAATTTTATATCAAACCAATCAGGACCGCTTTCTCATTCAATCATTTCCAAACAGGGAGGAGGCATTTAAAACCAGCAACTCGCCTTGTCTATTTCTTTGATGGCTGCAAAGCTGCGCTGCGCTAATATGTCACACTCCCACATGGCCTTAAGATATATTTAAAATTGCAATCAGCAATAAAGGAGAAGAAGTGCATGGTAATCCCGTTTATATATTCATTTATTTATATTTTTTTTACATCTAGAACGGAATACGCGTGAACACGCTTAGTAATGCGCAAAGGCTCTTCATGTTTAAAAAGTAATTATGAGACTGATATTACAATTATGTTTACTCTTATAACCTGTAGAATATTCTGTATATAATATGTATATACACAGTCAAGCAAAACAACATTATGACCACCTCATTGTTTCTACACTCACTGTCTAATTCACTGAGCATATAGAAAATATATAGAACTTTGTAGTTCTATAAATACAGACTGTAGTCCTTTACCTTTTTCTCTGCATACTTTATCATTGTCTTGCTTTCACCCTGTTCTTTAATAATCAGAACCACCACAGAGGCGCAAATAGCAATAGCGCTTATGAATATATCTATGCCGATAAGCGTGGTGGTCTAGAAGTGAGATGTGTTCAGGAAAATGTCTGGTATATTGCTATCTTCTGGAAAACACAGGTGCGCTACTGACTGATTAAAACCTTGACAACAATCAACCATCAGACATTCATTGCAATCTTGGTATCTCGCTTAACATGCAAACATACACATTACACACACACATATGGACACGCATCAGAGCACAAACCCAACTTTTACATCAACCATAAACAAAATAATAAATAAAATATCATTGCTTTTCCTGCTAATTAGTTGCTCATGGATCTTCACAGTGTGAACAAGCAGTTCAGTTTCCTCTGCTTAGAAGCACAGAAGCACTACCCTGTTAAATTATCAATCCTCCAAAGTCAAAAGAGTGCACCTGGCTCTCAAAGGGAATGGCAAGTGACACACTGATTGCTTTATTTCACATCCATAATTAATTAGGAGAATTTTGAGCTGTGAAAAGTATACTTTTCCGATATAGCCTATGGATTGGACCCTGTGTTTAAAAACTCCAGCAGCACTGCTGCTGTATCTGATCCACTCGTACCAGCACAACACACACTAACACCTCATACACCACCAACATGCCACTATCACCATACAGTGCAGAGAATGACAATAACCCACCACACAAATAATAATATTAATAATAATAGCTGCTCTGTGGTGTTAGTCTGTACCAGTCTGTAATTAAACTGTAAAAGAAATGCTGCTTAGTGGAGCTGATAAAATGGGCAATCAGTGCACAAACAAGGAGCTGGTCATAATATTCGGACATGACTATATATATATACAGTGCCCTCCATAATTATTGGCACCCCTGGTTAAGATGTGTTCTTTAGCTTCTCATAAATTGAGTTTTGTTCAAAATAATATAGGACCACGATGGGAAAAAAAAGTAAAGTCCAATTTTAAGGGGGAAATAAAATCCCTGACTAAGAAATAATTATTCTTCATAAAATCACCTGTTCCACAATTATTGGCACCCCTAACAATTCTTAGGAAATAAATTTAATAAAAGTATTTCTGTCACTTCTACAGTAGTTTACGAAGTTGATCAGAGTATGTAGGAACATTTAATTAGTAATTCACAACTTCCTGTTTCCCTGGGGTATAAATATGATGTGACACAGAGGCCATTTATCTTCAACATGGGAAAGACAAAGGAACATACCATTCAAGTGAGGCAGATGTGTGTTGACCTTCACAAGTCAGGCAATGGCTACAAGAAAATCGCTACTCGCCTACACCTGTCCATATCTACTGTCAGAGGAATTATTAAGAAGTTTAAAACAACTGGAACAGTGGTAAACAAGCCTGGACGAGGACGCAAGTTTATTTTGCCTCACTCACAATCATAAACGCAAACGTTTGGAGTTTGCTAAGCGGTACTATGACTTCAACTGGGACCCTGTGCTTTGGTCAGATGAAACAAAGATAGAGCTTTTTGGCAACAAATGCTCTAAGTGGGTCTGGCGTAACACAAGAGCTGAGTATGCAGAAAAGCACCTCATGCCCACTGTGAAATACGGCGGGGGATCAGTGATGCTGTGGGCCTGTTTCTCTTCTAAAGGCCCTGGGAACCTTGTTAGGGTGCATGGCATCATGAATGCTCTAAAATACCAGGACATTTTAAAACAAAATCTGGTGGCTTCTGCCCGAAAGCTGAAGATGGGTCGTCACTGGGTCTTTCAGCAAGATAATGACCCTAAACATGTGGCCAAATCTACACAGAAATGGTTCACCGCACACAGAATCAAGCTCCTCCCATGGCCATCTCAGTCCCCAGACCTCAACCCCATTGAAAACCTGTGGGGTGAGCTGAAGAGGAGAGTGCAGAGGAGAGGACCCAGGTCGTTGGATGATTTAGAGAGAATGTGCAAAGAGGAATGGTCAAAGATCCCTCTTTCTGTATTCTCCCATCTTGTGAAACATTACAGGAGAAGATTAGGTGCTGTTTTGTTGGCAAAAGGGGGTTGTACAAAGTATTAACATCAGGGGTGCTAATAATTGTGGCACACATGATTTGATGTTAAATAATTATTTCTTAATGTGGGATTTTTTTCCTACTGAATAAATTCACTTGAGTTAAAGGTTGTATTTTACTCTTTTTTCCATCGTGGTCCTATATTATTTTGAACAAAACTCAATTTATGAGAAGCTAAAGAACACATCTTAACCAGGGGTGCCAATAATTATGGAGGGCACTGTATATATATATATTGTGTACTGTACATATGTTTCGGCTCCTGCAAGGTTGATTTGCTGTGACTGTGACTCCATCATATATGTACAGTGGTGGAATGAAATGCACATATTTTTTACATCCCCACAAAATTCGTTTTTTAAAATGTTATTCAGCTCTATTCAAAAAAGGTGTGGTTATTGTAAAAGGGCTGGCTATGGGTGGGACCAATAACAGACCGTCAGCTCCACTCCGCCCCGCTCTGCAGCCTGTGACCTCGAGGCAGCCCTCAGGGGCGGGGTTATTTAAATGAGTAGGCTGTCTCTCCACAGTCTATATATATATTGTGTACTGTATATATGTTTCGGCTCCTGCAAGGTTGATTTGCTGTGACTGTGACTCCATCATATATGTACAGTGGTGGAATGAAATGCACATATGGCTGAACATACTCAACCAAGTGTAAAATAAGGAATGAAATTGAAATGGGCTGAGGTGTTATTCATACTGTTATATGAAAAAGAGCATGTAGGGTAATGTTCAGTGCCCTCTATAACGTTCGGACAAGGACGTGTTTCCTTTTTATGCCCTTCTGCTCTCCAGTTCAAGATTCCAGACATAATCAAATGAGAAATATTTGCGTGAATATGTATGAATTTAAATACATTTCAGTTTCAACATGTTAAAGTGGCAGTTCATGTTATTTTGTTTCTAAACTGAAAGCAGAAGCATTTCTGAGTGGAGAAGCGATAAAATATTGTTTAATGGTACCAGTGTGCTGAAACGAACATCCCTGCTAAGCGTAATATATATATATATTTTTTATATTTATATATTTATTCTAAAAACTGGGATGACTTTGTGATGTGTTGCTTTTCACGGGAGTTCTTCTGAGCACGTCACTCGTCTTTACGTACTTACGCCACACGTACAGCCTCTAAAAGAGGATCCGGCTCAGTTTTACTGAACACGAGCGGCTGGTGGAGCAATGGAGACTTCAGAAGGGGTAACTCAGAGCTCAGTAGGTCATTCACTCATCGTAAAAACAAAGTATGTAGTTGAAGTGAAGTTTCTGACTGAGTGCTCTCTTTCTCTCTGACTGAACATAACCTGGATTCGGATTCATCCGCTCTTAATTTGAGACCGCATCACACCCACCTAGTTTAAAATGATTCTTCCTCATGCTCGGTGCAATTACCCATTCTCACCAGAGAGGGCCCTAAGTCCCAAAACTTACGGACATCTTTAACCTTTTTTTATATTCTTTGATGTTTCTCAACGTGTGAATGGTTCTAACAATATACAGCACCAGTCAAAAGTTTGGACACACCTTTTCATTCAATGTTTTTCAATTTTTTGTACAATTTATTTTCTGCATTAGTAGATTAATATTAAAGACATAGAAAAAAACAATTAAGGGACACAAACGGAATTGCATAGTAAACAATAAAAAAAGGGTTTATATTCCACAATCTCCTGATCTAAACCTGATTAACTGAGTTGGTGATTTGAGGTGACTTGGGATGAGCTGGAGCTTCACAGCTTAAAGAAAAAGCAGCAACTCTTGTAATCAATATTCCGGTGATTTACTTCCGGGTGGTGCCATGTGCAGTGACTCATGTGACTGTGTGAGAAAGTATTCAATGTGCATTCTGGGTATCGTAGTTCAGCAGCTGGAGATTAGTGCTCTCGAGTAGTGTATCATTTTCTTAAAACAGTTTTGAAAAAAAAAAATGCATCCTAACATAAAATATAAAAGTCTTTGTTGAGTATTTTATTTTTCCTACAGATTGTTTAAAGTTCTCCACTACTCCAGAGGCTTTCACTGCAAATAAATGCCGAACCTATTCATGTGCTCGTTACCTCAATGCACTGATTGGTAGATTGAACCTCAATTATCATGTAATGCACTTAAAATCAAGGCTCTATTATGGCCTTGATGGGATAATTCAAAGCCTGCAGTTATGCAGCATATAGTAAGTCTCGTTTTAGGGTGTCTTTTAACTCGCACCCCCCCCCTTAACTGCTGGAGTTCCAGTCCATGATTTTAATTTGAGTAGAACCCAGTATGGCGCACATTATTTGACCACAAGAGATTAAGAAATATGAAAAATTCCCAGCTGTGTCCGTTTCAATCCTTCTGATTTAATGAAGAAAAGGGGGAGGAAATGGAGGAGGGTGGGGGGTGGGGGTAGATAATCACCACTCTGCATTTCCTCAGAGGGAGAACGTATGGGTGTGGGTACTGTATCACTCTGACTAGTGATTAACCTCTTTAAGCAATTCAGCCTTATTGTGTTTCATGTTGCTAGTGCTTGATATAGATTGTACTGTATAGATTAGATGTAACTACAGAAACAGCATATATTACTGTATCCATTCCAGCGATTAATACATTAGAAATCAGAAAGAGCCCAAATGGAATATTTTAAAAGAAAACTGAATTCCTTATTTTATTATTTTTGGACACTACATGTTTTTTTTTTTTTTAATACATTCTGCATACATACATTTGTTTAGTACTGAGCAAGTGAAGGGGCATGGTGTATTATTTTGCACAATGTTCCTTTTACATAGAAATGCTGAATGAAATGTTCAAATCTATATATGAAATCTCATATACCCAGAGAAGAAGGCAGCATTTTGGATTGTGTTGCAACAAGGCTTCTTCTTTGCATGATACAACTTTATAAAACAAAAGCTTTCTGGTAGTGTTGAGCAAATGCAAAAATTTCCAGTACAGAATCAGTTCAGCCCATACACAGTATATAGCTGGACAGAGCATCGTCTCTCAAAAGTGAAGCCACCACAGGTCAGGCGCCCCCTGCTGTTCGGTTGCAGAAAGCTGTGTAACCCCACCCATCCCCATAGGTTTCAAAGGCAAAACAGACAACATTCAATCACGTTTCTTTTCCAATATACTTTAATTCTACCTCCTTTATTTAAATGCAGCAGCTAGTGTAACCTCTGTTTATACTGTCAATTTTTTACATCCCCACAAAATTAGTTTTTTAAAATGTTATTCAGCTCTATTCAAAAAAGGTGTGGTTATTGTAAAAGGGCTGGCTATGGGTGGGACCAATAACAGACCGTCAGCTCCACTCCTCCCCGCTCTGCAGCCTGTGACCTTGAGGCAGCCCTCAGGGGCGGGGTTATTTAATTGAGTAGGCTGTCTCTCCACAGTCTTTCTCCCTCCTCTGGTCTCTACTGTGCAGACTCAGGTATCAGGATTGCCAACATGGCGGAAGATTTTGGCTTCATTTTCATGAAATGAATGGGAACAGCGACACGGCGTCCATCTTTTTTACAGTCTCTGGTTCAGCCTGTTTTTTTATGCAGTGCAGCCTGAGGACCTGAAGATCACCAGCATTCAAACTTGACCATCAGCCTTATAATTTGCACAAAGCAAATTGTCACAATTTGTAGGTGCAGCTCTTTTGCAGATTCTTTATGAGTACCACTTATTTTTCCAGGCTTTTAATGCTATGTCTCAACAACGCTCATTGCTATCTTACACCCTGCCAAGAGTCTATTTTTACGCTTTCTGTCTGCATCATTTAAACAGCAAAGGTGTTTGTAAACACATCTACGCTGTGGTCTATGTAGTGGTCTGGAAATGAATGGAAAGTGTGTTCAGGTAAATTTTCTGGCGTATTGCTATCTTGGCATACGGATTGACTAAAGACAACCTAAAAAAATCCACAAACGCCAACAATAAAAACGATTATTGCTATCTTGGCAGTGAATTGTTGACACAGGTGCACCCCCAACCTGCTTTTAACGAAAGCATTGAACAGGTCCAGGTAGCTGCACCATTGAAATAGCAATCTGCCAAAGCCAGAGTGCACCTAGCTATCAAAGGAAATGGCAAGGGACACACTGATTTGTTTATTTCATGTTAAAAAAACACGCCCATGATTGAGGAAAATAATAAGTAAATGCCTTTCGCGTGACTTGAGCTGCGCAAGGTGTACTTTTCCTGTCATTACGAGAGCGAAGACACACTGACATGCCCTAAATCAAGCTGGCTGACCTAAAATAGGTCAAAATCTGATATGTATTCTCTGTTCTATTGTGAATAAAATATGGGTCTATTACTTTTATTTATTTTCATTTATTTTTATTTTGCATAGCATTCCTACTTTTTTTTTTTTAAATTGGCATTGTACATTTAAACCTTTTAATACAGCAACTGGCTCAGAGCCCTGTCATCCAATATGCATTAGAACACAGGAATTAGCCGACGTGAGGTGCTCTGCTTCTGAAACATTTAATATGTACCAGCCACTAGAGCCACCAGTAATAGGATATCATGCGACGTAGTCGTGTAGTAATGATCTCATTAAATTTCCTTAGTCGTTTTCCTCAGTAACATGGAGCATGTAGTAGTCAATAATAGGGTGGAATACAGTGACACGGAGCGTTAAGACTTTTGGGGAAATCCTGCTATTTTTTTGGTTATGTGCCTGCCTGAGACAATATAGCTTATGATTGAATAAACATATCAAAGCGCTGGTCCAAGGCGAGGCTTTGAAAGGAGCTGATTGTTTCTCTTTGAAGCTGCGTATCTCCGAGCTTTTCCTCCACTCTGGTTCTCCTGAGTACGGCGAGCCTCTGTGCGGAAAATAGATCAGGGGGAAATCACGCTGCTGTTTAACTACAGCCGCGTATATTACGGCTGGATATAATGGCGGATGCAGTAATGCTGTATGGGACATGTTTTAGTGCATGTGGACGATCCTGGTGAAACGCTACATGTGGGCAGGTCATAATGCGAGTGTGTGGGTATATGCAGAGAATAGATTTATGGGAAAAATGCGCTGCTGTGAAAATTAGATATGGTCTGGGTATTTTCATTTAATGGCAGCAGCAGTTCTAATATATACAGTAAGCAATACAATAACAGTATTATGACATGTTTACATGCAGTTCTTGAAAGAAAAAAAAAAAGAGACCACTAATGATGATGTTTTTCCTTGATTTTACAGAATTGAAAACCTCTGGAATATAATCAAGAGGAAGATGGATGATCACAAGCCATCAAACCAAGCTGAACTGCTTGAATCTTTGCACCAGGAGTAAAGGCATACATATAGTTATCCAAAAGCAGTGTGTAAGACTGGTGGAGGAGAACATGATGCCAAGATGCATGAAAATTATGATTAAAAACCAACTAGGGTTATTCCACCAAATATTGATTTCTGAACTCTTAAAACTTTATGAATATGAGTATGTTTGCTTTGCATTACTTGAGATCTGAAAGTTTTAGTTTCTGAATCAGTTTATCTAATTTTGCTATTTATAAATATATGTTTGAGTAAAATGACAAACATTGTTGTTTTATTCTATAAACTACAGACAACATTTCTCCCGAATTCGAAATTAAAATATTGTCATTTAGAGCATTTATTTGCAGAAAATGAGAAATGGCTGAAATAACAGAAAACAGATGCAGAGCTTTCAGACCTCAAATAATGCAAAGAAAACAAGTCCATAGTCATAAAGTTTTGAGAGTTTAGAAATCAATATTTGGTGGAATAACCCTGTTCTTTTTTATTACAGTTTTCATGCATCTTAGCATGTTCTCCTCCACCAGTCTAACACACTGCTTTTGAATAACTTTATGCCTTTACTCCTGGGGCAAAAGTTCAAGCAGTTCAGCTTGGTTTGATGGCTTGTGATCATTCATCAGGTTTTCAATTTGGTAAAATCAAAGAAACTCATCATTTTTAAGTGGTCTCTATTTTTTTTTCCAGAGCTGTATATGTAATAATGGTTGGGAAAGCTGCATGCTCTCTTACA
Organism: Astyanax mexicanus; assembly: GCF_023375975.1. Lineage (NCBI taxonomy): Eukaryota > Metazoa > Chordata > Actinopteri > Characiformes > Acestrorhamphidae > Astyanax > Astyanax mexicanus. Next base: position 36,331,437 of record NC_064422.1, read on the forward strand.
AAGGTAAATATTTGTCTATACATGTTAACATTCATAAAAATGCATATAAATGCATACATTCAGAGTTTTGAACAGTTTGAATGAACAGAACGCTGAAATATCTCTGGGGACTGGAGCTAGAATGCAGACTTGCGTTCTCATATCTTTGAATTTCTGAGCTGCATATGCCAGGCCATTACATGACTGTTTACTGAACGGTGCCTCTGATTTTTTTTCTGCAGTGCTTTAACATCTGCTGAAATATGGAGGCAGAAGATTTAATCAAAGATCTGATTAAATGTCAGTTATGCTGTGAGCGTGCTGACTCCGGCTTCCTAAGGTAAGTCAATGTTTGACAGTGTTGATTAGTGTTTATTTGATTTAACAATTTGAGAATATCACTACAACAATAAACACAAACATGTGATTAATGATGGTTTTTGCATTTGCAATTTCATCTTGTAATAAAATATATGTAGATTTTCGCTGCTTAAATCATCCCACGGTTTTTAGGATATTTCGAAACTGTTTCAGTTCCAGATTTTTCAGACAAACTGTGTAAGATGAGCTTGTATACAGCATTTTTATTGGATGCACAGTTTTTATATAAACGTCCGTAAAACATAAAAAAAATCCTATTAAGAATGAATGGGAAGCACAAAAGTGGATTCCCATCTACCGTACATCTGCTTAACCAATAACGACACACCATTCCACATATATATTCTATTTTCAGGCAGGCTCTTGAGAACAAATTCCTCATAACTTTTACACGTTTACACACATGTATTTGTAGTTTTTTTTGTTCATCCCTCATAAATGCTATTCATTTAGAGTTTCTGTGCACCAACAGCTAGCAAACTTCTTGGACTACTTTAGAGCAGGTAACTAGAGCTTAGATTGGGTCAAAAAAAAAAAAATCCAAGCTGACCCAGCCCGAGACCGGGTGCGCTTTGCCCGAGCCCAAACCAATCCGCCTCATAAACTTAATAGCCCGATTTAAATCTGACATTTTAAAATTAAGCTTTTTAAAAACAATATCGGGCTGTTAGAATGAGCGAAATCTGTTTAGAATGATGTTAATTAACATTGCAACACTGAAGAAGCATAGACCTAAATGTTGATTTAAATCTGACATTTTTTAGTAAGTATAAAGTTAAAATTAAGCTTCTTAAAAACAATATCAGGCTGTTAGAATGAGCGAAATCTGTTTAGAATGATGTTAATTAACATTGCAACACTAAAGAAGCATAGGCCTAAATGTTGATATAAATCAGACATTTTTTAGTAAGTATAAAGTTAAAATTAAGCTTCTTAAAAACAAAATCGGGCTGTTAGAATGAGCGAAATCTGTTTAGAATGATGTTAATTAACATTGCAACACTAAAGAAGCATAGACCTAAATGTTGATTTAAATCCGACATTTTTTTGTTAGTATAGAGTTAAAATTAAGCTTCTTAAAAACAATATTGAGCTGTTAGAATGAGCGAAATCTGTTTAGAATGATGTTAATTAACATTGCAACACTAAAGAAGCATAGGCCTAAATGTCGATTTGAATCCGACATTTTTTAGTTAGTATAGAGTTAAAATTAAGCTTCTTAAAAACAATATCAGGCTGTTAGAATGAGCGAAATCTGTTTAGAATTATGTTAGTTAACATTGCAACACTGAAGAAGCATAGACCTACTAAATTAAGAACTAATGAACTAATGTTTATTAAGAACAGCTCGCATGTGCGTGAGCCCCAGAGGTGCGTGATTCTAACTTGTACATTTTTTTAAAACACAGTTATAAGCTAAATTGTGATTATCACGCCATGGCTTTATGTAAAATAAAAATAGCATTAAAAAAAAGAGATGCCTACGTAATTTTCTTGAGCCCGACCAGACCGTGACAAAGGAAAGTGTTGCGAAATATCGGCCCGATTTGTCCCGAGTTCAGGTCGAGCTTGGAGAGAAAATCTATGTTCTACAGGTACCTTATCTCCATTCCACCCACACTCACCTGTTTGTTGTTTTTTCATCCCTCATTCACTCCAATTCAATTTTGCACATGCCCAAAACATAGAGTTTCTGTGCCACAAAAGGCACCAAACTTTCAGCTGTATAACTGTTCTGTTTCCCCTCCAGAACTTTTCTTTTCATGCACTTTTCTAGTTTATTATTAAAATCTAAAAAAAATACCACATCTGTTTCTTTATGTGAGGAAAACTACAGTATTTATAGTGATATCTCAATATGCAATTATCTACTCACAAGCAAAAGCTTTAGAAAACAGTAGTATTTACAAGCATTTACAGTGGCTTTGCAAATGCACAGTAATTGTTGCATGAAATTGGGTTATTTACTTCAGTATAATATGTCTTATAAAAGCATAAAATTGGACTTCATTATTACTGTAGGTACTTTAAAACATCAGATGCTCCATCAAATCAGGCCAATTTTCTATTCAGAAATACCTGGAAGCCTACAGCCTAAAGAGCCTGTTTAAACATTGCAGAGTTTGACAATATGAGCATGACTGATGTAGCTGACTTCCACTTTGAAAAAAAATATATATATACAGTGGATACAGTTAATTAGTCCTTTCACTGTGTCAAATTTCCTGTTGATTGGATCTTTAGTAAACCTCGAGTTGGATTAGCAAAAAAATAAAAATAAAAAATAAATAAATATATATATATATGAATTACAAGGCAAAACGCAGAATAGAACAGTTAATAGATGTACAATAGAATGCATCCCTGACATGTTGTCAGTACAGATATTAATTGTATTCTTTACTACAATGGCAGTTTTTCCTTCCCATTATCTGTCACTGCAAATTATGCTATAAATATTTGAGTAAAAAACCTCAATACCTGTAAATAAGTAACTAGAAAAATAACAGGCTATTAATAACTGTCACAGTATAGTAACCCTAGTCAATAATTGATTATTTTAAAATAAAATAACATGGCTGTTCTTATAAATGACCTGCTCACAGACCTTCCAGCGTAAACCAGCAGGTCAGTTTCCAATGTAGAGAAGTGCAGAACCGCTGCATTGTTAAAATAGCAATCTGCCAAAAAAATCTGAGTAAATCTGGCTCTTAAAGGGAATGGCGGATACACTGAGAGATACGCTTGGTTTATTTTACATTATGCCCAAAACAAACCCATGATTAATTAAGATGATAATTAGTACATGCCTTTTGTGCATTTTGAGCTGCGTAAAGCATATTTTCTTATTTTCACGATACCAAAGACAGTCTGACATGTTCTAAATCAAGCTGCATGTTGCACCATTGATGCCTCACCTATAGGCTCTATATTTTCCTTTCAATGGAGAATCTCCATTCAAAATGCTGTTTAGTCCAAGATTAGGCTTAATTCCTGAGCTGTAAAACTGCCCCATAGTGTATGTTAAAGGACCATTAAGGATTATATGTTTAGTAAATAGTAAATGATAAAATGGATGTATCTTTAGGCACTGTAATAAAGATACATGCTGAGTTAAAGCAATGGCAACTCTTGTCTACCAGTTTGTTCCAATTCTTACTGGGCAGTGTGTCATATGTCTGTGTTTGTTTTGCCTCTGACTCCACCTGCTGCTCATTCCCCAATGTTAACTCCACCCTCGAGGTAACCAATACACAACCGCGAGTGAACGCTGCTGCAGCATGGAAGCTAGCAAGCATGCTGGTTCAGCTGAAACCTTAGCTCGTAAAAAGCACTCGACAAGTCTCAAAAAAGCTCAGTGACCAAAAAAAAAACAAACAAAAAAAAAACAATATTAAATATTGGTAGTGAGTTTGAAAGTTTCTCTGCCTCTCCTGCCAGTGGTACCTGCCCAGTCTTCACTGGTTTCGCTTGACAGCAGTAAAGGTACATCGTAACTGAGATCTAGATCAAGCTGCAATAAGATAAAATGTCATTTTACTCAAATATAGATGTATAAGTTATTTATCTGCTAAACTAAGCAGTATATCACTAGAACCTGTAAAGTAGTAAACTTCAGGATTCTTCCTCACCTCATTGATCATTCTGTGCTGTGCTCTTGCCGTCATCTTTACAGGACAACCATGTCTAGGGAGAATAGCAACAGTGCTGAACTTTCTTGATTTGTAGAGCATCTGTCTTACCGTGGACACATGAACATCAGGGCTTTTAGAGATACTTTTGTAACCCTTTCCAGCTTCGTGCATGACTTCAACAATTTTTCAATGTTTTCTGCGAGGCATGATTCACATCAAGCGATGCTTCTTAAAACAGCAAACTCAAAACTGGTGTTGTGTTTTTCAATTAGCTCTTAGAAAAGTCATTAGCCTGGGGGTTCACATTCTTTTTTCCACCCTGCACTGTGAATGTTAACATGTTGTGTTCAATAAAAGCATGCAAACATATAATTAATATTATAATGTTTTTTGTGTGGTATTAGTTTAAGCAGTGTTTTACTATTTTTGTGACTTAGATGAAGATCAGAACATATTTAATGACCAGTTCAAGGGTTCACATACTTTTTATTGCAACTGTATATTTTCTCTTATCTCTCATCGTCACTGTTTTACTTCAAATCTCTTCAGTTATGGAGTAACAATGTGTCACTCTCCAAATCCTTACAGGCTGCATCACAACAGGGCTTTTCCAATTAATAACCAAACACCTCAGAACAGCAGAAGTTTTCTATCAGACGAGTAGACCAGGGAAGATTCCCTGCTGTAAAAAAAGCACTCCGCTTGCTGAGGAGGCCCTCAGGGAGAGACTTGTCAGAATTGCTCACTCTCTCTGGGATTAGCTTAACTGGCAGACGTGCGCTAGATGCTAACTGTGGGTGAAGTACAGTGCAGGTACTTTCTCGTTCTGTTTCATCCGAGAACACATTCACGCTCCGCTCTCGTTGGGTGTGATGCCATGCTCTCACATTGTTACGCTTTCAAAAGCCTGCAGGTGAGGGTTTGATCTGTGCCAGGCAGTTTAGCAACAACATGCAGGTGTTGTCATTGGATTGATTGCTGTGAAGATGTGCATTGTGCTGGCTAGGTACAACAACAGCGCTGCATTGGAAAAAGAAGCCGCAGTGGGGGAAAAAGAAAAAATCTTAGTGTAAAAACTCATAGAATACCACATGCTTATAGATATGGTTGGTAAACAACCAGTGCTATTTTAGGAGATGGAGCACTCAGACTAAAAATACAACAGGAAACCTTCATATGCTGTCCTGTTTTTCATGCTTCAGTCATAGAGCAGTGGAAACCCTGCGGGAAAAAAAAGGAAAACAACATGGACCAGCATAGTTGGCATGCAAAATTCTTGCATTTTTAGATTTCTTATTTTAGATTTTGACATATTTTAGATTGGTGAATGTTCCGAATGTTTGTCAAAATGTAAGAAATGATTATTGACCAATAGAAAGGCTTCAAATTTACATTGACTTTCACACTGAAAGCCAAGAAATGCAACATGAACCAGCTGAGACCAGTCGAGGCTAAGAAAAGCTACTTAATACATGGACAAGATTATTGGGACACCTGATTATTTATTATTTTTTCCTAAAGGAAAGGAAATGTTTCAACTGCCTCAAGGCTAACAAAAGCTACCTAATACATGGACAAAATTATTGGGACATCTGGTTATTTATTATCTTTTCCTAAATTAAGGAAATGTTTCAATTGCCTCAACTGTCAATCGAACGTTTTTTTTTGTTGTTGTTGCTAGAAACCCTGCAGAGATAAATTGATTGAATTTACTATGTTAAATGTATAATAACTATACACATTGTGACAGTTTCTAAAACATGACTTAAACCAAGTCTTGGAATATACAACAACATTTTGAATGGAGATTTCTCATTGACAGGAAAATGTAGTTTATGACTAGGCTATAGCCCGAAATTCCTTTTTAATGTATTTATCATTTTTAATGCATTTATTAGCAAATTGCACAGCATTCTAGGTAACAAATTATACAGCTCTCTTTTCCTGTTGTTACATCAGTTTGAGTTCAGATTTGTTATGAATGTATTAATAATCAATTTGCAAACAAATGCCTGATTATGTTCCAAATCCAAATGATTATGTAACTAACAAAGTACAAAATCTCTTCTACAATACAGAGACTAGAATCACAACTGCTTTCAGTAGTGGAAACGATGCAATATACCATATATAGTAAAATAGCCTTTATGCTACATTTCATCCACTGGTGTGAAATCCTTATCTTTATTAGTGGGGCACCTAATTAGCACTGTATCATCATGTTCTCGCACCTGTGGCAGTACCCTATACTATACTGCACCCTATTTACTCTACTGTCTAGTCCACAGTTCGGCCCTTATTAAGACATAGTATCATATTCTATTGCATATTATTTATTTATTTTTCCCCATAAGGAAAGCCAATATGGGGACCGCTTCTCTTTTTTTCCTATTCCAAATGGCACTTTAGTGATTCTTGGTCAACCATGGGAGCCTACCATGCCCCCCTCCAGTTACCGTCACCAGTTACTTCCCTATTTAAATGCAATTAGTAAAATGTCAAGAGTGGCACAGAAAGAATGAAAGCTGTACTGTATAAACTAGTATTGTGTACACTGACACTTTTAGACACGCTGCTGGTCTCAGATGTACGGGCTAAGCTGTGCAGCACTGGGGAAGCTGAAGTGTGGTAACTTTAGCAATTAGAGGCCTGCGTCGCGTCTACCCACAGCGAAGGTCTCTTCTGCGACGGGCATTAGCGATGTAATTATGTTTTTCAATGGATAATGGCTTATTTGCAAAACTCAGCTGCTTGCTGGGGTCACGTTCACTTTAGATAAAGCAATTTGCTCCGATAGACCCTCCAAACCGGCTTGTGCATGCAAATGAAGTCATTCATTAATGTATGACCATTCTCTCTCTCTCGCTCTCTCTCTCTTACTCGCTCTCTGTTCATTTCCCTCTCAACAGTCTAAGAGGATGTCACATTTTGAAGTTGCCATTTTGTGACCTGAGAAATGTGAGACAAAGACCAGAGCTCCAGTTCTGTTTTTTTTTTTTTTCCAGTCCTCCCTCTCTCTCTCTCTCTCTCTCTCATGAACCTGCTGTTCATGAAGCTGCTGGATTGAAAATGATCATATCAACACTCGACAGCTGCAGTGGCTCTTGTATAGGCTATTCAGGATGCTAAAATATACTGCTATGAGTGTGTTTGGGCATTATTTGCACCGTTCTGAGAGGCAGGATCATTACAGGCAGAAATGCACCTCAATTTTGCTTAGACAGACTAGCCAAGATATTGCCAGTTCAGATTTTGACTCTAAAGTGACTCTAGAATCTCAACTGAGCATTGTCCAGTGTTGCATTCATTTTTCACCAAGATCTTGCAGCAGCATTGATGATGGTAGAGTCTGACCACTGCTCAAAGCAGCTCTTCTCCATCCAGCACATCCCAAAGATTCTCAATGAGGTTAAGATCTGGAACTGCAGAACTGCAATGAGTAGCACGGGCATCTTGATGGTGTATGAGGTGTAAGACACTGCCCACAAGATGCTATTGGTGAACTGTTCAATTGTTTACTGTCCAGTGGTGTCCTGACTATTAAAAAACAGAGTTATAGGAGGATAATAATAAGTATGCAGATAAACAGATACAGGACTACAACATGTAATTATAGAACTACAAATTGCTCCTTCAGTATGTTTAACAGAGCTAAAAAAATGTGAATAAGGAGATGGTGATTTTATTACAAGTGTTCAGTGTTATACTTGTTGATTTGCAAATGCTAAAACTCTTATAAGCATGTCTTAAATTGTTTTGTACTTGTACTGCAGTCACACACACACACACACACACACACACACACACACACACACACATATATATATATATATATATATATATATATATATATATATATATATATATATATATATATATTTTTTTTTTTTTTTTTTTTATTATGAACTGATAATAAAATAAAATAAAAAAATAAAAAAATGATAATAATGAACTCACTCAAATTACAACCATTTACCAGATTTATAGAGGTTATTTTTCTGATCTACTGTATCAAAGCATTGCAATGCAAAGTGAAAAAGCAGGTCAAAGTTCACAGCTCTTTGGCAGCTCTGAAACACAAAACTTCAGATCATCTTTGGTTTTCATTACAGGAACTATAACCCAGTGTTAATTTATTTAATTAATTATATTCTATTTTATTTAAGTTCTGCAACCAGTGGCACTGCTTTTTATGAACACACACTCCAGTGCATTATTCTAACAGGATAATGCTCTCGTCTCAAGAACCTGCAATGAAGACAGGTCGAAAAGCTGCATTGAAAAGCCCCATCGAAAATGTGTGAGATGCTATTGGACAGATCAACATTCCCCTATAGTTCACAGCTGTCTGGCAGCTCTGAAACACAACACTCTGAAATAACTTTTAACAATGCTAGACTGTCAAACTTTTTCCAATCAAGTGACTGTATTGCTCCAGTCATGGCATATAGTACTTGCTTTAATAATTTGCACACACACACACACACACACACACACACACACACACACACACACACACACACACACTTTAAGAAGAGACAATCTCAAGCTGTGACCAGCTTATTTTATTATATACTGTATATCATCAGAGTGTCTGAGGCAGAGACTATGGCTCTGTCCTAAATTATGTCCTAAATCCTTTGGTCTTCCTCCAAAACTGCATATATAGTGCCGTGAAAGTTTTGGTCCCTTACAGATTTCTTTTGTTTTTGCTTTTTTCTCATACTTACTTTTTCATATTATCAAACAAACTTTAATATCTGACAAATATAACCAGATTAAATATAAAAAAGTGAATGATTATTAAATAATTATTTATTTTATTACGGGATAAAACTATTAAAAAAAGTCTGGCAATATGTGAAAAAGTGTTTGCCAACCCCTTGGAAATTAACAGCCATTTCTTGAAAAGCTGAGTTCAATTTCACTACTAACCACAACCAGGCCTTAAATAAAACCTGTCTGACAACATGAAGCAGGATTAAAGATCCCAAAAAGTAACTTATTATGCCCCGATCTGAAGAAATAAAAACAAAAAATAGATGAGAAAACATCATTAACATCTATCAGTCTGGAAAATGTTATTTCTAAAGCCATTTCTTAAGCTTCAGGACACAGTAAGAGCTGTTATCCACTAATGGAGAAAACATGGAACACTGGTGAACCTTCCCAGGAGTGGCCAGCCTACCAATATTGCTCCAAAAGGGCATGGACAACTCATCCAGGAGGTCACAAAAGAACCAGGAACAACATCTAAAGAACCGTAGGCCTCACTTTCCTCAGTTAGGGTCAGTGTTAATGATTTAATAATAAGAAAACGACTGTGTAAAAGTGGTTTCAATGGGTTATTTCCATGGTAAAAACCTACTGACCAAAAACAACAAAAAGGCCACCATGGTGGTGGTAGTGTGGTGGTCTGGGGCTGCTTGCTGCTTCAGGGCCTGAACAACTTGCTGTAAATAATGGAACCATGAATTCTGCTCTCTACCAAAAAAATCCTATAAGAGAATGTCCAGCCATCAGTTTGTGACCTCAAGCTCAGGCATACTTGGGTTCTGCAGCAGGACAATGACCTGAAGCAGACCAGCAAGTCCACATCCGAATGGCTCAAAAAAAAAAAAAAAAAAAAAAAGGTTTTGGATTGGCCTAGTTAAAGTCTGATTGAGATACTGCAGCATGACTTTAAATGGGCCATTGGGTAAATATGTAAGACTTGAACTGTGCCATTTGAACTGTGTCTAGGAAAAAAGCCATGCTAAATTATAGTTTAGTGTATACAATATAGTGTATAATAGTGTAATATAGTGTATAATTTAGTGTATACAATAAGAATGAAAGTTGTGTGACATGGCATCAACTAACTTCCCAGTTCTTCCCAAACTTTGTGAAGAACAACTTTGCACCCAACACCACCCCTTTTTTCACCATCCCTCCTGCACAAACCACATCTAACGCAGAACAAAAACTGCACAGAAAAGTAAATATTTTAGACCAGGTCCTTGGAGTAGGTCAGCCAGCCAGCGAGCCAGTATCTTTATGCTGAGCTGTGAAGATCTTTTTTAAACTTTTAATCTAGAATATTCAAAGGGACTGCGTAAAACTAACACATCATTTCAGGAAAAGAAAAAAACATAATACTAAAAACATGGTGGTGGTAGCATGATGGTCTGTGGCTACTTTGCTGCTGTAGGAACTGGACAACTTGCTGTAATTAATGGAACCATGAATTCATTTCTCTAACACACAATCGTGATGGAGAATATCCGACCATCAGTTTTTGACTTTAAGCTCAGGCTTACTTGGGTTCTGCAGCAGGACAATGACCTGAAGCAAACCATGGCATTAAATAACCTGTACACTTCCCAGTTCTACCCAAACTTTGTGAAGAAAAACTTTGCACCCAACACCACCCCTTTTTCCACCATCCCTCCTGCACAAACCACATCTAATGCAGAACAAAAACCGAACAGTAAAGTAAATATTTTAGTCCAGGTCCTTGGAGTAGGTCAGCCAGCCAGCCAGTATCTTTATGCTGAGCTGTGGAAAGCTTTTTTAAACTTCTTTTAATCTAGAATATTCAAAGGGACTGCTGACCATTACCCTATTTTTGACCCAGGTCCAGATATTTAGCTTTAAAATGAAGGAAAAACAGAAAGAAAAGCTCACAATGCTAAAAACAGTAACAAAAAATAGAATTTCTTCACTGAGTAATAAGTTTCATGAAATGATAACGTCTTATTCTGTAGTGTTTTTTTTTTCTTTTGTGGCCCTATCCTCTGTGAGAGTGACTCTAACTCTAGCCTGGTCTCAAAACAGGTAAAGTAGTAATATCGAAAGTCTGCCGCTTAAGAGGAAGTGTGGAGTCAGCTGAATGTTTGACAACAGGCATATGTCTGAGCGCCGCTGCGGCTGCTGCACTGAGCCTCAAAGTAAATGCTCCCTCCACTCCGAGGCAATCTGCGCCCGAGAATCAGACAGCAGTCTCACAGGACCGCACAGGTGGTGGACTTTACAATGCAATAACCTTCACCACACGGAGGGAAAGCCGGGGAGAGAGAAAAAGAGATAGGAACGGGAGGAAAAGAGAGGCATTTAAGGAGGAAGATGAGGAAAGTGATGAAGAAAGTTGCTCACAGGGCAGAGAACAGAGAGTGAAGGACAGAGGATGAGGGAGTAAAGATGGATTTAGGGGAAATGAACAGCGTGAAGGGCACAGGAAGGTGCGGCAGGAATCTGAAGCAGAAAGAAAAGAGTCAGGAGGAGATGTGGTGAAAGAGAGGCTGCCGAAGGTGAAAATAACAGCAAAAGGGAAAGGTTAAGGGGGAATAATAGTAAAATGGAAGGATGGAGTCTCATGGACAGTGGTGAAGGGAGTAGAGAACAAAATAGTGAGGAAATTGTGATTAGATAGGTAGTGCTAGGCTAGAGTGTAGCAGTGGTTTTCAAACAAAATAATTTTCAGTTATACCCATTTATCATTATCCAGTTTGGCCATATATAAGAAAAAAAAAATGGTGTGTGATTTAAAAAAAAAAGCACATCAGTCATCGCCTCCCTCACCCCCATGATCCATGGAGCTTTTATTATTTTAATGTAGAATAAGAACAAAAAAAGACTTTTGACCATTTTCGACCTCATAATTGAAAGCAACCCTATTCACAAACAGTAGCTTTAAAATCATTATCATGCTCCACTGACTTAATATGACTGTAATATGGTGAACAGAATCTCTATGTTTGCTACACTATCAGCAAGAATTTCACAATTCTGTATAAACACATTATATATGTGTGATATTTGTGTAAAATCATATAATCTACCATCTATAATCTTTATTGATGGTCTTGCTTTCTCTCTCGCAGCTTGTCCAGAAATGCATGTGTAAAGTGTGTTCTTTCGGGGTGGCCCACAGTGCAAATTACACTTCCAAACTCTAAACGAAACCCAGGAGCAGAATGTGATTCAGTAAATCATGTAAAACAGGTCCTGTGGCAAAACAGTAAAAAGAGAGGAATGGGATTCACAAGCCCAACATGGGAATATGGCCGTGGGCAACAAATAAAATCTTTGTTCATTAGTTCATTAGTCTTGTCATTGCAACATTTTTTCTCACAATTGATTATGTTCTACTGTATTAAGTCTAGATCAAACATTTGCTACCAGAATGGCTATTAGGGTGTCTGAGGAAAGAGTCTAGACAGTGATTCTTAAACCAGTTCTCAAGGATTTTAGTTCTAGTCAAACTGGCAAAACAAACAGGTTTAATAAAACATTCTGGCTCAACCTTTTTACAAAAAATAAAGAAGAAATAATGCATCTGTTTCAAGAGGTTGTAAAATAAGTTAACACAGAGTTCGGACTCAAGGCGACATCCATATCTGTGCTTTAAGAGGACAAGTTATTATTTTATCTTTTGAACATGTTAGAATAGGTCTATGGGCTATAGTACAAAACATATTCATTAAATCCTTTGCACAAAATGACTCTTACATGAAGAGTAAGTCACTAGCTCTTTTCTTATCAGTTTCAGTCGCTTTTAGAATGAGTCCAGCTGGCATTTCAACGTTGAATAAATGTTGAGTCAACGTTGATCAACGTAGATGTTATGGTTGAATCACGTTGAATCAACTGTTAATTTTGAAAAGGGAATCAACGTTGATATAGCAACGTTGTTTTAACATCATACGTTCAACCTTTAATAAATCATAGCTCCCCTAAAATTAGAAAATCCTATGATTAACAAAGAGTTAACAATAAACTACATCACTGTAGTAAAGCTGAGTATAATGAAAGTTACCCACCACTACCAATCTGATTCAACACCTGATCTCAAAAACACTAAAACCGTAAAACTGTTAGAATGAACATGGTGTTAAATTAAAAAGTAATTACTGCAAATTGAAGTAAAATACTTTTCATTCATCCATCCAACCAGTTTTTAGAAATTATATGGTGATGAAATTTAAAAAGCTGATTCAAAAGGCAGAAGGATGAGGACATTAAATGTTGATTCAACGTTAAAATGTCAACGTTAGCACAATCATTGACCATTAAATGTTGATTCAACGTTGTTTCAACGTTGAAACAACAACAGACACTACTTTAGTCATATTTCAACCACATTTCAACGTTGAAGGTCGGTTGTGTGCCAGCTGGGAGCTGTTTAAGGGCTCTGTCACTTATATGCAAATAAGCTGTTGCCGGCCACAACATGATTACGCAGAGCATTTACCACACGTTACCACTCATTACTTGAAAGTACTTACATCTCTCTTACATGAACACTGCTGGCTAATCCTGCTGTGAACTGTCTGAGGTTCTTAACTTAAAGACCAAAATGGCGTTTCTTCAAATTATCTAGTGGGTGGGATTTTGGTGTGGGTTGACTGGTAAGGGGTGGTTTTAGGGTGGTTCTATGTAAATTTCTTATTGTCACAAATGGATGGATATATTTTTTCGGTAACACTTTACTGGGATGGTCCATTTGATGTCCTCGCTAATGCTCAACTGACATTTAACTAACATTCAACTTAATGTCTATTAACTGCAACTTTACCATATGTTGAATGTAAATGATCAAAAATAGAACATAACCCTACACCTGACCCTAACGTTTACCCCTAATCAACCCTAAAATCTAACCCTACACCTAACCATAACCTTAACCCTAACCTGAACTTTAAATCTAACTCTAAACCCAATGCTAAAATGTTAAGATTAATGTTTGGGTTAGAGTTGGATGTTGGGTTACATTCAATAGAGAATTATTTACTTTTCATCTGTCAGTTCAGTTGCATTTAATAGACAGTCAGTTGAATGTTAGTTAAATGTCAGTTGAGCATCATCAAATGGACCATCCAAGTAAAGTGGTACCATTTTTTCAAGCTTGGAGTGTGTTTTGCATAATGTTTCCCCTTTAGTGCTAAGCAAAAATGAGCTTTTTGACTACAATTAGGGGCGTAGCAGCAAATTCTGGGCCCTGTACACTCTCAATGTCAGTGGGCCCCTATCCATGCCAGTAGACAAGGCATGTGGATTTTCATGGGCCCCTCTTCTTACTCGGACCCTGGGTAGTCAGGTCCACTTTTCCCCCCACTACCATGTCCATGAATACAGCATAATGCTGTTATGACAATAATGAAGGTAATCTAATACAGCCTATCTTTAAAGTAAGCAACAATACATTTGTGAAAATTGATTATTTTACAAAGCAATGGTGTCATGTCAAGATTATAATAAGAAACCTGCAATTGATTAAAAAATAAAACGAACAAAAGTCTTAACTCCAGCCATAATTATATAGAGTGACTCACTGAGGAATGTGTTTTCTCTCCGGTGAACCTCTCTTGAGGAACCCAGCCGCCGTGATTACGTAAATCATATTTGCATCTGTTACACCTGTACTGTGGAACTGATTGGAGCGAGACTGATTGGTTGCATGCATCACACTTGAAGGAAGAAAGCATTGTGTCTCACTTCATTATGACTCTGTGATTATTGGATTCGCCAGCTTGTGCTGTTTTTTTTTAACGCATGTTCCCCTCCGTTTCAGACTCCATTGTACTGCCGCTAGCGCCTAGCCACCTGGAAAATGAAGCTACTTTCAGGGCTAACCCCTGGTCACGAGGAAGAGGAGAAAGAGGAGGAGGAGGAGGATCAGTCGCTTTTACTTACAGCAAACGATGTGACAGCAGATGAAGAAGAATGGGTCAGTAGATTGTGTTACATTGTCCATGACTTTGTGGCCTAAAAGGTGTAATGAACCAAAATTCCCATGTTTTCCGTCACTCTCCCCTCAAATACAGAGCGTGGCCTCAGCTTGACATTGTTTCCACACACTGGCCTGAACAAGCCCTCCCAGCAGGTAAAATGGCTTGAATAAATGTTTTTCTGTGCTTTGATCAGTGGGTAACCCGTGCTGATGGGAGCAGCAGTGAGGGCGATGTACTGTATGAAGTATGCTTGGTTACACCTCCACTGCAGCGTGTAAATGCAGCCTGGTTCTCCGTGCTGATGGTGTGTGTCTGTGTGTTGATGGGAACTGGCTTCTCAAGGTATTAAAAAGGTTGAACATCCCATCTGCACACATATTCTGCATCATGAGAACGCCTGAAAGTAGATTTCTGACCCAACAGAGAGTCAGTGATTGGGATTCTTTCCACAACACAATATAAAATTTCAAAAATGTAAAAAAAAAAAAAAATGTTATTAAAGTGTATGGTTTGATTTTACTATAAAATAATACAAATAATGTACAAAACAAACGTTTATTTACTGCCTGTTTGTGTACAAAGGTTTTTCTCAATGCACAAGTCTAAATATGAATTGTGAGGTGTTTGATTAAAAGGAGATGTATATCTGTTGTTGGAGTTAAACTTTGCTATGATGCTAACATGGATTTACTAATGTTTAGTTCAATTTTAGATTTAAAAAATGGCATGTAAAATCTTTCTTTTTTTTATAATGCACTCTAAAAAACAGAGGTATGATATGAGTATTTTTTTGTACTCAAGGGTACACTCTTCATTATTGTTACCTCAAAGGTACAATATTGGTCTTTACAGGGTCAGATTTGTTCCCTCTGAAGTACAAAGTCTTTCCTAACAGCAATAAGTCCAAAATTGTACCATTTATTCGGCCAAAAGGTAAAAATTTGAATATTATATGAGACCAGTTGGTACTTTTGGCAGTGTGAGCAGTGTGCAAATTCCTGCTGGAAAATGAAATCCGCACCTCCATAAAAGTTTCAGCAGAGGGAAGCATGAAGTGCTGTAAGATTTTCAGAGAAAACATTGCACTGACTTTGGACTTTAAACCAAAAGTTAAGACCTCAATTTACTTGTTTTCTGAGATTTTTAATCTTTGATTTCACATTTCACTTTTCCTTTCTGTGTTTCAACTTTCAGATATTTATTTTTCTTTGCTTTTTCTTTTCACACTAACTACTGGTTGGTAACTGGTTACCTTACCAGCTGCTTCTGTGTAAAGCAGCATCACTGAGCCACTGTTTAGGAGAGATCTTTATGCAGAGCCCTATAAGTGTGTCTGATCAGCAGTAATCAGCAGTAATACGTTCTGGGGCTTCTGGGAAATTGAGTACTGAGAGCTGCTCCCAGCTGCTTTCTTACTATATCCCCCTGCTGCCCTGCTGGTTACATGGTGGCACGGATTGACCCATTACATACTATTTAAACACAGACTGAAAATTAAAGCCAGTCTCTAAATGTTATTTGTCTGTTAGCTATCTGCTAAGCCACCCAGTCTTCTTTACTTAAAGTATTAGTAATAAATGCTTATAAAAGCTAGTGTGTAAAATGGTAACAGGAGTCCAATTTCCAAACACTGGATAGAGTTTTCTGCCCCACCAACTCCTCCCCAGACATAAAGCTCACACAGGTTGCCAGATTGACACACAATGGCAAGCAACGACGATTCTTACTCTGTAGCTGATCAGTTTGTTTATATGTTTCAATGTCTAAAATCTGTTTTACACTAGTGATTATAATAAATAACTCAACAACTTTACTGAAGCTCAGTGATTACCTGTTCATCAGAAAAATAGCCAGCCAACTTGCCTGTTACCATGGCCTCAGGACACTGTTTGCGTTCTGTTATCTATATCTAACAAACTTGAGAGTGAAAGTGGGATTGAGTGATTGACAGTGTGCAGATTTAGAGTCCTACAGAGATTACTGTGATGTTCAAATAAAAAAAAAATACTGAGACTGAGACACATATTTGATGATACGTCCTGATCATGTTATAACAGAAGAGTTACTGCAGAAAATATAATTCTATAACTGTGAAATAAGTGGAAGAACATATGATGATGGACACTACCAGAGCTATGTTTAGAGTTTTCAGACAAAAATATTATTTTTTATATATGAATTCAAATCTATTTACACTGAATTTCATTAAAAGTTTAGTTTTATATTAGTCTGAATATGCTTTATAGTAGCATTTAAATAGCATGCTTCCTGTTAGTGCTTCCCGTTAAGACTTTATTTTCTTTTTTAACAAGTTTTTTTTTTTTCCTGCCTGTAGGGTGTCCTCCTCCTAATCTTCTTCCCCCTGGCATTTACTACTGGCATATGGTGCAACTGGAACTAAATTTAAAACCCATGCATTAAGTCACACATCAGAACTGTTAATTAGTGTTTATACTGGATGTGATGTGCTCTGATAAGGTGAGATGAAAAGATAAGATATATATGGTTTAATTTATACTGATGGTTATTTACATTAGCACCCTTTCATTGCTGTGAATCATTGTATTTTCATTATTAATTGTTTATTAAACACTAAAAAAAAACATATTGTAATTTGATATTGTAATGAAGGAACAAGGAACAAGTAGGTGTTAGGTAGTGAATGCAGATGTTGAGTTCAGAGTGTGATGCCTGTGATTTTGGTGCAATGGTGTTTTTTTGTGCTTTAAATGGACGCAGTTGAACCAGTACATAATTTTGCACGGCCTTCTTCACCAATCTGAATACAGGCTGAGGACTTTGCTTAATATGTTGGCCAGAAGTGTCTTTATTGAATGTGATATACAGTATCAATGCTCATTTCTCAAAATCGTTTCTTTACAGGATTTATAGTTTAAAAAGTGGCAAATGTCAAACTAGGTTAAACTAGGTTTAAAACAAGACAAAATGTGTCACCATCCTAAAATTAACTCACTTTTACAATTAAATAACTGACCACAGTCTACAGCATTGATGGAAATCACAGGGCATCTTATGATAGAGTATTATCATGATGTGCTGTCCCCGATAATTATGATATCACGATACTGCGATTCTGTAATACTCAATTTACCACAAGACAATTTCTTTAACACTGCATCCGTATTACTGAAGAGGATAAAAAAAACTCTTAAATAAGCAAATACCAGGAATTATGGATTTCTTGATGACATTATATTTTAGAACCAATATTCTTCACTGCAGATTTACCCTATTATCACCTGCATTACTGTCTGGTTTGGGAACTGCAACACCTCAGATCGCAAGACCCTACAGCGGATAGTGCGGACAGCTGAGAAGATCATCGGAGTCTCTCTTCCCTCCATCACCGAGATCTACACCACACGCTGCATCCGCAAAGCCACCAGCATTGTGGACGACCCCACCCATCCCTCACACGGACTCTTCGCTCTGATGCCATCTGGCAGAAGATACAGGAGCATCTGAGCCTCCACTACTAGACTTTGCAACAGCTTCATCCACCAGGCAGTCAGACTTCTCAACGCACAGAGATAGAACTGAACCCCACCCCACCCACCACACTCACAAAAAAAAAAAACTGAACTGAACCCCCCACCCCCCCTTACACACAAACACTGAACTTCACCCATTCAGCACACAGAGGCTGACATGTCTTTATTCCCATCAGCAATATTTGCTGCCAATCTCAATAACCATAAACTGCCTACCTCAGTAACTGCTGTGATTATATATGTTCTTAATGTTACAGTATGTTACACATCTCTGCACCTTATCTTCACAATACACTTTATTATACCGTATCGGTACTGCACTGTCCTGTCTCTTAAATTGTCTTAAATTGTCTCGTCTTTTGTATTTATTGTATTTATTGCTACTTAGTGTTATAGTTTAATGTTGCACTGTCGTCACTCCTGCACTTTATGTCGTCTATTGCTTGTTGTTCCATGTTGCACCATGGTTCCGGAGGAACAAAATTTCATTACACTGTGTACCTGTACTCAGTTGTACTGACAATAAAAGCCTCTTGACTTATTAATTAGATTATAGCGCCACCATGAGTCTTAGGAAGTTGCAATAAAAATATTGGTATTTAACAAAGATGTCAAAAGTACTGACATTCATTATTCTGTAGGTAAAAGTATAGAAACTAGGGTTTAAAGAATACTTCTGTATAAGTTAAACTATCAACTCAAGCTTTTAACTCTTTAAGTAAAAGTGTAAAAGTTCTAGTTTCAAAACTACTTAAAGTATAAAAGTAAAAGTAATTTAAGGGGAAAAAAATACCATTAAGGACAAAAGCTTAGATTGAGCAACAAGAGCCTACACTGCACAACCCCCACCTTCCTAAAAACACATATTTCTAAAACCATAATGACTATAATCGTATATTGACCGTTGATCAATTTGGGATGCACTAGGCTCCATTTATGCCGATGTTTAGTTTACTACATAATTTGAACACACAAACTGTCCTTTACACTGTGCCAAAATTTCTTGATGAACGGACCAATAGAAACTCTTCAAAATGACTCTTCAAAACTCTTCAAAAGGACCCGTTCCATCCAAGCCATTCCCTGTTCTCACAGCTGCCGAGTGGAAGGAGGCTCAGAAGCTTGAAGACCAGAACCAGCCGGTTCCGAGACAGCTTCTTCCCCCAAGCAACCAGGCTGTGGAATAGCCAGTAGAACGGTGTTCTGCCCAACCCACCCCACTGACACCCATACAAACTCTGCACCCTGCACTTTACTTTACACTGCATCTATCAGACTTTCCCATATTATACAGCATTCTGCCCCCTGCACTCCCCACTCAACTCATTCCTTACCTGCACTTACTCATAGCTATACTGTGACATACTGACTACTTCCACACTATCCATATCTACATCTGTGCATATCTGTTCTGTGCAATATTTGTCTATAGTGTAAGTTATCATGTTTATTGTAATTAAGTGTATTGTAAATAGTGTTTATACTGTAAGTTATCTGTATGTCCTATTTTTATATATTTTATATTATTTTATTACTCTCTTGTAAATATTATTCTTTGCGCATTGGTGGGAATCTGCACCCAAGTTTTTCACTCACATGTACACCTGTACTCTGTGACGTGACAATAAAAATCTTGAATCTTGAATCTTGAATCTTGAAATAGACTCTTTTTACATTGAATTCCATTGAAAGTTTAGAAGATTTTTTCTCTCTGTTCTGTAAAGTTGCTGTTTTGGAGATACTTGTTTTTTTTTTCATTATACAGCTAGTTTATATGTCCATTTCAAATGAATGTATTTTAGAACAATGCAAATATATTAATGAAGCAAGCAATGAAATAGGATTAATGAGGGTATGTTTAAAATGTAAGGGGTATAAAGTTCAGATAATTGTGTGCAAAAGTAAAAACAGAGGTAAAAACTCATCTGAATAATAATAACTCTGGAAAAAGTATAGATAACCAACATTTCTACTAGTAGAAGTAGAAGAACAAAGTATTTGCACTTTTGTGACACCTCTGATATTTAATGCCATATGATGTAGTAAAATATCGATATAATCTCCCACCCCTAATTGATACAATAGGAAGCAATGGGTCAGTGAATGACCACAAACACATGAAACACACATTCTTACCAGTGTAATACATGATCTCTAATACTTTACAATACAAGACACCAATATTTTTTTTTTTTACCTCCAGAAAGCTTAGGAGCAAATTAGCAAAAAAAAAAAGTTAAACTCAGAGAACAGTGTTCATTATAAGTTAATGCATGAAGGCGCAATGTGTGGTACACTGCACACAGCCTGTTCTCAAGGATGCTGGAAATAATTGGTTAAGAATAACAAGTGATGCTAATTGGTGAAACCTTATGATCATATGAGGCATTTTGTAATGATCTGTTATTTTCAGACAGTAAGACAAATTTGTTGATTGCTATGTGAGAGTGAAAAAAAAAGTTATCTGCTCTTTCTTTCTGCTCACAGAACAGGAGAGCTGGTTTTACAATACAAGAGAGTGTTTAACATTATTTCTAGTGTACACCCTGGTTTCTGCCTGTTTCTTTTTTTGTAAAACAAGAGTGCCCCTCTCTCTCTCTCTCTCTCTCTCTCTCTCTATCTTTCTTTCTCTAAAGCACTGCCACTATGATCGGGATATCGCTGGTTCGAATCCCACTCATGCAGCTTGCCATCAGCTGCTGGAGAGCAGAGAGAGCACAATTGGCTTTGCTCTCTCTGGGTGGGTAGATGGTGTTCTTTTTGCTCTCTCTCTCTCTCTATTTTTCTCTCTATATCTATCTCTCTCTCTCTAAAGCACTGCCACTATGATCGGGATATCGCTAGTTTGAATCCCGCTCATGCAGCTTGCCATCCGCTGCTGAAGCACAGAAAGAGCACAATTGGCTTAGCTCTTTCTGGGTGGGTAGATGGTGCTCTTTTTGCTTTCTCTCTCTCTCGCACTGCCACTATGATCGGGATATCGCTAGTTTAAATCCCGCTCATGCAGCTTGCCATCCACTGCTGAAGCACAGAAAGAGCACAATTGGCTTTGCTCTCTCTGGGTGGGTAGATGGTGAACTTTTTGCTCGCTCTCTCTCTCTCACTCTCTCTAAAGTACTGCCACTATGATCGGGATATTGCTGGTTTGAATCCTGCTCATGCAGCTTGCCATCAGCTTCTGGAGCGCAACGAGAGCACAATTGGCTTTGCTCTCTCTGGGTGGGTAGATGGTGCACTTTTTGCTCTCTCTCTTTGTCTCTCTCTCTCTTTGTCTCTATCTATCTATCTATCTATCTATCTATCTATCTATCTATCTATCTATCTATCTATCTATCTATCTATCTATCTATCTATCTATCTATCTATCTATCTATCTCTAAAGCACTGCCACTATGATCAGGATATTGCTGGTTTGAATCCCGCTCATGCAACTTGCCATCCGCTGCTGGAGCACAGAGAGAGCACAATTGGCTTTGCTCTCTCTGGGTGGGTAGATGGTGCTCTTTTCACACTTTCTTTCACTCTCTCTCTCTCTTTAAAGCACTGTGCACTATGCACTAAAGCACTATGATATTGCTGGTTTGAATCCCGTTCATGCAGTTTGCCATCCGCTGCTGAAGCACAGAAAGAGCACAATTGGCTTTGCTCTCTCTGGGTGGGTAGATGGTGCTCTTTTCTCTCTCTCTCTCTCTCTCTCTCTCTCTCTCTCTCGCACTGCCACTATGATCGGGATATTGCTGGTTTGAATCCCGCTTATGCAGCTTGCCATCCGCTGCTGGAGCGCAGAGAGAGCACAATAGGCTTTGCTCTCTCTGGGTGGGTAGATGGCACTCTTCTCTCTCTCTCTCTCTCTCTCTCTCTCTCTCTCTCTCTCTGAGATTTTTTTTTCTTGTAGATCTGCGAGAAGCAGCCAAACTGTCATCATGCTTTATTGATTCCTGACCCAGACAAAAAAACAAAAAACATCTCATTCCCAGCACTCAAATCAACACACTTGAGCATGGTGCTTCTTTTCTGAGTATAGCCTGGCCTGTTGAGTTAGATAGATTCTGACTGTGATGCACATAATGACCCACTTTAGATCCCTGAGCTTCACTGACACCGATAGCTGTCCTTCTCTGCCTGTTCATATCCACACTACTCACTATATCACTGCAACCACTGACTTATTTAGAGATTTAGAGCATGGGAACTGCCTTTTATTCCTATTCATTTTAGTATTGTGTTTTATGTATTATTGAAATACTATTTAATATCTATTTAATACCATTTTTAATACACTAAATACACATTTCATGTTACTGATATCCATTCAATCATCATGCAGCTATAGCAATTTGCATTTTGGACTTCATGTTGCTGCTACTTCCCTTCTCCTTTATATTATTCTCTGTATATTATCTTATCTATTTTATACTGTGTTTTGATTCTAATTTTTATCTTATGTTTCTTATATTTATCTATTTTAAAATTGCTCTTTGGGTGTAAACTGGACTCTGAGAGTACAATTACTTTCCACTTCTTGTACTGCATGTGATGTAAAAGGAAAATAAAATCTCCTTGAATCCTTTAATCCTTGAATACTATTAAAGAAAAAGAACACAAAAAAACTTAGAGAGACATTTGATGAAAAATTGTTAAAGCATGGAAGAAAGTAATGGATAGCCCATTGAGTACGGTAACTTGGCTATTGGTCCACTGGTCTTAAGCGTGCCATTAAGACATCGCTGGTTTGAATCCTGCTCATGCAGCTTGCCATCAGCTGCTGGAAAGGAAAATAAAATATCTTTGAATCCTTTAATCCTTGAATACTATTTAAGAAAAAAACAAACACTTTAAAAAACTTATTGGAAAGACATTTGGAGAAAAATGATTGAAGCATGGAAGAAAGTAATGGATAGCTCAATAAGTACGGTAGCTTGGCTAGTAGTCCACTGGTCTAAAGCACTGCCACTATGATCGGCCGGCTGATCACTGGTTCGAATCCTGTTTATTTAGCTTTCCATCAGCTGCCGGTGGGCTGAGGGAGCATAAGTGGTCTTGCTCTCTCTCTGGGTGAGTAGACGGCACTCTTTCCCCTCATCACTCCTAGGGTGATGTCGATCAGCACAAGGCATCTGTGAGCTGATGTATTGGAACCAAGTCGGTGCGTTTTCCTCCGAGAGCGCTGTGATGCTACTCGGCAATGCTGCATCAGCAATTGTTCAAAAAAAAATTATGAATTCTCATGTATCGGAGAAGGCATGTGCTAGTCTTTACCCTTCTTGTGTTGTCGCATCACTAGTGATGGGGATATACAGCTAAATAACAGATGAATGGGTTGGACAATTTGCCTTGCTTCATTGGGAGAAAATGCTCCATTTGTTCCAGTGCTATTCCAAATGTCCACACACTCACTGCAACTGCTGTCAGGGTATAGTTTCTGAATTTGGAGCGCTTTCAAGTTGATTACAAAAAACCCGATTGATTTTATTAATTGCTCAAGATTTCTATAATATACCTGTTTATTCTACAATCATGTCTAATTATGCTGTTTGCGTTTAGATTTCAGGTTGTGATCCCAGTCTGAATATGAGCCTGAAGCAGCTCAGCATGTCACTATTAATAGGGAGTGGCATCTGGTGTGTGTGTGTGTGTAGGTGTGTGTGTGTGTGTGTGTGTGTATGTAGGGGTGTGTGCGCTGTTACCAATTGAAGGAGTGGGAAAAGAAAAGCCCTCCTGATTGTAATTGCGATGATTTTTGTTCCATACTACACTGATGACGAGAGTGAAATCCGCAGAAACCGTGATGAAATAATCATGACTGTTATCATACAAGACAATCAGTAGTAGAAAATGAATGAGTGTGTGTGTGTGTGTGTGTGTGTGTGTGTATGTGTGTGACTAAGAAAAATCATCTGTTCTGAAAAAATACAGTACTTATAAACGGATTGAAAAAGTAAAAGGGAAAAAAAGTATTTTGTGCATCAATTCTAGCGCTGTTAATTTGTATGCTGTAAAGAAAATCTATAAAAAATACTGGTTAGTGATGGAATACTTCTAAAATACATATTTCTAAATACATATAAATATATAAATAGTGTGTTAAAAACAACTGTTACAGTAGTTCACATAAAGTGCAATGTATCTTGTAACTTTTTAGAAAGTAAATTAAATTACTACATTTAAAAAAAACTAAAAATTACTAAAAATTGTAGTACAGTATATTAATATATATATATATATATATATATATATATATATATATATATATATATATATATATATATATATATATATATATATATATATATATATATATACCCAACCACGTATATTAGAAGTGTGATACTTACAAAAGCCAGGAACAAGAAGCATATTTGTATTCTAATGTAAATAGATCACATATATTTAACATCAATTCTTAGTACATTTCTAAAATACCTGGTGTAAAAGCGTGATACAGTTGTAATATATGTATAAATGTATTATAATTATAATTTTACTGTAAGCATATCTAAAATATGGGAATACATACATGAAGTAGTATGTTTAAATAAGTTACTTAAGTATATTAAAAATAGCTCCATTTTAGTACAGTTAAGAACACTTTTTTAACACAATTTAAGAAATAAAGTTAAAATTCTGTACTATTTCTATGCAATTAAAGTATAATCAGTACAAAAAAAGTTGTTCCATTTTATCACTGTTTAAATATACTGATTAATAATGTGGCAACAAGAAGACTTTAGTGCACTGTAGTATAACAAAGCTAAGTATACTTTAATCTACTTTTTGTTACTAGGGCAAATTTAGTTTTTAATTTAGTTCAAATTTATGCAGAATAGTAGGATAATTATGAGCTCAAAATATAAAACAAAATCTAAACTAAACTGGTTAAATCTAATCATGTTGAACTGAAATGGAGTGATAATAATAATTTGCTGATTTGCAGATATTGGGCAAAGAATAAATAAAATAGTGAGAGCTTAAAAAAGAAGATTGATGGATTAAAAAAGCACAACTTTTTGTCTGCAGTTGGACATACTGCAATTTGCTGCTCTTATAGACCAAATGGGACTGGAGTGTGTTTGGAACATATTGTCTGGCTAATTGGGTACTTCAATATCAATCATCAGACACACTTACAGATGCACATGCGCATGCTTCTTCTCTCCAATTGCAGTGTTAGAAAAAAATGTAAAAAAAAAGAAAAAAAAAAAAGGGACCCATGAGAGAGACATATCTATAAGCTATTGATCCTCAGTGGCCTTGTTTCTCATTTAAATGCCGCTTTTAATTAAACGAAGCAGCATGAGAAGGTATACCATAATAGCAGGGTAAGGTCAGTGTTTCTAATGAGAACAAATCTTATAGTGTCTGAAGGAGCTGAGCTGAACCTTGATATAGGAGTTGAAACATCTACCTAAATACTACTCTACTAGTCTAGTCTTTACAACATATACAGTACTGTGCAAATACTGTGCAAAAAAAGTTTTAGGCACCTGTGGGAATTTCAGTAAAGAAAAAGCTTCTTATCTGTGAAGTAAGTGTACTTACTAGCTCAGTAAAACACTACATTCTGCATTACAATAAATACAAACAGCAATTTTACACAAAGCAGAGCTTTTACAGCCCTGTTTTCCTTAAAACATCTCCTAATCTCTCATCTCTCATCTGAGTTTAATAGAGTTATTTATTGTTCTCATCATATTAATCAACACCTGGTTTGGTAAATTGGTAAATGTGGTAAATCAGGTGAGCTGCTGACGGAACTGAACATAATATACACATGCTGGCTGAGGAGCATCCAGGAGAAATCTGGAATCTCTACACTTTGTTCTTCAGCTCTTGGCTCACAGAATATAACATACTTAGTTAAAAATGTATTGTGGCGTGGAAGAGGAAGGAGGACTCGGGAGACTCATTGCAAGTACTCAACAGCTCTTTATTAACAGGCTTGCCGCTCACTTATAGCCTTTAACAAGGCTAGGAGAGCGAAACCCAACCGCCAACACAGCACAAACAGCCCTGAGGTCACCAACCCAGCTATCCAGCACAGAGATGGTAGGTCCCCTTAACCCACCCAAAACATACCCCCATAATGCCCCGCAGGCCCCGGATTACCATGACCCGCCCCCACAGGCACACTAAAAGCTGGCACACACACACACACACACACACACAGACGCCACAGTATGATTATTTGCATCTGTTCAAATCATATGTGATGCTTTTTTTCCCCAGGTAAAAACACTCATATTGCTGAGATAAATGGATTAGTGTAATTAGTGTAATGCTTTGGTGCCTAAAACTTTTGCACAGTACTGTACAACACAATTTTGTATCCACATTTAACTCAGTAAGCACAAATATCAGAAAGCACAAAAACATACACACTCACTCATGCTAATCATTAGGATAGTTAGCTTGGGTGCCTTAGGGGATGCTGGCGATGGTTAATGGGAAACCAGTCACCTTAAACACTCATCTGTGAAGTTGTAAGGAATTAAGTGCAAAAATGGTGAACACAATGTTTTTTTCTTTTTATCTGCTTCTTAGAAAAACTGCTCTAGCAGAGTATGGAAAAATATCGATGATAAATATTAGTGTTCAATATCTATAGTTCAAATAAACAGACACATATTGTAGACTACATATTAAAATAATGTGCACAACAAGCATTATCAGCAGCTGCACTGTTAAACAAAACAAAACAAACAAATATATATATAAGATATATAAGAGGAAGATGGATGATCACAAGCCATTAAACTAAGCTGAACTACTTGAATTCTTGCACCAGGAGTAAAGGCATAAAGTTATTCAAAAGCAGTGTGTAAGACTGGTGGAGGTGAACAAGTTATTAAAATATTAAAGAAATCTTAATTTAAAGCATCCATTGAAATGGCATTTATTCATTCTTCTCTGTAGAGGCTGAAACTCAATTAGAGAACATCATTGGATAGAATGAGAGACATTGTAAAAAAGAGAAGAGCTTATTTCAGGTAATTCTGGAGAATTTCTATTGGTCCAACCATCAAGAATTCAAACTATGTAGTAGATCAAAAATGGACAAAAAAACTTTTCATTGGACATTGGTCAACAAAAGTTTAAAGGGAGTTTTTTTTTTTTTTTTACTTTTAAGCATCAATGACAACATTTTACTTTGTCTTGTGCTGTCAGTACAGTTTATCCCATAGTATAAGGCACCACATTACATTTAATTATTTATTTTTTTTTTAAATTAATTTATTTTTGTGTGTGTGTGTCCAGGACAGCAATGTTGCAGTTGCTGTATTACAAAATGTGATCACAGTACCTACCAAATACTATAAGAATACTATATTAATGTTATAGGAAGTCCAACAAGAAGATAAAGCAAACAAACAGCAAAGCAATACAGTTAGAGAGATAAAGGAACAGCAGCACCACTGCAGGGAAGATGAGACTACTCATCTCAACATAAGGGAGGGAAGTGAGTAGTGACACAATGACAGCATTAATCCAAAATGTGCACCTTTCAGATAGCACAGATGGAAAAGCTGGGGGAAAAAAGCAACAGAGCTGTATAGCTGTGGCATGATCAGGCTCCCCGCTGAGGATACTTTGGAATAAGAGGCAGCAGGCAGATTCTCAGGGTCAAACAAGAAACCAAACAGAATGGAGATTCCTCTGCGTTTGCAATAAACCACAAGCCACTGTGGGAATACATCACAAGTGATAATAAAGTGCCCCGTAGCCACACTTTATTTCTTTATTTTGGGGAAGGGCTTCATATTAAATAAATGATCCTCTGAGATTTGACTTCACAGAGCCCGAGCGTCAGAGTTTGCAGTAGCTGCCAGGCGAGGAACTAGCGAGCGGAGGAAAAGGCGAGGTGGGGATCGAGGAAAAAAGAACAGGAACGAGGCCAGGATTCACTGCCGGAATCAAATTTAAATTTTCTGTGGTTAGGAAAGTATTCCTCCCCAAAGAACATGAATTACGGGTGCATGAAAAGGCTGCATGAACGCTTGATTAGTGTACACTAATGTACATGTATGGGGAACTCTCCCTCTGTGCACGCGGCCCCAAGGCCTTCCCGCTCCCTCCTGAAGGAGAGGATTAACCAAGAAGAGTTTTCTTTTTTTTTTTTTTTGTTCTTCAATGAAAAATGTAGGACAAATCCAAGCTCATATCCTTAGCAAAATGATCTGTTCCACTTCGCCTTTCCCTCAGGACAAGACACAACGAGAAAACATCACATATGCAGACGGAACACAGCCGGTTGACAGAACATCTCAGAAGCACAGCTGATTTGGATTCAGGACAATCTCCCAAACAAGCCACTCGATTCTGCTCAGGCTTTTCTATACGTTATACAATATGTACACAATCTGGAAGCGCAAACATGTGGAGGAGTTTGCATTTCCTTCACCACCATCTCATATCATTCTCATGTGGCTCTTGTATCACATGGGTTATACAATACATGGGTGGAACATGGGTTAGGTGGATTTAAGGTGGGCATTACCAGTTATTGACTGGTGTGGTACAGTGGATAACACCACTACCTGCTTCTGAGTGATCACATCATGCAGGACACTGGGGTTCAACTCCCAGTCTGGGTAACTTGGCAGACGCTTTTATCCAATGCGACTTACAATGGTGAAGTACAAAAGTAACAGAAGTTAAAGGTAAAAACATCTTTAGACAGGGCCTAAAGGAGATCAAAGGGAAATAATGGGATAGAGAAGTGAAGGAGGGGAAGAAGGAAATGAGGTTAAAAGTAGTTAGTTTGTTAGAGTTAGAGGTGTTAGGAGAGTAAGTGCTCTTTGAAGAGCTCTGTCTTCAGGAGTTTCTTAAAGATAGTGAGAGATTCTCCTGATCTGGTAGTAGAAGGTAGTTAGTTAGAGGTGTTAGGAGAGTAAGTGCTCTTTGAAGAGCTCTGTCTTCAGGAGTTTATTAAAGATAGCGACAGATTCTCCTGATCTGGTAGTGGAAGGTAGTTAGTTAGAGGTGTTAGGAGAGTAAGTGCTCTATAAAGAGCTCTGTCTTCAGGAGTTTATTAAAGATAGTGAGAGATTCTCCTGATCTGGTAGTAGAAGGTAGTTAGTTAGAGGTGTTAGGAGAGTAAATGCTCTATAAAGAGCTCTGTCTTCAGGAGTTTATTAAAGATAGCGACAGATTCTCCTGGTCTGGTAGTGAAAGGTAGTTAGTAAGAGGTGTTAGGAGAGTAAGTGCTCTTTAAAGAGCTCTGTCTTCAGGAGTTTATTAAAGATAGTGAGATATTCTCCTGATCTGGTAGTAGAAGGTAGTTAGTTAGAGGTGTTAGGAGAGTAAGTGCTCTTTGAAGAGCTCTGTCTTCAGGAGTTTATTAAAGATAGTGAGAGATTATCCTGATCTGGTAGTAGAAGGTAGTTAGTTAGAGGTGTTAGGAGAGTAAGTGCTCTATAAAGAGCTCTGTCTTCAGGAGTTTCTTAAAGATAGCGACAGATTCTCCTGGTCTGGTAGTGGAAGGTAGTTAGTAAGAGGTGTTAGGAGAGTAAGTGCTCTTTTAAGAGCTCTGTCTTCAGGAGTTTATTAAAGATAGCGACAGATTCTCCTGATCTGGTAGTGGAAGGTAGTTAGTAAGAGGTGTTAGGAGAGTAAGTGCTCTTTGAAGAGCTCTGTCTTCAGGAGTTTATTAAAGATAGCGAGAGATTCTCCTGATCTGGTAGTGGAAGGTAGTTAGTTAGAGGTGTTAGGAGAGTAAGTGCTCTTTGAAGAGCTCTGTCTTCAGGAGTTTCTTAAAGATAGTGAGAGATTCTCCTGATCTGGTAGTGGAAGGTAGTTAGTTAGAGGTGTTAGGAGAGTAAGTGCTCTTTGAAGAGCTCTGTCTTTAGGAGTTTATTAAAGATAGTGAGAGATCCTCCTGATCTGGTAGTAGAAGGTAGTTAGTTAGAGGTGTTAGGAGAGTAAGTGCTCTTTAAAGAGCTCTGTCTTCAGGAGTTTCTTAAAGATAGTGAGAGATTCTCCTGATCTGGTAGTAGAAGTAGTTAGTGTGTTAGAGGTGTTAGGAGAGTAAGTGCTCTTTGAAGAGCTCTGTCTTCAGGAGTTCCTTAAATATAGCGAGAGATTCTCCTGATCTGGTAGTGGAAGGTAGTTTGTTCCACCATTGGGGAACTCTGTATGAGAACAGTCTGGATTGTTCTTAGCGTGAGTGTTTGGTAAAGCGAGGCTACGTTCATTGGAAGAGCGCAGCGGCCGGGAGGTAGCGTAAGCCTTCAGGAGTGAGTGCAGGTAGGAGAGAGCTGTTCTGTCATCACCTTGGTAACTATGCTGTGCTACACCAATAAAAATAGTCCTTGGGGCAAGACTCCTAACACTACATTGGTCCACCTCTGTAATAGGAATATCCTTGTAAGTCACTTTGGATAAAAGTGTCAGCTAAAATGCTGTAAAATGTAAAGGTATAAATGTAAAGTTATAAATTAATGATTATGTAATACCAGTGTAACTACTGTTCTAGGTACACATTGTTACATATTGGTTATAGTTGTACAGATTATGAAATTATTATACATGAATATCAGGGGCAGTTACATATGTTGGAATATGTTCTCCTATATTTTCCTATCATAAAATCTGAATTCAAATTTTTTTAGTCATCAAAAACAATCACAGCCATAATTACATACCAGACAATGGCTGTTGGAGAAACAGTCATTTTTACACACAACTAATTAAACACACACACATTATTACATGTGAAAATTCACATACATTGTAACACTTGTGAAACTACACCCACTCTCTTAGACACAAGTGAAAATTGATGTTGACGTGAGCAATTACTAAACGACTCAATCTGTAACAGTGAGTGCTTCGCCAGAAGTTGCACTGTTATTACATGGGTTTTTATGAAGTGGGACATATATATCTCCTGATTCTGTCACTGACCCTCATAAGTCCTATTAGATGATATTTATATGTGGGACGAATATAGAACCTGTGGACAAAACTTCATGGTTCAAATTTGGGCTCCCAATATAGACATTGGCAAACATGGGCTATGGGTTTATAGTGCTATGAAACAACTGTGTGAGTGGATAAAGTAAAAATGAACTGTGACAAATTGTACTTTTATAAGAAATATATAAAATACAAATTTAGGTAATTTTCACTTTGAACTTCTGTGGAATAGTGGATTTGCATTTTCCAATATCTTTATGATAAATAGCTTGTATGGCTAACCTGGTATACTGGCTATCCTTGTACAAAACCAGATTAGATATATCTAGTCAGAATGGCTTTGTAAATATTTTTATGAACATTTTATGAATTATATCTACTGCAAGAAAATTCATTTTAAAAGTACATTGTAAAAAAAATGAACACAATTATATTGTTGCTGTCCAATGAAAAACATGTATCTAAATTTTGGTCGATTTTTAATTTACTACATAATTTGAAAACACAAGCTGTCTTTTATACTGTGTCAAAATATACTGATGAATGGACCAATTCTGGAATTCTCAAAAATGACCTGAAATAGACTCTTTTTGCATTGACTTCCACTAAAAGTTAAGAAGGTCTTAACTCTCTCCTGTAAAGTCGCTGTTTTGGAGATACATGTTTTTTTTATTGGACAGCGATGATATATTGTTTAAGAAATATGGGATGATCTTTAGCAAAAAATTATTTGGTTAATGGCTGACAGCCGGTAAGACGCAAAGCAAATAAACTGATCTTTGGAAATGGATTAAAAAAAAAGTAAATTGTCCATAGTACAGCACAGAGACTGTACAAAAAGATGGACGCTGTGTCGCTGTTCGCATTCATTAAATAAAAATGAAGTCAAAATCTTCCGCCATGTTGGCGATCCTGACACCCGATTCTGCGCAGTAGAGACCAGAGGAGGGAGAAAGACTGTGTTGAGACAGCCTACTCATTTAAATAACCCCGCCCCTGAGGGCTGCCTCGCGGTCACAGACTGCAGAGCGGGGAGGAGCGGAGCTGACGGTCTGTTATTGGTCCCGCCCATAGCCAGCCCTTTTACAATAACCACACCTTTTTTGAATAGAGCTGAATAACGTTTATAAAAAAACACTAGCTGCTGCATTTAAATAAAGGAGGTAGAATTATAGTTCATTAGAAAAAAACGTGATTGAAAGTTGTCTGTTTTGCCATTGAAACCTATGGGGATGGGTGGGGTTATACAGCTTTCTGAAACCGAACAGCAGGGGGCACCTGACCTGTGGTGGCTTCACTTTTGAGAGACGATGCTCTGTCCAGCTATACACAGTCTATGGTACAGCACATTCACACTTCCATCATAATAACTAGAAAAAGACAGATTTCTGTAACTATTAAAAGTACATATTAAAAGTCTTTTCTTTAAATAAATTACAGATAAAAAAAAACACAGAGCAGTGAGCACAATTTCCTAAACACTCAAAAGACTCTTGGAGACTTGAGAAAACTGGTACAGGAAGAGTCACGTCTGGCTGACACACATGGCAACAGCTTTAGCCTTTAGCTCAGCTTAACATTGAACTAGGTCTCAGTTTTAGCAGTAAAGAGACGCATTAGAGCTCTGACAGATAAGAAACTCATTGCTAAGATGAGAAAATAAAAAAAACTGATTGTCTGGGCTGTACAGCACTGCTATTGGATATCTAAAAAATAGCGTGTTCTAAAATATTTGACCAGTATTGTACATTACAGAGATTTGAGAAATGTCACTGATATCAACTTATGCTCAAATTAATTGCTGTACAAGTTTACAAATTTGAATCATAGCAAACAAACTATAGATGTGAAAAATGCCCAATACTGTACAACATTTCACTTTACTCTACTTTGAAGAGAAACTGTGTAAAAGCTGCAAATTGGGAAAGTAATTCCCACCAGATGTGGATGTCTTCACCAGAACATCCATTTTTAATCACCATTTCCATTGAGGTCTATATCAGCAGGTACATGGATGTATGTGTACGTCAGAGACAGTCAGAGACAGACATATTGTTATATAGTTTCAATCTGTTGCATCATCCCACCCATAGACACTTTCCACACTGGTTTCTGCTTGATAGTATAAAGCCAGATCAGTAATTACAAGAGGCTAGAGAACTCGTTGGCGATCAGTTCTACCCCAGGACATTTGTGCCTGCTCTGCGGTCCGTGACGGAGGCTCCTTTCGCTCTATTCGCCGATGGATAGACTGAATGTTTTTGTCTTTGATCTATGAAAGGCTCCTGAATCACAATTAGGATGCCGCGCAGTGGCATCGAGGCTACGAACACATGCTACGCTGTGCGGCTGTAGTGGACTGTTGACGGTCGCCCCCGGGGGCTTTTTGTGTTCCCTACCTTCTCTTTTTCATGCCTAGGTACTCACATATAATGCATCTGCATGCATTCTGCAAATTCATTACAGACAAATACATCCCCGCCACCATTAATAACATCACCCCACAGAAAGAAACAAGCCGTAACTGATACGCTAACAATCACTCTCTTCCTGTTGCGTCACGTGTGGTGCCAGTTGTTCCGTTCTTTCATGCAGCAGGATGGATCCAACATCATTTCTAATGTTCTCTACATACTTATTAGTGTCACTACAAAAGCTTCTGATAAAAGTCTTTCAAGGATCTATGCAGGGTTGGAGAGATCTTGACAGGGTTGTAATCTTTATTTTTTTGTTCTTAGTACATCATCTTCTAGAGAAATACACTGTACATCACAGTACGTCAATCAACTGGCTGCATATCAACTATACATTTATGAAGTTTAATGTTTAAAGTTTTATATGTGCTACAAACAGCATAGCAATCAAAAGACACCTCTATTCAACTGTCTGTTTTACTAATACTAGATACAG
The DNA here is from genome assembly GCF_023375975.1 of Astyanax mexicanus. Lineage (NCBI taxonomy): Eukaryota > Metazoa > Chordata > Actinopteri > Characiformes > Acestrorhamphidae > Astyanax > Astyanax mexicanus. Next base: position 36,365,481 of record NC_064422.1, read on the forward strand.
TGGCTTGCAAAGTATTCACAGTATTCATAGAACTTTTTCACTTAAATACAAAGAACCAAGGAACGTAGAAATAACTATAGCAAAAATGTGGAAAGACAGACAACAGAGGAAGGTGCAAAGACCGACGAATAAACACAAACACACAAACAATAAACACAACAAAGGGGAACTATTTATACTAACAGGAAACAATGAACACCTGGGGAGACAGGTAACGAGGGGCGGAGCTACAAATTACAGACACGTGACGGAAAAATACTGGGGAAACACAGTGGGAAACAGAGAAAACAGGGAAACAGAGCAAGGCGTGACACTCATTGCGCGCATGCAATACAGAGTCTACAGTGAACTTGTGTAGTGTCAAAGTAACGTGACATTTTCTGTACATCAGTGATCCTGATCTTTTCCACTTGATTCGATTCTTAGAAAAATACGAAATCGGCCCTAATTCCCGTTTACACGATCGTATCAGGACATCCTTAGTAGTATGGTGACAAAAAAAAAAGTGAAAAGTTTCGAGGGGTATGAATACTGTATATATACTGTTTTTTTTTATTAAATGAAAGAATAAAAGAGATAAAAGAGGTTCTCTTATTTCCCGACAGTGTCCCTGCAGAGCTCATTATCGTCTTAATTTCCAATTATCCGCAGGACAAATGAGTACACCTGGCATTTGGTAGTGAAGCTGTCGATAATCACCACCCACATCCTGCAATGGCTGTTTGAAGAAGGAATCCATAATTCAAGGCTGCAGAACAACATGAAACCACAAAACCAGCCCAAACGAGAGGCAAATATTCAGAAACTGGCACGGCAAGAACAAACACTCCTCCGGGGATTCTGCCACCAGCCACGTTCGATTCTTCCCCATCTGCCATTTGATGAGGCAGATGATGGAGCAAGCTCGAGAAGCAGGAGAAAGAGGAGATGAAAAAAGGACGGTGACATTTCAAAGTGTTTGTATTTCACGCCGGATCAATCCCAAACGGCTCCGAGGTGCTCGAATTGCGATTCCGCTCCCGACGTCAGCGCCTTGATAAGTCAGACTGGACTCCACGTATGAACAGAAAGTATCAACGTCTTAAAACCTACAGAAAATAGATTCAGAACTGTAGCTGTAATGTTTCTTGCAGAGAAACACAGTATTGGACAGAGAGAGGTAAAGGTGAGGGAGAAACAGAACCTCTGCTGTTCCGTGAGCAGCTTGTTCAAATCAAAAGGAAAGTGAAGTCCTGCTCCTGACGACTGCCTTTGACTTTTCTCTTTGGCTTTTCTCTTCACGTAGCGCGAGATGCTGACTCCAACTTGATGCTGACTGTGTGGTACAGTGTAACCCCAAAACACACACCTGCACACACACCTGAAACACACATCTGAAGCCGTGCAACATCACAAGCCATACAGCATCAGAACATCTGAAGCGTAACAGCACCTGAACATGAACCTCTGAAGCTGCAGAACACATGAACTTCTACAGCCATGTGATACTTCACAATTCAAAAGCATACGATACCTGAGCATCAAAAGCCACACAAAACCAACCTATAATACGCTGACTAGCAGAACCTCTAGGGCTACATAAAACCAGAAGCAGGATATCTAAACATCTAAAGACATAAAACCAGAACATATAAATCTAAAGAATACCTACACCTCAAAAGCTACACAAAACCAGAAGATCTTAGCTCAAATAAATCCTTCTGAACATATAAAATACTGAAACATCTACAGCCAACAACTTGAACCACTAAAGCTACACAAACCCAGAAGGACTTAGCTCACACAAACCCTTAACTTCTGAACATATAAAATACTGAAACATCTACAGCCAACAACTTGAACCACTAAAGCTACACAAACCCAGAAGGACTTAGCTCACACAAACCCTTAACTTCTGAACATATAAAATACTGAAACATCTAAAGCCAACAACTGGAACCTCTAAAGCTACACAAAAACAGGACATTTAAAATCACACAAACCCCTAACTTCTAAAGTGCAAAATCCCAACATCTAACGCCACACAAAAACTTGGAGTTACACAATCCAGAACATCTAAAACTGCTGAACCCCAAAACATCTAAAGCCACAGAAAACCTGAAAACTGCGAATTCCTTGAAAATGTAAATCCACACAAAACCAGAACATCTAAAGTTACACAAAACCTACATTTCTAAAGCTATAGAATACCTGAGCATCTAAAGCTCTGCAAAATACCCAAACATCTAAAAAAACATCTAAAGCTGCAGAAAACTCAGACATTCAGAATACCTAAACATCTAAAACACAAAACCTAAAACATCTAAAAATGCAGAAAACCTAAACATCTAAAACATGAAACAAATAAAGCTGCAGAATACCTAAACATCTAAAACACAAAACCTAAAACATCTAAAGCTTCAAAAAAAACTAAACTTCTAAAAATGTAGAATACCTAAACATCTAAAACACATAATCTAAAACATCTAAACCTGCAGAAAAACTAAATATCTAAAAATTCAAAACTCCTAAAACATCTAAAACACAAAACCTAAAACATCTAAAGCTTCATATAACCTAAACCTCTAAAATGCAGAAAACCTAAACATCTAAAACACAAAACCTAAAACATCTAAAGCTCCAGAAAACCTAAACATCTAAACATTTAGAAAGCCTAAACATCTAAAACACAAAACCTAAAACATCTAAAGCTCCAGAAAACCTAAACATCTAAAACACATAATCTAAAACATCTAAAGCTACCGAAAACCTAAATATCTAAAAATTCAGAACTCCTAAAACATCTAAAACAAAAACTCTAAAACATCTAAAGCTCCAGAAAACCTAAAACATCTAAACCTGCAGAAAAACTAAACATCTAAACATTTAGAATACCTAAACATCTAAAACATAAAACCTACAATATCTAAAGCTGCAGAATACCTAAACATCTAAAACACATAATCTAAAACATATAAAGCTTCAGAAAACCTAAACAGCTAAAACACAAAAACCAAAACATCTTAACCTGAAAAATACCCAAACATCTGAACACAAAACCTAAAACATCTAAGACTGCAGAAAAACTAAACATTTAAAAAATGCAGAATACCTAAACATCTAAAACACAGAAATACTACAATATCACACAAGACTAGAATGTTTAAAGTCACTTAAAATAAAGCCATTATAAAGCCTTTTTCAAATATATATTCAGCAGAACAAGCTCATTTTCATTACTCATTCAGCAATGTCTTTTATCTGTCATCCCATTTGAAACGTGAAATTTATTTAACTTCGCTCTGAGTGAAATTGCGTATTCTTGAACAGCACGGAAACCGGCGGTGGCTGTGTTCATGTTAAAATGTGGGAACGGAAGGCTCTATATAATCAGAAAAGTGCATTAAGCAAAACAAAATCCATCCACAATTCATACTTGTAGGCCTGTGAATTGCTCCTCTATCACCACTCCTCCACTGAGTGTTGTTGTGTAGGTAGATTAATCGAATAATACTCGCGCATGAAAATGTAATTGGCTTGGAGCGGTGGTTTGGTGATATTTTCCACACTAAATTATTCAAATTATAATCCTGGCCCTGTGAACAAATATGCAGGGTGGAATGTACACAGCTCAATAAAATATTCATGGATGCCAAATCGGCTGGGGTCCTCTTTCTCCACTTTAATAAGCTCGTCGCTGGACAGCGGTCAGAGCGGAAGCTATCCAATGACTTTGTTTATCTTAAAAAACAAGCAAACAAACAAACAAACAAACAAACAAAAACTAAATGAGACTCTGCAGCTAAATCATAGAGGAACATCAGAGAAGGACCTTTGGATGGTGTTTGATTTTGTTTGCTAGTTATTATAGTATAAACTTACATTACCACTGATGTCTGACCCCTGGGATTGGACGCTCGGACTTCATATGAATTATATTATAATGTAATTTGATAATAATATAATAATATTATAATAAAGACAAGTGTGTGACTTAAGCTATAGGGAGCGTTTAGGGACATCATTTTCTCATCTTCTACTAAATCTTCAGCTTCCTGCAACAAATCAGTCTATTAAAAGCTACACTTCAAGCGCTGCATTATTTATCAAGTGCTAAATAAAATATCCTTGACAGCCATCTCATTTATTTCTCTTTCCTGTTTATATCTTTACACATTAATGCGGATAGTATTAATAAACATGATGATGGGGTGGAATTTCAAAATGCAAAATGCTCTTCAGCTCTTATTTCAATAGAAAGTATTTCAATAAATATACAGCTGTACACTTAGGATTTTATAGTCATATACTATGAAATATACAGTATATACAGCTCTGGAAAAAAGACCACTAAGAGACCACTTAAAAATGATGACTTTCTTTGATTTTACCAAATTATATTAATTATATCATCAAGAGGAGGATGGATTATCACAAGCCAACAAACCAAGCTGAACTGCTGTTTGAATTTTTGAACCAGGAGTAAAGGCATAAAGTTATCCAAAAGCAGTGTGTAAGACTGGTGGAGGAGAACATGCCAAGATGCATAAAAAAAAAACTGTGATTAAAAACCACCAGGGTTATTCCACCAAATATTGATTTCTGAACTCTTAAAACTTTATGAATATAAACTTGTTTTCTTTGCATTTTTTGAGGTCTGAAAGCTCGGCATCTTTTTTGTTATTTAAGCCATTTCTCATTTTCTGCAAATAAATGCTCTAAATAAATGACTTTAAATATTTTTATTTGGAATTTGGAGAAATGTTGTCTGTAGTTTATAGAATAAAACAACAATGCTCAATTTACTCAAACATATACCTAAGCAAAATCTAAAGTGAAGGACAGTGAGTGAAGAACACATTTACATATATATATATATATATATATATATATATATATATATATATATATACAACTATACAAATAAATAAATTTTCAAGATAGTAATGCATCCCTCGAGATGCTTGCAGGATTGAGCCACATACTGTGAAAAGCCGTGATTATGTCATTCTTATCCTACTGTAAGTCCTCCACTGCATTATTCCAGCAGTAAGCTGGATTTATACATACAGAAGCATATAGCTCTCCAATTATCATCAAGATGGGGTGCATGCATGTGCATTCGTCCTGAAATATCCCTTTTGATACAGAAATAAAGCTTCTATAATAACATTTTTCTTGAAACGGTCCGAAGCTGAGTGCTTCTCAGAGCCTGCCCTTTTAAGGCCTTCAGATCTAATCCAAAATTTCACATCTGCACAGCACGACGCCGTGTGCCTGCACCGCGCCTCTGCCGGCACAGTGTGTGCCTTCAGAATACCAATCATACAGTCAGCTGCTTTCATGACATGCAGTGCTGCTCAGAGCGATCCGACAATGCAGTTTCCATTTGTACAGTCTTCAAAAGGCATCGACGTGTGTGTGTGTGTATTGTGTCTCACTGGGGTTTTACTGTATGTCTTTTACAGCTGCCATATGAAAACCTTGTATGTACAAAATAGTAATAACTTTATAGGAGAAGAAAAATACTGTAATTTTATCATTTTGGAGCATTTCTATTGGTCCGTTTTCTTTAAGAATGTGAGTCCTAACGTACTGCCAATGTAATTTTTTTTTTTGTTCAGAAAATATAGACAAAATATAGAAAATATATATATAGACAAACTTAATAGGGCTTCAGTTGAACGTTAGTTGAAGGGCCATAAAATAGACCATCCAAGCAAAGTTAATAACACCTAAATAACAATAACAATAAAACAATTAAAGTTACAGACTCATAACTCGAATGCTTTCATTACTGCACGGTCACATGACAAAAAAATAAATAAATTATATATATAAAGATGAAATATACAATACATATAACAGATAAGCAGAGAAGAGAGAAGCAAAAATGCCCAAGATATACAGTCATGGCCGAAAGTGTTGGCACCAAATTTAGTATTTCTCCCAGAAAACTACTGTAATTACACATGCTTTGTTATACAAATGTTTATGTCATTTGTGTATATTGGAACAACACAAAAAAAGAAAAAAAAAAGGCAAATTTTACATAATTTTACACAAAACTCCAAAAATGGGCCCGACAAAATTATTGGCACCTTTTCAAAATTGAGGGTGAATAACTTTGTTTCAAGCATGTGATGCTCATTCAAACTCACATGTGATAAATAACAGGTATGAGCAATTTAAAAATCACACCTGGAACCAGATAAAAAGGAGAGAAAATAGGTACCGCTTTAAAATAAGACTACCTTTATAAAGGGTTTATAATGGTTTACTTTACGGTTAGTTTATTTATGGTTACTAATTAGGTTGTAAATGCCTTAAAAGTCATTAATAATCAGTTATAACACAAACGTAGAAAGGGCAACAATGACCTGTTGTTTGCCAAATAGTGAACCCACAGCCATCTATACTGTTGCCCTTTCTACGTATGTGTTATAACTGATTATTAATGATTTTTAAGGCATTTACAACCTACTTAGTAACCATTAATAAACTAATTGTAAACCATTTATAAACACTTTATAAAGGTAGTCTTATTTTAAAGTGGTACCAGAAAATATATACTAAATGTGCACTTTTTAATACTGATAAAACTTTCAAAATTGCGGGAAAAAAAAAAAAAACACTGAAGAAACTAAGAAAGGCTAATAGTTGACATAAGTTAAATACACACAGTTAATCACTATATGCTTGTTACATCATAAAAACACATTTTGTGATTTGTCACATTCGCACAAGCCCACCAGAGTCTCAGACAAAAACAAATGCTTCATATTCAGCCATATAAAGCCTTATCCAACATGGCCGAACCTTGTTGCTGTGTCTGTTAGCATCACAGCTCTAACCAGCTCTGCCAAACACGGCTGTTATCCAAACATTTCGAGGGTCTCTTTTATAAGAACGTTTCATACTGCACTCTATCACCTTGCATGTGCAATGCTGGCTGAGCGGACACTGTTTGGACTCATGGGGAGTGTCTACATTTTCACAGGTCAGTACTGGTATGCACACACAGGTGTATAGCTGCTCAGGATGTCTTCATTCTACAGCATCTCTCCCTAAAAATTGGAACTGGTCCCGCTTTATAATAAGTATCCCTAAGTACTATGTAGTTACACAGTAACAATCCACGTAACTACAGTGTAACTACTGATGACGTACACATTATACTATTGCAGATTAACTACAGAGGTACAGGTTATGTAATTACACATGTGTATTAAGGTTCATTTTGACTTGTGTAAGTACACGTGTGTACGAGGGTGAGTGTACTTACACAAGTTATAGATAGAGCAAGTGTACTTACACATGTGTAACAATGTAATAGTGTGTGTAGTAGACAACAGCTGTTAGATAAGTTTATACTCAACTTATCACACGCACCAATACACATGTGTAAGTACACACACATTGTTACACATGTGTAAGTACACTTGCTATATTACTTGTGTAAGTACACTCACCCTGAATTAACCCAAAATTATATATATATATAAATAATACACATGTGCAATTACATAACCTGTACCTCTGTAGTTAATCAGTAGCAATGTGTACTTCATCAGTAGTTACACTGTAGTTACATGGATTGTTATCATGTAACTACATAGTACTTAGGGACACTTATTATAAAGTGGGACCTTGGAAGTTGTTTGTTGCTGTTTCAGTGTTTACAATGTCTGATTTTTCACTCTTACTTTGATATTTAAATCCCAGATCAAAAATAGCAGTAAGACTGACGTTTTTCACCTATAGAAAGAACACCTCACGCAAGTTGTGCTCCATCTCCATCTGGTTCCACACAAAGACGACACACATCCTTTCATGCTTGGTGATCACACCAGTTTGTTTCCGGGAGAAGCTAAAGCTGGAGACAGATTAGCTCCTGGTCAGAACACTGCACCCACTGTGCTAGCACACTCCAGAGAGAGAGGGAGCAGATTACACCTGTTTTAGCATCGCATTCTCTGCCTCTTTCATTTAGAATTGATTTCAAAATCCTTTTATTGGTTTCTAAAGCTCTTAGCAGCTTAGCACCCTCCATCTCTGAATGGCTGGCAGACTGTGTTCCAAATCGAGTTTGAAGATCATCAGCAGCTCACTTAGTGAAGTGAATTTCCAGAGTGAAGCAGCAGAAACGTGGTGTTCATGTTTTTTTTTATGCTCCAAATGTTTGGACATGACTGCACATTGACATTTGTCAGGCATACTTTAAGTCCAGTTTAACATTCAGCATACAAAAGATTGAAAATTTCATTACGAGTCCATTTAAAATCTGTGAATTTGTTTAGCTAAACTGCCCTATTTTGCTTTATCTCCCAATTACCCTTAATTCACCAAATATATACATATATATATATATATATATATATATATATATATATATATATATATATATATATATATATATATATATATATATATATACAGACAGGCCCATTGCAACTAGTCAAGCAAACCAATCAATTGCAGGGGGCCCCAAGCTGGCCAGGGCTCCCCAGAAACCACTGGTTTTAAATTGAATGCAACGACAACAATGGTGACTAAAACAATGTTTTGAACGGTCTGGTCATATGGCTAATGTCAGTCCTGACGCTATCAGTCTGCCTGTTCTGGACTCCAATTCCCAGCCTGCCCTCACATTGGACTTCCCTGACTCTGCTGATCAAGTGATACTACAGCGTTCACGCTCTCCGAGCTTCTGATTGCTCACACCTGGTCTGTCCTATTTTAGTGTGGGAGGTTTCATGGCTAAATTGGACCAGCCTGGTGACCAATCTTCATTAACTGCACATTATTGCACCAGTAAGAGCAGAGTGTGAAGGTTCAATTAGCAGGGTAAGAGCACAGTTTTGCTCAAAATATTGCAATGCACACAACATTATCGGTGACACACCAGAGTTCAAAAGAGGACAAGTTGTCGGTGCACGTCTTGCTGGTGCATCCGTGACCAAGACAGCAAGTCTTTGTGACGTATCAAGAGCCACGGTATCCAGGGTAACGTCAGCATACCACATCAAGAAGGAAGAACCACATCCAACAGGATTAACTGTGGACGCAAGAGGAAGCTGTCTGAAATGGATGTTCGGATGCTAACCCGGATTGTATCCAAAAAACATAAAACCACGGACGAATTTAATGTGCACCTCAACTCTCCTGTTTCCACCAGAGCTGTCCATCAGGACTATAAATTATTGTGGTCTAAAAGGTGTTTCAGTTTCATTGTCCAACCCCTGTATGCCCCTTTGTTATCTTGGTCTCTGGGTATTGAATCTAGTTCTCTAGCTCTTCTACTTAGCGTTTCTTTTGCTTGTTTCCTATTGTTAACGACCTGTTTTTGTGTATTTAGACTACTCTTTTTGCCTAGCCCTTTACCTATTGGATTTCCCTGTGTACGACCCTTTTGCCTGCACACTCTGGTATGTTGTTTACGATTGATTCCATTTTGATACTGACCCTGCCTGTCTCTGACTACCACTGTAAGACGAGTGTCTAACAGAGTGTACAATGAGTGAACAAAGTGTTTAATAATTCCAGCAGCACTGCTGCAAAAAAAAAAATGACCCAGCACTCAAATAATATCAGCTCTATGGTGGTCCTGTTGGGTCCTGACCATTGAAAAACAGAGTGAAAAACAGAGCACACTAAGAAAAATAAGTACAGATTTGTATTTAAAAAAGGTACCAAGCTAATCACTTTTTTTGCCACCCATATTTTTTGTACCAGTAAAGATTATAAAGATAATAAACATTATCATCAACTAAATATGTGTCAAGAAATTGAAGATCCAAAATTGTCTGGCTTTTTAATAAACAAAAGTATAATTAAAATATATATATTGTTTATTAATACAGTGATACAGAATACCGAATGTGGTTAAATGGTACAAATTTGTACCTTCTGCTCTTAGGAAAGACTGCACTTCAAAGGGAACACATCTAACTCTGTAAAAGACCAATAATTATTTACTCCTTTATGTACCTGTAAGTACAAGAAAGTACTTGTATATGGTACCTCTGTTTTTTAGTGTGTGATGACCTGCAAAAACTCTGTATCTCAAAACATTTTTTGACATAATTTCCTAACATTTCATCATGAGTGGACTAATAGAAATGCCTGACTCTCACTAAAAGTTAAGTTAAGATTTTTTTCCTTCTGTAAAGTTGTCATTTGTAGATAAGAGAGTTTTGCATTCATCTCCTATTAATGAAATCTTTTAATCAACCTTACATATTAAATAATTAACCCTAGCATAAGCAGACATCATATAAATGTTTAAATCTGACCATTTTCTGCTGTAAATATATGATATTAGTAAAAACTCTTCATAACCCAAATTCAGACTCTCTCTCAAATGTTGTTTTTTTACGGTAAGATTAAACCTCCAGACAACTTAAAACGCCAACTTTCTCTCTTGATCCTGCTCATGCTGTGCATCGAGCTCAGACATAAAGCTCATACACTTTACAAACATTAACATTTCCCCAGGGCTGCATTGCACAAAGCTGAAGTGCTAGTGGGTTTAAGAGGCTTTATCCACAAGCTTTGATGACTGCCTTCTTCCTGCACCACTTTTTATGCTTTAAAGAAAACTCAGATTGCAGTGACAGTTTCTCACTGAGTCCTGCTGTTTGAGTGGATCACTGCTGATGCTCCACTGAAAGGAGTCATAGGCTAGACCAGGATTTGCTGATGTTTTGCAACTTTACTTTTAACTGCTAGATGTAATCACTGTCATATTATAACCCGTGTTACCCCTGTAAACATCTAAATCTGTCATTTTTTTGCATCATCTAAAAAAATCAGCTACCCTTTACATGATTTGGAGCAGTGAAAGATCATGGACTTGTATGTATTATTTTATGAACAGATAGTACAGAAAATATAATAATCAGTGAGTCAACAGATATTAAAAAATAGCTAAACTTAAGCTTTAGCATCTCTTTATAGCAGTGCTTGTGCCAGTATGTTGCTATAAAAACTGTCCGTTACATATTTGAGAGCCCACTGTCCATTCCTCTTAGTCCTATTCCCACACCCTGGGTTGCCAGGTATAGAAAAAAACAATAGCAGGAAATAGCGCAATAGCAAGTAAACGCCACTTAGAGTGCAAAACATGAGTATATATTGGGAATGCATTTGATAGACTAAGACAGCTTAGATCCCAGAAGGACTACAAGATGGATACTTAGTTGGCTAATTTTATTCTACACAGTTAAGTACATTAAGCTTAACATTGGTTAACACAACCAGTGGTGCATCAAATTAGCTAAAATCCAAAAGAGACGATTAAAAAAATATATATATTGCTAACATATACATTAACTTGTAGATTCAGTGTCCTCAACCTGGCAACCCTCATAAATTTTCCATCTGGAGAAGATGGCCTGGTCAGACAACTCGACAACTCATCAGGGTGGTGAAATTCGACAAGTAGAAGACAACCTCAAATTAACCAAATACCCAAAAAAAGAATATACTATACACTGACTTGACAAAATACTGATATAATGGTAAAACATATTAGTATTGTGTCTCCCATGACTTTTTGCCAAGTCCAATGGGAACTGCATTGCACTGCAATGACTTGTTCATATGGACATTTGCAGCAAGACACAGCTGACTACAAACTGCGCTGTCCACTGTGGGTGGTAATTATACATTGTATGGTGTGTAAAATGTGACACTGTGGATCAAGAATGCACAATTTGGAACACCTCCCAACTTATACAGGTATAGGTGTTCCCAACATGTTTCTTGAAGTAACAATTTACATTGTGCTATCGTATTCTTTTTTCTTGTGCATTTTTAAAGGTTTTGTTCGGACAGTCACAATGTGTTAGTAACATCTTCAAACCTTTTTCAGATGCTCACAAACCAGGATTAATGTGAGTTTGAACCCCAAGCTCTTGGAAATGGCAAACCTCAGTTGAGTAAACTGCAATTGGCAAGTGCCACTCACATAAGAAAATCACAAGATAACACCTCACAACTTGCACAAGATGTGAGCATTTCCAAGCTGGCCCCTGAGGTAACAGTTAATAATCAATTCACTCACTGCTATCTCATCACTTTTATCATATACCAGTGTATATTCCAGCTAAACTAAGGCTGATGGTGCACAGGAACATTTTGGCTGTTGTCCATTTGTTTTATTTAAGGGTATATTTAAACATAGCAGTATCTTACAGTTCAAACCTGTTTTTGATGTCCACAAACCAGGATTAATGTGGGTTTGAACCCCAGCTCCTGGCATCTGTAAACCTCAGTTGACTGAACTTCAATTGGCAAGTGGTTCAGAGATAGCCCTGAGAATTTAACCTTGCTTTAAAAAACCCAATAGCAAGCCGATCAGCATGAGAAATGAGCCACTGTTGGAAGCCAATGTTAAAAAAGATAATTCACTGCTGGAACTGTGAAATCCAGGGCTGGAGCCTTTTTGCCTCAGTATGCTTCAATTCCTTGGCCAGGAAATGATAATTAGAGCAGACCAAAGTAAAAGATGTGGAACTGCAGAGTGCTTGCTCAGCACATTTCCTTCGCGGGGAACACTGTTCTGTCTTTCTCTCTCACTGAAGCTCCGATGGAAACGATCCAAGTGAAATATTAGAGCACACTGCAAACACATGCATATAAACAAGCTCCCCTCTCAGCAGCTTCAGTAGAAATAGTTCTACGTATCTAAAATATCATGGCACATTGAGACCCTTTTGCTTATTTTTCTTTTTATTTTAGACCTATAAATAAAAAATGCATTTGAGAGGACTGTATGGAGACAGAGTACATTTAGACCACGCCCATCACATTGGATTCTGATATTCACTGGCATTATAGAGTTTTTTGCAAAAATCTGATTAAATTCTTTTTTACCGGATTCCAAACCTCAAAACAGAGCTAAAAACGGACAAAATTGCTTTAAAGCTACGTGAAATTTTGATGAATCGGACCACAAAACAGTTATTTATTTATCCTTAATTCATTCTAAATAAGGTTTGGCCAAGAGAATGTGATGGTGTATCTTTATGTCAGGGTTGGGGTGCAGGGAGGACGCGGAGGCGGACGCATATGCAAACAAAAGGGATTTATTGAAAAACAGGACTGAGGAAACTGGGGAAAACATGGAGCACTGACAGACGATAAACGTACAAGGATCGACACCGGGGAAATGGAACACGGACCTTAAATAGAGGTGCACACACACAGGAAACAGGAAACACCTGGGACGAAGGGGCGGAGCTACAAATGAACACAGGTGAGTGGAAAAACACTGGGAAAGAAACACAGACCTGAGAATAACACAGACTTGAGAACCAGACAGACAAAAGACCTGACACTTTATGGTATGGATATACGGGTTCTTCTTTGCCTGATACAGATTAAACTCAAATTTGTGAATTGCATCAGGCCTCACTCAAACTGTGATAATTTATTTTGACTTGCCGTGAGCACAGTGGCAAGTGTTTGGCCCCATTCACAAGATAACACCTCACAACTTATATATAGAGATATGTGTGATCCCAAGCCATTTCTTGGTAACAAATAATGATATGTTAGGACTGTACAAACCTGCTGAAAATTGCTTTAAAACTGACATGCAGCTTCAAATCAGAGTAGGAATGCAAGTAAATGCTTTATCATGCAAAAAGGAATCCATATGTAAACACAATTCAGAGTTATCATCTTCCATGGGCCAAAATTTTTAAAATGGGAAATTTTGATTAATCTGACCACAAAACAGATTTCCATTTATCCTAAATCCATTTTAAATAAGCTTGTTTCTTTATGGTTCGGATAGATGGATTATATATAGATTCTTCTTTGAATGATGCAGCTTTAACTCTGAATGTGTAAATTGCACAGTGAATTGAAGACAATGATTCAGTAGCAGTGAATTATGGGTGTTTTAATGCAGTGCCACATGAGAACCCAAAGATCACCAGCCTCCAATACATAACATCAGCCTTGTACCTTTCACACAGTGATGTCTTCAGATTCCCTGAATCTTTTGATGGTATTATGTACTGCATATGTTGGGATATCCAAGCTCTATGACATTTCTAGATGCAGCTTTTGGCAGACTGATGAATCTATTCCTATGTTTGTTTATTTAAAGAGACCTTATCTCTTTAAAAATGCTCTTTTTATACCTTGTAATGTGAGCTGGGTGCAAATTGTATCAATTGCAGCTGTTTTTTTATTAGTACCACTTACCTTTCCAGCCTTCTGTTGCCTCACTCCAGAAAACTCCACTTGGGAAAGTGTGTTGCAGCCCTAAAATGCAAGATTGAATGTTTATTAAAAAATGAAATGAAGTTGACCAGGCAAAATGGGAAATATCTCAGGTTCATAAGGTTAGAAACACTTTTATTATTCACATTTTTCATAGCATCACAACTTTTCCTGGTTGAGGCTTTAGGATCCTGACCATATTCATAACTGTGTGTTCAGCAGATAAGGTCAAAATATTAATTAACTCATTTCCTTTCTGAGAATAGAAAAATAAATAAATTGAATTTCCAGATACTGTATTACTGCATTACTTTAGCTACAGTATTTAAATGATCTGTATTTGTTAAAGGTTCTAGCTATGTTAGTTTTCTCTGTGTTAACCTGTTAGCTAGCTTAAATGAAACTCCGAGATACAATTCAGGTTTGTTTAGGCTGTCAAGTATTGACCTCTTGGTAAACCATAACTGTAAAATATGTTTTTTGGAAGGGAGTTCTTCTGGACGTGTCATGTGTCTTTACATTCTTACATCACACATGCAGTGTCTAAAAGAGGATCCGGATCAGTTTTACTAGCGTGAGCGGCTGGTGGAGCAATGGAGACTTCAGAAGGGGAAACTCAGCAGTTTCTGACTGAGTGCGCTTTCTCTCTTTCTCTCTCTAACTGAACATAACCTGGAATTGGATTCATCCTCTCTGAAAGGAGACTGCATCACACCCGCGTAGTGTAAAACGATTCTTCCGCATACTCAGTGCAATTACCCATTTTTTAACCAGAGAGGACCCTAAATCCCCCAAAACTTATGGACATTGGCTTTAAAAAATACACAGTAAACCACAATTTCCCATTCACTTCTACTCAAACTGAGCAACATGTTGTACCCCATGAGGGGCATGTTTTTCTCAGATGATGAAATGTGTTCTGTCTCTATTGTTGTATTATCAGGATAAGTATACACCTGTATTTACCTGGTTTATTGTCATGCATCCTGTTCTTACTAATTACTTATGAACACTCCATAGCGGCACACTCCATAAAACAGGACAAACCCCAGCGGAGATTTTCAGCAGTATTTGAAAAGTAATTACTCTTTGGTTCCGGTGTGCTCTCTGAGCCGCAGCCTCTTATAAACCACGCACAGCGTCAATGTTTAATGACCCACCGTGTGACTAATTGCATAGCAATCAGTGTGCTAGTCATGTGTGAAAAATGCCCCTTGTTTAAGCTGAGAGAAGCGCATTTCCCCCAACGAGCGTGTGCCATATGCCACTCGCACACATAGCACAAGCTCACGCACACGCATGCATGCACACGGCGTGCTTGGACGACAGGCCGGGCAGGTGATTACATGTTGCGTGCAGTGCTGTGTGAGGAACACTCATCACAGTGTATTTTAGGTCCCATTTTTTTTACCCTACACTACAGCGATAGCTTTAATTACAAATAATAAAGTCTATTACATCAATTAGCTTCAGCTGAGATTGTGAACCAGTGGTTGTGAACCTGGTGTATGTGGATTTAACTGGGGCATTATCGCACTTGTTCAGTTCTAGGCTTGTTTGGGGGAGGGGCTTATTATAGCTGGTTAGCTTTTTTAATACTCAAAAACTCCAGTCGAAATCTTTGGAGAATTGCACGGTTGGATATGTCACTTATCTGAATGTAGGTTCATAAAAAAGCTTTGCCTGTTTCCCGTTTTTTTTTTTTTTATATATATAAAAACACTTGAGCAGTTTACAGTGCAAAAAAAACTGTACTGCATATGGTGGGATATATTTGACATTTCTAGATGCTGCTTTTGGCTAATTGGTAAAATTCTAACATGTTCTTTTCACTCTATTACTACCACTTACCTTTCCAGTCTTCTTTTGCCTCAACCACATCTTTTTTTGGAATGCGTTGTGCAGGTCTGAAATGCAGGAATGGATGTTTATTAATAGATTCAATAAAGTTGACCATGCAAAACACGAAATATCTCAGGCTAATACTGTTTTTCATCCTGTATACAATTGCATGTGTCATTTTCTGACTATAGATTCACAAATGCCTTGTCTGTTTTCTACTTATTTTGCTTGGATGCAAACAAAAATGTTGTTCTCATATCTGATCATTTTTCTCCATGGAAGCCAAAGTAAGACTTTGTCACCATGCTGTCAGTACCTGAACTCACTCCACAAAGCTGAGCTTGTTACAGGGATAAGTTGAAACATTACGTTACAAAATCAACCAATCGTGTAACCCTACGAGTGGCACAGGGAGCAGATAGTTTACACACCTGCAACAGGCCACGCCAAAGACCAGTTGAGAAAAAAAAAAAAAAAAAACAAGACCAACGATTTCAGGAGGACCAGAAATCTGTGCTTTGAACTGCTTCCGGGCTTGAAAGCAGCTTTAACATTTTGATCACGTGTGCCAAAATCGTGGAGTAATCACTAAATAAAAAATTGCTGGTGTAAAAATGTCCTAGGAGGAATAATGAAGGTCAAAGTAAGAGTTTTGAAGTAATAGCAGTGGTTGGTCCCCTTTGTGCCACCACAACAGGCTGCCACCAAGATGTAAGTGGTATCTGGAGAGAGGGCCTCCATAAATTGCATTAATGAGCCTTAGTTACCTTAGTTATCTTCAAATCGCCAGTTGTTACTTCTTAAACCATCTCAGGTAGATACTGACCACTGTATACCAGAAAAAGCCCATAAAAAGACCTGCTTGATATTCTGAATATGCTCTGAATTTGACCTTTCCTCAAATTGTCTAAGATTCTTATGATTGCCCATTTCTGCTGCTTTTAACACATCAATTTTAAGAACTGACTGTTCACTTGCTCACTGTTTTTCACCTTTCTTCAAAGATATCTGCCATTTTGGTGCTTCTAAGTGCCTGCAGTACCACCGGCATTTTTGTGTGCACTGGTACTGCATGATACAGGTGTGTTGCATGCATTTCTAAGGATGCACAACTCTAACGCACCAAACGAAAGCTACTCACTACACTAAACATTTACAGCTTGGTACCATTGTCAGATCCATTCAAACTATCTTTACTCTTCCAGGTGGATCTGGAATACATCTGGTACTCTAACCATTCTTATCACGTTTGTTCTTAAAAATTGGAATGCAGCTTGGGCTGTGGGTGATGACAACAAGTAAGCATCAACATGAGAACACAACACAGCCCTGGAGGAAAAAAAAAAAACTCCATAGAGGAGCTGCACATAAGTCTACAGACACCATTCCCAATGCCAAGAACCTATAAAGTATAATATAAAGGGAGTATAAAGCCCCCCGGCATCAGGCTGTGTATCAGTGGACCTGCATCCTCTGGAGTGATGCTGAAGCTGCATGCAATACCTTTGGGATCAGCTGGACCAGCATTTGTGATTCAGAACAGGATCAGTACTGGACTGCACTAATGCTCTGCCTGTTGGTGAATTATAAATTATAAATAAAAAAATCCTCACAGCAGTGTTTCAATATCCATGTACAGTAGGGTTGAACCAAATGATTGGCAACTGAAATATTCTTATTTATACCAACCAATGACCAATTTAAGTCATTAAGTCGTATCGTAGCATCTGATATAACATTAGGATTTATTTTCAGTAGCTGTGCGGGCTCACACTCCACCACACCCAGCAATGAGGGCAAACAAACGGCAAGTTTTCTTGTTCTTTGTGAAATACTATAGGTCTCTCTGAGTTTTATATGCATGCTACATATAAAACTGTTCTTCAGCCTCTCTTGTCTGCAGTTGCTAGTAAAAGAAAATCCTCAGAAATACGAGTTGATCAGAGAGACGTGGGTGTCTACGTCAACCGGTGACTTCATGGCCTCGCCCACCTCGGCTCAGGACCGCCCACAGACAGAGCTGAGCTCATTAGTAGCTGTAGCTAAGGAGAAGCTAACAGCTCTGTTTAATATGTTTACAGCTTCTGTTACAACAATCTATCTTGTGTAGGTAACTGTAGGTTTGAATGGGATCTCCGGTTGATAAACATACACAAGGGAAGCACGGTTTGACAAGGCAGCTCAACTAGGCACAACAACGGTCAAAGCGGGCATCCAAAATTTCCCCTCGGGGATCAATAAAGTATCTATCTATCTATCTATCTATCTATCTATCTATCTATCTATCTATCTATCTATCTATCTATCTATCTATCTATCTATCTATCTATCTATCTATCTATCTATCTATCATGTCAGGTTTTATGATATAGAGTGGCTTCGACGTGGTGAAATTGCTTAAGCACCGAATCACCAGGTCTGAGTTAAGAGTTAATAGCCTTAGCCTTACTTTATTTGCGTTGCCGCGGGGTTAATGGCATATTGTCTTTTGAATTTTACAGCTGTAAAATTTACTGTGGGCAGAAGGCAGGTAGACGTTCTCTGCTGCAGTGGTGATAGTCAATCAAAGGCGATATATTTGCATGTATGAATATTCACGAGCAAGAGCCAAAACCTGTCTTTCTTCAGAGACCAGTAGTTCATTGATCTAAAGCAGGGCTAAATAGAAACACCTGAGCACTTATTTTTTCTCATAAAATGGCTCACGTGGCATTTATTCATACTAGAGACCACAACTAGACATTTTTAAAATGAGTTAATTTTACTGTACTTTGCAAAATGGAGTAAAATAAGCATTCAGCATCACTTACTATAACACTCTGTATCAGTTTACATCTTCTTTACTAACTGCCTGTTTTCCAGCTGAAAGATATGAGCGGTACAGGACTAGGATAGTAACATTTCCTGAGGTGTTTTTTTTACTTTGAAAAGCAACACAAAATTACATTTAGGCTATTTATTTTTCATACAGAATTAAACATAAGCAGCAGAATTAATGATATCTTTTCTCTTGTACTGCTTTCCTTATAAAAAAAAAACAGAAGGGTAGAGGTTGTTACTTGAGCTAAGTGGAACAATTTTTGCTATCAATACTTAAATAACTTCAGAAGATATTCCTGATTTAAGCAGGTTGCCAAGAAACTGAGCTCCAGCTTTTGGTGTACACCCATAAACACACACACACACTTCTCACCGCTATCTCTCTGACTTCTCTCTCTTACAGAAACAAATATGCTGTAATCAGATCATATTTTGGCATCAGTGTGACGACTCATTAAAATGCGCATTAGAGCGTGTTTGTGTTTATATGGAATAAATCTGCATTCTTATCTCTCGCTCTCTGAGCACATGCAGATACTGATAAACATGGACTAGGCCAACAGAAGTCAACACTCGGCCCTTAGTCACACAAAGACACAGAGCACACACACACAGAACACACAGAACACACACACCCGGTGGCAGTGTGGCGAGGGTGTGCAGAAATACTAAAATATTCATTACTTTCTCTTTCTATTCATCTTGGGTGAATCGAGGAGAGCCTAACCTGAGGGCAAAGAGAGAAAGGCGAGTGAGGGGAGCCCACAGGGAGGCTCAGGTATCTACTGTAATAAAGAAAACCACTACTGTAATAGTAGGCAAAGAAGCAGCCAAGACATCATCACACAGTGGAAGCACATTACGGAGGTGCTATTCAGGTAATGGAAATATGGAGTGCTATAATGCCTCACAGCACTGCAGCAGAACAGGCTGTGCTTACAGGACCCAGGGATAATGTAAGAATATGATGTTATGGGCATATTAACACTTAATGATCTTGTGGAAGCCTTGTGTATTAGAGTTGTCAACAACACTGATATATTGATAGCTATCAATGTGTGTTCAGACTTGGTAAAAAAAAAAAACGATAGTCACTGTGTTCCTATAGTCAATATTACACAGCAGTGAGTAGGGGATATTAATTATTGCATTTCCAATTGAATCAATGAGAGCAGCAATTACTGGAGGTTCCTCCATTTTTTCATACTACACTGAAAAAAATGAGGAGTAAAATTTACTTTAAAAAAAAGTTTCGCAACTTTCTGCATTTGATTTTTTTTAAGTAAATTTAATATCAGATCAATTTAAGTAACTTAAGAAACTCAGTTTCAAGAAATAAGTGAACTGAACTTTACTTAATTGCTGCATACAATATTACCTAATTACAATTACTTAATTCTAACAATATTTCTCAAATAATTTATGATACATAATATATTATAATTCCTGAAACTTAAATATTTTTAGTTAAAACACACATTACACTGTCTCAACACATGGATGGCATGTAATACATTCTTTTTAGTATACTAAACATAATGTATTACATGCATCCATGTGTTGTGACAGTGAGACTTGGTCTGTTTACAAAAAAAAAAAAATTCTTTGAGATTACGTAAATATTTGAATGTGTATTTTAACTAAAAATATTTAAATTTTAGTATTATTGTATAAATTAAGTAATTGTAATTGGGTAATATTGTACGAAGAATTTAAGTCAAGTTTACTAAAAGAAAGGATTGATTCAGCAAAAATAAATTAAGTAAAGTTTACTAAAAGAAAGGATTGAGTGAAGTTCAGTTCACTTATTTACTCTATGTAACATTTAAGTCTTGAAACCGAGTTGAAGTTACTTAAATTTATCTGAAATTAAATTCACTTAAAAAAAAAAGCGAATGCAGAAAGTTGAGAAACTTTTTTAAAGTACATTTTACGCATCATTTTTTGCAGTGTACTGGAAATGGCATCGAATATCAATACATTTTAAAGTGGATTTCAACAAAGTTTGAGATTTAAATATTGTAAAAATGCTTTTACTAACAACTTAGCCTTTAACTATATTAACGTACAGAATATTTAAATATACATACACAAATATTTTTAGCACTATAAGATGCACTTATAATTCAATAATATTCCCAAAAATCGTCAGTGTCAATCGTCAATGTATGAATTTTACTAGTCAGGTATTAAGGAGCAGTAAAGCTACTCTGCTGAAGTACAGTGTTATACAGAAGTTCGGTTTAGTTCTCAAGGAACCAGGCTGGAGTAGCATTAGCATTAGCTGCTAAGCTAACCGCGCTAAGCACTAGCTCTTTCAGAGTTCAGAGGTGATTATTATTGGCCTGTAGCCTGCTGTTAAATCCGGCTATCACTGCTGGAGCAGCATTAGCATTAGCATTAGTTGCTAACTGCACTAAGTTCTAGCTTTTTACTGTTTAAAGGGAAGTATATCTTACTGTAGCCTGCACATTCAAGCTACTGTGTTAAAACAAGCAAAGTGGAATGAACTTCTAGCTAATGTCGCCCTGGCTTACTAAAATACTCAGGGTTCCTCAGTGTAGTGCTGTCGGGCAGCATTTACTAGCGTTAACTGCAGTTAGCCGCTAATGCTAATGCTAATGCTGCTACACCCAGCTTTAGTGGTAATCTGGAAATCTAAGCTTACTGTTAATAAACTGAAGCACTTTACTCACCCAAATAAACAGATTTCAGGAGAGAAATCTGTGTAGATTAACATCCAGTGCTCTTTATACCTTTTTTTTTAAAGAATTACTTAACTTAAGGCTTGAAAGCAGAACTAAAATGTTTTCATACGCTGCACCTGAGGACACGTATCAGACAAATACTTGTGAACTGTAAAAGATACCTAACTAAACATTAACTAGTTTCATCTACCTTCCTTTCTTCTGTCCTTTTCTACCTCTCTCCCATTTTTCACATTTCCTGTATCCCTAATTTCAAATTAAAAGTCCTCTGCAATTTAACATTTTGTAATATACTAAAGCAACTGTGCCAATAATTTCACCAAAATATTAATTAAAAAAAAAAACATATATAAGAGTAACTAAAATGTGAACCAGCGTTAGAGTATAAGAAATCAGTATATAACTTCTAGCAAAATTATTTATTGCATATATGTTTTTTTTACGTATAATAAAAAATATTCAGTTTTGTTTTTTCTGAAAAATCAGTTTTAATTTTTCTACAAAATATCTACTATTAATGACTCCAACTGAACTGAGTATGTATCTTTGTTTTTAATGGTCCCCTGAACATGAACAAAATAATATAAAAATAGATTAGACAGTAAACGATCAGTAACACTTTTTATCACATATATCCATGTGTCCAGAATTAAGGACTTTTTATTGAGCAATAAAAAATATACACCAGGGAAAATATTTTCTTTTTCCATTAGTGTTTTCTTTTTTTTTGTAAAGATTTTTCTCTTTTTCTTCTCAAAATCAACTCTCATTCATTCTCTTCTTAGGATCTACAGTTCAAAGGATCCAAAAGCACGAGAAGAACAACAGCAGCCGGAGTGTCTTTTGCAGCCGGATGGAATTTTCGGCAGGGTCACGGTCCGAGAACATCTCACATTATTGATAAACAATGAAATCTGGGGTAGCAAAAAAGAGGCCAGTTTATCTTGTCTTTGTTTTGAAGTATTGTTTAAAGTTTTTCATCAGTCTAAAAAAAAAAAAAAAAGCATTTAAGTCTGTTCCTCTGTGTCTTTCGTAGTGGATTCGGATTGTACGTCGACCTCCTCTGCGTAGAGTTCGGCTAGTTTTTGAAATTCCGGACCCCAGTCGTCCAGATATTTGTAATCCTGTTCCGAGTGGACGCCGGCTGACCCCAGGGAGCTGATGGAACCTGCCGGCGAGCCCTGCCCTTCGAATGCGTATGTCTGTAAAGAATCGTAAGGCGGTACGCTGGTGTCCTGGTCCGCCTCTGCTAGTCTCTGTTTAATAAAGTCACGGACGTCCATTTCTTCCTCCGTCCCCAGGAAGGAGGGGCTGTGGGCGCCGTGGCGACGGTGCGGCCGGCAAGAAGAACCTGGTCGGCTGCCCTCGGGCCGAACGTCTCGCCTGTACTTCAGCTCCTCTGCAGCTTCTGGATTTCTCAGAGCGATGATGTCGAAGGCCTCGGTGTCCTCCTCCCCGCCTCCTTCATCGTCATAGGTAACCACGTTCTCCCGAATGTCTTCCTCAGAGATGATCAGCGGCTCCTTTTTACTCCGTCGTAACGTGATGAACAGAATCACGATGGCTGTAGAGAGAAGAAGAAAAAAAATAATACATTAGTAAAACAGTTACCAACAACCTTAGGTTCTGTGTCTAACCTTACTTGTTCCAGTTCAAAAGAAATATTAGATATGACTCTTCATGAATGTTTTGATTGGCATTATTAACATGTTTTAGAAAGATGGACCAATTTCCAGATTTTACTTAATAATACAATAATACATGACAGGAAGTGCCTGCGGTCTCATGCCTCTGACGTAGCACAACAGTGCCAATACGAGTGTATTATTGTGATTACACCACAGTTTATTTATCGCTGGTTATTGAAAGACTTTAGGTTAAAGAGTGTAAGAAAATATGTTCTGTTAAAATACTTCCATTGCTGCTCTGTTTGTAGCTGCGCTGTTTGGCTTGTAAGCGCTGCATCGTTGCTAGGTTACCTGTATGTGGTGGAGTAATACAACCAACATCCATCAAAACTGAACAAATTGAACAACTAAACAAACTGAGAAAAGAAAAACTACTTAGATTATAGGTTAAACTGTCAATATCTATAATGAGAATAGGCTACAACTAGGCTTAATTCTGCTCTATAAAGTTTTAGAAAAAGCCATATGGAACCAATTCCACAACCATCAGTTTTGATGAGAGCATTCTTTAAATTTTCCGTGTACAAACAAAATGAAAACTATTTTGTCTTGACTTATCACTGGTGTGAAATGGGTTTAAGTTCAAAGACATTTCTGTGGACTGCAATGCTCTCAGAACTACTTCAGCTTTAAAGGACCACTAAGACCATCACTGCACTACTAGGGTGATCAATAATGATCTGTGTAGTTTATTATATTAGTGTTCCAGGGTCCAACCTGTATATCAGATACATATATATGATATAGAGACAAAATAGTATTGGGACACCAGATTATTCACTTTATTCCAAAATCAAGGGTATTATAAAGAGTTTACTCTGGTTTTGTTCAAGCAACTGTTTGTTAAAGTCTCTACTGTCCAGGGAAGGCTTTTTACTAGATTTCAGATAACTGCTGTGAGGATTTGATTGTATTCAGCAGCAGCCAATTTGTGAGGTCAAGATGTTGGATGGTCATTACACCACCTTGCCTCCAACCCCAACTCATTTAATGTAAGTATTTGATGGAGCCCCACTTATCATTACAGAGAACACAGTTCCACTGCTCCACAACTCAATGCTGGGGGCTGTACACCCCAACCCCCCCCTCCCCCCCCAGCCCACACCTGGCATTTGACATTGGTGCTAGACATGCTGTGTGTGTGTGTGCATTTGCAGAGGCACTGTCAGGTGTGGTTGCAATCTAAAGTAGCTAAATGCATTCATTAGAGGTAATGTCCACAAACGTTTGACAGGGATTTAAGCCTAGTTTTAGACTACGCAGAATTTGGCTTCATTCCTGTCGAAAAATAGACTCATAAAATATATACCCTTTAAAAAATAAACCCTTTAAGATAAGAGTATTGTAGCAAAAGTATTGCAAAATCATGTAATAATGCATTATAAAAAAAACTCCAACTGTTTCTGGAAAAAAAAACAAGCCATTCTTATTAAAGGATTATTCTAAACACATGAGTTACTCTCCCAGGGAGGTCTGAAGATTAAGATAATATAATATAATCACACAACACAAAGACTGTCACTGTTTAATAATTACCACAAAGTAAAAACTTGCAAAGAAAGCAAAATGGCACAAGTAATCCATAAAAAAAAAACTTAATTACAACTTTAAAAATAAAAACACATTAAATCCCACTAAGAACTTGCATCAAACACACGAACGCTACAAAATTAATAAGGTCATGCGCACGATTTCATTCCTCCTGCTGTGCGTACACTACTAAAAGTAAATGATGTACCCAGCTGGAATGCCACTGCGCATTAAATTAGCATTCAAACATGGCCTTAACAAAATGTGGGCATCAGCGAACAAACACATTCTGGACCAGAGATCAATGGGTGTGAACGATGATTCTTTGATATGCCATTAGGATGCAGAGCTCCAGTGAAGCATTGTGGAGCTGTAAGTCAATAACACACATTAGCCTTGATTAGCATGGGAGCCAGTGATGCACTGTTATCTGACTGTAGGCTTTCTGAAGGAGATCCCTCATTATCGCTGCCTGGCTTTAAGAAAACATTCAGTCTGGGTGCAGATTATAGTAGAGTTAAATATGAGGGCACTGGAAGATATTCACATTTCTCGCTGTTTTTTTTTTTTATTGGGCTCTGAAACATTAAGCCTTGGAATGAATAATTTAATTTTTAATTAATAAACACCAAAATACAATAAACTGAGAGAAACAGAATCATTAGCTTAATGGTGTTTAAAGTGTCTGTGATGAACTGTGAATAACCTCAGTTTTTAAAAGACCCAGAATGTGACTTTTAAGCATGTATTAAAAAGATGTCAAGACACAGAAACACTGACATCCAGGTAGAATTGTATGCTAAAGCAGGAGTCCTAGAGATGTATTTCTTTATTTAACAGTGCCCGGGCACATCCATCCCAGTATTCCTCTAACATATTTATTTTAAAAGCATACAGAGTGGTCTGGTAGGTTAGTTGGATGTAATTGCTCTCTAGAGTTTTTCACAATTGAACCAAATAGACAAAACACAGAATTCCACACAGCCTGAGTGGATTTATTATAACATAAACATACAATAAACTGTAGAAACTTCAGCTTTATTGATTCCAAACTGTCTACAATTAACATCAGGTGTTAAAAAAATGTGTTTTTATCTGCCTCCACCCACAGCTCAAATTCAAAAAAATGCAAAAACAAATGTAAGGAATACATTGGGAGAGGCAGTGGGTGGTGATGTATGGGTTTAGAGGCAGGGCATGAGGAGGGAGAGCTGATTGGCTGAGCAGCGTGCCTCTGACAGTGGTCAGACGCAGATGGTTATACGTCAACAAGGGGGGGAGGAGCAGTATTATTGATTAACTGATCTGCATATTATGATGTGTCTGCGTACCAAAGTACAGGGACACAGTTGATCCCGTGAGGGCGCTGCAGAGGCAGAAATTAGCACAATAAAAGCATTTTTTAAGGTTAGTAAATATTTGCACAAATTTTACGCAGGACTGATATGTTTCATTAATTCAAAGGAACACATTTCAGAAATATGATTTAGTAATTCTTTTGTGGTTCTTTAAAGCTGGTAGGACATTAAAACACTGATATTAAGGTAGAATTCTACTTTAAAGCATCAGTTCATAAGATGTTTTTTTTTTTTTTACACAGAAAGCAGAAGTATTTCTGATTTCCTGAGGAAGGAGACACAATATTCTGGCATGACCATCCCTGCAATCACTGCAATCATCATCATCATAATATATTTATTTTAAAAGCAGAGTGCAGAGTGGTCTGGTAGGTTTGTTGCAGTTGCTTTCTACACAGTATCAACTTTTCATGAATGCAAACAATGAAATATCAAAAAGAATATAAGTCAAAGGTACTATGTTAGGAAAAATGACTAAAAGCCTTTGATGTGCAATGGCCTGTAGATGTAAAAACACTAAGGCCAACGCAATGCGGCCATCTTTGCCTTCTTCAAGGCATAAAACATGAAATACAGGCAAAAAAATTCCACAAATGGGTGGGGTTAGTCACATGATTATCAAAAAAAAAAAAAAGAATTAATCTGAAAAAAAATGAAAAATACTTTTTTTTTTAACTATTTGATATACTTCAAAATCTTGCTTGGTGCAATTACACATTCTCACCAGAGAGGTCTCTAAATCCCCAAATCCTTAAACTTATAGATTGTTGCTTTAATTTAAACATGCAATATTTCACATAAGCAGATTTCATTTTCATTCCTAAAATGAATCTCCAGCACATTTAATTTTAAAAGATGATTTTTATTGCTTTTTAATTGTCATGAAGATTGTAATAACGGTGTAAAGCTGAGAGATGTGTTAATTTTGGGGGGCTGTGTACCAAAGTACCAGGCTCTGGGTGATATTTTTATTCTGAAGGGGCTGCCTGGGTGAACACTGGAGCTCTCTGCTTTCTGAGAGCGTGGCTATCACACACACACACACATACCATGTGAAACCTCTTTAATCTATCCAGCCTGGAAGAAGAGAGGGAGCTGAGGAAGAGGAAGAGAAAAAGCGAGAGAAAGACAGAGAGAATCATCATGCTGGCCGTGTGTTTTTGTGTCTTGCACCTTTTAATGCGGACCTGTGACCTGTCACAGTCACACATTGTTTCTCCCACTCTCCTGCTGTCCACTATCTGACTATCTGTGTACAAACATCCTCCTCCTCCTCTTCCTCCTCTTCTCACATCCCTCTACATACATCACTGCTTCTCTGTTCGAATTCGAACTCCTGCCTTCAGCTGATGCTATGGATTTGTTCAGACAAGCACATCAAATTCGATGTGTTTGCATGTCCGATCTGAACTGGACTGATTTTGTGCCTCAGAGAAATCTGATTTTTCCTGTTAGACTCAGGCCATACAGTCTTTTTTACATTACCTTTAGATATTTAAAGTACAGAAGTAAAAGTAGAAAATAATGATGTTATAAATATATCAAAGTAACTGTGTTTTAGGCTTCTCTAAACTATGTTTTTATGTTCGATTAGCAACAGGAGTTGTTTTTAAACCTTTTAAACCCAATCAAAAAATACGAAAGGTGTCATTTTGCCAAGGATGCACAAACATTATACATTATATTACATGTGGCAGACGCATTTGTCCGAAGGGACTAAAACAATAATGATGTACATTTAGTAAATAGATTGTGTAGAAGTTGAAGCAGGGTTCAATTTTAACCAAGACATTTCCATGACTTTTCCATGGACCCACATTCTCCACCAATGTTACTGGGGAAACTACCCTGGGGAAAGGGGTGTGGCTACTGGCCTGACAGTCCGGAAGCAACAGAGAGACAAACACTAACACAGCGATTCAGTGAACTCATACATATCTTTATTTTAAACGGAAGTATGCACTTAGGCTACGTTCACATTACCAGGCTGAGGTGACTCAAATCAGATTTTTTGCTCAATGTGGCTCAGATCAGATTTTTTCAAGGCTGTGTGAACGTGCCAAATCTGTTTTTTTTTTTCAAATCACATTTGAATCACTTTCATATGTGGTCCTAAATCGGATACATATCCGATCCATTGACATGCAACATGAATGTGAACGGTCAAATCATGTTGAATTCCTTTCGTCTTTTTGCTTTTATGCATTAGCATTAGCGCTATGTGCTTCTCTCTCATACCCACAACACAACTCTTGGTGCAGCTGTGCAGCTATAGCTGTAAAAACAGAAAAAGCAAAAGCACCTGGCATTTTTTCCACCTCCTCAACCTGAGCTTGAACTTAAGACCAGCTGTTTGCAGTTTCTCCACTCCAGCAAAAGATGCTCCACATATGAGCTGCTAACAAACGCATACATTTCCCTTTATAAAACTACGAGCCATCTCTAAATTATGACGTTTTTTGTTGTTGGTGAAGAAGAAGAGGTTTATACACGTATCAATGTGCGCAGATTCGTTCACATTACATACAGATACAGGTCAGTTACATTTGTGAACGTAAACCGTCAAGATAGCTAAATCTGCAATGTGGCTTGTAATGTGAATGTAGCCTTAGTTCCAGTCGCCTCACCCCTCCTACTCCCACCCTCTCTCTCTCTCTCCCTGTTCACTCTCAGGTGAGAGCTGAGGTGTCCTTTTAAGAGAACACAGCAGGCTTAATCACTCCCATGAGCCTCAGCTGGGCACAGAGAGTGTCAATGTGGTGGTGGGCCCATGGACCATCCTTCTTGCCCCATCACACTATGTTAATAATCTTTGCAAAAAAAAAAAATATATATATTGTTTTACATTTGATTAGCTACAGAAACTGTGTTTATCAATACTCTAATCAAAAAGTACAAACTGTGTAATTTGGTCAAAAGTGCCCAAACTGTTGCATAAGAGGAAAATATGCAATCAGCTGTACTTTGCTTTTGTCCTGCATAACCAGCAGAAAAGGATTAGTAGCAGGAGTGCCCTCAGTCTAAAAAATCAGGATTTGCCCTGCAGTCTGAACAAAGCCAATATACCATCTTTCAGATTTCAAATCAGGGTTATTTAGTCTCAATCAGGCTCCACTGTGGACTCAAATTTAAGAAGGATAGGAGGAAAATTACAGTTTTAGAAATTATAGGTAATAACAGCCACACTATAAAATAATCAGTGCGAGATTTAGGCTGCTGATTGAAGTGCTAAAATGCAATAGGCAATGCAATAAAAATCAACAAATGACTAGGGATCAGGAACAGAACGCACGTCACAGTGAAATAGTCTACAGCAGCAGGTGGGAAATGAGGTCCGGAGTCCAGCACAGTTTCTCCAATAGTTCTAGTAAATTGTACCAACTAAATCTGGCAATTATCCCCTGAGAGAAACAGGAACGTCTGAGGAGCAAATCAAAATCGAACTGATCCAAACTGTGAGAATCCAGAAATGATTCCTTCCCAGAAATCCTTCAGTCACATGACTTTTTTTCTCATATTGACCATTTCAATCTTATGCTGTGTCTTAATAGGGCAGCAATTAAAATAAAGCAAAAAAAAAAAAAAAAGACATATATTCTGAAAGCACCTAATGGCACACATTATGGTATATTTAGCTTCTTTTGATTCATGTAATTTTTTAACAGCACTCAACACACACAATCATACTGCTATAATTTACCAATAATTACACCTCTCCTCCACACTCAGCTGCGATTTTAAATGGCTTTGGATAGATGTACAGGTGTGTATCTGCATTTAATATACACAATGCCTTCTTATGCTCTGCTGAAAGCCTGAACTGATCAAAAGTAGGCTGCTGATACCTGCTGTGCCAGAGCTGGAAGTGCAGGAGAGACGGATTTAAGAAGGAAAAAACTGTGTGTGAATGTGAATTAGCTCCGGTTAGCTTATACAGAGGAATACATGGTGTTGGGCAAATTACTTTGAAAAAGCAAGTAGTTATAGTTACTCCACTATAAAAGTAACTAGTTACCAGTAAAAGTAACTTTTGCGTTACTTTTGTGTTACTCGGCCCCCGTAAGCCCCACCCCCCAGCCCCCACCTTATCAGAGCGTGTTTCATAAGCCAGATGAATAGAGTGCACGACAGCAAAGACAAGTACCTGCATAGAGTTTTTTTCGTTCAGGGACATAATGTGCGCTCGACGTGCACATTTTTACCTTTGACCTCAGTGAGTTTGAAATAGTGTTGGTATTTCCATCTGGAAAAGGGCGTTTTGCTGCTGGAGTCCGTTATTCCCATCACTGGGAATACATAGATTGTTAATTTCATGTTTACTTATTTTGGGTTACCAGTTAAAATTGACTGGCCTGTTACAGCTGATTAAAAACGTCCATTTACTACTAATTTATTGCAACAGAATAATAATGGTTAATAATGGTGATATGATTTTTAAACACATTTCTTTTATTTTATATACATTATTTGCAGCATCAATGTTCATTACAGATTCATTTGATTAACTGGCAAATTAATTTTTCAGATATTTGTAGGTGCAGACATACTTTGTGGGGGTTTATTACAGGTTTGCTGTGACTTTTGTATTATTCCTATCATTATTGTAACATATCATATGGACTGAAATTAAGAATTATATTGCGATTACAATTTCCGCCCATACTGTCCAGCCTAATTCACTTCTTCCCATACTCTACAATACTCTAGATACTCCCCTAACTGCACACAGTTCATAAACACTACTAACAACATTCAGTAAGTAATCCAGCTCAGAAAAAAATAACAGTTAGCATCACAGCTAACCTGCTCCAAACCTGCCAAAGCTGACTGTCAGCATTGTGGCTATAAGATATGATCCAACAGTCCTGGCGTCAGTTTGCTGTGTCTGTTGTCTGTTAGCATTGTGGCTTTAGCCCAGCTGTTAGCATCACAGCTAACCCAGTACTCTAGGCTTCCTAACACAGGTTCACAATAAGCTACAGACATCATATACTTACAATTATATAAGCAAACATCAAGACAGACTTACTTACCTACTTATCTACATGGGCTTTGTATTCTCAGATGAATCTCTAGGTAAACTACAAGACTGATAAAACTATGTATAAAACTATAAAATATATATATTTTTTAATAGGATGAATTAAAGGTGATTGGGACATACAGTGGTGTTTAAAAGTTTGTGAACCCTTTAATATTTTTTTATGTTTATGGATAAATATGACATAAAACATCTTAAAGTAAGTCAATATAACCCAGGTTAACAAATTAGACAAAAATGTATACTTGACAATTTATTTAATAAGGGTAAATAATTCAATATTACATATTTGTAGGTGAAAAAGTATGTGAAGTTCTAGGATTAGCAGTTAATTTTAAGTGTTTTTTTTTTTCAGCCAGTGCGATGACAATTAGGTGTGAGTGGGCGGGGCCTGTTTTATTAAAAAAAAAAACAGGGATCTATCAAAGTCTTCTCTTTACAACACATGTTTGTGGAAGTTTATTATGGCACAAACCTCAGTAAAAGAGTTGTTGATGCTCAACAGGTTGTAAAAGTTTACAAAACCATCTCTAAAGAGTTTGGATTTCAACAATTAATCCACAGGCAGACAGACTACAGTGTACAAATAAAGGAAATTCAGTAACATTGTCCAGAACATCCCCAGGAGTGGTCAACCAACAACGATCACTCCAAAAGCAAGGCCTGTAATAGTCAGCAAGGTAACAAAGGACTTCAGGGTTACTTCTAAGCAACTGAAGGCCTCTTTCACATTGGCTAATGTTAAAAATGTCCAAAAACAACATTGCTGCTCAAGTGCAGTTTGTGAAAGATCCACTGGACAAGCCAGAAATCTATTGTAAGAATGTTTTGTTTGATGGATTAGACCAAATTAGAACTTTAGGGGTTTAGATGAAAAGGGTAATATTTGTCTTTATATATTTTTAGGACTTGTGTGAAAATATGACAATGTTTTTTTCAATCATATTTATCCAAAAATATAGAAAATTCCAAACTTTCAAACTCTAATTTGTTTGGCTGTAATTTTTATCCTTCAAAAAAGCTCAAAAACTATCCTAATCACCCTTAACTCATCCTTTTTAATTTCTATTTATGTCCTGCTGATTCATTCCATCTCTCTCCTTCATTCACTCGTTCCCCCTCTCTCTATCTCTCTCTCTGTGCTCCTCCCTTTGTTTACCTCTTAAGCCTCCCTCCCTCCCTCCCTCTCTGTCTCTCTCTCTCTCTCTCTGATGTGTCAGTCTTTATCTCTCCACCTCGAGCGTTTTTATGCTTTTTGTTTATCTAGTTATTAGAATTCAGGTGCTGCCCCTTGCCTCCCCAGCTGATGACCCATTGTGTATATGCCTCAGTCTAAATGCTGGATATGAATATGTATAACCTTCATGCCTGACTGTTCAGGGACAATAACAGCGCTGTCTTCACTACACACACATATACACACATATATATACACACACACAACCAGAAACCTTACCGCAATCCTAGCACTGCTGTGTGGTGTGTGGTGAGCTCAACAGGAAGGATTATTTATGTTGGGCATTGGGCCTTCATGTCAGAATCTGCCCTCTCTTTGCAGGTACACTGTTGTTTCTCACAGCAGTTCTAATTAAACGTCTTGTGTATTAAATGGCATCAACTGTTTCACTGGTGTTAAAGCAGTGAGAAGTTTCCAGGTCAGCACTAATGAAAGACAGTAGTAACGAGAAATGACTAGGCATTTCCTGATGGAAACACAGAACGGTTGCACAACTAAAGCAAGAGGAATAAGGGATGAAAAAAAGACAAATAGTTGAGTGCGGATGAATAAATTAATTTTCTGTTTTTCTGTGACTTTTATTTCATTTCTATCATTATTGGACTGTATAGTATGGACTAAAATCAAGTACAATATTGCAACCACCCTAAAAACATAAAACTAAAATAAACAGCATGGGATCACTCTAATTAAACACAGGGGTTCATAAACACTGTTAAGAACCATCAGTGAGTAATCCAGCTCAGAAAAACAGTGAGCATCACAGCTAACCTGCTTCAAACCTGCCAAGGCTGACTGTCAGCAATGTGGCTGTACCACTCCAACAGTTCTGACGTTGGTCTGCTGTGTCTGTTTTCATTGTGGCTTTAGCCCAGCTGTTAGCATCACAGCTAACCCAGTATTCTAGGCTTCCTAACCCAGGTTCAGAATAAGCTACAGGCTTTATGTTCTCAGATGAATCTCTATGTAAGCTACAAGACTATGCTCATTTATTAGATATAGAAAACAATATTAAAGTTCTGACTGGGTGGAAAGAGCACTCATTCATAATGCACCAGTTTTACCATGCTTGTTTAAAATAGGATGAATAAAGGGTGGTTGGGACATACATGAATAAATGAATGAATGAATGAATGAAGTTACACTTATATAGCGCCTTTCTAGAAACCCAATGATGCTTTACAATTTACATACAACCATTAACACTCAGCACTCATCCACACAACAGTGAAAAGCGGCAGCCAATAGCACACAGCGTACTCTCAACCAGAAACAACCGTCTACCTGAAGGACTGCATTGGG
Organism: Astyanax mexicanus; assembly: GCF_023375975.1. Lineage (NCBI taxonomy): Eukaryota > Metazoa > Chordata > Actinopteri > Characiformes > Acestrorhamphidae > Astyanax > Astyanax mexicanus. Next base: position 36,399,224 of record NC_064422.1, read on the forward strand.
CACTACAGCATTTACCAAGGACAGAGTGGCAATCCATATCTGGGCACAGTCATAAATACATTTTATACACACACACACACACACACACACACACACACAATCCTATACAATACACATATCAATACATACAAATAAAAATCAATTTAGAATATTACATTTTCTGGGCAATTTAGAGTATCCTAAATTCTATAAACTACAGACAACATTTCTTTTAAATTCCAAACAAAAATATTGTCATTTAGAGCATTTATATTTGCAGAAAATTTGAAATGGTTAAAATAACAAAAACAATGCAAAGAAAAAAAGTTAATATTGATAAAGTTTTAAGAGTCCAGAAATCAATACTTGGTGGAATAACACTGGTTTTTAATCACAGTTTTCATGCATTTTGGCATGTTCTTCTCCACCAGTCTTACACACTGCTTTTAGATAACTTTATGCCTTTACTCCTGGTGCAAAAATTCAAACAGTTCAGCTTGGTTTGATGGCTTGTGATCATCCATCTTCCTCTTGATTATATTCTAGAGGTTTTAAATGTGGTAAAATTCTCATCATTTTTAAGTGGTCTCTTATGTTTTATTTTTTATTTTTTTCCAGAGCTTTATATTCACACACAATCAGAGTAAATAATTTAGTATTGGAATGGTGTTGATATCCCAAATACTGTGGGATTCAGAAAGTGATAAAAGCAAGAAGAAAACCTATATAAATCAGATAACTTTAATAAGGTCATGACCTTAAAAGAGCTGCCTCGCTGCTGGTAACATATAGATCCAATAGATCACATTGCACATTGTCTACTTGCACTTTCGGAGTCTGAGCGTAAATATCCAGGGTTAAACGCTTCGGAACCCGTGAATAAACTGGACATTGATCGCCGCAGACCTTCCGCAGAAGGGTCGCAGCTTGAAGGATGAAAGGTTAAGTTTTTGGTTAACGTGGGGGTGAGGTCCGGCACAATAACTTATATTTAGACTGCTATTTAATCACTGGGAGGTTAGAGGTGTAGAGCAATTAAAGGTTAGCGTAGTCAGACATGCAAATGAGACTTTCTGCAGCTCAACTAAAGATAAGAGTTTAAAGGTTAAAATGAAAGAATACGCAATGAATTCCTGCAAAGCTTTAATGTCTGCTAGTAAGAAACAGAAGGGAAAACTCCTCTGTGAGTACTGTCAACAGAATTAAGCGGTCAAGAAAGCACAAAGCAAAAGACAAATCAATGGATAAAAAGGCTTAAGCAATTAAATTATTCAGGACGAGCTCACGTTGGAGGGCCAGCTGAGGAAAAACAGGAAAACGAGGTTCACACCGGGGCCAAGAATTCAGGCATCAATAGGAATCAGCCACTCTAATACTCATAGATACTAAGACTCTAATACTCTAATACTATCTGTTGTAACCAGTCATCCTTTACGCATTCTAGAGCACAGTTAGCATTTAACCAAATACAGCCGATTAGACTACAAAAAGTTTAGAGCTCAATTAGATTTTACCAACTAGGCAATAACACTTTATATATCTAAGCGGTTCTCTTTGTTGTATCCAATAAATGTATGCCTAATATACCGCAGTTAGTTTCGACCCTGGAAAGTGTTTGGCTGAGAGGCATTCTATGAATGCCATTATCAGCCGGTAATGCACCGTAACCGAAACTCTAGCAACGATGCAGCACTTACAAACCAAATAGCGCAACTACAAACAGAGCAGCAATGGAACTTTGTTTTACTTGTGGAATGTTTATAACCAAACAGATTTTCTTTCTTTCTTTCTTTCTTTCTTTCTTTCTCTTATCTCTTTCAATAAACAGCGATAAAGGAGCTGTGGTATAATTGCAATACACACAAGGCTCGTGCTATAATGTATAATACTGGCACTACTGTGCTGATCTACGACCGCAGCACAGCAGTGCCAATATTACACATTATAGCACTCCCTCTCGTGTATTACCGCTCGTGCTTACTAACATTGACTGGGTTATAAGACATTTTTTTGGGGTGAGCGCAGTGTGTAAATAAAGTAGCCACTCCCATCGCAATAATTTATGCCAAGATTACTTACACTGTGCTAAAGTGAAGTACAATGGGATGGTGTGCTAGAGACTAGTAGCTCTCCAGCCCAGAGGGTTGTTGATCCTAATTGCAGGACAGTTCATCTCAAAGTAGGAAAATAGTAGGAAATAAACAAATAAATACAACACAAACACACAGCTCCTCACACAGGATCGAACCTGAGTCATCAGGGTTGTGGTTCAATACACTACTGCTGCCCCGGCTAGTGAATTGGGACGCAGCCAGGAAAAAAAAATGCCCTTATGAGGAATTAGGGAGCCCAAGAAAGAGTAGTAAAACAAAAAACAGGTGAACACTAAAGTCACGCCAAGTGCGACAGAGAGACAGGGGGGAGGAATATAAACAAAAGCTGGCCAGAGAGACATTTTATTTATTTATTTATATATATATTTTTTTTCATTATCATTCATTATAGTTCAAACAATTTTGCGAGCCACCTATTGCCAACCCCTTGCTATAGGGCACATTAAAAAGACTAAACATTGAATTTAATAAGAAAAATCAGGTATAGACCGGTTTTACCTGCTGTGTAAATGTAGCCCAAAGCACAGTTATGCACATGTTATGGCAGTAGAGTGTAAAAGCAGAGCTGCATCAGGTGTAAACACAGGAAACTCACCAAGCAGTATGAGCACACACAGCAGGATGGCGATGAGCGCTCCAGTGCTGAGGCCGGCGGAGGAGAGGAAGGCCTCGCTCTGGCAGATCTTCAGCCTGGAGCCACGCTGGCACGGGCACACCCGCAGCGTGAGAGTGCTGGTGCTGCTCAGGAGCGGCTCGCCTCCATCCCACACCACCACCGGCAACTCGTACAGCTCCTGAGTCAGCCTGTGGAACCGCCGCCGCCGCGCTACGATACTGGCCGTGCTGTCTGAGAGAGAAAACGAGAGAGAAAGGCAAGATTAGTGTTCGGGATGGGTAAAAAGTGTCTTATTTGCCCCTACATCTCAGCCCTATCCCTTAATTTTGCACATTCACACTTAGGGTAAGGGTGTCCTAATTCTTGTTGAGATAAAGGTAGGGGTAGGGTGAAGATTTTCAGAGGAATAGTCCAAACAGAGGGTTACAAAATCACTGGCAATATGGCAGAACAAGCTGCCAAAGAAACCCACAACATTTTCTTTATTTAAATGCTTATAATACTGTTCAAAACACAAAACTCATTAAGAAAAAAAAAAAAGAAAGAAAGAAAAAAAGAAAGAAAGAAAGTTGATTTGATTCTTGTAAGGGTATTATGGTCATCAAATCTTTTTTTTCCCTTGCATTACTTGCATAATTTGGCTAACACTTTTTAAGAATGTCAACCCTATTAGACTCTATGAACCTGCTTATAACACATTATAATGAATTCATAAGGTATTATATACATAGTTATACGTACTGTATTTCTATAAATGTATAACCCATCATAACCATGTTTATTGCATTAATAACTGTTTATAACAAGTTATACATCAATACCAAGAAAGAAACTCAATCCCAGCTTGCAGAATTATGCATTATGACTAAAAGAAGCTTCCTTCTTATAAACACACTATGAATAATTCTCTACATATATTTTTATCCACTCATGAATTATACTTGTCTTAAATATAATATTACATATAGTCACTCATAATGTATGTGGTCTCTGTGCACTCCAACTAAAGTGACAGACTTTCATTGTGGGACTAGTTTATTAAAGTTTATTTATACATATGCATGTCATAATGCATTATAAACATGGCTATAATGGGTTATGCATTTTTGTGTTTTATGTTTGTAACGCCTTATGAATGCATTATAATACGTTATGAATGTGTTTAAAGAGTCTAATAGAGGTTACAAACTTTGCAGAAGATATATGATCTTAGGTTCTTGCAACATATGAGTTAAATCTAAATTCTCATGACTCAAAAAGTCATACTGAATGGGCCTTACATATTATGAAAAGATGAATATTTACCTTTGATAGCAAGTAATTTTGTGGGTAGTTCCCGGAAACATTTATCTATACCTGGCATATTTGTTATTTTCCAAGATAGAGAAACAATTATTTTAGCTAAAATATTTTCCAATTACAATAACTTTTGCATTCTCTCAGTTTGATGCACTTTCAGTGGATTATGGCCCATTTTTTACTGTAAAAAAAAACATAAAAAAAAATTCTAGTCTTGTTTCAAACGGAACCTGTTCTGGGAAAATGCTGTATGAAAAAGTATGAGATGCTTCCAAAATATCCAAAACACCAAATTTACCCCAGTAACCTTGTAACTCTCTTGTAAGTCACATGACATCAGAACAATGATACAATTGGGCACAATTTGAACATACCGGTACATTAAAAAAAATAGAATATTATTGAAAAGATGCTTTATTTCAGTAATTTAGTAAAAATGTGAAACTCATATATTATATAAATATATTACACACAGAGTAATCTAATTACTTTATTCTTGTTATTAAGACAAGAAAGGGCCCATAATGCATTGCAACTCAGCTCCTTCCAAAATGAAAGGATGATGCTCAAAAGCAAGGATACAGGATTTAGGGTTACAAAGGAGACATAAGGTATGGGAAATGAACGAAAAGATAGAGTGGCACAAAGACAACTGGCAAAGAAAGCTAAAAAGACAGAGAGGAGAGGTTTCAGAGGGGCAGAAATGAAAGAATAAGGAGGAGAAGAAGACAGAGGACGAGGAGAATTGGACGAGTGTGGAATGGCAGGAGAAAGGAGTAGGAGAACATGATTATAAGATCAAGACATGAGGGGGAGAAGAGAAAGAAAAGGGTGAAGGAAGAGGAGAAAAAGAGAGAAGATCATTAGATTAAATTAGTCTGGTTTGAGCGCAGGCCAGTCTCATTCAGGCTGTCTGGCTGTGCTGTGCACTTTCAGCAGCGCTTACGAGCCCATTCCCACAGATGGGCATTTAATGGGGGAATTAAGGTGAGGCACTGGCACTTAGAGCACACAGCAGATGAGTCCTATCTAATACCTCCAGCCTGCAGCACTGAAAGCAAACCACTTAACCAGAGCATCAACCTAACAAGCTTCTATCTCTGTCCTTCTCTCTCTCTCTCTCTCTTTTTCTCTCTCACTCATTCTATAACCACATCTGGCAGCCCTCTCAAAACGTTTGCTAACCTGTGTGAGGAATGGTCCGACACATATGAGGCGTCAGGAATGAGTGGAGAGGTATTTGAAAATGAATGCAATTGTGTGTGGCAGATTTTGGTGATGAGACACAATAAACTGATCAGTCAGGCTGAAAAAAAGAGAGAACAACCACAGACGATGAACTTTTGGACTCAAACTAAGTCTTTTTCCTAAAACTTTACCTTAAAAACAGACTATTTGATAAAATAAGGCAGATATTACATATGTTATTGATTATTGGATGGTGCACCTCTTGGTGAGATATCATTCACTGCTAGACATGTCTCTACGACACACTCAAAAACATTGTGCCCAGTTGACAGACTTTGACTTTGAGTGATGGTGCATCATTAATCCATGAATTGCCCACCATCTAGACCATATGTGTCAAACTCAAGGCACACAGTGCAAGAGCTTGAAAGATCTTAGTGTCTAAAAAATGAACAGGTCAGAAGTGTGTTTTGACCAAAAACTACATTTCCAACAATGCATGTCGATTGTGTTATCCGTAAAGTTACGGCTTACCGCCACTACACTGCAGAGTAGTCACTGATATGGAAATGCTGCCGTAATTTTTGCAGACAAATGTTTATTGTAATTAAAAATCTCATTAGTTTGATGTAAGACTGTTGCAATAAAAAAAAAAAAATGTAAATGCTACATCAAATGCTACACATTCTTAGCAGCTCACAATTTTGGATTTCATACTAATTAAGCCACTTATTAGTATGTCAAACGTTTTGATCAAAGTTACTATAACCTGTGTTTGATGTTATTTTTCTTTATCCGTGATTGATGTAGTTTGTGGATTGTGGATTTCCTAACATGACATAAAAAAGGATTTATAACAGAGCAACAAGCAAACATATTTTTTTTCCATGCAACTGTAATGTTTTAATTGAATAAGTAATACAATCAGAGTTATTTAACGATAATGAGTAATTATACTGATTTTATATTACATTTGGTTACATTTGTTACATTTATTTGTTACATTTGGCCCTTTGAGGACATCCATTATGCCTATGTGGCCCTTTGACACCCCTGATCTAGGCCTTCTGACAGCCATCCATTTTATTCAATTCCAACAATTATTGGTGCATTAAATGTTTTGACACTTTGGGCCCTACTATAGCAATCTATTGGTGAGTCTTCAATTGTGCATCATGCAGCTGGATTTAGGGCGTTTTGGTGTCTTTGATATCATACAGACACAACTAATTCTCTTAATTAACCAAGGGTGTGTTTTGGGTGTAAGAGGGAATAACTCAATCAATGTATCACTTGTAATTTTCTTTAAGAGCCAGATGAGCTCTGACTTTGGCGCATTCTTATCTTAACAGCACTGCGATTTGTATGTATAAGCAGAAAAAACTGACCTGCAGGTCATTTACAGGAACCTCAATGTTATTTTATTTGGTATACTGTTTATTGTTGATGTAAAAGCTGTATCGAACCGAGGTATGTGTGTGCTGAGCACATGCCTCATGCACTGTGCACCTGCGTAGATAAGATAGGTATGAAAGAGTGACTACTGACTGTTGTCAGGGTTTAAATCAGTCAGTGGTGCATCTGTGTTTTCCACTGCCAAGACAGAAACATGCCAGAAATGTACTTGAATACACCTAACTTCCAGACCTCACACCCATCAGTGTAGATTGCCTGGGTGCAGAGCATTAAAAATAGACTGTTGACAGGGACAATGAACATAGCAACCTACCTCGCACACAGAGTGTATGATATGTGATCATGGCATCAAACCATAATAAGCAGTGGCTATTACTATTACTGGGCATGTCACGTGTTTTATACAGGATGCACTTTTCTCAATGGGAGAATATTTTTAGCAACGCAGGCTGAAGTACACTTTGTGCACTGATCTGAGCACTCTGCATTGATTAGAACAAATGTTCAGTAAATTGGGCTATTGCGCATTTACAGAAATAAAAAAAATAAATAAAAATAAAAACATAAAAAAATTGTCAGGGTGCATTATGCATCTATGGGGAAGAGCAAATGGGTGTTTAGAACATTCTGTAAACAAGAAGATGAACCAATCACATTATTTTGCATAAAAAATACAAAAAGAAAAAAAAAATCTAAATTGCTTAGTACACAAAACAACAACAACAACAACAACATATTGGAAAACACTTTCTATGAATGTCATGTCTTTTAGGCTCTATGAACATAAATATTTTTTTTAAATGTGTAAGACATTATAGCTGTGTTTATTATGCATTATGAACTGTGATTTTAATGCACCATTGGCTTAGTTTATAAGATGTTATATATCAATATCAAGAATCTCAACAAAGCATGCTATTCTTACTTATGTTGAATATTATAATGTATTATATTCAGTTATAATATATTATTATGTGTCATTGTACACTCTAATTAAAGTGACAGACATCCAGCATGGGATCATATTAATAGTTACAGATACAGCTCTGGAAAAAAAAATAGAGAACAAAATTAAGAGACCACTTCAGTTTCTGATTCAGTTTGTCTGATTTTGATATTTATAGATATATGTTTGAGTAAAATAAACACTGTTGTTTTGTTCTATAAACTACAGACAACATTTCCCCCAAATTCCAAATAAAATTATTGTCATTTAGAGCATTTATTTGCAGAAAATGAGAAATGGCTGAAATAACAAAAAAGATGCGGAGCTTTCAGACCTCAAATAATACAAAGAAAACAAGTTTATATTCATAAAGTTTAAAGAGTTCAGAAATCAATATTTGGTGGAATAACCCTGGTTTGTAATCACAGTTTTCAGTTTTTTATAATCATGCATCTTGGCATGTTCTCCTCCACCAGTCTTACACACTGCTTTTGGATAACTTTATGCTGCTTTACTCCTGGTGCAAAAAAATTCAAGCAGTTCAGCTTGGTTTGATGGCTTGTGATCATCCGTCTTTCTCTTGATTATATTCAAGAGGTTTTCAATTCGGTAAAATCAAAGAAACTCATCATATTAAGTGGTATATGATATTTTAACCATCATGACCTCACGAATGCTCTTTTTAAGGAAAGCAATCCAATCCTCACATCTGAGAGACAGTTACTGCAACAAAAGCAGCATAAACTATTTTTTAAATATCTTTATTTAAAAAAAAAACAAACAGTACATTAGCAGGTATCCCAATACTTTTGCCTATATGCTGTAGTTATGGATTTATTTTTAGGACTTTGCATTTTTTATAAACTAGACCAAATGTACCAAACTAGCTTGAAATGGCTTAAAATCACACTTTTTTAAGAAAGTAATCTTCTACTGGCACCTAAAGAGCAAGCTTAGAGCACAGAAGGAAACAAAGTGAGACAAAAACTTCCAAAGAAATGTCAGAATAAAAGTTTAAAATGAGAGTACAGCAGAATAACACTTTACTATAACAAGTTAAGAGTTCATGCGGAGGTTGGCAGTCAGGAAGCTAATTACATACAGATCACAGCAGACGCTGGAAATGGAAGTGATGCTAGTCTTTGTTAAAATCTCTGGAGCATCCAGGTGATGCTTTTTATCTGGAACCACCACTGACAGTCGTAATTTATGCCCGGCACAGTTTGTCTACGGCATTTGATGTTAACGTTATAACTTCACTTTCTGAACTGTTTACTGTATTGTTTACGAACTGAACCGGCCTGTGCATGAATCTCTAAAGAGCGCTGATATTTTGTAGCTTGACTTTAACATCTGTATGAGCCTGAGAACTAAACTGTTTTTTATTTCTGTGGATAAAAATGAACAGCAGTTATGAAAATCACTTCACTCCGCCATGCTTTTCTCTTCACAGCAATCATACCGCTGCACTCTGTTATTTACCTTTGAGTTTCACCACCTACAGGTTTTGTTCTATTTCCGTTTTTCCCTGAATACCACTGTCATTTGAATTTCAAGGTTGTTAAGTGGGTGCAGTAGGAACACTACATTCTGTACATGCAGGCTGTACAATGCTGTTGCACACTTCATTTACATCATAAGCCTGGTGACCTTGGAAATACAGTATACTGTAGATAAATAATATTGTATGTAAAGTAATTGTGCTCCACTGTGTATTTGTGCTCAGATTGAATAACAATAAAAACCTCTTGGCTTGACTTGACTTGTAACAAGCTCTCTCAAGAGTGTTAGTATTAGTATCTAATGCTTTGGCAGCATGTTCAGTAGCTGATGTTCAGTAGAAGCTGTTATATCAGTTTATTCCGAGTGCTGAACTTGCATTTGATAGATTCATTGACAAACTCAATATGCTGTCTCTAACAGAAATGCACTGGTGGACACAGCAACATAAAAAATCTGGAATCTGACCCAAAGAACTAAACTAAATTGTAAAGCATATTCCATAATCTGTCAAACATGGTGTAGGCACTGTTTTGGCATGGGCATGAATGGCTGCCAATGGAAATGGGGCTATGGTGTTTATTGAAAGTAGAAAAAAAATATGGAAGTGTTTCAAGCCAAACATTCTGCTCTTATTTAGTCAAATATGTAGTAAAAAATATGAATGGAAATGGGGTCCTCTGGTAATCCTGGATTTAGGGCATGTCGGTGTGCCTTTGTTATTATGAAGGTAAAAATACCCCCTGCACGGCTCAAAATGCGCAAAAGGCATGAACTAATTCTCTTAATTAATCAGGGGTGTGTTTTGGGTGTAACGTGAAATAAACCAATCAGTGTGTCACTTGCCATTCCCTTTAAGAGGCATGTGTGCTCTGACTTTGGCGCGTTCCTATATTAACAGCACAGCGCTTTGTGCATTTTATCAAAGGGTTCATCTTATTTAAGTGAACAGCAATGTTGTTTTCTTCTTTATTCTGTTTATTGTTGAGTTAAAAGTCAGGTTTGTGCTATGCAGTGTGTCCATGTGTGTGTGTTTAATGAGCGGGGTGTAGCACACTGGGCACACTTATAGGAATGGACTATTGACTGTTGTCAGGGTTTTAATCAGGAAGTGGAGCACCTGTGTTTGCTGCTGCCAAGATAAAAAAAAACACACCAGAAATTTACCTGAACACACCTCACTTTCAGACCACCACGCCCATCAATGTCGATACACAAAATAATGCACAACCTCAGAGGTGCATTTCACTAATAAGTCAAAACTGGCACAACTGGGATGTGAATCTAAAACCTAATGAATGTAATGCTTAGACAAGTAATTTGGAATGGGATTCCTTCCCTTAAAGGAGCTGGCAAATGACTTGATTTACATAAGTGTGTTTATGTAACTATAAAAGTCATTGACTGCGAAAATTATTTTTAAATATTAAAAATACTAATACTAAAAAACAATTGTTATTTTGTTTGTTTGACTTTTCAGAAAGTAATAGAAAATAATTCAAAACCTCACAGGGCTCACAAGTCCATCCGAAGTTAAAGCTGACCCAGCAGGGATGTGAACCATAACTTTAATATTAGAAAAGGAATATTGGAATTTTAGAATGATAGCAACGATTTTATGTGTGCTTTTATATTAGTATGAATGCTGAATACCTGTAATGGAACTGCAGAAATGAAACAAGAAACATGCACAACCTTACAGGTCTATCCTGCTCATAAGTCAAAGCTCCCACCCAACAGGTATGTGAACCCACAAGCTTTCTGATTAAAAAAGGAATAGTGGAATAAAATTTTGGCCCACACAGGAGCAGGCAAATAGCTTGATTGTGTTTCTACATGAGTATAAAAGTTCCTACATTATAAAAAGATGCATCCAAATATTAAAAAACCCTAAAATCCTTCAAGTTCTAATGAACGTTTTCTCCAGTTACTTTTAAAACATGGAGGTGAACCAATAGCCTCACAATTAGAGAAGGAATATTGTAATATTAGAATGATAGCAATGACATTGCTTTATTTTATATTAGTTTGAAGGCTGAATACCTGTATTGGAACTGCATAAATGTGTCTCGGCCTATCACTAGCAGTAAACCTTTGATAAACTACAACATACTGACTACAAAACAACAAAAATGCAACTAAAGGAGCTGGTAAACAACTTGATTGTGCTTCTATATGATAAATGAAAGTTCATACATCGTAAAAAGATGCTTCCAAATATTAAAAATCCTTAAAAATCCTAGAGGTGAACCAAGCACTTCACAATTAGAGAAGGAATAATGTAATATTAGAATGATAGCAATGATATTGCTATACTTTTATATTAGTTTGAAGGCTGAATACCTGTATTGGAACTGCATAAATGTGTCTCTGCCTATCACTAGAAGTAAACCCTTGAGCTACAAACACACAAAAAAAAGCACAACCTCACAGGTCTATTCCGCTCGTAGATCAAAGCTCCCACCCAACAGGTATGTGAACCCACAACCTTCTGATTAAAACAGAAATGCTGGAATGGAATTTACTTCCCTACTTCCCTAAAGGGGTCCTGGGAATGGCTTGATAGTGCTTTTATATAAGTATGAAGGCTGTAAATCTGTAGAAGCTGCATGCATGTGGTCTCGGTGTGATGGCAAACCTTCGTGGACCAAAGGGTTTATATGGAGTGAGGGAGTGTGCGCATTTTAATGCATATGGAGAGATGATGAAGTCCCCTGGTGATGTGCAGCGAGTGCAAATCCATAGGCATAACGTTCCCAGCATGACGTGCTGACTGCTCTCAAGCTCATGAGCAGTTGCATGCGGGAAATGTACGTTTTAATGCTTTCGCATGCTTACGCTGATTGTGCAAGCACGTATGTGGTATATGCGTAGGAGTGTGTGTGTGTGTGTGTGTGTAGACGTGCATGCTACAGTTAACCGCGCACCTACGCAGATGGTGGAGTGCCTGGAGCAAGTGGGAAGGTGTGTCTTGTGTTTATGAGACGCGTTTTCTTCTGCACACTATCAAACGACTGCACCGAGAGAGACACCTCCCACTCCGCTCTCCAAACCAAGTCCCATGAATAATTATAATGATAGACAGCTGAGGACACAACACGGCTTATTAACTCACACTCAGGAGAGAGCAGGAAGGAGAGAAGGAACGAAGGAGAGAGAAAGAGAAAGAGAGAGGAGAACGAGGGAGAGGGAAAACGAAGAAACGAAGAACCCAAAGCCCGCCTGAGCTCCACAGCGAGCTGAACTGAGAGATCACGCAGCGATAGCGCCGCTGCCTTTCATATTCACGATCACATGTTTTCTAATTTAACCCGGTTGCCAGTAAAAGCAAGTGTGCAGTTAAACCCCTCCGTTCTGCATGCAACAGGACTGCATCATATAAGTCAGCAGTATGCAAATGCAGCGCCTGGAACCCCACATTACACGGCAATTAAAGTATGAACACAGAGCAGCGTTTTTATCACCAAAACAGCCAATTAGAGCCGAGAGTTCTGCACTATATTAAATAATGTTACAGGAATTTAAATGTAAGAGGTGGAGAATCGTTACTCTGACATCCAAACATCCAGACATCATACAAACTCTCATCTAAAATATGTCACAAGTGCTTTCTTAGTCAGATTTATAAGGTAGAGTCACCTAGAATAATCAGCTTTCAGTTAACAGCTGTGCTGAATCCATCAAGAGTTAATTACTTGAATTTCTTGTCTCTTAAAGTGTTTGAGAGCATCAGCTGTAAAGTAGTGAAGAGGTAGAGTTGGTAAAATTCAGTGAATAACTCTATTTGAGTAATGTTCTAATCCATATTATGGCAAAAACTATTCAACTAAGTAAAGAGAATAATTATTTTAAGAAATAAAAGTCAGTCAATTAGTAATTCTTTTTTTTTACTTTATTGTAAATATATATAGTAAATTATAACTTAATTTGCTGAGTAGAAAGTGTTACTTTCACACAGGCATTAACCTAAACGCACCAAAATGTGCACAAATAAACCAAGCAAGCACATTGTCTCCTCTGATTGGTCAGAGCTGTCTGGCACAGGAGCAAGAAACTAACTTGCAAAAAGATTCTGTTTTCCAGCACGTTTATCTGTGCAGTGTGAAGCTGCTTTAACACAAAACACAGAAAATTAATCCCTGGGCTTTTAAACACAGTGTTTTTTTATGGGATGTGCAGCACATATGTATTAAACGGAGTGTTGCGGCTGTGAGCAGTGAACACAGCACATATCGTGCTCTCAGAGTGTAAACAGCATGGAGCAGCAGACACAGCATTTGGTCATAGCAGTATATTCTCTTGCTAATGTATCAGATTAAACTGCAATTTATCAGCAGTTTAGCTGGATTAAAAAGAAGTATATTTTATAGCTGGGTCGGATAGAGACCAGATCACGTTCTCAACACAAGCGAACCACTCCAGAAAAAAAAAGTGTAATTAATTGCAAAAAAAATAAAAATAATAATGCATTACTGATTCCAAACTAATCGCATGCATTAACGCTTTAATATTGACAGCCCTAATTAGTACACATTTTTTAACTATTGTTTCGATTCATTCTTAAGCAGTAAATAATGTTTAATAATGTCTTAACTAGTGTCAATTAATCATTAGTTGAAACATTATTTAACCTTTAACAATGTTTTATTCTGCCTGTAAATACTGTTAATTTTGAACCTTTTTGTAAGGTGTTATCTAATTGTCACTTGTTTGAAATCACATTATTATTTATTTTTCTTTTTTTCTTTTCTTTTCTTTTTGCTTTACGCTCACCTGCACTGGAGTCATGTTATGCACACACACACACATATATTATATAAAGTGTGAGTTAATGCATGCACAAACATGCAAAAAAAAGTCCCACAAACAGAAAGACAGACAGACAAACACATGGACAGATTCCAGACAGAGCAGAAAGCCGAGGGGCGGCTATTCACACCGAGATCAAGCCAGACCACTCTGGTGTCTGTTTGTTTGTGTTGTTTGTGTGTTTGTGTTGACTCACAGTAATACTGCATACCTATGAGAATATCCTCACTGTGAGGATCGTTAGGCAGCAGCATGAGCCACTGACTGCAGAATGACTATCATTATTATTTGTTTTTATCAGTCAGTCAGTCCTTCTGTCTCATTGTCTCATTTTCTCATCCTCTTTAGTATTCAGTTTTGTGGGGTTTGGTGGATTATTAAAGTATATGTTGCATGGTGGTGGTGTGTAAGTGTGTGTTGTGCTGGTACAGTAAGTGAATCAGATGCAGCAGTGCTGCTGGAGTTTTTAAACACTGTGTTTAATCACTCACTGTCCACAGGAAACTGCCTACAGGATGCTGTTAGTGGACTATTCTCAGTCCATGTCAATGTTCTTGCCAGTGTCAATGTAATGCTGAGAATAAGAATAACTCACCACCCAAATAATAATAATAATAATATATATATATATATATATATATATATATATATATATATATATAGACAAGTATACATAGAAACAGATACAGGACTACAGTCTGTAATAATTCTAAAACTACAAAGTTCTTACATATGCAACAAATAGATAATGTATGCAGAAACAAGGAGGTGGTCATTATGTTATGCTTGATCAGTATATATCGTATGTATTTGTATGTAATAATGCAGCAAAATAAACAAAAAGATGTACCACAACATTAAAGTGCAAAATATAAACATAAGCCTAAACAAATATACAAAAATGGCCTTAACGCTTTTCACAGTAAATTGATATTATTTCAGGGCCTTATTGCCCACATCTAGCAGCTAGTCATGTACAGCTCTGGAAAAAAAAATAAGAGACCACTTCAGTTTCTGAATCAGTTTCTCTGATTTTGCTATCTATAGTTATATGTTTGAGTAAAATTAACATTGTTGTTTTATTCTATAAACTACAGACAACATTTCTCCCAAACTTCCAAGTTCAGAAAACAATATTTGGTGGAATATCCCTTGTTTTATAATCATGCATCTTGGCATGTTCTCCTCCACCAGTCTTACACACTGCTTTTGGATAATAGTTCAGCTTGTTTGATGGCTTGTGTTCATCCATCTTCCAGAGATTTTCAGTTTGGTAAAATAAAAAAAACGCATCTTTTTTAAGTGGTCTCTGTATATTTGTACACTTTTTTTTAGACCAGGTCTTGGACATTTGGCTCAAGAAAATTTGTTTAAAATGGTACAGAAAATGTTGTTCTTTTAACATATTTTCTTTAAAGTTGCACATCATACGTTAATACAAAAATTATGAGCAGAATCATCTTTTTTTCTATTTTCACCTTTTTTGATATCCTCTGTTACTATTCAACCCTGCAAACAAGGCAAGACAAAATGCAAAGCTTGGAGCTGGGCTTTATACCATGCTGCACAGGTGTGACTGGTTGGCACTCACCACCGAAGAGGATTCTGGGAATTGGAGTTTTGGGGCCGAATGCCAATAATTCTTCCCCTCCACAGACCAATCACTCCTGCTGGTGGCCAGTGGTGCAGCACTGCGCATCATAATTATTGCATTTTTTGAATCTCCAATGAAAAAGTGATCTGGTCCACTGTGGTCACAACGACACTGAAATAAATACTTAGAAACTTAGAAAATACTGGAAAATAATGCAAAATCACTTAAAGACCTGTTGTCTTTAGAGAGAAAATGATGCCAATGTTTCATCCTATAACACCGTATCAACTATTTATACTTTAGAGTCAGGAGACTGGTGAGTGACACCTCAGCTAATTAAAATTCCCAAATATCATCAGCTTGACAGCACCAGCTTTCAACCACGGTGATTAGGTCTGTTCCTGAAAGCCCTTTTCTGTATTCAAATATGAGAAAAGACGCCTTTAGAAATCAATTGATCTATTAAAGTAACAGAGTCATTTAGAGATCAGAGCATCAGTTTAATTGTCAGGAAAAAAAGAAGCAAAATGTCATTGCGATGATTTGGCACCGGAGAAAGGATCAAGAGGGAACCTAATTTCAAGTAATTGTGGGGTTGGGACATGCTTCTCCTGGGCTTCATCATGAAAGGTATTGCAGAAAAATGAGAAATAGGAACTGGCACTGATCTTATCTTTTTTTTTTAAAGGTAACAGCATTAGAAAGTAGACTGCACGTGAAATGCCAGCACGAAAATGACATACAGAATGAGAATGAAGAACTCTTGTCTGAAGAAAGTTCTACAAAATGTGGGCTTCTATCATACACTCTGTGCAAGCTGTGTCTTGATGCTCTTTGCTATCTTACACCCCATCAACAGTCAGTTTTCACACCTTGCTCACGCCAATCTACACTAATGGGTATAGTGGTCTGGAAGTGAGGTGTGTTCAGGTCAGGTCATTTTTGGTGTGTTTCTATTTTGGTGGTGGAAAACACAGGTGCACCACTGACCGATTTAAACCCTGACAACAGTCAATCATCAGAGTCCATTCCTAAAGGTGTGCCCAGAACTCATACACCCCCCCTAATTAAACACACACACACACACACACACACACACACACGGACATGCTACAGCATGCAAACCCTACTTTTAACTCAACAATAAACAGAATAAAGAGTAAAATACATTTTCTTTACCCATAAATGAGATGCTGGCGTATCTTCACAGTGTGAACATGCAGGTTAGTATCCTCTGCTTAGATGCACAAAGTGCTGCACTGTTAGGATACGAACGCGCCAAAGTCAGAGCTCACCTGCCTCTTAAGGGAAATGATAAGGGACACACTGATTGGTTTATGTCATGTTACGCCCAAAATTAACCACACCCATGATTCATGATTATTTTTGTGAGCAAGACGTGATGTTGTACAGAACCAAAGCAGCCTCCTCCCAGTAATAAGCATTTTTTATATACTGAATTTATGTGTATCTGTGGAATGTTTATGTCACAGGTCATCTATTATTGATTGTTTTGATTTAATTTTGGTTTTAACGTAATATAAAAATGATTCACTCTAATGGCTCGAGTCCTTGAGTGCCGGCATGTGTCACCATGTGGTGTATGTGCACATTAAGAATAATGGTTTAGAATTTTAAGAGGGCTCCCACTAGTTTTTTTTTTCCCTTTTTCTCACTTTGCAATTTTGTTCAAAAAGGAAATCGCTACATTTTCTGAACATTTTGAATGTTTTCTGTAGATAATTAAAAAGGTAGCAAATGGGATATCGTGTAAAAACAGTAGTTTAGCCCTGCTAAAAAAAGGTGATGTTTGACCAGCTCAGAGGGAAATTTAAGTGCTTTTTTTTGGAGCGCATAAACCAACCTGTATGGCAACCAATAAAATAGAACCTTCCAGTGTAGACTACTGTTATTAAATAAAATCTTTATTTAAAGAAAATGCTTTAAAAAAATGACAGTTCACCCTGCACCTAAAGAAATTCACCCCATTTTCTCCACAATTTGAGAGGCCAATTACTTCACCCACTCATTGGACTCCCCAATAGCTAGTTATGGACCGAGTGCTAGTAAGAATGTACGCATGTGAAGTCAGCCACCATCTCTTTTCCAACTGCCGCTGATATAGCGTCACTGGTAGCAAGCACACTCAGAGGAAAGCACAGCAACCCAGCTCTGATACATCAGCTAACAGAAGCCTGTGCTGAACAACATCACACTAGGAGTGAGGTGAGAGAAAAAGCAATCAGGAAGAGCATGAACATAGAACATAGAACATAGTGTTCTCTCAGACTCTGGCTGCTGATTCTTAGTGATCCTCAGTTTAGAGTACTATTACAGTTTTTGGTAAAACTTTCTATGCATGTCATCTCTATTAGACTCTATAACCATATTCATAACATGTTATAATGCATTCATAAGGCATTATAAACAAGGCTATAAATATTTATTATAGCCATGTTTATTAAGCATTATGACCTGTGATCATAATACATATAATTTATGTTAAAATAGTATATATATATATCTATCATTAATAATCTAGTCCCACAATGAAAGTCTGGCACTTTACTTAGAGTGCACAAAGATCTGTTATAATACATTATAATTGACTATAATAAATATTATATTCAAGACAAGAATAATTTATGAGCGGTTAAATATATATATTTATAGGATTATTGAGGGTGTGTTTATAAGTTGGAAGCTTTTTAGTCATAATGCATAATTTAGCAAGCTGGGACTGAGTTTCTTGGTATTAATGCATAACATGATATAAACACAGCTATTAATGCATTATAATAGTTCACAGTTCATTATTATGCATAATAAACATGGCTAAGATGAATTATATATATATTTTTAAAAATATGTATAGCTATGTTTATAATGGCTTATAAATGCTATCTATGACATTTCTATGACAGTCATTGAAAGTGTCTTCCAGTTTTTTGTTTTTTTTTTTAAGTCATTTTTCCACATCAGTAAATATGAATTATTGGTAACACTTTCTATAAATGTCATCTCTATAAGACTCTATAAACATATTTACATTATAGTGCATTCATAAGGCATTATAAACATGGCTATACATATTTATAAAACTCTATAATTCATCATAGCCATGTTTATTATGCATCATGAACTGTGATTATAATGCATTAATAGCTGTGTTTATTGTCTTGAATATAATATTAGCTATAGTCAATTATAATGTATTATAACAGGTCTTTGTGCGCTCTAAGTAAAGTGACAGACTTTCATTGTAGGACTAGATTATTAATGATAGAGATATACTATTTTAATATATATATATATATATATATATATATATATATATATATATATATATATATATATATATATAATGCTTATAATGCATTATGATCACAGGTCATAATGCCGAATTATCTATGTGTCCAAAAGGGTTAATGCTAAAGTAACAAGTTAAATAAAGTTACTTTAAAGTATTAAAGTATTTCTCTCAAACTCTTCAAACTTGCAAACAAAAACAACAACCAAAAAATACAAGATATAAATAATAAATATATAATCCCCCCAAAGAGCACGACTACTCCGATTAGAGCGAAAAAAAACGCAAGAAATGAAAAGGCGAGAAATAAATTCTTTACTTAGGCGCTTTTTACGAACACAACCAACTGCTCGGAGAAAGTCTAATCTCCTGTCTCGGGAAAACATTACCATTTTTGTAATAGCCTCCAAGACTCAGAGTGAGTGGCCCATAAATGCGTACTTGTATTAAGGAAATAGCTGCAGACTGAGAAATGAGCCTGTTAAACAGCATGCGCAGGCTAATAGAGCTTTAATATGGCCGACTGTGTATTCAGCCAAAACTGGAGAAAAATAACACCCTGGAAGAAATCCTTCTGCCTGCATGTGTGACTGGGTAATTAACCAGGAGAGCGCTGAGAAGTACTCTGGGATTCTACCTTGTTTCGCTTGTTTGTGGTGTGTGAATTCCTCCTGCTTGGTGTTTGTGAGCTTGCTTTGCTTTGCTTGTGTTTTGTGCAGGATATTTCTGTCCAGGTACATTTTTTTGCAGAGTTTTTAAAATGTATTTATTTATATATTTATATATATATATTATATTTTCTTTTTTTTTTTTTTTTCTGAATAGTAAGCCTTTTGACCCTGACTAAAATCTGTCTGCATATTGACCAGTCAGACCAGCAGAGGCAGCCCCCCAGAGTCCCACCCTCAGACTTAAAGCTAACACAGCCTCTATCAATTACGCCGGTCCTGCAGGGACGCTGTGTGGGCAGCCTGGAGAAGCCTGCTGTTTGCCTCAGGGTCAGTCGCTGCAAAGGCAAACACAGACCCACTATTGTGACTATTTACGCGTGTGTGTGTATGTGCGTGCGTGCGTGCGTGTGTGTGTGTGTGTGTGAGAGTTTGGAGGATGTTTCTTGTATTCCTTATTGCTAGATCTGGTAGTAATAAGGATGCCTTATCCACTGAAATCACATAGAAACAAGCACAGACTGAAATGATCAGATAAATGATGTACAGAATACATATAACCCACATCTGATTCAAGACATATACAACATAGGAACAAATATCCCTCCTCCATTGTTTTTTCATATATATATATATATATATATATATATATATATATATATATATATATATATATATATATATATATATATATATATATATTAATTGCTGACGAAATGCCAGTTTTTATTTTAAGTTACACAACATTTACAGTATACTTAATATGGAAGAATTCATGCCAATTCAAATTAGATCCACTAAAAGATCAAACATATTCAGCAGACTCATAATCCACTGGGTAACATATATGACAGACATACGAACATACATATGCACTACCAACACTGGCACACACAACTTGTGTAAACTACACATAACACACAAATACCAATTACGTATGTTTGATATACAAACACATTCACGCCTAAAATTGTCCAATCTATTGAAACATATACTTTGTCAAAGCACTCTTGGCTGAATGATTAATATAAAAAGGTGTAAAGTGTCCATTGTTGTTTTTCATTTTTAATATACTTTAAGCTGCTAGCTTTGTTTTTTTTTTCAGAATTTCTGATGAATCTCCAAAATTACATTGAATAAATTAAATAAATTATGTTTACCTTGACTTTAAGAGTATATTTTCTATGTTTTTCATAAGCAAGTATAGTATTCCCATGTCCATATCTATAATTATTAGCACTGATGTGTTTTATTTGAGTCCCCCTTCTTATATTCTTATATAATATAAGATATAGAGTTCAAGAAAGGATATAGGACAGTGAAAGTTTGTGAAAGCTTATAATGACACATGAGAGAAGTCAAGGGAATTTATAGGATGTTGGATTGGAAAGGGGAGGGGCTTCAGGCACGTTCCTCCTCTCAAAACTCAGTTATTTCATAACTTAACTTAACACGATAAATGATACTATTATTACTTTGACAAATGTTTTAATAAATTAACTTCAAACCAGCTCCTTATTTTTGTGTAAATATCACATTCATGTTTATGTGATGTAAAATGCTCATTTTAATGGAGAAGGAAATAAAGATGGGAATGAAAGCTCTAAATTTGCACAGAAATCCATAGTTATTTTGGATATATCTTTTTTTTTTATCAATTTTGGATGTATATTTTTATATCCAATTTATTCACTTAAAAATGGACACATAAATAAAATGCAAATCTATTTTATCACAATAATAATGCCACATAATATTCATAATATTTTTTTTATTTCTATCATTCCATCATCCTGTCCTAAAGAACGTACAGATCATAATTACCATATTATCAGTCATCTCCACCAGTATGTAACGCACTTGTGCAGCAGTGTGGGGGTGCTCAGTATTCATGCACACGCAGACGCACACTCTTACACAGCACTAACCGCCTAACTGCATGCTAACACGGCTCAAGAGGAGCAGCTCAGGAACAGAGAAAGAGCAGTCAGTCGTTCACGGGGAAATAAAGAGAGAGAAAGAGAGTGAAGGAGAAAAGGAGAGAGAAAGAGGTGAATAATAATAATGATGATAATAATAGACAGGAAGTGAACAGCCACAGTAGTTTAAACAGGGAAAATAATAATGAAGGAAGGAGTGAGGGCTGGAATGTAAGAGAGGGAAAGAAAAGGAGCAATGTAATTTGTTGTGTGCTTCAGTCTGAACTCGAAGACTCGTGAAGTGAGAAGTGTGCGTATGTGTATGTGTATGTGTGTGTGTGTCGGCGTGTGTGTGTGAATTTGATTAGCACTGAAATGATTGCGCGATTACGCATCTGATCCTCAGCAGGGATACGTGTCTCCTTGACCAGTGATCGATGCCTCTGGGCTAGCGTCATTCTCGCTCCTCGGCCCGCTCATGAATATTCCCCGGCTAATTACCCCTGATGCCACTACAAAGCCAGATCGAGCAGTTCACACAATCAAAGCGGATATCTGTAAGGGCTTGTGTTTATGCTCTAGGCCCTTTTACCTTGTAATGTTATGCACTGAGAGAGACACCGCAATTACAAAGCAATTCTTGTAGCGAGAATGATTTTGTCCATTAAACCCTGGGTTTAGTGGGGTTGCGGCTAATGAAGGCACACCTGCAGATCTGGAAACACAGAGGGATCCAGACGGAGCTTTTTCTCCGGCTGTTTAATCCAATTCTGCATGTATGCATCAGGGACGACAATGAAGTTACACTGCAAAAAAAAATCTCTCTATAATTTCACTACTAACCACAACCAAGCCTGATTACTGCCAGACCTGTAGAACCAATAAATCACTTAAATAGAAGCTGTCTGACAACATGAAGCAGATAAAATATCTCAAAAAAGCAACACATTTTATCCCGAACTGAAGAAATTCAAAAACAGATGAGAAAACAAAGTCACTGATCATCTATCAAGGTTAGTAGTCATTTCTGAAGCTTTGAGACTCAAGAGAACCATAGTGAGAGCTATTATTCACAAATGGAGAAAACATGGAACACTGGTGAACCTTCCCAGGAGTGGCTGGCCGACCAAAATTTTTCCAAAAGGGCATGGACAACTCATCCAAGAGGTCAGAAAAGAACCCAGAACTAGGAATTCTGTTGAATTCATCGCATAGTTCACTAAGCAGCAGCTCAGGTCAGTATTTGGATCTGGTGATCTTCAGGACCTCAGATGGCACTACATTAAAAACAGGCTGTACTGATTCTGTATAGCAGGGGTGTCCAAACTTTTTTTGTTGGGGGCCAGAAGGAGAAATATATTTGAAGTCACGGGCCACAGACTCTATAATAAAACAAATAATGAAATATGCCACTTTAAATAATACATTTTCCTGATTACTTTCATTTACACACCATTTTACTTGACTTACTATCTTTATCTTTGACAGTGTTGTGTAAACTAATATTTTTCAAATTCATGTTTAATTTCATGATGTCTCTTAATATTAAACTCCTTAATTACGGCAACTTTTAGACTCTTTGGCCCGTTTTTTCTGCGCTAAAACTGCGCAGCCTCCCCGCTTTTAGACTCTTTGGCCCGTTTTTTCTGCGCTATAACTGCGCACTCTCTCCGCTTTTAGACCCTTTCTGACACCTAGCGTTCAAACTTTGAATCTCACATTGTAAAAACCTGCTTAACAGCGGGCCAACTTTCATTTTATTTCTAAAATATCTTGCGGGCCGCTCCACAAAAGGAAACGGGCCACAAATGGCCCACGGGCCGTAGTTTGGACACCCCTGCTGTATAGGAATGCAATAACTTGCAATCCACAAATGCAAGTTGCAACAGTATCAGTATCATACAAATCATACAGAAACAGAGTCGTCTTATATGGGCCAAAGCTCTAAAACAGAAGTTTTCTTTTTTCCAGTTCCAGTACTTTAAAATACCTCAAAAGCATCAATTTATTCACACCAAAATGTCTCTTACAACATTAAAGAACATAAATAAATTTACAAGAACTAAATACAAGTCCCAAACAATCCTAGAAGCATCATGACAGCACTCCAAAATATAATAGTACCTCTCTGTTTTTTGACAAACAGAACATGTCTGTTTTTACATTTGTTTTCCTGCATATTTTTTGCAGTTCTAAACTGTATATCACTGCAAAACACTCCAGCAAAGAACGTCTGCAAAGAAAGCATGAAGTGCTTCGACTGCTTCAAAAGAGAAAATGACACACACACTGGCTATATTTAAACCCCTTCAGTTCTTTATAGTCATTTGAAAAGGACTGTGCTCGTACACACACACACACACACACACACACACTCTCTTTCTCACACACACACTGCCCTCTGTAAGCTCTAGTGCACCATGACATGGACCACCAACAGTAAGAACTGATAAGCTTTCTGCTTAGACTGGTATGCACCAGTGGAGGGGCAGACAGAGAGAGAGAGAGAGAGAGAGAGAGAGAGAGAGAGAGAGAGAGAGAGAGAGAGAGAGAGACTGTGCCAGTGAGTGGCACTGGCATAAATGAAGCAGCCTCCGTACTGCAGAGAGTTTGATAACAGAGCCAAATTCAAAACACACTCAGCACTCCTACTGTTTTATCTTCCATTGTCTTGTCACATCGATTCATCACCCTCTCCGCCACATCTCTGTTTCACTCCCTCTGATTCCCAACCCACAATCCCAAACTCACCTTTTTTAACTTTTCTGCTCAATTGATCTCCTTCTACCTCTGTTTTCTCTCTTCAACTCTCTCTACTTCTCTATTTCTCTCTTTCTACCTTTGTCTGTCTTTCTTTCTACCTACACTAAAGCCCAATCCCATGTCACCCTTTGCCTCTACCTTCTACCCCTTCGTTTGTCTTTGTTTTCACACCTAGGGGACATGATAATTGTTGGGAAAGAGGAGTAGGGTCTCCTTATTCTTACAAAATCATGGCAAGATCATTTTTGCACAAGCAAAACCAAAGAAAAACACAAATATTGCTTTTTTCTCTAAAAACAGGGATAACCATTGCATTTTCTTACTTTATTGTATTCTAATCATAACACGCATAAAATAGTGTTAGTAGAAAGACTTATAACTAAGCTAGGAAGCTTAATTTCCACCTTAAATGTTCTACCTTAAATGGTGCAGCAGTTGCATCCTGTCACCGGAGTTTGCTGTATGATATAAGAGATGGAATGTAAAAATGTAAACGAGAAGCTAGCAAATGCCTAAGACGATAAAGTCTCCATCTCTCTCTCTCTTATTTTCACCTCTCTTTGTCTCCCAATGCACCCATCTCTTTGTGTTTTTATTTCTCTCTATCTTACTCTCTCTTTCTGTCTCTCTCTCTACCTTATTCTCTCTCTCTGATTTCAACCTTTGTCTCTCTCACTCTACCCACCCTCTATCTGTCTTTCTATCTACCTGTATCCAACTCTCTATACCATCTATATGTCTCTCTCTCTCTTTCTCCCTCTCTCTCTCTCTCTCTCTCTCTCTCTCTCTCTCTTATTTCCACCTCTCTCTCTCACTCTCTACTTATCTCTTTCTATATTTTTTCCTCTCTATCTTACTTTCTTTTTCTCTCTCCACATCTGCTGGTCTCTTTTTTAACCTGTGTCAGTCTCTCTCTCTCTCTCTCTCTCTCTCTCTCTCTTTCTTTCTGTCTCTATACATTTGTCTCTCTCTCTCCACATGTCTTCATAGCCATCAAAATCTTTTTCTATCTATTTCTATCTATTTCTCTACACCCTCATTACCTCTCTCCATCTTTTACATGTCAGTACCTCTCTCTCTCTATCTCTCTCTTTACCTCTTTATCTTTGTTCTCTGTCTCTGATTTCTACTTCTGTCTCTCTCTCACTCTACCTACTATTTGTCTGTCTCTCTATCTACCTATATCAATATCTCTATACCATTTACATGTCTCTCTCTCTCTCTTTTATCCACCTTTTTCTCATAGTCTTTATTCTGTACCTGCTGCTCTCTCTCTTTTTCCCTACATCTGTCCGTCTTTCTATCTACCTGTATATTTATCTACCCATCTATCTCTACCCTCATTTTCTGTCTCTCTATATGTAATGATTTCTACCTCTGTCTCTCTCTCACTCTACCCACTCTTTATCTGTTTTTTATCTACCTGTGTCAATCTCTCTATACCATCTCTCTCTCTCTCTCTCTCTCTCTCTCTCTATTTTATCCACCTTTTCTCATAGCCTTTATTCTGTACTTTTCCATACCTTCCTCTACTGCTTTCTCTCTTTCTCTATATCTGTCTGTCCTTCTATCTACCTATCTTTCTCTACCCTCATTGTCTTTCTCTCTATATGTCTACATCTCTCTCTCTCTCTCTCTCTCTCTCTTATACCTGTCTATGTCTGTCTCTCCTTCCACCACGATTATATATTATCTCTCTCTCTCTCTCTCTAGATATATATATATATATATATATATATTTTAGCCCTTTCTCACATAGCCTTTCCCTACCTTTACTGCTCTCTCTCTTTTTCCTTACATCTGTCTGTCTTTCTATCTATCTGTATATTTATCTACCCATCTCTCTCTACCCTCATCGTCTGTCTCTCTATATGTCTATATGTAATTGTTGTCGCTCTCTCTGTCTAACCCTTTCTCTCAATCGCTCCCTCACTCTCTCTCTCTTTCTCTCTCTCACTCTCTCTCTCCCTCCCTCTCTTTCTCTCTCAGTTCGAATGCCTGGCTGATTACTGACTAGAGCGCGAGAGTGCAGCACATCACACCTGGGACGGCCGCGGTCTCCGTGGTAACCCCCGGCCAGCGGGTATGTGTGTATTAGGTTAAGGCGGGCGGCTCAGGCGTGGATGGAGCAGGTAATCCGTTTGACAACAACAGCGGCCGGGTTCCAGCCGCAGCTCCTGCAATAACCCCGCAGCCACCGTCACGCAGCTGAGACGAGCACGGACAGTGATAAAGAGAAAGGCCTTTAGCTAACTCTGCTTTAGAGATGCTGAAAGTAAGTGTCTGTCAGGACGGGACTCAACGTCATTAGAGCAGCTTCTGGAACGCTCTACTGTGGCACAGTGCTGCAGAAATGAAGGAATGGGTGTCAATATTAACCCTCCTGTTATGTTTTGGGTCAATTTGACCCGTTTTAAAGTTTGAAGATCTAGGAAAAATATTTAAAAGTCTTTATTTAGTATAAAACTACTTCTGCTTGCCTTAATTAGTGTAATCAACATATAATATAAAATTGATTCATCTCACATATTTGCAACAACCACCCCCTGCAAAAACTAAAACAAAAACAAAATTGCAATATTATGTTTCAATGTTCTGTAAAACTATTGTGTTTTATATGCTGGTCTTTTAAAAGTAATAAAGTAGTAAAACTTAAAAAAAACAATTATGTCAGTACATCTCTCTCTCTCTTTACCTCTTTATCTTTGTTCTCTCTCTCTGATTTCTACTTCTGTCTCTCTCTCACTCTTCCCACCCTCTATCTGTCTCTCTATCTACCTATATCAATTTCTCTATACCATTTACACGTCTCTCTCTCTTTTATCCATCTTTATAGTCTTTATTCTGTACCTTTTTCCTACAATACCTTTACTGCTCTCTCTCTCTTTTTCCCTACACCTGTCTGTCTTTCTATCTACCTGTATATTTATCTACCCATCTATCTCTACCCTCATTTTCTGTCTCTCTATATGTCTATATGTAATCAGTGTCGCTCTCTCTGTCTCACCCTTTCTTTTACAGTTTTATTCTGTACACCTCTCTCTCTCTCTCTCTCTCTCTCTCTCTCTCTCTCGTTATCTGTGGCTTTCTGGATGTACCTCTCTCTATCCCTGTTCTCTCTATCTGATTTCTACCTCTGTCTCTCTCTCACTCTATCCACACTCTATCTGTCTCTCTATCTACCTGTATCAATCTCTCTATACCATCTATATGTCTCTCTCTCTATCTGTCTCTCTCTCTCTTTTATCCACCTTTTTCTCATAGCCTTTATTCTGTACTTTCCCCTACCTTCCTTTACTGCTTTCTCTCTTTCTCTACATCTGTCTGTCCTTCTATCTACCCGTCTCTCTACCCTACCCTCATTCTCTCTCTCTCTCTCTCTCTCTCTCTCTCTCTCTCACCAACGAGTGAACTAACCTAATTGAACCATTACCTATTAGAGGCAAGAAACACCATTACACTAAATATTGATAGAATAATTAGTAATGGAGTTATATATAAAATATTTACACTGCTTGCAAGGATTTTTTTGGGTTTCAGACATCTTTTGGATAATTAAACATGCACCGGGTCAAATTAACCCCGGAGCACCACTGCTGTTCCTGACAAATGAACATAACAGGAGGGTTAAAAATAATAAATCAGTGTTTAGTCTTACATTTTTAACAGTTATCCAGGTTTACTCTGATCCATTACACTCTGTAAACGTTATTCAGGCTAGAAGTGGCATTTCTCGTTAGAACTGCTCTGCTTTTTGTATTGTAGATTTTCATCAATACCTTGCCTAAAGCCTGATTCCCCACATGGCAGATTTAATTATAGCTTAAGTGTTAGTCTTCGTCAATACTGAAGTCTATCGAGCGAATTTGAATAGCTCTTGTCATTTCCCTGAAGGGAATGCATAAGAGAATGCATATTCTAACTCATATTCATAATTGCCAAGCAGCACACGTCCACCCATGACTTAACATCGACTGAATGTGGTGTCGATTGCACAGCATCCATACTTTCTACCCTGTAATTCAACAGTCTTTAGCATAGGAACAATAATAACTAGAGAGTGAAGTTCCTGCAGAAACTGGGAGGATGGATGGATAGATGGATGGATGGATGGATGGATGGATGGATGGATGGATGGATGGATGGATGGATGGATGGATGGATGGATGGATGGATGGATGGATGGATGGATGGATGGATGGATAGATGGATGGATAGATGGATGGATAGATAGATAGATAGATAGATAGATAGATAGATAGATAGATAGATAGATAGATAGATAGATAGATAGATAGATAGATACTTAAGGAAATTTAAGTTTGACTGTAGTATGACTGAGTATGACTGCAGCTCAGCAGTGTTGCTGTGATATACTGTAGGTGGTTTTTGCTAATGTGTTGCTATGGTATTGCTTTTGGTTGCTAATGTGTTGCTATCATATAAAAGTTAAGCTTTATTCAAAATTGACATTCAACCAATTTTCCAGAGGTATCTCATTGTGGTTGCTCAGGTGTTGGAGGTAGGTGGTTGCTATTGTATTGCTAAGTAGTTGCCGATGTTTTGCTACAGTACTGATGCAGGTCACTAAATTGTTGAAACCGATTAGACAGCAGGTGCTTAAATTGTTGCCAGGGGGTTGCAGAGATGTTGCTAAGAGGTTGCTAAGGTGTTGCTAAGTGGTTGTCATGGTGTTGGTTGGTTGCTTAGGTGTTGTTAGGTGGTTGCCAAAGCATTAGAAACTGTTTAGACGTCAGGTGCTCAAGTGTTGCTAGGTGGTTGCTGAAGTGTTGCTAAGTGGTTGCCAATGTGATGCCATGGTATAACTTTTGGTTACTTAGGTGTTTTAAAGTGGTCGCTAAGGTGTTGCTATGTATTATGCTGATACTTTTCTAAATGAGGTCAAAAACATGCAGCAGATATTTCTGTCTAAGAAAAATGTATGGTAATCTTACAAAAAATATTAGTATGAAACATTAAACTACATAAATTGGATATTCACCCACATTTGATCACAGTAGCTTCAATAAATTGACATGTGGGGCAGTTTGATTTTATTTAGATACAGCTCTGGAAAAAATGGAAAAGAGACCACTTCTGTTTCTAAATCAATTTATCTGATTTTGCTATTTATAGGTATATTTTGAGTAAAATAAACATTTTTGTTTTATTCTAGAAACTATGGACAACCTTTCTCCCAAATTCCAAATAATGCAAAGAAAACAATTTCATATTCATAAAGTTTTAAGAGTTTAGAAATTAATATTTGGTGTAATAATCCTGTTTTTTAATCACAGTTTTCGTGCATCTTGTCATGTTCTCCTCCACCAGTCTTACACACTGCTTTTGGATAACTTTATGCCTTTACTCCTGGTGCAAATATTTAAGCAGTTCAGTTTGGTTTTGTTCAGTTTGGCTCTTGATTATACTCCAGAGGTTTTCAATTTGGTAAAATCAAAGAAACTCATAATTTTTAAGTGGTTTTAATTTTTTTTCCAGAGCTTGGACACATTTATAAATGCAAGGCGTGTTTTAGCCCCCCAAAAATGTTCATGTACTTTCTGTAGGAATACTCTACACACTCTTCCAGATCAGAATAGACAGAGGACAAGTAGAAGCTCCAAAAACATGTAGCATAGAAAAGAGTCAAATAAAGATAATACAAATACAAATACACACAAATATAATTTAATGCACATTAGCATAGTGTCCATACTGCCTACCTTCATTGTCCTTTATGGTGAAGTTGGGGTTTGCTGGAATTCCTCCAGGGAAAGAGAAATAAAATCTCTGTCCATTCGCAAAGTCATCCTTATCCACAGCCGTGATCGTTTGTATGACCTGTTGTTTGCAGAACAGATCAAAAGAAGAAGAAAAAAGCCAATTTTATTCCTTTACAAACACAGCTGCTACATGGTGGGAAAAGCAATACTGTTCTAAATCATGTTGAGTCTTCATTAGTCATCACATATCTCAATCTGGTGGGGAGACGCTTTAGCTTGTAAGCTCTAAAGACTTGGAGGAAAAAATGACAATGGTAATTAGGCTCATCATTAGTATAAAGCCGGTCCCTCGCATAATCAATTCCGCTCACGTTTGCCTTAAAAAACTTTAAAAGTCTCTTTAGCGGGAATGTGCTAATCAGACGGCGCTTATCAATCCCGGCAGTTGTTCCCGGCCATCTGCTTGCTGTGTTGGAACTGACAAGCTTTCTGCTAAAAGCTGCAGTCCTTAAGATTTTGCTCTTAAATTGCAACCAGTAACCAGTACAGTTTTCTTTATCTTTGATTTAACAGTATGAGTATGACCCCATGATATTTCATGTTAAATCTGGTCAAATGTATTTCACTTCAGCTCTGTCACTGAAAATACCAAGTGATTAAGCCTTTCACATATTTTTTGTCTAATTCTTAAAGGAGAACTCCTGTGTAAAATGGACTTGGGTTTTACTGGAACATAATTACGATTCCTAAAAACTAAAAAAAAAAACAAATCTGCATTCTGGACAAAACATTTAACCTCTGTTTGCAGACAGTAATCCAGAATACAGATTTTTTATTTTTTTAGTTTCTCCAAACAGGTTTTAGAATAAGGGCTATAGGGGCATATTTTTGCCCCTGCAGAGAAATCACTTTTTCCACCGCAAACAAACTCATAATAGCTTCACACCTCATTGGTAGAATTCCGAGAGTCTAGACATTTAAAACGAGACACTGAGAAATTTAAAAGTGCACCGGAAGTTTATTAAAATACTCTGTTTACATCAAGTAGCACTACACAGGTTTTCTGGATGCCACCATCTAGAACTAGCTTAGTGCAACTATTTGAATAAACATTCGGCACACTTTTAAAGTTCTCAATGTCTCTCTTAAATGTCAAGGCTCTCTGAATTCTACCAATGAAGTGTGGAGCTATTTTAAGCTTGTTAGCAGTGGAAAAAAGTGATTTCTCTGCAGGGACAAAAATATGCCCCTATAGCGCCCATTCTAAAACCTGTTTGGAGAAATTGAAAAAAATTCGTATTTCAGAATGCTGTCTCCAAATTGAGGTCAGCTATTCAACAAAGGTTAGTACTCATAATTATGTTTCACTACATCTGAAGTCCATTTTACACCGGACTTCTCCTTTAACACATGTGACACAGTATGAGGTGGCCATTGTTGCATTTTTCATTTTCCTTTTCAAAATTCTTCACACACTCTCTATTGGGGACAGATCAGGCCAGCCAGTCCGAGTAGCTATACCTTCTTCTTCTACAGCCATGCCTTTATAATGTGTGCAGCATGTGGATAAGCTTAGTTAAAAAGACAATAACAGATATCACTAGAAAACTAGAGAACTAGAGTGTTTTTTGCATTAATTTGACACTACAGGAGGCACAGAGCGGTTTAGCAGTCTATAGTGCTGCAACTATGATCGGGAGATCGCTGGTTCGAATCCTGGTCATGCAGCTAGCCATCAGCTGCCGGAGCCCTAAGAGAGCATAATTGGCCTTGCTCTCTCTGGGTGGGCAGATGACACTTTTTCCCCTCATCGTTCCAAAGGGTGATGTCGATCAGCACAAGGAGTCTGTGAGCTGATTTATAGGAACCGAGTCGCTGCGCTTTCCTCCAATCCTAGCTAAACTGGGAGGAAATTAGAAATAAAAAATACCCTTGGGGATATTCAATTTACTTTTGCTCCTTAAAGACTCGAAGACTTCTATACTGTATTTGGTTTTTATCTCATTACAAACCCAAAGTTGCTTCTGTCCTAATTTCTTTGTTGCAGGAATGTTTTTTTTTACTAATAAACAAAAATAATTTGATCTGACAAGACATTAAAATATTGTATACTGAGTTCATACTGTCTGCAGTAAGACAAAAGTCAGAATAAATGTAATAAACACTGCATGTTTTTTTTCTGAGTGTTAGAGTTGCAGTGCTGCTAATGGCGCTGATACAATAACTACTGTGAACATGGAGATATCAGAACAGCAAACAAAGAAAGGAAGAATTAGAACTGAAAACATCTTGTGAGCTAAAATCGATTTTAGCCAATGTTAAAAACACCAGATTTACATCGAAGCACGTTATAAAAATGCTATTTCCCATTTCCACCAGAGAGATCTCAAAATCCCCAAATCCCAAAACTTAAAAACTACCACATTAAGCTTCTGTCTTTCTCTCTTTTCGTCTCTCATATTGTGTTTTAGCTATGATATCCTCAGTATTTTCCACAGACCTGTCCTCTGGTCTTTTTTTAGCGCCACGTCAGTCCATTTGGCGGCTGAGGCTGCTGGGGATGTCTGAGAAAACCTAATGCTACTCTGACACCTTGTCCTTGCAAAGTGCTCTGAGGCCTCGTGGGCCTCGGCAGTAAGACCACATAGGAGCAGAAAGGTGAAAGGCTATAGGCTAAAGGCCTGTAGCGGATGTTTGACTAATACGAGCAGACTGTTGATGTTACCCTTAACCCCTGGCGGAGCCTCCTGCTAGCACAGGCTCTTAACATCATCTCTGTCAACACAGAGAGTCGTTTAGTGACGCTACACTGAGTCTGGAGGAACGTTAAACTCACAGACTTTATCCTTTAACTTTTAAGACTTTAAACACACAGGGAGGATCTAGCAGATCAACACTGCACTATATGTCAGTTTTAACTGATCTACTCAACAAAACTACACTTAACAGTTAATATAAAAGATACCATATGTACAAAAGTACTGAGGCACTTAAATTTTTACAGTTAAAATGCAGTTTCTTCTCAAATCAAGAGTATTAAAATAAAGTTTAACCTGCTTTTGTTGAAGCAATTGTCTCAATTGTCTCAACTATTATTTTCCAACTACATTTTGGAGCATCTTACTGCATGAAGCACCAGACATTGCTCCAGAAAACACTGTTCCACTGCTCCACAGCTCAATGCTGAGGGTTTAAAACTCCTCTCTAGCCCACACCTCACATAGGGCAGGCTGTGAATAGGCTTATCTTCATGTTCTTCGCCATAGAGTCCTATTCTTTTGGCAATACCTCTTTAAAGGGGATAGATAAGCTGTTTGTGTGCATTTGCACTTCTGTGTCAGCAATAAATGCAACTTAAATTAGATGAATGAATTCATAAGAAGGGTTCTCAAACAAACATTTGGACATATTGTATGAGTAATGCAATACTTCATTAATTCCATGTCAAACTGCTGCATTTAGTATGATGCCACATAATTTAATGTAAAATTGATGTGATGGACTCATGTTAGTCATAGTTATAAGGCTAAATAAAGGAAATTTGGTAACACTTTCTATGAATGTCATCTCTATAAGACTCTATGAACATACTCATAACACATTATAATGCATTCATAAGGCATTATAAACATGGCTATACATATTTATAAAAAATGAATAATTCATCATAGCCATGTGATTATAATGCATTAATAGCTGTGTTTATAACATGTTATATGTCAATACCAAGAAACTCAGTCCCATCTTACAGACTGTTTTATTACAAAAAAAAAAGCTTCCAACTTATAAACACACCCTTAATAATCCTATAAATATATTTTAACCACTCATAAAGTATTCTTGTCTTAAATATAATATTAGTTATTGTCAATTATAATGTATTATAACAGGTCTTTGTGCGCTCTAAGTAAAGTGACATACTTTCGTTGTGGGATTAGATTATTAATAATATATATATACTATTTTAACATATACATATATTTTAAACACAGCTTATAATGTATTATGACCACAAGTTAAAATGCTCAATAAACATGGCTATATTGGGTTATGCATTTTTGTAAATATTTATAGCCATGTTTATAATGCTTTATGAATGCATTATAATATGTTATGAATGTGGTTATAGAGTCTAATGGAGATGACATTCATAGAAAGTGTTACCGGAAATTAAAACATATATAGAGATAATGGGTTATTTATGATGTCTGCCATGCTAATAACATTCTAATAATAATAGATTAAATATCTACAAATACATACATGCACATCAAATGTAACTCTTTACTCTTCTCTCTCTCTCTCTCTCTCTCTCTCTCTCTCTCTCTCTCTCTCTCTCTCTCTCTCTCTCTCTCCTCACTCGTTGAGTGTGAGCTGTGCTTGTGTATCTGCAGTGCTCTTAATTTAAATGAGAGTTGTGTGCGGAGAGGAAAATGGCCATGTGCTGGGAGCTGAAGCAGTCATCCTGCACAGATCTTCATTCTGAATGAAGGATGATTAGCGTGCCATCTTTCCCTCCCTCCTTCCTTTCCTTTCATTTCTGCTTCTTCTTCTATCCTCTCGCCATGCTTAACGTTAGCAAATAAACTCTGTGTCCACGTCTGTGTGCTGTGTGTTAAAGTGTGGGCTGTGTGTGTGTCTGTGTGTGTGTGCACGAGAGACACTGGGTGCATCACAACTGTGGGTACCACTTTAAAATAAGGTTCCTTTATAAAGGGTCTATAAATAGTTCATAAAGGAGTTTGTTAATGTTATTAATTAGGTTATAAACCATTAATAAACACATGAATAGGAGGGGCATCAGTGGCATATCATGTACCAAATAGTGATTCGACAGTATTTATATTGTTAAACCTCAGATCTTACTAGATGCTTATCTTGCTTTGTTTTTTTCCATCAGTCATTTTTTAACATTTCTGTTATATATTTTTTTCATTATGAAAAAAAGAGTAAACTGACTTATTATTTTATTATTATATTATTATGTTCAAAGGTCATTGTCACTGTTGTTCTTTCTATGTATGTGTTGTAAGTGCTTAGTAATGTTTTAAAAATATTTACAACTTAATTTACAATCATTAATAAACTTTTTTATAAACTATTTATAAACCCTTTATAAAGGAGCCTTATTTTAAAATGTTACCCAATTGTGCACTAATTGCTAATACTAGCTTATTTTTGAGTATAAAGTATGTAGTACAGATACAAACGATACATATATATATATATACGTATATATATATATATATATATATATATATATATATATATATATATATATATATATATATATATATATATACATATATATATATATGTATCGTTTGTATCTATACTACATACTTTATACTCAAAAATAAGCTAGTATTAGCAATTAGTGCACAATTGGGTAACATTTTAAAATAAGGCTCCTTTATAAAGGGTTTATAAAAAAATAGCAGCAAACAATGAAGAAATTAATTGCAATTAAACGCAGCAGGCAGCTGAGAACTGCTGTTTTTGTTTTTAGCATTTCAGTATTAGCAGCTTATACAGTATCAGTTAAAAGTTTGGACATACCTCTTCTCATATAATGTGTTTTCTGTCTTGTTATGATTTTTTACATTGTAAATGTAATATTAAAGACTATATAAACTGGTATTTAAAACATTATAGTATATTATAGTAGCAGTAGCAGTTTTGAGGACAGATATGCGCACTCTTGGTATTTGTTTTGTCAGTGTCTTCATAAGGTAGAGTCACCTGGAATAGTTTTCTCAGCGTATTGAATGAGTTTTTTTTTATAATTTTATATGAGTCCCTTAATAGTTTTCATGTCATTAATAATAATCTACAATGTAGAAAATACATTAAATAAATATAGAAAGAAAATTAAATAAGAAGGTGTGTCCAACCCTTTGACTGGTGCTGTACAAACAAACAAAATGTAAAACATTACCCTCACATAGAGGGAAAATCAATTCATACAAAAAAAAAAAAAAAAAAAAAAAGTTGTGTCATGCTTCATCACTTCCCATTAGTACTAACCTCCCAAAACCACACTTTCAATATTAATATTAGTATGTAATATTCAATAGGGACCTAGACCCTTTTTTCAGGAACGTACCTGTCCTGCTCGAGTGCTTTCACAAATAATAATTTCCTCCTCTGTGTTGATTTCTGGTGGGTTGTCGTTTATGTCCAGGACCTGGATTGTGACCGGAACGTGGCTCAGGAGACTTGGGTTATCTGTAAAGGGTTAAATACACAAGAACGCTGAAGGTTAATAAATTATTTTACTCAAATTTAAACCTCTTATCACTCTAATCCTTCTGTCAACTTTCTAATTTCTGAAATTCCCTTTACAAATCCTTTTTTTTTTTCTTCACATAGATGAGACGTTTCTGCCATATTATGGATTAAACCAACTCTACCCCTTCTTTACACAACCAAAACTCTCAAAAATTCAAGTTTTTAACTGTTGATGAGGCACAGCTGTTAACTGAAAGCCATTTGAGGTGACTCGTAAAACTGACTAAGAAAATCCAGCCAAAGCCAGTCATCTTGTATTAATCTACAATGTAATGCATTTTAAAATATAGAAAAGAGAAACACTTATATAAGAAACACTTATATACAGCATGGTGATAAAAAAATATATTTTTTTTACATCTACATTTATGGCATTTGACTGATGCTCTCATCCAGAATGACTTAGAAGGTTTTTCCTATTACAGAGGTGAACCAATGTAGTGTTTGAAGTCTTGCCTAAGGACACTTATTGTTGTACCACAGCATAGACACCCATACCTAGAGTTGAACCCTAGTCTCCCACATGATGTGGAAGCTCACAAGCAGTAAGTGGTGTGGTTATCCACTGCACCACACCAACCACATTAAAACCCCCGGAAAATAAACACCTGGAAAATCCTGAAGAACATTAGGAATTGGAGCACTGATTTATTTCCCAGCTGACAGAATGAAATGTCTTCCCTTGAGGACTGGAGATTGAAAGCATCCCCCAGTGAGACTGTGTGTTTTTTTTTTTTTTTTTTTTCATAAAGCAGGATCAGCAAGACAAATACTAGATATTACTATACAATACTGTATGTAGACAGATCAAACAGACTGATTAAAGCTATTTATAGCCCAGTTTATTCATTCACTGTTTCTCGAAATTAAATACAGCAGAAACGCCACTGCCTATCAGTCTGTCTTATTCATGTTCATTCATGAGTAACCGTCTCTTATTTCATGAGTTTATTGTTTTCGTGTGGAATTGTCTTTCCTCTGCTGTGGCTCAAATTATTCAAATCTACAGGGGCTCGGTTTTCTTGGAGAATTCCTAACTGGTAATTTAATTAATTTATCCTCAAAATTAAGCAGATTATACTCTGGGTACTCTGGGGTGCCAAGGGGATTCATTCAGACATTCAGACGTTCAGACGTGTCTTCCTCCGACTGTTTTATTTTGAGTGAATAATACTAATTTATTTATATGATGCTGCATGTTTATCCATCAGAACGGAAGCCAGGTTTTGACTATGAGATGAATTTGCATCAATAATACAATAATATTAATTCTATCAATCATGCAATATCAATCATGCATCACGATAATAGTTTTGCTTACTGGGTGTTCACAGAGATATTAGAGATATTTAATTTGTGGGAATATTGTTTATATATAAATCCTTTTCATTTTTCATTATCATTTTCTGAGCTTAATAAAAGGACAAAAGTAATTAAAAGCCAAATATTTAAGCAAAACATTAGATCAATAACTTTAAGCGAAGAATGACGTCTTTTTTAATCAGTTTTGTGTCTTGGAATCCAGTAAAGTGCCACTGCTGCTGAAAGAAATCCTAACATTAGAGAAAACACTGCAATATGACCCAAAGTAAATTAGTCAGTGTTTAGTATACATTTCTCAGCCTTTCACTAATTCCACCAATTATTATTATTATTATTATTTTTTGCCATTTTCGGTTGCCAAATATTAGGCCATATCCCTGCTTTGTATATAAAACTACTTTGATCTGGAGCATAAAAAAAGAAAAAATAATTTGGGTTTTGGTTGACAGATAGCTTTCTAAATGTTACAATTAATGCTCTTCTGTCACGTTTTCTGGAGGTTCTTACAACATTTTGGTAATATTGCTGCAATGTCACTTCTGCCGATACTAAAATGATTAGTTTTATGAATTATTTGGGATTTTGTCTGTAATATTACAGTCTAACATTCTTGGTACCTTTTCAAAAGGTTGCTAAATGTTCTTATAATGTTTTTTTTTTTTTAGATGGGTCCATTTAAGTTAATTAAAATGAATGCTGTTTGACCTTCATTCTGACTTAAATTTCACCATATTCTTCAACAAATCACCTAATCTAAACATGAGTCAGGATTGGTCTGCTTTTGAAACCTGCTCTGCACTGACATGGTAACAGTCTTCAGGTGCTCAGGTAGTGGCAGACAGCACCTGGATTTCCATTTCACCTCATTTAGCATGAAGATGTGCTGTTTTTATCCACCTCTGATGTGAACATGGTCTCCTGAGGATTAAATAACAGCTAACGCTCTTCCCTGTTTTCCTTCCTTCCTCCTTTTTACATGTTTACTGCCTCCTGACGTCTCTATAAATTTGTCTTTTTGTCTATTACATCATCGCTATCTGTCTCTGTCTAGCTGTGCATCTTTGTTTGACTCTTCCTTTCTCTTTTGTTTCATATTTCAGAGGGAGGTATGTGGGAATAACAGGCTATTATAGTTCTCTGAGCCTCTTGTTTGGATGTCGTGTGCACGGCTCACTATTATGCCCTTTTCATCCGCATTTCTAAAGGCGTTGGTGGTGAAGGTGATGTACAATGTGACATTTTGTTCTGGAAGCTTTGTATATGTCAAGTGCTACATTTACTCTGTAAAGACAGCGAATAAGAATAATGAAAAAAAGTCCATTGGTCATGAAGAGAGAGGGAAGATCTGCCAATTACTTGACACATCGAAAATCATTAATATGGCGTTAGCATGCCGATTACCGGACTCCTCCAACATCACTAACACAGTTTTAGCATTCTGATTACTGGACTTGTCCAACATCGTTAATGCAGCTTTAGCATGCCGATTACCGGACTCATCCAACATCACTAACACAGCTCTAGCATGCCGATTACTGGACTTGTCCAACATCGTTAATGCAGCTTTAGCATGCCGAAAACTATACACGTCCAACATCACTAACACAGCTTTAGCATGCCGATTACCGGACTCATCCAACATCACTAACACAGCTCTAGCATGCCGATTACCGGACTCGTCCAACATCGTTAATGCAGCTTTAGCATGCCGATAACTAGACACGTCCAACATCACTAACACAGCTTTAGCATGCCGATTACTGGATTTGTCAAACATCGTTAATGCAGCTTTAGCATGCCGATAACTAGACACATCCAACATCACTAACACAGCTTTAGCATGCCGATTACTGGACTCGTCCAACATCGTTAATGCAGCTTTAGCGAGCTGATAACTAGACATGTTCAACATTACTAACACAGCTTTAGCATGCCGATTCCTGGACTCATCCAACATTACTAATGCTGCTTTAGCATGCTGATTACCAGACTCATCCAACATTGTTAATGCAGCTTTAGCATGTCGATTACCGGACTCGTCCAACATTACTAACATAGCTTGAGCATGCCGACTACTGGACACGTCCAACATCGCTAATGCAGTTTTAGCATGCCGATTACCAAACTCGTCCAACATTCCTAACACAGCTTTAGCATGCCGATAACTGGACTCGTCCAACATTGCTAATATGACTTTAGCATGCCGATTACCAGACTCCTCTGACATCACTTACATGGCTTTAGCTTGCTGATTACCGGACATGTCATCGCTAATACGGCTTTAGCATGCCGATTACCTGACTCGTCCAACATTGTTAATGCAGCTTTAGCATGCCAATTACCTGACTCGTCCAACATTGGTAATGCAGCTTTAGCATGCCGATTACCTGACTCGTCCAACATTGTTAATGCAGCTTTAGCATGCCGATTACCAAACTCGTCCAACATTCCTAACACAGCTTTAGCATGCCGATAACTGGACTCGTCCAAAATTGCTAATATGACTTTAGCATGCCCATTACCAGACTCCTCTAACATCACTTACACGGCTTTAGCTTGCTGATTACCAGACATGTCATCGCTAATATGGCTTTTGCATGCCGATTACCTGACTCGTCTAACATTGTTAATGCAGCTTTAGCATGCCGATTACCTGACTCGTCCAACATTGGTAATGCAGCTTTAGCATGCCGATTACCTGACTCGTCCAACATTGTTAATGCAGCTTTAGCATTCCGATTACCAAACTCGTCCAACATTACTAACACAGCTTTAGCATGCCGATTACCGGACTCATCCAACATCACTAACACAGCTTTAGCATGCTGATTACTGGACTCGTCCAACATCACTAACACAGCTTTAGCATGCTGATTCCTGGATTCATCCAACATTACTAATGCTGCTTTAGCATGCTGATTACCAGACTCATCCAACATTGTTAATGCAGTTTTAGCATGCCGATTACCAGACTTATCCAACATCGCTAATGCAGTTTCAGCATGCCGATTACCAAACTCGTCCAACATTCCTAACACAGCTTTAGCATGCCGATAACTGGACTCGTCCAACATTGCTAATATGACTTTAGCATGCCAATTACCAGACTCCTCTAACATCACTTACACGGCTTTAGCTTGCTGATTACCGGACATGTCTTCGCTAATACGGCTTTTGCATGCCGATTACCTGACTCGTCTAACATTGTTAATGCAGCTTTAGCATGCCGATTACCTGACTCGTCCAACATTGGTAATGCAGCTTTAGCATGCTGTTTAGCTGACTCGTCTACCATTGTTAATGCAGCTTTAGCATGCCGATTACCAGACTCATCCAACATCTCTAATGTAGGGGTAGTATGTCAACTACTGGGCTCATCCAACATCACTACAGGCACTTTGTGTCATTTCCTTAAACCTTTTCACCACTGAACCCCTTACTCACTGCTGTCATCCATTTTTTTCCATCTCTTTGACATAAAAGTTGCATACATTTTGATCAAGCTATTGAGACAGAGTGGCGCTGCAGTAAATCTGATATGTAGATAAGATTTCACAAATAAAAGTGGCCTGAATCACAACTGAAATGTTTTTCTGTACACGGTGACACATATATTACACATCTTACATGTTACATATGATGAAAAAAAATTGGATTTGAGTCACCAACACAACACAGCCTTAGCTAAAGCTTCTAAATAACATTTCAAAGCAGCCGTCCATCGGCAAATTGGCACAATGGCAGCTAACAAAATTGCGAGGATATAAGCATGTTTTTACCTAGTCAAATTAACCCACGACCGAGGTGGACAGCATCTGCCTCCAGCAATAATGAAAACGTGCACCTCGAATTTGGAATTCCAGACACAGTCATTATGCGCTAGTGCTTTTTCACTGTCTGGTAGGAGAGGAATATCATTACCAGCGAGTAGAGTTTGCTATTAGCGAATCATTAGTACTGGGCGAAAGCTGGGGGAAAGGGTAATTGCCTAGATAAGATCTACAGGCGAAGAGCAACACGGATCGACTCATATCAGCCGCCAGAGCAAGCTGTGATTTTTATCATCTTTTTGGGAACTGACCTGAGAATGTTGTTGGTTTCAGGCAGTGATTTGGATCCACATATAAACACACACACAGAAACCATGAACACGTGCCCCCATCACCCAGACCGACGTGACCATATCTGACCCCTCGCACGGCCGGCGTGCTCGTCTTCTCACACTCGACATGGGTTGTGCCTCTAAACACTTTCGTGGATGATTACTCTCCTCCCACAGCCAGGCATTAAATCTGATAGCCCGCGTTTTAGCGAACCTTTGACACGACTGGGCATGACTGGGTTTCAGCATGACTCGGAGCACATGGTGATGTATTGATTGCACAGGATGAGTTGAGATGTCACAGGGGAAGTGAAGTAAATCAAAAGGGTTTGTGTAACACAGAAAGAAAGCAGGAAACACAGGGGTTCATTCAGCAGTGAGACAGCATCGATGTAGATCATGTGGTGCTCAGCGGAGATGTGATGCATTGATCTGTGATCTATTGATCTGAAGGGGATGATTCAACAGTATCAACTTGGATTTCATTCAAATCTAATATTTAATCAAGTGTGTGATGATGAATTATCTTATTTTCAAATGTAATGATAAAAAAACTTTTTCTTTCTGCTATAGTAAATTATTTAAAAAATGAATGTACATAACTGGGTCTCAAGCAACTAGTACTATAGTAACACACACATTCTCTCGAATGTATAAACACACTCAAAACACATTATAATGCATTTTAAACATTATTATACATACAAATGTATAAGGCATTATACTTATGTTTATTATGCAATGAACTGTTATGGACTGTGACCATAATGCGCCAGGCATCAGGTATGTTCATAAGATGTATATATATATATATATATATATATATATATATATATATATATATATATATATATATATATATATATATATATATATATATATATCAATACCAAGAAAGCAACACAGATTAATATAGTTACTTTTAACCTATTGCAAATTACAACTATAACTATGTTAAATATTATCATAGCT
Source organism: Astyanax mexicanus (assembly GCF_023375975.1). Taxonomy (NCBI): domain Eukaryota; kingdom Metazoa; phylum Chordata; class Actinopteri; order Characiformes; family Acestrorhamphidae; genus Astyanax; species Astyanax mexicanus. The sequence continues at coordinate 36,441,756 of NC_064422.1, forward strand.
TAAATCAACATTTATAATGTATTAAAACGCACTGTTGTTGAACACTTCAAGTAAAGTGACAGATGTGCACAATGGGAATATCTTAATAGTAAGAGAATAGAATATGATATTTCAACACAGATGTGTACCATATTTCTAGAACAGTTTCTGGTGCAGTATAATCACATTTAATAATGCATAATAAACATGTCTACAACGTTTTATACATTTTTATGAATGCATTATAATATGTATTATAGTATTTTTCGGAAATATAATAGACATACCATTAATAGAAAGTGTGACCACTATTACTTAATAATAATAATAATAATAATAATAATAATAATAATAATAATAATAATAATAATAATAATAAAACATTATTTTGTAATTACACTTACAATTGGCCAAATGTTAACTCTTGCCATATCCCTTGTAAGCTATAGATCATTACCCTGACCTGTGGGGTATATGTATGGGGTCTCCTGTATTGAATGTGGATGTGACTTTAACTAGAATCACACGTCTTATCGAATGGACAATTCTAGCCAGATGCTGCCGGTCACAATCATTACCATGCACTGCACTGTCCACTGTGGGTGGAAACGCCTTCTATGCCATATTCCCGGTAAACACTTGACACAAGTGGCACCCTACTCCATCTCCAGTACCTCACATCACATAAACTCACTTTGCCTTGCCAAGAGCACGTTGGTCAGTGTTTAATCTCACTCACAAAAGAGCACCTCACAACTTATACAGATGTTGGAATTCCCAAGACAACCCTAAGCAACATTTTACATGCACAAATTACATACTGCTATCCCATGACTTTTGGCACACAAGTGCACTACTATCATTAGAACTTCTGGTATTAATACAACTAACTGTAGCATAATAATGATGGCACACACAATAATAACAATAATAATAATAATAATAATAATAATAATAATAATAATAATAATAATAATAATAATAATAATAATATTTTTCAATCTCCAAATAACTATTGTACCAATTGAAAATGATTAAAGAAGGATGCTCACATGTCTATATTTTATTATTTAAATAAATTAATAAACAAAATAAATAAATGAATTTAATCCAAACTGAGACTATGCTATAATGTTGGCCCAAATTGCTTTCTAATAAATAAATAACTAAACAAACAAAATGGTTTATTAGATTAGAGGTTTACCTTCACTGTTTTTAACTTTTTTGTATCTTGTCCTCTTTTTTATCTTCTATTTTCTATATTTTTCTTCTAACCACTGATCTAACAAGCACACCATCCAATCAGAATCACCCATGGTACCCACCCTCTTCTGTTGCCATGACGGTGATGTTGTGCCAGGGCGTGTCCTCTCGGTCCAGGAGCTGAGTGGTTCTAATAACTCCGCTGACAGCCTCGATGTCGAAATACCCCTCGCCTTCCTCTGTTCGCTCAATGAAATACCTATATATAGAAGAGAGAGTGATAATTAATATTGCATGAATCCCTTCATCGCTCCCCTCTCCATCATCTGTACAGCATTAAAAGCTAAGTCTGCATGGATATGCATGATAATGGGAGCGCTCTTATTACACAGGCTTGATATTGGATGCCTGCCCACTTTGTATGTAGCAGGGCAGAGGGTCACTGCAGCGGGTGGACCCTCACTGCATATCAAATCCAGTCTGGAAGACTCATCACAACTGTCACAGGAACCGAGCGCTGGGCGTTTGACAGCCTAATCAAGCACAGATCTGTTTATGGGTCTAAACCAAATCATCAAGAATCAAATATACGCTGCGACCAGTCCAAAAAAATCACATATTCAGATAATCAGAGGTTAAAAAGAAGACTAAAAAACGATTCATTCACTCAGACAGTGCAGAGAGTATAAAGAGAAGAGAGTAAAAATACTGAGAAAGATAAAAACATTTAACAGTGACAAAAATGTGATGAATCTATTAAATAGAAAACATTCTGTGAAATATCTACATTACAATAACTTTAACACAATATTTTTGATTAAATATTGCTAGGACAAGATGGAAAAATCAGAATATACAATATTTGGACTCACATTAAATTCAGTGTTTTTTATTTTATTAACTGTTATGCATTGCAAATTAATACTAAATTTAATACTAAAATGATCAAGAAAAACATAAATAATTATTTTGTTTCATATTTTGAATTCTTCAAAGTAGCACCTCTTGCTCAGATGACAGTTTCGCACGTCTTGACTGGATTTATGAGGTAGAGTCACCTGGAATGGATTTTAGTTAACAGCTGTGCTGAACCCATCAAGAGTGAATTAGTTGAATCTCTGAGAGTTTCAGTTGTGCAGTAAAAAAGTAGAGCTGGTATACAGTAAATAACTCTATTTAAGTAATGTTCTAATCCATATTATGGCAGGAACTATTCAACTAAGCAAAGAAAAAAGTAAAGAAAAAAGATTCCATCTATAAATCTGGCTCTGCACTGTCTGGAGTGTTTGCACTCCCATATGTGTGGTGGGCATTATCAAAAACTGATACATCTATTAAAAAGAAAACATTCTCTTAAAAAAAATCTCAATCACAATAACTTTGAAGTGGCGAGGGAAAAAAACATTCCTTACTTTTATTGGAAGTCAGTGCAAAAAAAGTCATTTTGATGAAATATTGCAAAAAAAAAAAAGCTTTTAGTGTTTGGACAAGATGGAAAAATCTAAATACATAATGCCTGTCAAAAGGTGGACCACTGCACGTCTTTTCTGGCAACAGTCGTATAAAACAACTACAAATGCCAGTAAAAAAAAAGCTGCTCCTAATCATGATAACCCAACATTCTATGCAAAAAAATATATAGATATGCATATTTTTTTATTATGTTATTGCTTATAATTTCTGTGAAACAGTAAAAAGTGAGAAACAAGGTTTTCATGTGACAGTACAGTAAGCGAAACTGTAAAATCCAGGGTGCTATCAACTAGGGATTCCTCCCACATATCCTGTTTTAACTCAGCAAACACACAGAACACATTCTAAAAGAGCTAGCACTGCGGTTAGCGGCTGATGCTAATGCTTATAATGCTGTCATTCAGCAGAATGGCTTTACTGCTCCTTAATAATCAAATTTGCACTGTTGATTTTGGGGAAAATGAAAGGATTTTAAGTGCGCCTTATAGTCAGAAAAATATAGATCTTTTATTACTTGATGTTCTATTAAGGCAGCAATATAAGAGAATTGGTATTTTTTTGCTTATGCACTCCCCTTGCAGTTAAAATACGTAATTTAAGTAATTGAAGTGTGAACAAGCGCACTAAACCACACCAACCATGCCACAAGTGCATTATAGAAGCCAAGAGAAAGTGAAAGAAGCATGTGGGTTTACACAGCAGAGACATATTACAGGATTTTACATACATATGACTATGGGTTACACAACATTACATAGATGTCATGAGCATCGTCCAGCCTGCTCCACTAAAATTGTATAGTGCAGTCAGCAGCGTGCTGAGCGCGTTAAACCCAGAGCAGCGCTGATAAAGACAAGTCATCCCTATTACACGACAGTGGAGCATCACAATTATTTTATAGTAAAATACATAATAAAGTCTGCCTGGTGTAACACACTTGCACATGTTGCAGTTATGCTTTAGAGAGCCTGTCATTATGTGTTGCAAGCATGAGCAACAACCAAAAATATGTTTATTTATTTATTTTGCTGAAACAGCCCTTAAATAGAAGAAACACTTATATGAATGAACCTGAAATCTGTTCATCTTTTTTGTAATATCACTGTACATTTCTTAAGTCTGAAAAAAAAAATGAAAGAAAGAAAATGAACATTTGGGCAGTTTTGGAGTTTTGACACATTTTGTCTTTATTTTATATTGAGAAGAACTCTATGTATCTAAACAAACATAACATACAATATTACCACAATATAATTAATGGTATCAGTAAATATGTTTTGATTTCTGTTCACAAATTATTCATCATGTTCAGGTCAGGGGATTGTGAGGGCCATTTCAAAAGCTTCATCCTGTTGCAGAAGCCATTCTCTTTTTAGCTTTAATAATAATAATTTACAGATGTTTTTCGTATTATTTATGGAATCCATTCTTCCCTTCACCAATGCAATTTTGTCAATGTAGCATCTCAACCCTAAAGCATGAAATATCCAACTTAGTGTTCAACTCATTAAATGCTGTTTCTTTTTTCTTTAAACATACCGGTACCTTTGCTGATTTTGACCTCCTCGTTTCCCTTAAACTGCTATTTACGCACTTTAATTCCACTTAATTCCACTTAATTAAACTGTGAACTTTAAGGACTTACGCACCCATTCACTTTACCAGCCTTAAGCTATATGCCATATACCGTATTTGCACTACTGTTATTTACTATTTTTACTGTCATTCCATCTCAATCACCATCAATATTGCACTATTGTCTTACGTATGTTTATTGTGTCTTGCTGTATTGAACATATAGTGTCTCCCACTCTCTTATATTATAATTATATATCTATTTTTACTTATTTACTTATATTTATATATCGATTCCTCCCCCACACCACTGCACCTTGTTTTTGTCTCATGTATGTCTATTTGTGTCCCTGCTGTATTGTACCCATAGTGTCTCCCATTATCCTTTATTATATCTATTATCTGTACCTGCTGTAAAATTGGGAAGGAGAGTAACGTCATTTCAATTCTCTGTATGTCCTGTACATATGCAGTATTGACAATAAAACTACTTGACTTGACTATTTCTGAACTGCTAGACTGTAGAAAGTGCAAGCTGAACATGCTCGGCCATCTTTTAATATATTCTCATATCTCTTAATGCAGCCAAAGTTTGAAGGGTCACAGAATGTATGAACCTTGGAGGTTTGATTCAGCGGACAGTTCCTAATTAGAATTTTCTGAACATATCAAAGTTTGTAGATTTAGATACATAGTTTGTAGATAGATAGAAACAATACAAAGTCTGTAGGTAACCTGACCGTAAATAGTAGGTAGTGCAGTAATACAAAATACATAAGGTAAAATGGAAAAGCATGTATCAGCATATTCAACTATACTGAAAAAATAAAAATCTGTGTATTGTATTGTATTTAGTAGAATGTAGAAGTGTCTACTGTGCAAAGTGACAGTAGTGTTCAGGATTGTAAAAGTTACAGGTTGTACAGTAAAGTGTCAAAAAGAGTCCCAGAGTGTGTATGTCCAGGATCTACAGTAAAGTATTAGTAGTGTTTAGTAGTGCAAAGGTACAGATTGAAGAGGAGTTGAAGAGTCTGATAGCTCTCGGGACAAAAGATCTCCTGAGTCTGACTGTAGAGTAGCACTGTGACAGGAACCGGCCACTGAAACTGTGCCTATGGTCCATAAAGATGGTGTGCATTTGGTGATTTTTTATATATTCATTTTTTTTTTAAATAGAGCAACTTTGCTTAAAGATTTGCAGAACATTATTATGTTTTATTGTTTTTATTCCCTTCAGAGGCTATGTTTACTACTTCTCAATAAAAGATGGGGGATCTTCACCTTGTTGGGAAACAGACTCTACCACACACACAAAAAAAACAGACATAACTGTACAGGGAAACAAATGTAATACAACTAGGAAACAAACCTAGATATAGACTCATAGAAAACATTTCATCCAAATAGCAAACAAGCTCCCCACCACTAGGAATAAATCTACCACACAGGAAACCACACTCTACCACACTCCACCCCACCTGGAAACAGACTCTACCACACTGGGAAACTGACACCATCTCACTTGTAAACAGACTTCTCCAGTCTTTCCCAAACCATTATCTCCTCACCAAAGGCCAATTTATACTTCTGTGTCGAGTCAATGCATTGTCTGTGCAAGTCTATGTAAGAAGCCACTCAGGTGCTTGTGTAGTCTCTTGTCATCTCAAGACTTGACTACTGCAACTCTCTACTGGCTGTTTTTCCACTGCAAGCAACCAGCAACTAGTTTAGAAAGCAGAAGCACGACTCTGACGCTGGCCTACAAAGCCAAAAATGGACCACCATCCCTCAAAACCAACAGAAAAAAAACATCCAGACTCTTCTCTGTGCTGGAGGACCAAGGTGTTGAAACGAACTTCCACTGGTTTTCAGAACAGCAGAGACACTCGCGGTTTTCAAATGCCGACTGAAGACTAATTTTTTTCAAAGAGTTCCTAAACTAATCTTAAAAAATCTCCTAGGGTTCTAAACATTATCAAGTTTGGTGCTTGGTGCTATCGCTCTGGATAAATAAAGGCGTCTTCTAAACCAATCACAGCTGCTGCTGTCCATGTCACATGACACATAGTTGCAATTCTGGGGAGGTGCGTGTCAGGCTACAGCATATGGCCTGCAGCTATGCACAGGGTACGTGTAGACTACAGCACAGGTTCGGTGAAAAAGTATAAATTATCCACTACAGATTTGCATTCTGTGCTGTGAAAGAGATTCAAATTAAGGTGGAGGGTATACATTCAGGCAAAAGCAGGAAAACATCGCCATGGCTACAGACAGATGTTTTTTCTCACCTAGCATTATGGTTAATACGACATTTAGGGTAAAATTTCTTTGCCACCAATTTAAACAAATTCCAATAATTTCTTTGAAATACAGAAGAAGACTTTGTCTAAAATCATATTGAAACTGTATAAAACGATCTTATATAATATTTTAATGACACTGATGTGGGAATCAGTGGGAATACATTTGTAAGCCTGTTATCCTTAGCGGCACTTCGGTGGAGTGCTGCAGTTGAGTGAGCTCTTGTGCTCACTCACTATTGGAGGGCTTTATAGCCACTCCCCTTTTATTATAATTACACTGAGACAGCTGTTAATGTTGCGTACACTCCATGTAAATGAAGAAACGGAGGCAGAGTGGATAGGCAGAGTGAGTGGGGAGCAGAATGAGATATCAGAATGAGACTGGAGGTACAACTCAGGAACAAAAAAATTGTATTTTTTTTATTTCATTTTAATTATCTATAGGTGAGCAGTCAACCGCGCACCGTTCAGCTTGATTTAGAGTGTGTCAGTGTGTCTTTGCTATCATAACGACAGGAAAAGTACACCTTGTGCGTATTGCAATGCTCAAAAGGCATGTATTAATTATCTTAATTAATTGATGTAATGTGAAATAAACTGATCAGTGTGTCAGTTGTCATTCTATTTAAGACTTTTCTCGTCTTCTCACCAGAGAAAAATTATCTATGCATTATTTCATTGTGTATTCTGTTTATAGTCAAGTCAAGTCATCATCAACCGCTTCATCCATTAAGGGTCGCGGGGGGTTGCTGGAGCCTATCCCAGCCGGCATCGGGCGGAAGGCAGGATACACCCTGGACAGGCCGCCAATCCATCGCAGTATTCTGTTTATAGTTGATGTCAAATTTGGGTTTGTGCACTCTGCTGCATGTTCATGTGTGTATAATATAGCAATGAACACCTGTTGTCTAGGTTTTAATCAGTCAGTGGAGCACCTGTGTTTTCCAATGCCAAGATAGCAATATGCCAGAAATGTATCTGAACACACCTCACTTCCAGACCACCACGCCCATCAGCGTAGATATATTCGTAAGCACTGTTGCCATTTAAACAACACAAGTAGAAGGCATGACAATAGACTGTTGACGGACTATAAGATAGCAATGAGCACTGTGAAGCACCATGCACAGGGTGGATATAGAGTTCATTGTCTCACTCAGAGACACAACTTTACAGGGAAATATTAAACAAACCCAATCACTACAAAGCAGGGGGAGATATACTGTAGACTCCCCCCCACTGGAAATCAAATGTAATCCATATAGCAAACAAACCCCACCTACTAAAAAAAAAACAAGGGGAAACAGGCTCCACCTCATCAGGAAAATTACTCCTCTTTACTGGGAAATAAACTCAACTCCACCTCAATCTCACTGGGAAGCGAATTGCATACTTTTGGAACACAGTCATATAAAAAAGCTTTTGTTTGAGTGCTCCATATCTCCAGATGAATATGAGATACCCAGTAATTTAATGTTTTATGGGTTTTTTATTATTTATTGTGAAGCGTTATCCAAACTGGAATTGTTTTTTTTTTTTTTTTTTTTTGAGAAATCCTCAAGGGCTTTATCAACATTCTTGATTTTATCAACAAACTGAGCAAAACAATTCAATAATAACCAATGATGCTTCAGAGATAAGCTGCTTTTCAAATAAATGGATGTTGGTTGAAATGTCTTTCGCGCTTGTGCTGCACTGAGTATGAAAGCCCTGACAGCACTAATTATCATCATCCTCCAGAGACAGACAGAGAGAGAGAGAGAAAAGAAGAGAGAGAAAAGGAGAGAGAGAGAGAGAAGGAGAGAGAGAGAAGGGTATCGTAGAGGCATGTGTCATATCATCCCACCGACTTCTCATTAAATTGGGCTTTTTTCAAATTAAAAAGAAATCAAGAGAAATATACAATAAAGTATGTATAAAATATTCCTTTGATCTAACACAATGAATATAATGATACGAAAAAGAAGCCCATACAAAGGAAGAGAGAGCCACAGCTATTCCAGTACATTTCCATGAATATATTATCGTTTATGAGCGTGTATAATCTCATGATTACTTTAGAGTAGTATGGGGGAGGATGCACTGGTGATTATGATTTACCACCCCCTCCCCCCAACACCCATTACAACTCCATCTCTCATATTACCCCCCCAAGATAAAAGCTAATTTATAGAACCATATCCTAAGGTCTACTTATAGCCTACATATAGGGTTTATTAGGGCTGAAGCTAATTAATATATTTTTATTTAATCAATTAAACAGTCTATTGACTAATTCATTTTTTTTTCTAAAGGGTTGTGCAAGTGTCTGTGCTTAAAAACTATTTATGTGCTTCAGGGCATTATTCTACAATCCATAGAAATTAAGAAACCACACAGTTCTAGTAAATGTATAATTTACTCTACATTAATACACATTTCAAATAGTGGTTTACTGTTTTAAAACAATATTTAGTGGCATTTTCGTGGTAGTGTGTGGTTTGGAACACGTCCCCTATTTTCAATGAATAGCTGCAGCTTGCTCACTTGGTTGAATTGTCTTGCATTATGATATTATGATCAATATATCATTAGCTGATTATTATCTGTGTTGAAAGCTTATATATTGTATATGTAATAACAGTAACACTTTCTATGAATGTCATCTTTATTAGACGCTATAACCACATTCATAACATATTATAATGCATTCATAAGGCATTATAAACATGGCTATAAATGTTTATAAAAATGCATAACCCATTATAGCCATGTTTGTTAAGCATTATGACCTGTGATCATAATACAATACAAGTTGTGCGTATAATATATGTGTTAAAATAGTATATCTCTATTATTAATAATCTAGTCCTACAATGGAAGTCTGTCACTTTACTTAGAGCGCACAAAGACCTGTTATAATACATTATAATTGACTATAACTAATATTATATTCAAGACAATAATAATTTATAAGTGGCTAAAAATATATTTATAGGATTATTGAGGGTGTGTTTATAAGTTGGAAGCTTTTTTAGTCATGATACAGTCTGTAAGCAGGGACTGAGTTTCTTGGTATTGATGTATAACATGTTATAAACACAGCCATTAATGCATTATAATCACAGTTCATGATGCATAATAAACATCACTATAATGAATTATAATTTTTTTTAAATATGTATAGCCATGTGTATAATGACTTATGAATGCATTATAATGTGTTATGAGTATGTTTATAGAGTCTTATAGAGATGACATTCAAAGAAAGTGTTACCAAACATACAATACTGTATAGAACTTTAAAATGTATATGAATAGACAGACTGTTTTCATACACAGCCAAGTCAACATTAACTCTTTAAGAGTTGAATTTAGCACTGTCCTAGATAACATATGGTTCCACACACTATAGTGTTAAAATATGTCTACCACAGGAGTTAAATTCATATATTAACTTCATTAACTTCCATCAGTGTTAACACATTTTATCCCACAGAGTAAAACAACTCTCAAATTTGTTTGAATTTATTTTTGTATATTTTCTGAGTTTCTATAAACATTATAAAATGTGAGCTATAACACAGAATTAATTACTTTTTTATCCGATTTAATGTTTATTTAGAACACGAGAGACCATCAAATACTCAAAAAAAAAAAAGCAGTCATTCTCCCATAACACAGTAACTGGAGACCCTTATCCACCATCCAACCCAACACCAAAAGGATGAATAAAGCTTTACCAGGGGAACCACCGCAACTAAAGCCCATTTACCTACAAATATATATAAGACAAACAAACACACTGAATAATAACACCAACTCCGTGGATTGTTTATCACTGAGGGTTGTTATAAAAACTTTCAGATAGTTAAAGCATGATTACACTGTAATTTTAACACTGTGAATTTTACTGTGTAGCTATTGTGATATAGTATATTTATATATAGTATGTATATATACATATTACAGCATGTATTTTATTAAAAATAAATAAATAAAATAAGAAAAGATAAGGAGCCTTTACGGAAAAAAAGGAAAATAATCAGAATGAGTCCATTATGTGACTGGCACGATTGACAAGGACAGTTGGCAAGAATAAAATAATTTAAATATGCCCCTCCCACTTTATCAAGAACAATACCCTTTTCTAGCTGCTTTATTTCTGCATTAATGAAATCACGAATCACATTTACATTCACATTTTTTTTTCAACTGCTAAGAAGCGCTTGCCAGTACTTTAGACACTTTTTCTAAACTCTAAATACAGCAACACACCCACTGTCACGTCTGGTGCTGTTAGCTCCTCTGTCCCTTCCACACCAAGCTCTAACGGAGGTTCTCAGGTCAACAACTACACTACCCAGAATGCACCACCCGCTGACATCACGCACTCACCTGATCACGTGACACCTCACCTGCTTCCTCCAGGAAGTCCCGAATACTGATTACTGGCACTATAAAGGTGCATGCCAAACAGACTACCACGCCGCGTATTGTAGGTTCTCCTCTTTACAAAGCGTTCTATATCTCTTGTCTCAGTTTACTTTGTGTATGACCTTGCTTTTGTTTTCTCGACGCCGATTATTGCCTTTGCCTCTGATACTGGATTGTTTGTGTATTACCTGGACTGTGTTTTCACTACTGCCTCTTGGATTACCTCTGATACTGGATTGCTCGTGTATGAACTCTGGACTGGTTATCGTTTCTGGTATGGTTTTGCCTTCATTACTCTGTTTACTGGTGATCACCCATTTATCTGTATCGACTCTGATTACATCTGTTTATTCTTATAATAAACACATTTTGATTTTATCAGTATCTGCACGTGTCTGCCATTCTGTACATACCATGACACCCACCTCATAAAAAAATATTGATTTCCTGCACAAAGGCACATTTTCATCTCACAACACAAAAACCTGGATCAACATCAACTAATCCTAATTTTGGCATGCTGTATTCAAGCAATTGTAAATAATAAGATACGAAAGATCCAGTTTTGTGTGAGTAGGGAAACGTGTTTGTTAATAAAATGTAAGCATGTTTAAAACATGTTTATTGAATGCATATTGTGTGATGACAACATTGGAAATATATGAACAGTGTATTCCACAGCAGACAGATGTTGTGTTAAACATATTTAGAGTTTAAAAATGTGACTACAGATTGGACAAAAGCATGTAAATAGAATTATCCTCTATATCTTACCTGACTGGGCTGTTCTTGCTGTCTGGATCCTGTGCTGTTACCGCTCCCACCTCTGTTCCGATCTTGGCGTTCTCATAGACATCCATAATATAGTAATCCATAGAGAAAACTGGAGGTTCATCTACATCCCCAACCGTTATCTTCAGAGTGGCATCATCCTTAAAAGATCCCAGGTATGAAAAGCGAGAGTCCAGGTGTGTGTTTTCCGCTGCGATGTGCAATGTGTACTGTCTCTTCTTTTCATAATTAAGAGGCTGGAAAGATAAGAAAAGAGAATTAGGTTCCAATCATTCAAATGAAGACCTGCGTTGGGTGTACAGGCAAAGGCAGCACAATTATTAGAGCATGGACTATTGTATTTTCTGATGTAATAAATGCAATTATTTTGTTAATCTCCAGTGTGGCTAGCTTGGAACAAAAGTAAAAGTTCACACAGGAAGTGTTCACAAAGTTTTCTTACTGGATTCTAATTGGAAATTACTTCAGACCTCAGCATAATTACTCGACTGTGGGCTGTGTGGGTTGGCTGCAGCCTTTTTCCTTTTTTTTTTTTTTCCACCGAATTCTGTGACGCTTTTAAGTCTCTGGTCAGCCATAGGGTTGCATCACATTAAAGCAGAATTGGATGCAGTTGAGCAAATGTGTCGAGTTCAATGGATTTCCTTCTCTTCTTCAGCACAAAGGTGAAAGAGTCTTCTGGATGAGGTCTTGTCAATATGACCTCCAACCTCCGTTGGCAAGGTCTCCGCCACGACTGAAAGGCTGAGATTGCTTTTTGGATGAGCTCCATGTTCGATACACTCAGATATGAACCTTGACCCAAAGAGATGATGCTACTACAGAAGATACGGGTGCAGCGGTGATATTAGCTTTTATTACAAACTTTACTCAAGAGTAAAACACACTGAACTTCAACCTTAGAGCAAAAAACACAAGCTTAACCAGACATGTGTCTGTGTCTACGTTCACACAGCAGGTAAAAGTGGCCCAAATCAAATTCTTTCCATCATTTACAGGGGTTGGACAATGAAACTGAAACACCTGGTTTTAGACCACAATAATTTATTGTGGTGACGGACAGTTCTGGTGGAAACAGGAGAGTTGAGGTGCACATTGAATTCTGCCGTGATTTGATCAGCCGTGGTTTTTTGTTTGTCGGATACAATCCAGGTTAGCACCCGAACATCCCTTTCAGACAGCTTCCTCTTACAGCATCCACAGTTAATCCTGTTTGATGTGGTTTGTCCTTCTTGGTGGTTAATGCTGACATTTCCCTGGATACCGTGGCTCTTGATACATCACAAGGACTTGCTGTCTTGGTCACAGATGTGCCAGCAAGACGTGCACCAACAATTTGTCCTCTTTTGAACTCTGGTATGTCACCCATAATGTTGTGTGCATTGCAATATTTTGAACCAAACTGTGCTTTTACCCTGCTAATTGAACCTTCACACTCTGCTCTTACTGGTGCAATGTGCAGTTAATGAAGATTGACCACCGGGCTGCTCCAGTTTAGCCATGAAACCTCCCACACTTAAATGACAGGTGTTTCAGTTTCAGACAGGTGTTTTTAATCAAATGGCCAAATGCAGCCACTGCATGATGTGATTATGGTGTCAAAGGAAAATAAATAAAAAAACTTAAACTGAAGTTTTAAAGAACCCAAACATGTAACATGCAATTTTTACATTGAGGTTGAACATATTATTGGATATTGGATGAAATAATTTAAGACCTATTGGTACTTTTGGCAGTGTGGGCAGTGTGCCAAGTCCTGCTGGAAAATGAAATCCACATCTCCATAAAAGTTGTCAGCAGCGGGAAGCATGAAGTGCTGTGAAATCCCCTGGTAGAAGCTGCATTGACTTTAAGACGATTAACACCAGCAGATGACATGTCTCTACAAACCATCACTGACCGTCAGAAAGTTTTACATTTTATTTGGAAATTAAGGAACCAGAGTCTGGAGGAAGAGTGGAGAGACACACAGTCCAAGCTGCTTGAGGTCTAGTGTGAAGTTTCCACCAATCAGTGATGGTTTGGAGAGACATGTCATCTGCTGGTGTTGATCCACTGTGTTTTATTATCAAGTCTAAAGTCAGTGCAGTTTTGTTTTCCCACAAAATCTTACAGCACTTCATGTTTCCCCCAGCTGACAACTTTAATGGAGATGTGGATTTCATTTTCCAGCAGGACTTGGCACACTGGCCACACTGCCAAAAGTACCAATTGGTCTTACATAGTATTTTAATTTTCTGAGACACTGATTTTTGCGTTTTCATTGGCTGTAAGCCATAATAATCAAAACAATAAAAGAAATAAATGCTTAAAATAGATCACACTGTATGTTATACATCTATATAATGTATGAGTTTCACATTTTGAACTGCATTACTGAGATAAAGTAACTTGATGTTAAAATGATGTTAATTTTTTTTTTATATAGACTAGTATGTGTCTCATAATAAAAATTTAGTGTGGACAACCTAAAATATACATCAGATTTTCTGGAAAAAAAAAAATCTAATTTGGGTCACTTTTAACTGCTGTGTGAATATGTCAGACACCTATGTCTGTGTCTGAATCTAGCTTCAGTATGACCATTAAAAAAACTGAATTACAAATTATATTAAATACAAGCGCACAAAAATAGCAGTCATTACACTGACAGCAGCAGAAAACAGCTCATGCTCATAATCACATATATAATCATCTTTTGTTTCACCTCTGAATGCTGTGCTGCTTTCTACAGAAAGGAAAGAAAGAAAGAAAGAAAGAAAGAAAGAAAGAAAGAAAGAAAGAAAGAAAGAAAGAAAGAAAGAAAGAAAGAAAGAAAGAAAGAAAGAAAGAAAGAAAGTGAAGGATGGTTTTATAACCAGGTACCTTTCTCAGACTAATGATGCCTTCTCTGGTGTCTTTGTCTGTAGCAATAGAGAACATGTTGGCTCCCTCAGGGTTGAGAATACTGTATTTGATCTCAGCGTTGACCCCAATGTCCTCGTCATTGGCTTTGATCTTCCCCACTGGCTTCCCAACTTGAGCTGACTCGGATACATACACCTGGTAGTTCTCTGCAGATACACAAATATTTATATATATATATATATATATATATATATATATATATATATATATATATATATATATATATATATATATATATATACATCAAATGAAGTGACATACTCTCAGACACTCACAGAAAATGAAATGAAACACATTAGTTGCTGTAGATTTCTTGTAATGAGCCTGTTATAATAATATTTAAGGATTATTCCACATGTTTATACTTGAGCCCTGTTCAGACAAGATTAATTGTAGCTAGGGAGGTGGGTAATCAATTTTTACTATATTTTTACTACTGCGAAATCTGATTGGCTTTTAGATTTACACACTATCATCACTTTCAAAAACATATGATTAAAACCAATATTAAGTAAAAAGTCTCTAGTCTTTAGGCTTTTCTTAGCCAGCTTTATAAGGTAATGTCACCTGGAATTCAGGCTTTCAGTTAACAGCTGTGCTGAACTTGTCAAGTTGTAAAGTTGTGAAGAGGTAGAGTTACAGGTATACAGTGAATAGCTCTATTTGAGTGATGTTCTAATCCAGATTATGGCAAGAACTACTCAACTAAGTAAAACAACAACAAAAAAAAACTTTTAAAAATGAAGGTCAGTCAATATGAAACGTTTCATGAGCTTTGAAAGTATCTTCATGTGCAGTCGGAAATAAACATCAAAAACATTATGATGAAACTGGCTCTCATCAGGGCCACCCAAGGAAAGAAAGAGCAAGAGTTACCTCGGTTGCACAGGATAAGTTCCCCTTATTTTCAGCAAATGGGGGACACACCCAGTATGCAAATATATGGTGCCAGACGCCAATGGAAAAGCGCTATTAAAGAGTTAATAAAGAGTAATTATAAGTTGGTTTAACTCAAATATCTCCGTTTGAATGTATTTTTTTGTGCCCACAAATGTTAAGTTAACTCAAAATAGTTGAGTAATGTTTACAGATATCCAATTTTATGTATTAGAGACTTAATTTATTTGAGTTCAATCTATGTATGGGTTTATAGTGTAGGTCCCTGTACATACTGCATGTCATTGTATAAATTAATAAATGCAAAGAGGTTATATGATTTTATCTGATGCCTCAGCAGTGAATTCCTATTTCTGCAAACATCAGATTACTTTATTATAACTGACAAAAAAAATACATTTGTAGCACACAACGGCCATCTTTGCTCTTCATGCATTCTGTTCAGACATCTGCTCTCCAGTAGCTAATGATCAAAAATGGAACTTCAGAGTTCCAATGATGTGATGAGTCACAATTTAATGAGATGGCATCCATACAAGAGAAAGAGAAGGGGATATTTTAATTTCTAATGAGACATATTACAATGTCTAATGGCTCTTAAAATACATCCAAAATATATTTAAAAGATCATAGCTTCCAAAAGAAGATGTCTAGGAGATCATAACTTACTCTGATATTAATAGCAGTAGTAGTTTGGCATATTGGATATTTTATTAAGCTACGTTTTGCACTAAGCTGCAATAAGCAAAATAGGCTGACAAACAAATGAGATGCTGCAACAATAGGCAGAAAAATACTGTATTTGTAATATGTGGAGCTGGGGAACACTGTTTAAACAAGATATAGGGGGTTTAAAATGTTCTTTAGTTCTTTAAGTAAAAGGTTCTTTATAGATACAAAGTTAACACTTTATAATAAGAACACATAAACAGTTCTTTAACTAATTAGTAGTTAACAATAGTTAAGATATTATTAGTCATAATAACACTTTTTTAAAAAAATTATGTATCCATTCATAATTATCATTACAATATTCGTAAGCATCAGAATTTAGTAATATCTTAACTAGTGCAAATTAATTAATATTTGTGACATTAATTAACCTTTTAACAACTTTTTACTACTGCTGCAAGTACTATTAATTGTGAACCTTTTTGTATTAAGTATTAAGAACCACAAAATAATCAAACAACCATTTAAATCCTTAAATGGTGGTGTAGATTATTAAAAATATATATTTTAATGTATTACGGTTTCTGAGGCTGGTAACTCTGATTAACTCATCCTGTTCAACAGAGGTACAGTAAATCCTGATCTTCCTTTTCTGGAAAGGTCCTGATGAGAGCCAGTTTCATCACAACACCTTTGATGGTCTTTATGACTGTACCTGAGGATTTTTTTTTACAGATTGCCTTCCCTTTATTTTTAAAAGTAATCTTATTTTTATTATTTGAGTAATTCTTGCAATAATATGCATTAGAACATTGCTCAATAAACACTTAATATTAGATTAATAAATAGTTGAGTATTGAGTATGAACCCTGTATTCATAATGAATGCAAATGTTTTTATGCCTCACTGTAATTTCTTATAAAGCATTATGAGTGCTCTTTACTGGCTTTAAGTTAAGTGTGTTTTAAACGTGTAAACAAGTAAATGTTATTATGCCTTACTGTAGGCATTGAAAAAAACACTTTTCGCTTAAAGTCAGTAATGACTGTATATAAGGCTTTATAATGTGTTACACACTTTTTTAAAAGCTTAATTTGAGAAATCATTGCTGGATATTATAAGGAATTATACCAACATATACCAAATCTGTACTTATGAACAGATATTCTAAGGCATTATAAGCCCTTTCTTTATAATCCCTTACACTTGTAGTTTATAATGTGTTATGAATGTCGCTGTAAGTACTTATGAGTTATTTTACAGGCTTATTACAGTCAGTATAAGGTATTATGTATGGCATATAAGATATTATAAATGCATTCATAAGGCATTATGAATACAGGGTTCATAGGAAGTGTTACCAATAAAGTATAGAAGTCTACAGTAAGTAGGAACAAGAGAAGGCAGCAATGCAATTAACAGCCTGTTGTTAATGGTAATTTTACACAGACTACAACAAGGAATCTGCCTCCTCCCTGTAATAAATGACCTCACTCTGCTCATATCCAATGATATAGAGAAATTATATCCCACTTAGTGATCGATAACCAAGGGAAAAACATCCCGCTGTATCAGTTCACATTGACCGAGTCGTAACTGAAGGAAGGCATTAATAAAAGATCACAGTGCAGAGTTACTCACTTTGGGGGAACTTGGGTGGGTTATCATTGACGTCAGTGAGGGTGATGTTCACTGTGGTGGAGCCAGACAAGCCCCCCACTTGCCCCGCCATGTCTTTGGCTTGGATGACCACGGCGTAGTGCTCTTTCGCTTCTCGATCCATGTCGCCCAGTGCTGTTCTGATTATCCCTGGAGAGAGAAAAAAAGAGAAACAGCAGGAAAATATTAGATATAATACAGATATTTACAGTAATTTGTGTTAAATTGAGCGTATCTCAGTTTCGGACTCATTATACAGTTTTCTCTGTATTTTGCTTAGGATGTTTGTGTGGGGTTATACACCAAAATTTCAGAATTATACAGGCTGTTTTTGCTGTCTCTGTTCGTGTAAGTTTAAGACCCAAAAATGACCTCTGTTCTGATTGGCCTGCCTAATTGACTTCCCCTTCCCATTTCCAACCCTGGGCTGCCAGGTAAAGAACACAACAGCATGCAAACAATGTACTGCAGCCATCGTTTTTTTTTCTTTCTCTTAACCCTTGTGTGGTGTTCGGGTCTGTGGGACCCGTTTTCATTTTTCATCAAATGATACTAAAAAATATTTTTTCTAACTCAAACTCATTGGCATTGGCTCATTTTTTGTGAGAAACATATATCAAAACACATTTTCGATAAACACACACTGTACACCCACACCTACACATTTATATTACATACAGTATGTTTGGCCAAGGGCTAATAAACATTGCTTCATTTGTAAATTTAAAACTAAACAAATTTTCTACTCATATCTTGAGTTAAATTCCTTTTCTTTTACATTTTATTAAAAAACGAATAAAAAAAGAGTAGCACTTTTTGAAAGAAATGTAACATAAAAAAAGGTAAAGGGCAAATATTTACCATGTAAGCTGTTTATATTGCTTGCAATTTAGGTGAAGCAAGCATGTGTAAAGCATTTTAATGTAAAATTGCTTAATTTTGCCGAATTAAATACAAGTAACAAAATAAACGAGTAACAAAAAATATGAACACCAGGGTTAAACAGGTAATCACTGAGCTTCAGTAAGGTTTGTTAACTATAGCTGGTTAATTTATCACCACTTACATATAGACGGGCATTTTAATTCATTCCAACCTTCGAGTGAATCATAGTTATATGTACAGCTGGATTATTAAGGAAGCCAGTGTTTAAGAAAGCTAGCTAAAGTGATCTGAACTATGCTGGATGGAGCAACATCATTGCTGAGGGCTCTTTACTCCTACTCCAAACCATCGTTGATCATCAATAAATTTTGCATTTTATTTAGAAATCAAGAGACCAGAGTCTGGAGGAAGAGTGAGGAGAGACACAGTCCAAACTGCTTGAGGTCTAGTGTGACGTTTCCACCAATCAGTGATGGTTTGGAGAGACATCTTACAGCACTTCATGCTTCCCTCTGCTGCTCGTCAACTTTTATGGAGATCCAGATTTCATTTTCCAGCAGGACTTGGCACACTGCCCACACTGCCAAAAGTACCAATTGGTCTTATATAATATTCTAACTTTCTGAGATACTGTTTTTTTATTGGCTGTAAGCCATAATTACAGTAAAACAATACAATAAATACACATTTAAAATAGATCACTCTGTGTGTAATACATCTATATAATATATGAGTTTCACATTTTTAACTGAATTACCGAAATTAAGTAACTTTGGTACCACTTTAAAATAAGACTACCTTTACAAAGGGTTTATAAATGGTTTACAATTAGTTTATTAATGGTTTCTAATTAGGTTGTAAATGCCTTAAAAATAGTTAATGATAATTAATCAGTTATAACACATACGTAGAAAGGGCAACGTTCTATAGATGGCTGTGGGTTCACTATTGGAAAACAACAGGTCACTGTTGCCCTTTTTACATATGTGTTATAACTGATTAATAAACCATTTATAACCCCTTTAAAAAGGTAGTCTTATTTTAAAGTATCATAACTTTTAAGTAATACAATTTTTTTAGATGTACCTGTATATGGAGTAGTACAGAAAATTGATTGAATGTATGTTTTTTTATTTATACTTGCTAGGTTTAATGTTTTATGCATTTTAAACTAAACTGCACTGCATTCGCCACCACCACCAGGTTTAAATATCCATTCCTATAATCATTCTTTTTAAAGTACACTAGTTTGTTTTTCAAGGGCCTTGTGAAAAAAGGAATTGTCCAGTCTGACAGCTTATATAACACACACACACAAAACACACAAACACACAGCCTAGATAACACACACTTTAAGCTTCCAGTGTGCTCTCCGTCTTGATTCTCAAGTTCTCGCTCTGCCAAGGTCATTATTTCTCTACTTTCATTAAATTTCAAATGACTGTACAACCTTGGAGGACCATGAACACAACCTTCCACAATACTCATTCTATCATATTTACCATTGTAGCACACTACACACACACACACACACACACACATGGCCATTCATTACAGCATTATCTAAGAGATAGACTGTTTAGTTTCGTTCTCTCCACTAAGGTTTTCCTTTTCTGGCTCTTGCTCAAAAGACACAAAGCATATACTTACACAGCCTGAGTCTACTCTCAGCTTATATAGAGTTTATACAGAGTGTATATATACATCCTAGAAGCCCACTTAAAATTTTAATTTACATTAAATATGCAACAAAAATTACAAATAAAAAAATGATAAGATATTTAACCCTCCTGTTATGTTTCGGGTCAATTTGACCCTTTTTAAAGTTTGAAGATCTAGGAAAAATAGTTAAAAGTATTTTTTCATCATGAAACATCTTCTGCTTGCCTTAATTAGTGTAATCAACATATAATATGAAAATGGTTCATCTCACATATTTGCAACCAGCCCCTGCAAAAACTATAAAAACTAAAACTAAATTGCAATCTTATGTTTCAATGTTTAATGTAAAACTATTGTTTTATATGTTGGTCTTTCAAGTAAAAAAAAAGTATTGAAACTTTAAAAAAAGTTTGAACAAGATTTTTTTTTTTTTTATTCCCTGGTGAGGAACACCATACTGCACTTAAAATTGGTTGTATTGATAATAATTAGCAATGGAGTTAGTAATAAAATATTCACACTACTTATTTGGATTTTTTCAGGCATCTTTTGGATAAATAAACATGCACCAGGTCAAATTGACCCGGGAAAACAATTGCTGTTCCTGACAAGTGAACATAATAAGAGGGTTAAATATCTGGCATTATCAGAATCCTGTGCCTTTTGGTCCTGGATGACAGAGAGCACAGACTATTGTTGACCCCTAAATTCTAAAAAAAAATAAAAACCATCAAATATTGTAAAAATCTGTGTTATTTAGCTATTAAAAAAGAGTTATTCAACTGATTAAGGCAGGACTAAAGACTAGACAAAACACCTCTTAAAAGTACAAAAAGTACTTTTTTAATGTGAAGGTTAAAACTACTCTCATTAATCTTAAAACATGTTCTCTGATTTGACAAATTCTCCAACTGGCAATGAATTTGGTGGCTGAATTTGGCTATTGCTTTTCTGACTACAAGTGTCAAGTGTAAAGTTTGGTAGAGGGGGGATTATTATGGTGTTTTTCTGGAGTTAAGCTCCGCCCCTTAGTTCCAGTGAAACCCCCTTCCTTTTCAACAGCACAACTACGCAGCAATGCACAAACGAGCTCCATAAAGACATAGATGAGCAAGTTTGGTGTGGAAGAACTTGACTGGCCTGCACAGAGTCCTAAGGAAATCCTCACATATGCGCTTCTGTACGAATGGTCGAAAATTCCCATAAACACACTCCTAAACCTGGTGGAAAGCCTTCCCAGAAGAGCTGAATCTGTTATAGCTACAAAGGTAGACAGATCACATTAAAATCTTCTTTAATATGCAAATATCTACCACACAAGTCTAGATCCTAAGATAAAGTTGCGTTTATTTGCATTTTCTTCTTCATATAAATAACTGCTGCTAAATCTGAATCTAACTGTCTGTATCTAAAGCCTCATTTCCATCAGGAGTGTGTGTTAAACGGGTGTGGGGTCCAGTTAAAGCACTTCACTGTAATCACTGCAGCAGAGTGGCAGTGTGTTTAACCTCTGCTGCTATACGCTTCTGAGATGGCTCTTTATTTATTTTTTTTATTTAATTTTTAGTACATTTTCTTTCTACAGCAATTTATTTGGTTCTGTAGGCCGTTACACATGTCTGACCTGAGGTCGAACCCAGTTTGATTATTCTGATTAGCTCAGATGTTTATTTATAATTATGCAGGACAGACTGGCAACGCAGCTCTCCACACAAGCATGTAAATGAGACTGCTGAGATGTGACATAAGCTTGTAATACATACAGGACACAGCACTGGCTAATGTGTAGCAGGAATGTACAGGAATGAGCATAGAGAGAGAATTAAACAGCTTTGTTTGTTGATATTTAATCATTTAATGGTACCACTTTAAAATAAGTCTACCTTTATAAAGGGTTTATAAATGGTTTAGTTTATTAATGGTTACTAATTAGGTTGTAAATGCCTTAAAAATAATTAATAATCAGTTATAACACATATGTAGAAATGTACGTATACATGTTGTTTGCCAAATAGTGAACCCATAGCCACATAACTGATTATTAATGGTTTTTAAGGCATTTACAACCTAATTAGTAACCATTAATAAACTAATTGTAAACCATTTATAAACCCTTTATAAAAGTAGTCTTATTTTAAAGTGGTACCCATTTGATTGACTTACATACAGTGCTGTGAAAAAGTAGTTCTTCCTTTACAAATATAAAAACAGACTTTAGAGTGACTCACTCTAAAAGGCATTCAGGTGCACTTGCTGGTGTGTTTTGGGTCATCGTCCTGCTGCAGAACCCAAGTAAGCCTGAGCTTAAAGTCACAAACAGATAGCCAGACATTACCCTTCAGGATTTTCTGTTGAGAGCAGAATTCATTGTTCCATCAATTACAGCAAGTTGTCCAGGTCCTGAAGCAGCAAAACAGGCCCAGACCATCACACTACCACCACCATGTTTTACATTTAGAATTATGTTCTTTTTCTGAAAGTTAGTTTTGAGGCAGATGTAACGGGACACACGCCTTCAAAAAAGCTTTTGTCTCGTCAGTCCACAGAATACTTTGCCAAAGAAAATGGATGGATGGATGGATGAACACTATTTTTGCCCAGTCTTTTTTTTATTATTGAAAAAAATATGAACGCTGACCTTAACTGAGGCAAGTGAGCCATGATAAACGGTTTGTTGTGAGGTTATCATAGCCTGATTAGTGCAATTTTGTATAATATCAGCTAACATTTGGTCTTTATTACAGGCATTTTCACAGCCCAATGTGACAAAACATGCATTTTGAAATAAATACAGACATTTTATACAATATCACAGTATCAGATGTAGAACACAGTAAGGATTTAATAAAGATAAAGAGAATCTTCAGATACCGCTAAAATTAGACAGAGACAGAGAAACATTTTAAACCCACTCTTATTGTGTGAACATGGAAGAAAACATGATGTTGCCTCTGGGCTTTTAGGATAAAAGTGTTTCACACATTTAAACAGAGACTAATGAGAGATCTGCTACATGTGAAAGACTAAAATAATAGCATTTATTTATTTATTTACTTACTGACTTACCTATTTACTAACTAACATACTATATTACTTATTTACTGACTTATTTACTGAATTACCTAGTGTATTACTTACTGACATACGTATTTACTGACTTATTTACCGACTTATTTACTGAATTACCTAGTGTATTACTTACTGACTTACTTATTTACTGACTTATTTACTGACTTACTTATTTACTGACTTATTTACCGACTTATTTACTGAATTACCTAGTGTATTACTTACTGACTTACTTATTTACTGACTTATTTACTGACTTACTTATTTACTGACTTATTTACCGACTTATTTACTGAATTACCTAGTGTATTACTTACTGACTTACTTATTTACTGACTTATTTACTGAATTACCTAGTGCATTACTTACTATATTACTTATTTACTGACTTACTTACTATATTACTTATTTACTGACTTACTTACTATATTACGTATTTACTGACTTACTTACTATATTACTTATTTACTAACTTACTTACTATATTACTTATTTACTGACTTATTTACTGAATTACTTATATAAATTATTTCTCATCATCCTTCTGCACATCCCAACACAAACACTTCTCCACACACACACACACACACCCACATACCCACCCACACAGACACACACACACACACACACAGATCCCAGAGGCAGGGCTCAGAGCAAGTGCTGAACTTTGTACAGTATGTAGTGAGGTGAACTTGTGAACTCTTTTTTTGGCAGAACCCCCCCCCCCCCCCCCCCCCCCACACACACACACTATTTATCTAAATATTTACTTTACCTTTTTCATACTTACCTTGTAATCATACATAATATTTTATATGTAATATTAGTCATTCTTAATTTTTGGCGTGCTTATTTTCTCCTGTTCTTATCTATGATGAGTAAATATTATGTTTATTATGTTAATGACTGTTTATTGTAAAAGCTCAAAAACATTAAAAATGAGCATCACTCTCAGTGTACCTCAGAGTCAATATAAAGGTTGATTGATTGATAGATTAATAATAATCACGGTAATTCAGTGTACCACTATACTGTGTACGATAAGATAAGGCAGCCTCCACAAATCTCCATTTCTGTGCTCTACGTGTTTGATTTCATTATTGCTTGATTTGTAAGATGTATGTTGGAGACGAAATGACGAGAACAATTCCTCTGTGTGAAATGGATACGTTATCATAAAGCCCTGTCTTGATTTATCTCGCTGCAGCACAGCAGGAAAGCTTTAGTTGCCTGAGGCGGCTTTTGATGGAGGGTATTGACTGTGCGCACATCAGTGAATGCACACAGTCATTCAGCAGCGGATTACCCCAGTCTGATACTCTGCAGTCTAGGCTTTTTATTCAGTAAATACATCAGAACTAAGCAGATGCAAACAGTAAGCATAATACCAGTTCCTAATGCAATGACTGTTTCTCAGTTAAACACATTTACATAGAGCGTACGTAGAGAATAACAGTTTATCATAGAATTCAGCAACATGTAGAAGTGCATCTAAAAATAATTGAATATTATTGAAAAGTTACTTTATTACTGTAATTCAATTTAAATTGTGAAACTCAAATTATATACAATGAAACTGAAACACCTGGTTATAGACCACAATAATTTATTGTGGTGACGGACAGTTCTGGTGGAAACAGGAGAGTTGAGGTGCACATTGAATTCTGCCGTGATTTGAGCAGCCTTGGTTTTATGTTTTTTGGATACAATCCGGGTTAGCACCCGAACATCCCTTTCAGACAGCTTCCTCTTACAGCATCCACAGTTAATCCTGTTGGATGTGGTTGGTCCTTCTTGGTGGTATGCTGACATTACCCTGGATACCGTGGCTCTTGATACATCACAAGGACTTGCTGTCTTGGTCACAGATGCGACAGCAAGACGTGCATCAACAATTTGTCCTCATTTGAACTCTGGTATGTCACCCATAATGTTGTGTGCATTGCAATATTTTGAGCAAAACTGTGCTCTTACTCTGCTAATTGAACCTTCACACTCTGCTCTTACTGGTGCAATAATGTGCAATTAATGAAGATTGGCCACCAGGCTGCTCCAATTTAGCCATGAAACCTCCCACACTAAAATGACAGATGTTTCAGTTTCACTCTCCAACCCCTGTTAATGCATTACACACAGAGAAAATTAGAATACTATATATGAGCAATTGATACTTTAGACAGTGGGCAGTGTGCCAAGTCCTGCTGGAAAATGAAATCCACATCTCCATAAAAGTTGTCAGCAGAAGGAAGCATGAAGTGAAACAATTCCTCTTAAAATGGTGTAAGAATATTAATTACACTTTGCAGTACAGAAGTTTCTGATGAATTGAGTTAATCTATAGATAGATAGATAGATAATCTAATATAATCTAAATAATCTAATTCGTAAACCATTTATAAACCCTTTATAAACCCTTTATAAGGGTAGTCTTATTTTAAAGCGGCACCATCTATACTATAGTTGCTGTTTATTCGATTCGAGAAGGAGAAACATTTTAAACCCACTCTTATTGTTTGAACGTGGAAGAAAACATGATGTTGCCTCTGGGCTTTTATACCTTTAGACAGAGACAAACTGTGAGTGGATTACCACTGTCTGATACTCTGCAGTCGAGGCATTATATTCAGTAAATACATCAGAACTAAGCAGATACAAACAGCAAGCAGAAAACCAGTTCCTAATGCAGCGACTCTTTCTCAGTTAAACAGATTTACAAGTGTACACTGAGAATTACAATTCATCCTTGAGCAACGCACGTGTGTTTGGTATACAAATGATTTCTCTCTCAGAACACAGCGTGCCGATGTATCCAGCTAGTGTACAACCTCCATCTCCCAGGAGTTCCACATAGATTTGTACTTGGGCCTGTACTGTTCAGATATTAATGAGGTTGGTGGATTAACAGAAAATTGTATAACCCATTTCTATGCTGATGACACACTGATTTATTCGCCTGCCTCCTCTGTGACTCGCGCTCGGAAATTACTGGAACATTTAGCTTGATTGGGGAAAAAAAAAACGAACAGAAAAACAACAGAAAATCAAATTAATACGTATTGCAAGGTCCACTGAATGCACTGATTTGAATACGTACATGAATATTAGAATACTGACATGTGACAACAGTATATACACTGTATATACACTGGTCATGAATTGTTACCTCAGGGGATGGCTCAAGAATAACCACAGCTGTATACTATACATTGTAAGGTGCTATCTTGTGAGCGAGGATAAAAAAACTAGCCAGTAAAATCTCAAGCTATAATAATTTAGTATATATGCATGGTACTGTGTTGTTGCATGGGACCTGTAGTCTTGTTTGTCCCCCCCCCTGTCTCGTATCTCTTTTCTCTTGCTGCTGTGTGTATAGAGAGTGACTCTATAAACATACTCATAAAACATTATAATGCATTCATAAGACATTATTTATATAAATGGATAATTCATCATAGCCATGTTTATTATGCATGATGAACTGTGATTATAATGCATTAATAGCTGTGTTTATATCATGTTACTTGCCACTACCAAGAAACTCAGTTCCAGCTTGTAGAATGTATTAGGCAATATGTGGGTGTGTCCTAAACAATGGCCTAGACAATTGTTGTATGAATTATGCCTGTACTATTTAAGAATAATGAAAAGTAAAAAAAAAAAAAAAAAAACACAGCTAAGTTACTAATCACAGCTACAGCACTCTGCTGACAGTGCTGATACGTTATATAGAGATTATATATTTGATGTAAATAGACTGCATTTACATTCCCAATTAAAACATAGGGTATGAGCTGCACAAATAACAGTGTGCTTCCTACTGCTATCTGTATGTGTATCTTTTAAAGGGTTACTTGCTTAATGATAATATAACAGGATTCCTCATATCTTTGATGATTATTGTTGGTCCAAGGCCAATATTTAGTCAAATACCACACATTCAATCAGTTTGTTTCCAGTCAAAACAGACATTAGGTACAGGTTATTAATTTTTCAGGAAATATTGCATTTCTGAGCAGATCAGATTGAACATAATCCACTTCCACAAGCAACAGCAAGGTCACCATGGAAAGTTTCCAAAACTGGGTTTAAAAATGATAAAAAAATACAGAGAAAATGGGCTGTTTTTATTAACTGACCTTTTACTTTCTTCACCAGACTTTACATGATTTTGTACATGTTGTTAAAAATTCTCATTTGTGGATATACAGATACAAGTTCTGATTTTGCTACTTATAGTTATATGTTTGAGTAAAATGAATATTGTTGTTTTATTCCAGAAATCACAGACAACATTTCTACCAAATTCCAAATCAAAATAGTGTCATTTAGAGCATTTATTTGCAGAAAATGAGAAATGTCTAAAATAACAAAAAAAGATGCCGAGCTTTTAGACCTCAAATAATGCAAAGAAAACAAGTTTATATTAATTCATTCAAGTTTTAAGAGTTCAGAAATCAATATTTGGTGGAATTACCCTGGTTTTAATCACAGTTTTCATGCAGCTTGGCATGTTCTCCTCCACCAGTCTTACACACTGCTTTTGGATAACTTTATGCTTTACTCCTGGTGCAAAAATTCAAGCAGTTCAGTTTGGTTTGATGGCTCATCCATCTTCCTCTTGATTATATTCCAGAGGTTCCCAATTTGGTTAAATTTAAGAAACTCTTCATTTTTAAATGGTCTCTTATTTTTTTTTCCAGAGCTGTGTAATATATGCATTTTGTATCTTGTCTTTATTCTTGTTTATTATTTATATAATCTTTAAATACTCATCAATCAATTAGGTTGTGTGATAGTGTGATAATGAGATATTTTATATTTATATAGATTTTGATTTAAGGTTTAAGTTTACCCAGCTGACACATGATCAACATTCAATATTGAAATACGGTTTAGATAATGTCAGTTGTAGTTTTAATGTTTCAATTAAAAAATAAATAATGTTTAATGTTAAACAAAATACTTACAAATCAACAATCAAATTTTAATTAGGAATCAACATAATGGGCAGTCCATTTTCACGTCACGATGGAGCTTGTGGATATATCTATACTAATGGGCGTGGTGGTCTGGAGATGAAAGTGTGTTCAGGTAAACTTCTGGTGTATTGCTATGTTGGCATAACTCACTGAAGTGACTGAAAAGATGTCAGATGTTCATTGCTATATTGGCAGTGCTTGTTACAAACATATGAACATGTGCAAAATGCACAAAGTGCACTGATTGCAGGTTTATTGCATGTTAAGCCCAAAGCAGACCCATGAATTATGAAGCGAATTAGTATATGCCTTTTGCATGCACAAGGTGTACTTTTCCAGTCGTTACGATAGCAAAGACAGAAACACACACCCTAAATCAGGATGCACAATGTACAGTTTATGGCTCGCATATAGATTGCTACAATAGGGCGATATGTCTTTGTCTTATAAATATCAATGCTATGGTTTTATTAGCGTTCTTAGGTATTCTGTTTATATCATTAGACCATTTCAAACGTCTGTTTTTTGTGGAAACTTGAAAAATAAAATGCAAAAATAACTGTAAACTGCATGCAAATTAATTTTTGATGGTGATGGTTCTGTATATAGTAGAACAATTGTCTCTTCTAAACCCTTGGCAAACCAAATTTCCAGTTTTTAGACTGAACTATATAAAATGTAATAATAAAATTAAACATAATAATGTATAATAATGTTGTGATTCATCTTTTAACATCAAAATATAATTTTTTACATTATTTAACCTTGTAATGGCACTGATTCAACCGTGATTAAACAGTGAAATGCCAGATGGGTATGATTTCACTTGGCTAGAGATTCACTGTAAGAGTTATCTGTTAATCTATTCCCACTGCATTTCACACTGTGCCAATTAGGTTTACTTGCATAAATGTAGGACTATATTACATTTCCCTCATTATTACTTTAATCCTGTTCATTTATGCATGTCCTCCAGCCTGCAGCTTCATCTATTACTCTTGTTCTGCAATGTAAATATCCAGTCATGCCTCGGCACCTGCTGTAACCTAGACTCATAACTCATCATCAGCTCCATATGTTCTGATGGAGATGACAGGCATGTCTGGGGCGAGGTGATCTTGTCTTGGAATTATTAGAGCATCAGAAGTGGGTCAAGGAGTGAGCAGCTGTAACCCGCATTATTAACATGCAGACAGAGTGATTTTAAGTGTCACCTGCCTCACAGGAGAGAGACAGTCTAGGAGGGAGAGATGGGCACGTAGATAAGTGGAGAGAAAGATGGAAGAGATGATGAGTTGAGATGGTAATTTAGTGCAAGACAAATTTAACCAAATTATTGGACATTTTTTACAGTTTTCAACTTGCATATTAAACCATTTGGAAGATATTTTTAGCAACTTTTGGAGCAATTTTTGGAAAACAAATTAAAAAAGATTTAATTTTGGGCCTTATTTTAGTGATCTATAGTGCACAGGTCAACTGCGGATCGCACAGCTGGATTAAGGGCGTAAAAGTGTGTCTTTGGTACACGCAAAAGGCATGTACTGATTCTCTAAATTAATAATAAAGTGTGTTTTGGACGTAACATGAAATACACCAATCAGTGTGCTAGCTAACATTCCCTTTAAGAGCCAGGTGATCTCTGACTTTGGCATGTTCGTATCTTAACAGCGTGGAGCTTTTGTGTGTCTCAGCAGAGGAGACTGACCTGCGTCTTCACGCTGTGAAGGAACGCCAGCAGCTCATTTAAGGGAACAGCAAAGTTATTTTATTCTTTATTCTGTTTATTGTTGCATGGCACATCTACAGTATAGGAATGGATT
This sequence comes from Astyanax mexicanus, assembly GCF_023375975.1. Classification (NCBI taxonomy): domain Eukaryota; kingdom Metazoa; phylum Chordata; class Actinopteri; order Characiformes; family Acestrorhamphidae; genus Astyanax; species Astyanax mexicanus. Next base: position 36,472,050 of record NC_064422.1, read on the forward strand.
CTGTTGATTGGCTGTTGTCTAGGTTCATTTCAGTCAGCAGAGCACCTGTGTTTTTCGTTGCCAAGATGGCAATACACCAGAAATTTACCTGAACACACCTCATTTCCAGACCACCACGCCCATCAGTGTAGATTTATTCTTAAACTCTGATACTATTTTAACAGTGCAGGCATAAGGTGTGAAAATAGACTGTTGATGGGGTGTAAGGTAGCAATGAGCACAGCAACGCACCATTATTAAAACCTAAATGTTTAATAATAGTGATATGATTTTTTTAAATCTTTCTGACATTTCATTACATATTTTTAACAGCATTTGTCACGGGCTGATGTTTACTATAGGATACAAAAATTAAATGTTTTACATTTTTTAGAAGTCTGTAGGTACATATATCTGTTTTGGGCCTTCTTGGCAGTTTTTCTGAGACCTTTATATTTATATCAACCCTGGTAAAAAAAAATATATATATACTTAATTGTACTTAAAATATATTGAGAAATGTCTCACAGATTAATTGCATTAATATTATGCTTTCAAAGGTTTGAAAGTAAACTTTGATCATGCTTTTTAAAAAAGTACAATATAGTGTATTTTTATTAAATATACTAATATAAATACACTTTTAGTTTAATGTAATTCAATATACTTCTAATATACTTATTTTCGACTATACTTTTGTACATTTTTAGGAAAATGTGTTAAAAACAACTGTTACAGTAGTTCACATAAAGTACAATGTATCATGTAACTTTTTAGAAAGTAAATACAATTACTACAATGATGAAATGTTTTTTTTTATATTTATATTTACATTAATATAATTAATCTGTAATTATAATTAGGAAAATATAAATATGAGTAAATTATAGGATACAGCGTTAAGTAACACATTTAAATGTCAAATGAAGAAAATAAAAAACACGCTAAAAATTGTAGTACAGTATATTAAAATATATTTTTATACCCAACGAAGTATACTAGAAGTGTAGAAGCATATTTGTACACATATTGAACATATATTCTTAGTACATTTATAATATACTCGGTGTATAATAAATAGTGATACAGTTGTAAAACTCATTAAATGTATTATAATTGTATTTTAAGCATAACTAAATATGGGGTTACATACATGAAGTAGTTTAAATGTTTAAATTTTACTATTTTACACAAATTTATGGCTACAAGTACTACAAAATGCTTGAATCTACTTTTTTCACTATTGTTTTAATACGAAAAAAAAGAAAGAAATGTATTGTAATACACACTTTGGCCATGTCATCCAGCTCTAGTTCTGAGTAAATGGATTTTTACAGTTTTATTTTGACTCTGTAAGCACACATATTCTGCACATGCCACAGCTAATGCTAAAATTAGCTATATTTCCTACATCACACGCATATTTGAACAAACATGGAACACAGCAAACCTAGAAGTAAAAGATACCCATGTTTTTCACCTGAATTCCTGCAAAAGAAAGAGAGAAGAGAGTCCGAGGCCTGTAGCTAAATCCCATTTCCCATCCTTAATGCCTTAACTCCATTTCAGCACAGCCATTATTTCTTCCCCAGTGCTACTGCTGAGAGATATTATCCCAACTGCAGCATTACTTAACCTGGCCTCCTAAGGCAACAAAGGGGCCCTGGCAGACAGCCATCCACTCCATTAAAACAACACAAAAGACTGATGATCTGACCTTTCTCTCAGTTTCCTTCTATTCTTTAGGCGAGAGGGAGAGTCTCCCCCTTTTGTCATCACTCAAGGTAATTGTTTGGTGGGCCGACGCACTTCAGGAAATACCAGAATGAACTTTGTGGGAAGTTTTGTTTGAAAACGCTTGGGTTAATTACGAGAAATAGAGTAGAGTAGAGGTGAACTGGTATGACCAGATGTGAACACGTGATTTTTATTTTTTTTTTAATATTCAAGATGATCAGTAGTTGTTGAGCCCTTGGAGGTTGAGGGGGCTTGTTGTTCAGTTATTGATGTTAAAATGTATTATTATTCAGTAGCTGCTACAAAACTGAAACCTTGAGATTACTAAATGACTATAAAATCTTACTCACACTCACTTTACAACTTAGTTTTGCAGGTTTGTATGCCAAAAGAAGAAACGTCCATCTACACAACTCCAACCTGCTGCTGAACAGAACTGAACTTGTACAGAAAACACAGCATTTTGCTTCAATCACTGTTAGATACTATCTGTGAGGTCTGCTTTTATTTATGACCACTCCACCTTAAATAGTGCAGCAATATGGAACATGTGCAAACCCCAGAGTATAGATGATGTAACATTAATTAAGGTAAAATGTGTAACTTAAATAAGAAGCTGCCTAATAAGAAGCAAACTTTAGCTTTATACAGTGTACATTGAAAATGTTTGACAACATTTGAGCATGGAAAGTTTTAAACACAGAAAGTGTTTCAGCTGCTCTAGTCGGTGTCCCCCATCACTGGTGATGCCCCAACAAAAATAGGTTAAATAGCACCATATACCCAAAGAGCAAGGACAGTTGTGCTCTCTCAGGGCTCCAGCAGCTGGAGGCAAGCTGCATGACCAGGATTCAAACCAGCGATCTCCTGAGCATAGTGGCAGCGCTTTAGATCACTGGACTACTCAATGTCATATGTGATATAAACGTTTTTTGTTCTTGGGACATTCAGATTGAGAAATTGGTCAGCGTGTCTTTGGTATCAAAAAGCACCCATTGCACGACTTGCAATGTGCAAAAGGCACAAATTAAATCTCTTAATTAATTAGCGTATCACTTGCCATTCCCTTTAAGAGCCAGGTGTGCTCTTACTTTGGTGTGTTCGTATCTTAACAGCGCAGCACTTTCCACATCTCAGCAGAGCATACTGACCTGCTTGTTCACACTGTAAGGATACGCCAGCAGGTAATTTACAGCGACAGCAATGTTATTAAATTTCTATTCTGTTCATTAATGATGTCAAAGAAGGGTATGCTTGCTCTAGTGCATCCGTGTCTGTGTAAGAAGCAGGAAGAATGAGCACTAAGTGCATGCATAGCGTACAAGCGTTGGTACGATAGGTAGGGACGGATGGCTAATGATTGTTGTCATGGTTTTAATCGGTCAGTGGAGCACCTTTGTTTTCCACCACCAAGATAGAAACACACCAGATATTTTCACTTTCAGACCACCATGTCCATCAGTGTAGATATATATTCCTAAAAAACTCCTTGCAGGTGCAAGGCATACAAATAGACTGTTGACAGTGTCTAAGAAGGTAAAAACGAACATCACGACACGCCTTGTATGATAGGTACCTTAGTGACACTATAGAATAACTCTGATGTAAGGCCTTTTTTTTTACTGATTTAAAACATGGACACTTATAAAACATTCCAAACACACGACTACTTTGCTGGTGTTCATTCAGTCTGTTTGTTTAGCTAGCGTTCCAGCTAATGTTGAAAGCATTCTCTCCACGTACAACAAGTTCACGGTCAACAGCTCTAAAAGGCCACTCTGAACTCTGCATTATCAGTAAAGCCATAGAATTCTCTCTTCACCGGTTCACCTCTGTGAATAGAAGCCTTCAGGTGGATGTGGAGTGAGGTGCAGTTAATTCTACACAGCCATTGAGAGAGAGAGACAGCTGGACTGACCTGAGGTCAGTCAGGCTGAGAGAGACTGTTAGCCTTTTGCTCACCCCTCTCTAAGTCACGGAGAAGGTGATAGCATCACTTTCTTTTTCCGTCTCCATCACGGCCTGTACATTTCTAAAGCACGACCATCTAAAGGGATTATGGGAGATTACCTTTGGCTCTTGTTCCTAGCGCCGGAGCCCCAGGCTTGGGTGTTACTTGAGCATAGGCAGTGCCCTGATGATCCTGAGGCACAGGTTCAAATGCACACTCTGTACAGAGCCTCATATGGCTTTAACCCTTAACTGCCTAGGGCATTCAGTGGTCTATGAAACAGGTTCTGCTTTTTAACCTGTTCTTTTCCCTCTGTTAACATGATTTCTCCATATAGTCATTGCATCTATACTGGCGTTGGTTGAGGATAACAGGGTAAAAATGCTCAAATATTCTTTAAATCAGACTGAGAGTCTGGAGGAAGAGTGGCGAGACACACAGTCCAAGCTGCTTGAGGTCTAGTGTGAAGTTTCCACCAATCAGTGATGGTTTGGAGAGACATGTCATCTGCAGGTGTTGGTCCACTGTGATATATCAAGTCTAGAGTCTGCACAGAATCTCTTTTTACAGCAAGCTTTATGAAGATGCAAATACAGTATATTTGAATTTTTTGAGTTTTTGGATTTTCTGAAGAAATGTAAGCCATAATCATAATCAATAAAAGAAATAAACTCTTGAAAAAGAGATGACTTTGGGCCCTATTTTAGCAATCTATAGGCAAGCCATCAATCGAGCACCATGCAGCTTGATTTAGTGCATCTCAAACATGTAAAAGGCATGTACTAATGTTTTTTTCATTAATCATGGGTGTGTTTTGGGTGTAATGTGAAATCAACCTAGAAATAATCAGTGAAATAAATCAGCATGGCACTTGCCTTTCCCTTTAAGAGTTAGGTGCACTCTGAATTTGGCGTATTGCTATTTTAATGGCACAGCACAGAAAACTGACCTGTGTGTTCAAGCTGTGAAGGTGGTAAGCAACTCATTTACGGGAACAGCAATGCTATTTTATTTTGTATTCTGTTTTTTGTGGATGTAAAAGTTGGGTTTGTGCACTGCTGCATGAAAATGTGTGTGTTTAATGCACATTGGGCTTGTGCAATGGACCTGTGTTGCCAAAATAGCAATGAATATCTGACGGTTGACTGTAGTGAGGGTCCTAATCAGTCAGTGGCACACCTGTGTTTTCCATTGCTAAGATAGCAATACACTTGAACACACCTCACTTCCAGACCACCAAGCCTGAAGATATTTTTGCTCGCTGGGGGCTTTTGTATTCTGTATATTTTATGTTTAATGTTTTGCCTGATTTTGTATTGTGATTACATTTCTGTAAGGGTGCTTTGTGACAACACCAGTTGTAAAAAAAGTGCTAGACAAATACATTTGATTTGATTTGCTCTGTTGCTATATAATTGATGCAAAAGGCAAGGCAAGGTGTGAAAATAGACTCTTGACAGGGTGTAAGCTAGCAATGAGCATCATGACACAACTTGCACAGGCTGTAAGATAGGGCCCTCTATGTTAGCTTGTGTCAGATCTATCAGCATTAATATTTTTCTTTAACAAAACCCTCACATTTTCCCTGCAGATACTCTTTTTTTCTGTGAACTACTCAGGCAGGAATCTTTAATGAGTTAAGTGTGGTACAGTGTCGGAGTCTCTAAGCGTATTACTGTACATCATAGAAGGTTAAAGCTCGCTGATGATACTCCTCATGAGTATGAGTAAGAGAAAAGAAAGAAGTCATTACTGCAATGGCAAATTGCCACTGTTTCTATTACAGCGAGAAGTCCTCCAACTCCTCCAGCTCTTACACATTCACGACGGCGACTCCAGCCTCAGCGTAAAGCTTATTCACTGCCTTTAACTGTTCGGAGCAGAAAGCAAACACTGGGTAAAATGAATCAGTTTTATTAGGTTTAGAATTGCCTGGTGGGAAGCGAGCGCTTCCCTGTGTTAAGTGGCTCCACAAATGTACTCAGATAGGCTCGATTTGTTTTTGCAGCACCGTCCCCTCCCCCGTCGCCTTCTTCATTTAGTGAGGACTTGGGGACAGTTAATATACTCAGACTTATTAGTGGCTGGGGAATGACTTGACAAACTGGCAAGCTTTTTAAAATTTGATCTGAACAGAAAGTCACACTAATCCTTCCTTTTAGAGACTTCACGATCTGTGTCACAGCAGCTTTACACTCAAGGGCTAAAAACCCCTTAAAACTCCCCGATCAGCAGCGAAATTAGCCTACTTATCAGCGTGAGTGTGTGTGTATGTGTGTGTGTGTGTGTGTGTGTGTGTGTGTGTTTGAGCTGTGTCTTTGAGAGACGGACAGGGAGAAAGAGCAATACAGTAATACAAGAGAGGGAGAGAGAGAGAAAGAGTGAGAAAGAGAGAGAGAGTGAAAGAGAGGGAGAGAGAGAGAAAGAGTGAGAAAGAGAGAGAGAGTGAAAGAGAGAGAGAGAGAATGGGGTTAAACTGAATGATGGCTCTAAACTAATATCACAATATTTCAGGGTATTTTTGCGCTAATAACATTCTAACCAATATAACATACTGAAAATTATGGTACCACCTTAAAATAAGACAACCTTTATAAAGGGTTTATAAATAGTTTACAATTAGTTTATTAATGGTTACTAATTAGGTTGTAAATGCCTTAGAAATCATTAATAATCAGTTATAACACATATGTAAAAAGGGCAACAATGACCTGTTATTTGCCAAATAGTGAACCCACAGCCATCTATATTGTTGCCGTTTCTACGTATGTGTTATAACTGATTATTAATAATTTTTAAAGCATTTACAACCTAATTAGTAACCATTAATAAACTAATTGTAAACATTTATAAACCCTTTATAAAGGTAGTCTTATTTTAAAGTGGTACCAAAATTATTATGTATATAGCAACTCTATTACTAATACAGTTTTAATTAATGTAACATTTTAAACATTTACCATATTTATTACCTCATCCTATAATGCACTCTTAAAATCCTTTAACTTTTCCAAAAATCGTCAGCGCACCTTTTTATTATGTATGAATTCTACCAGTCAGGTATTATGGAGCAGTAAAGCCACTCTGCTGAAGTACAGTGTTATACAGGTATTTCAGTTGTTTAGTTCTCCTGCCATTCAGAGGTGAGTATTATCAGACTGTAGCCTGCTGGAAACCCCACCTAGCATTGCTGGTGCAGTATTAGCATTAGCTGCTAACTGTTCTACGCGCTATCCCTTTTGCTGTTCAAACTTCAAAGTATTATCAGCCTTTAGCCTGCTGCTAGCCCTCGCACTAAGCGGTAGACTTTGTGTTTGCTGTGTTAAGACAACCTATGTGGGACGAATTGCTAGCTAATTTGCTAACCACATTTTAGCATTAGCACACAAACCAAGTCTCCCTGAAGCTGCGGGAGTCTCCCGCATTTCGGTAGTGGCTCCCTGATGCCCGCGAGTCACATATAATCTCCCGGAATTCAGAACGAGTGCCCCAAATGCGCACACAGACCACAGACTTTTTTTCTCTAATCGCGTGTGGGAAGGAGAGAGAGAAAACAGAGAGGGTTCTGATTGGCCTGTTCTCTGCAAAGAGTCTGTGAGACAGCCAATTAGTTTTTAGTGTGGGCGGGCAGTGTTTTCCCCCCTCCCGGACGGGATTTGTTCAGAGAGTAAGAGAGGAATGATCATGGCAGAGGCAATATTAATAATTATTGTAATATGATATGAAATGTTTTTGATGTTTGACGTCAATTTTTTGTGATATTGTAACTGTCAATTTTTGTCAAATAACGGCTTTTTTTCCAAAAAAAAAAAAAAAAGGAAAGCAGAGGCAGGGCCTTCCAAAAAGAAAAAAGATAAAACTCATTTCATCTCTGAATACTCTAAATTTAATTAGAAAAAAAGTAAAATTAATTAATATAAAAGTAAAGTTTTGTTATCCTTTGGTGTGTGTGCTTGTTTTTTTTTTTTTTTGGTGGGTTGGGGGGGGGGGGGGGGGTGGTTAACCTCCCTGAAATCAACTTTTGCAACTTGGGATGTCTGCGTTAGTGGTTAGCCTCTAATGCTGCTGTACCTAGCCTTAGTGGGAATCTGGAAATCTAAGCTTACTTTAAATAAACAGAAGCGCTTTACTCACCCGCATAAACAGTTTTCAGGAGAGAAATCTGTGTAGATTAGCATCTAGCACTCGTTTGTTATTAAAAATGTTATTTTTTTTATTACAGTTTTGTTTACCTAGCTTAGCCTTACAGGTCTCGCCATCCAGCGAGTGTATATGTAAGGAGTAGATGCCATATAATACATCACGCCATATCATCACCTTTTATACAACAAAAAATCCATTTTGGGGTAGTTTGTTTGTTATGTTCTGAATTTTTTTTTGGACCATTTATTTTGTAACATTATAATTACTTGAATCAAAAGCACGCAAAAGTTTACAGATTTGTGTTTTTACTAAATTAAGATTTAAAAACTCTTATTTGCTACAGTAGTTTATTTTAGAAATTGATCAAATATTTCTATGAGTGTTTTGCCGTATCCTCAAGAATATTTTCACAAAAATACTCTGAAATATCGCAACATCATTGTAGGGCCATAATGCACACCCCTTGTCTGTGTGTGAGTGTGTGTGTGTGTGTGGGAGTGAGAGAGTGCAGGTCTCAGAAGTGGAGGATTCTCATTATTGTCTGAAACCTCTGGTAAGAAATGTGGAAGACAGTAAGAGGCAGCTTCCGTCTGGCTTATTAATGTGCTTAGAGTCTGCCAGCGCTGCTCTGTCTGTGGTGACATATGAGGACATGGCGAACGCAGCTAAATCAGTTTGGCATTATGTAACGAAGCCCGCGTATAATGAAGAGACCAGCGCAGTTTTTCCATTCCGCTGTCTGCTCTGTCTGCGGCTCTGCTGCAGCCGTGCAGAAGAATGAGTCTCATTCATAACACATTGTTTGCTGAAATGTCTTACTGCCGTTTCTACACAAACGCTACATGTGATCTGGCGAGCGGCTGGGGACGGATATCATTGTGTGGGATTGAGAGCTAGTGGTGAAAAATGGAGCCCTGAAGAAGACAATAGAGGCTTCTATAAAATAAATCTGGTCAAATTAAACACAGTGTTACACAGATCAGCTCTGTTGTATGAAGGCAGAGAAATGTAGTATGTGTAAACTATAATTCCCTTCCACTAGCCAATGGGTGGAAGCGAATATATTTATCTGGAAAAAAAATTATAAGGTTCTTTGATTTTACCAAATTTAAAAAAAACCTCTGGAATGTAATCAAGAGGAAGATGGATGATCACAAGCCATCAAACCAAACTGAACTGCTTGAATTTTTGCACCAGGAGTAAAGGCATAAAGTTATCCAAAAGCAGTGTGTAAGACTGGTGGAGGAGAACATGCCAAAATGCATGGAACTTGCGATTAAAAAACTGTGTTATTCCACCAAATATTGATTTCTGAAATATTTCTGAAATTTATGAGGTCCAAAAGCTCTAAATCCTTTTTGCTAATAAATGTTCTGCTAATAAATGCTTTAAATGACAAAAAATGTATTATTCATTTGAGAGAAATGTTGTCCATAGTTTATATATATGAGAGTATTGTGCCATTTTGTTTTGCAATACTTACTTGCAATAATCACTAAATGTCATTATTGTAATTATTAGTTGACATGTAACGACACTCACACTTATTAATGGATAAAATAAGAACACTTTTGCTTTTATTTTTAGATTGTACAGATTGTATGGATTTGGAAGTGTGTTTTTATATGTGTTCCTAAAATGTGAGAAAAAAGTTGCAATATATAATATTAATACATAATATATAATATTGAATCGTAACACCTGTATCATATAGTGTATCACCAGGTTCTTGCCAATGGACAGATAACATGACATTTTCACCCATTTATCCCAGATTATGTGTATATGTTGGCCTTGGCGTAACTTTTTTTTAATTCACTGTGATCATGCAAAATTTGTTGCGTCTTCAAAGAATGGCAACTTCAGAGAGATAGAATGAATGTAATTTAATGGAAGTGAATTTAAGCATCTCTACTGCACCATTTGTCTATGTTTTATTTAATTTTAAGAAAAACTACCAGATTTTCATTATTGAAACTATTGTAGGAGATGTTTTTTTTTTTTTTTTTTTTTGCTGAATATAAGGTTTTCTGGAAAAAGTCTCAGATTCACAGATATACAGTATTCTGAGCAGCTCAGCTTTAAGTGGACGCTGATTGCGGCTGTCTGCACAGCACAGACCTCTAAACAATTATACACAGGCTAAATTAAACTATGCATTACTGATACCTCTATGTTTCCTTAAATGGCAGCAAAGCTTTTCTGGTCACACATTTGTTTTGCTTTCTGAGGAGATCTATTAGCCTAATGACCACAATCAACTCAGAGCAACTCTGCTGTTACCTTATTATTCTCCCTGTATAATTAAAGCAGGGTTCACCACTGCTATTTGACTGACATACTAAAAAAAGACCCTGTGTTTTCCTCTCTCTCTTGATCAGTATGGTCATCTCCTCTGTCTCCTCTGGGCAGTTTATATGAAGTCTGTAATCCTATTTGTCTCCTGTTTTTGTGTTCTCTGGCACCCAGAGAGATAGTGTTTAAAGACCAATTACCACTAAAGCCATTTAACACCGCAGTGAGAGACGCAGGCCGATAGCATCTCATCTCAGGACCCGGCTTTCTGATGGCTTTAAAAGAGGATTAGGTATACTGGAAATTAATGTTGCTGAACCGCTAAAGAGCTTTTTTGCAATGCTGCAGAAAAAACCTTCAGTTACCCTTGCCAAAGAAATGAATCTCATAAATGAAACTGCCAAGCCTTTCGCACTTTATTGATGTTAAGGATTCAAGGCGTTCATTTAAATACGTTTTTTTTTTCTTTCTCTCCAGAAAAAAAAAGAAATGTTAATAATGTTGACTAGTAATGCTGCATTCCTTCTCAAACGCTGCATTAAACTCCTGTTAAATGATCAGAGCTGTGAACAAAAGGTTTCTGAACTTCTTCCACTTTAAAAGCATCTATTTTAGCTCAGATTTTTAAATATCTGTCACTGTTAAAACTACACTGACATCCCAAAGGACTTTTGCCATGCCCCTATGGAAGCTAAGAAATGCTACTCAATCACTAATCAATGGGATCTGTGTGTGGGGTCTCCTGCATTTAATGAGGATGTGATTTGTGTTTGTATGGACAATTCTAGACAGATATTGCCGGTCACAATTACCATTACCATCCACTACATTGTCCACTGTGGGTGAAAATGCCTTCTATTACATATCCCCAGTACAAATGTGATACTGTGGATTAAAAAATGTTAAATGCCAGCAAACTCTGAAATGGAACGTCACATCCATCTGGCCCTAACCAATAGACCTGGCTCCAAATGGGTTATTCATCTGGCCATGCCATGGGCACACTGGCCATTGTTCAAACTCAATGATTTATACAGATAACACCTCAATACTTATACAGATGTGACAGTCTGAAAGCCAAGTCCCCACTCATCAGCTGCCAATTACATTAGCAGGAAGAGGCATGGACCATTTATAGACAATGAATACTTAATATAATGAAGCAAGGACATGTCTTTGACATCTTCACATAAGTATCTTTAAGTAACCTAGTTTAGAAACAGAACTACACATATGTTCATGAACCAAATGGCACTATGTGTAATGCCCCCCTCTCCAAGCATTGAGCCATGGAGCAGTGGAACTGTGTTCTCTGGAATGGTGGTGATCCATCCAATACTATTGGTGTTGGAGTTGGCTGATGTTCTGTTCCAGAGTGGCATATACATGTTTGTTCCTTTAACAGAGTTGAGCTAATGTAGTGTTAGGAGTCTTGTCCAAGGACAGTCGTTGGTGTGGTGCAGTGGATAACACCACTGCTTGTCAGTGAGCTATTATATAATGTGGGAAGCTGGTGTTCAATTCCAGGCCTGGGTAACTATGCTGTGCTACACCAATAAGAGTCCTTGGGCTAGACTCCTAACTCTACATTGGCCCACGTCTGTAATAGAAATAACCTTGTAAGTCACTTTGTATAAGAGCACCAATTAAACGCTGTAAATGTAAATGTAGTCTCTCAGACTGGAAATTGAACCACGTGATGTGGTAGCTCATTAGCAGGTGGTGGTGTTATCCACTGCGCCACACCTATTACACTAGAGAGTAGAAACGGTAGAGACAGTTAGGGCAACAAAAGCATGATAAACGGTTTAATACACCATGATTTGGGCTGAAATAATAAATGAGTAGGTGTCAAATTATTTTTGTCCATATAGTATACATTGGTTTTATAAACAACAACTGACAATAAATGTTTTTTATTTATGTTAACAATGTTTATATACTACAAAACAACATTTTCTACATCAAAGTAATTGACTAATGTTTATTTTTATCCCCATACTCTTCCATACTCTCAAAAATCCACACAAAAAGCCCTGTTAATGTCAGGGGGTTAGCAGAGATGAAATACTTCTCTTTATAAATAAATAAAAAACTCTCAAACAACACTCCAAAGCAGGGTTCATATCTTTAGCCACCAATGCCCCAGTCAGCTGAACTACTGAGCCCTGCAGGCTCCCGGATCAAAATTACCAGCCCAGTGACAGCTGAGTGTAGAACAGCTCCAGTAACATGTTCAGCTGTCACTCTCACTCTTTCAGAGACGTGGTACCCAGCTATGGGACTGCCATGCCAGAAAGAAACAGACGCCACGGTCAACCTCTGTGCTTAAAGGTGACAGTTTAACAAAAAAAAAAAAAAAAAAAAACTCTCACAGATGACCGCCCAAGCCAACGCTGAGAGATTTAATCTGAGGAAGGAACATGCACGTTCCTAAAGCCTGGAACACGATATGTTTGGCTTTTTCCTGTTTAGAGGTCTTGAAATCTGTACCTTGAATCCACTTTTTACTCCTAAGTCTTGTGATCCTTGGTAGGTGCGACACTACAAGAACTATAAATGACACTAGCTTTTCTCTACATTTCAAGGGACTATTGAATCCAGTAAATATTACTGTTATAATGTGGCCTTAAAGCTCTACAAGTTAGGATTGAGATTTTGTGCTCGTGGGCTCCCCCTACAGTTGCAGAGTTTAATAAATGTTTCAGGCGGATTAGTTTCTCTTTTTCGTTTTCTGGCTTTCACAGACATATTCTGTCTCTTTCCAGCTTTTGCCAGAGAGTCTGTATGTTAGTTTGTAAAGAATGAACCAGTAGTCCTTGTAGAACTGTTAGAACTAAAGTTCGGAAAGCAGGGCGCAGTTCTCGCGAGCGTTGGTCGCGGCCGCCTCGGAAAACTTACAGAGTCTGGTTTGAGCTCAGAGGAGCTCCGGCACAGATACGAGAAAACCGCTATTCCTCCTATTACACCTCAATGCAGCGCTGCAGTGAGTTTTAAGCTGTAATTTTACTTCTTTAAAAAGATCAAAAATCAAGGAAATCCTACCTAGTGCTGCTTTAAATAAGCATGATACTGCAAGTGTAGCTACATGACTCCACCCCATTATGGGAACATTATCTGGAACATGAAAGCAACATGCAGATGAATCCTACTGCCAATCTAACCAAGCAACTTGAGCAGCTTGTATCAGAAAACAAAATGCTGTATCCATTGTTCATTCAATTAACCTCTTATTAATAGTAGTAAATGTAATGTTCAACTACTATTAATTTGAGATCATTTTGCCCAGGACTAGGGGTCTCATGGACCTAAGGGTCTAGGGGTCTCACCCTAGAGTTTACATCTTTGCTAAGTCATTCTTAGCACTTGCATGGTGGTGGTGTGCGAGGTGTTAGTGTGTGTTTTGCTAATACGAGTGGGTCAGACACAGCAGTCCTGCTGGAGTTTTTAACGTTTTTTTTTGTTTTGTTTTTTAGTTAACTTTTTAGTTTTTTTATGTTGGTTTGTTTTAGCTGTTTTTTAATTAATTTTTATATTTATTTTTAGTTTATTACTTTTCTTTTATTATTAGTTATTGCTTGTTTATATTTTACTATTTTATGTGTTTAGTTTTTTATTTATTCATTCGTAGTTGAATTATTTTTATTAGTTCTACTACTTTTTTACCTTTGATTTTATGTTTCCTAGTCTTAAATTATTATTTTACCTTATTTGTTTTATATCTTAATATTTTTAAAAATGATTACTTTTTAAAATAATTCTTATACCTTATTATAATGCAGTTTTTATGCTTTTTTATTACTCATTTTATTTTATCTACTTTTTTGTTGTTGTTGTTTCTGTCAATCCGCTTCCCTCAATGTACTCCGAGTTTAAATAAAGGTAAAAAAAAAAAAAAAAAAAAAAACACTCCTTCCTACAGTAGGTAGCTGTTCCACCTTTTTAGTAAAGTAAAGTCAGTCCTTCATCTGAGACACAAGTTGCTGTCCACAGGACACTGTAAAAGCTGTACATGGCAGCCACTGTGTACTATTCTCAGTTTATTCTCAGTAACACTGAGGTGTTTAAAACCTCCAGCAGCACTGCTGTTGAACTGTGTGATCATGTTCATAGGGTGCACTGAATCATCTGCTAGATTATTATTAATCCACAGACTTTTTTAATTCTTTGGCTGATTTATTTTAAAGAACATTTTATAGTAATACAGTGTGTGGGTGAAATCTAATAATGGAGGTTTACTTCATCAGGTTTAGTGCATCATTCCTCTTTGTTCTTGGTTCTGTGTTTATTTAGGTTATTTTTCAGGTTTGGTGTGCTCTACTTGAGGCACTATGGACTGAATAAAATCAAATAAACTGCTTTGGATATTGCAGGTGCCCCTTTTCATTTGTTTTCTCTTCCTACTGGGGAAACTGAGTCAACAACATGACATGTATAGAGAAAGAGAAAGAGAGAGAGAGAAAGGAGGGGGATGAAGAGTGAGAGAATGAGAGCGAGAGAGAGAGAGAGAGAGAGAGAGAGAGAGAGAGAGAGAGCTGAGAGACTGAGTGAAAGAGTATGATAAAAACAGTCCTGGGTAAAAGTGCATCAAGATCTTCCCATTCTTTCTGCTTTTCTTCTCCTGGCTGAGTCTTCTTCTTGTCTGTTGTCTGCATGGATTCAGGCTGAGCTGAAGGCTGCACTGATACTGTCACCCTCCTACTCTTCTCTAAAGACTTTCATTGTAGTGACTGCAGCAAATGCTCACCAGCCAGGCAGAACTGCAGAAAGGAAGCGTACAGGTTCTTAAATTAGCTGCTCGGCACAACAGAACGGGGTTAGATCAGGGGGAAAAAAAAGCTCTATAAACATAAACAGGTGTTCCCTATAACCCGGGGAACTCTGATCGCTGGATCAGTGCTTTTTAAGCGCTGAGGCTCTGGGGAGCTCTGCTAACAGGTCCTAATATCTTCCCTGTGGCATGATTTTTTCTTGCAGTATGAATATCATCGCCCTATAAGAACAGTGGAGCAGTTGGGTGGGTGATGTTTACAGATTTTAATGCATGTGTCAAATATTTGTTGATGTAAAAGTTTGAATAGCTGCCAACAGGCACTCAGCAACAGGGATTGTGCACTGCTACGTGTTCATGTGTGCGTAACAGGATGAGGTGTTTGTGTTGGGGATGCCAAGATAGCGATAAACATCTGACTATTGGCGACACTCCGAGACCACCACACCCATCAGCGTAGATATATATTCACAAGCACTGTTGCTATTTAAACAATGCAGGTGGAAGGCATGAAAACAGATTGCAATCAAGTTGGAAGATAGTGCCCTATGTGACATTACAACACCATGGCCAGCTCTGCAAATCTGTTTTGCAGTCAATATGGACTAATCCAATGCTAAGCTAGTTCAGAACCCTGGACAGCTCAGCTACTCTGTTCTGCAGCTACTTTAGACAGGGGCAATATGAGGCTACTTCAGAACCATGGACAGCTCCACCACTGGCCCTCTGCAGTTACTATGGACAGGGATGATGCTAAGCTACTTCAGAACTATGGACAGCTCCACTATTGGCCCTCTGCAGATACTATGGACAGGGACGATGCTAAGCTACTTCAGAACTATGGACAGCTCAGCTATTCTGTTCTGCAGTCACTAAGGACATGGCAGATGCTAAGGTACTTCAAGACCATGGACAACTCCACTACTCCCATCAGCAGTTAATATGTATATGGGAAAATGGACCTTGGAGAGCTCCACTACCCTTCTCTATAGCTACCTTGGACAGGGGCATTGGGAGATCAGAAATAGGTGGATTGGTCTCCCCAAAAAAATGTTTTAAAATAAATTTTATTTTGAAAGTGCTATTTGCGTGAAAAATGCATTTTGAGTGATGACTTCTCAACTGGGAGGGTTTGGATTATCTAACATTTATATTAACAGCTGCCAAAAATACATTTCAGTAGAAAAAATTCAAAACGCTACTGAGTTTTTTATTTTATTTTATTTAAAGAGTGGAGTAAATGTACGTATAAAACAGAATTTTTATGCCAATACATAATTGTTACGGCCCCTGGTCGTATTTTGTTCCATGTGTGCCCTCTGTGCTGTTTGTGTGTTTAGTTTTTAGTTGCAGAACCGTGATTGGCCACCAGGGGCGCACTGTATAAAAGGACAAGGGGAAATCTGACCTGAGAGAGACGTTCTGGGCTCCTCCCCTTTAATGACCTGGAACAACTTACTGCTCAGACCAACCAAGCATCTCAATTTTTTGTGTTTGGTCTTGCAGAGGGTCTGGGGAGAGCATTTTCTGTTACGGCCTGACCCTAGACCAGGTCATAATAATAATAATAGCCAAATATTATTTTAAATATTAGCAATAACTGATCATTTCTGATCATATGTGTATTTGTCATGTCTACATAATTCAGACACTGCATACTCTTTCTAACAACAGTAAATGTAATTTGGAGTAACATTTGTAGGTTGTAAAGTCACCTTTAGTTGAATTTAACTCATTACAAACTGAAATACAGAAGAAAATAATTATTTTGTTTATTTGTGATTACCTGTAATTCCACAAATGTTGTTCTAAGTCACTGTAGGATGGGCTTTGATTCATATTAGCAAATGTCCCCCACCCCCAATATCAAACCCACTCCTATGCTTTTGGACAGGGGAAATGTAAGGCTACTTCAGAACTATGCAAAGCACCAATCACACAAACTCAATGTCCTGTAACTCGCTGAAAACCTGCACACAACAGATAAATCTTACAGCATGTTTTAAACAAAGACTACTGTCTGAATGAAGCAGGATTTGGTATTTGGAATCAATTCTTCATCCATATGCTATGAAGGACTATTTTTAATCTAAGAGCTTTGAGAAAAACATACATCCACACCGGTACACACACACACACACACACACACACACACAAACACAAAAAACACATACACAGAGCACATATTGAAGTACCTGTTCCTGTTTCTTTTCTTTCTCCCTCTTTCCTTCACAACACACTCACTCACAAACACATTGTCCCTCCATTAACATTTAATGGATCCTTGTAAAACCTCTCAAACAATGAACATGTTCCACCACCGCTCAAACCACTCCGACTCCTTTTTCTTGTTCTTTTCTTTCATCCTCTTTTTATTCTTCTGAAAGCCTCCACACAATTGCTCTCTCCTCCCCAACCTCGAGGGATGCTCTCAATTATAGAGCAGAGAGTGGACAAAGATCTCAACAATACGGCACACAGACACGCGAACGTGTGAAGCCTGTTCTCATTAGTTATGGCCCCTGGTAATACTCTGTACCTCACAGTTTAAAAACGGGTATTCCAAACAAGGGTTTTCTCCAACAGCTGCAGGATACGCACCTGAAACTCCTTACTTTAATAAAACATACTGTATACTGAGAGTAAGCAGCTCCATAAACTGTGGATAGGCCCCCATTTTGTCCCCAAGTCCATAAAGCCACTCATTAGGACTCCCCCTATCACTGGTGCTGCCCCAACACCAGGAGGATGAAGACTAGCACATGCCTCCTCCAACACATTTTTAGAACCGCACTCGGAGCAAAGAGCATCAACTCGGTTCTGATACATCAGCTCACAGATGCCTTGTGCTGATTTACATCACCCTTTGGAGTGATGTGGGGAGAGAGCACCATCTAAACCCCAGAGAGAGCAAGGCCAACTGAGCTCTCTCAGGGCTCTGGCAGCTGATGGCAAACTATATTAACAAGATTCAGCAATGTCCTGATCATAGTGCATAGTACATTCAATTTACTTCAATATATGTTCTTGAAATCTGATACATATACAATTTGCAGCAACGCAACTCTGTCAGAATGGCCACATTGGAATTCTTGTGACTTTTACATCAAGAAGAAGATAAAAAAGAGTGAGTAGATGGCAAAATATGAGAGTATGAGGAGATGCGAAAATGGACAGCATCAGTGAGCGAGGGTTTCAGGGGCATAAAAAACATTAATATTCATTGTTCATTAATGTTTATTAATAGAAGAAGGCTTGTGTCACAACAAATCCTAGTTGAAGCATCAAAGAAAAATACAGTAAAAACACTAAACTAAAAAAAAAAAACCTGACCGTGGCCAAAAAACATGCACTTTTTACAGCGAGCTCAAGGATGAAACCGAAACTTAACATGAAGCACTGCTGTCAGTTACATAATGCTCATCATGTAGATGTCAGAAATGAGTCCCATCAAAAGATTCCAAGTTTCAATTCCAAAAATATACATTGGATTTGGTCAGAAAATTGGATTTAGGCTACTTTTACTTGCTTTGTAAACATATCCATAACTACATTACTGAAATGTAGCAGTTATCAAAATGAATATCACCTAAAGAAGGGGTTAGGAACCTTCTGCGCAATGCCTGATAAGGCTTCAAAATACTAGAACATAAAATCAAGAATTCAGGCAGAGAGCGTTCTGCAAACCTGCACTGTTTTAGGGTTACATCATTGGTCAGATCAATGCACGACTCCTCTGTTTCAGAAGGCGCTCCTGTTGCATTTGTAAAGAGAGGATTCTCTTGCAGGCACTGCACTGTTTTCTGGAAAATACTCTCAAACCTGTTTCATCATTGCATCAAGATGAGTCTAAAAAAGCACCCAGATCTCAGCCTTAGAAACAGTTCTGCTGAGCAGAAACTGTCTTGAACTTTTTATCCCCAATCTTTTTCATAATCCAAGCTCTATTTTCCACGTTTACCTTCTATCATGAAAAGCAAATACAGGCATGCAGACTCACAACTGACTCTCTCTGCACATATTGTGAAGAACACCATTGTTCAGCATCACTCCTCCAACCCCCAGAGACATGTCAGCACCCTCCTTTTTAAGAACAACACCCTCCCCCAGGATAAGAACCCCCGGCTTCAAGGAACAAATAAACCAACACACACAAATAAGCAGCAGTTTAAGAGGTTTAGGTATCTTACCTGTTTTGGGGTCCACAGAGAAGTATGGCTGCCCGTGTAACACACTGTACACTACCCGCGCACTGTTCCCATAGGTGGGGTCATCTGCATCTGTCGCTGTCACTTGGAATACGGATGTACCTGCACAAAATACAAAGAGACACTGTCAGCTCTAAGTGTATGTGTCTAGTCTTGTGTATTAAAGGATTTAGTTACTTTAAGTGCACCCAATGCTGACACAGATGCACAAATACACACACAGATTGCCTTGTCCCTGATTAAAATATGACTTTAGTGCAAATAAACATGAAATAAATATCATCTATCATCCATCCATCTTTCCACCTATTTATCCATCCATACATTGACCTAGCCATACAGTCCATCCATCCATCCCTGTACCTGTCTACCCACTTATCCATCCATACACTTACCCCCCAAACAGTTCATCCATCCATCCATCCATCCATCCACCTGTCCACCCACTTATCCATCCATATATTAACCCACCCATACTGTACATCTATCCATCTATTCGTTTATCCTTTCAGCTGTCCATGTACATATTCATCCATACATTTACCCACCCATACAGTCCATCCATCCATCTATCCATCTACCCACCTGTCTACCCACTTATCCATCCGTACGTTCAGCCACCAATAAAGTCCATCCATCCATCTATCCATCCATCCATCCATCCATCCACCTGTCCACCCACTTATCCATCCATACATTTACCCACCCATACAGTCCATCCATCAGTCTATCCTTCCATCTATTTATCCTTTCACCTGTCTACCCGCTTATCCATCCATACATTTACCCACTCATACAGTTCATCCATCCATCTATCCACCTGTCTGCCCACTTATCCATCCATTGATTCATCTGAGTGCCCATCCATCCATCAATCCATCCACCTGCCTAACCATTTATCCACCCATCCATTCACCCACACTTACAGTCTTTCATCCATACATTTACCCACCCATACAGTCAATCCATTCACCTGTCTGCCCATCCATCCGCCTGCCTACCCATTTATTCACCAACACACCCATGCATCCATCCACCTGTCTGCCCATTTATCCACCACCCATTCATCTGTGTACCCATCCATCCATCCATTCATACAAATCTCTACCCATTTATCCATCCATCCATCCATCCATCCATCCATCCATCCATCCATCCATTCACTCACCTATACAGTACATCCACCCATCATCTATCCATACATCTATTCATCGATCCATCTGTGTGCCCATCCATCCATCCGTCAATTTACCCACACTTACAGTCTATCATCCATCCATCTATTCATCCATTCATCCAACCATTCATGTTCTCATGCAGTCTATTTATATGTCTGTCTGTCTGTCTGACTATGTATATTTGTATATAGTAATATTTCAAATAAATATATATTTTAAAAAAGATAAATGCATTTAAATTAGCATAATCGTACCTATAGCTTTCTCTGAGTAAAATCAGTATTTCCAGCTTCCTTCCAACACATAGTTCACCTAAGCAATACTTCAATATATGAAATCAGGTTTGATTCTTGTGGAATATCATACAGTGCATCAGGAATGCACAGAGTAGACCTTGCCTAACCCCGTGCTCTTCATTTCTATTTCTGTTCCCCACATATCAATATCTGTCACTGTGATAGAGCTGAAAGACCTGAAATACACTACAGGAAGTGTATAAACACATTATACATATACCCATAACCTCATAACCTTATTAATGCAGATATCTGACGAGCAGATGACAGCAGTAAGACAGCTACATATTGACTTTTCCACTAATTGCATGTGAAGCACATGGGGGAAATGCACATTACGCAGAATGAGTAAGCAAGTGTACACTAGATAACATGCATGCATTCTGTTTATGCCCCAAACCTTCGAATTCTGCAGCAATTAAATCGTTTATGTAATTAAAAGTAGCTCACAGGAAGCTCTTTTGCTTCAGTAAACAGAGTGGGACCACCTGGGGGACTTGTTTACTCCTTTAGTTTTCAATCAAATCTTACACGGAATAAAAGTGTCTGAAGAATTTCAGCAGTCTGATTTAACCAGCAGACATTCTGCATCAGCCTGGGACCACAAAGACAAACTCAGACAGGCTGTTTCATAACCACCTGCTGATCATCACACACGCAATATATTCATGGTCATACCTCAGTCTACCTGCACTGAGCACGTAATCATAGCTCCATCCCTGTGCAAAATGCCCCTTTTCTCTTTTATAGAATGCTAGACATTTAGTCTGGCACAGGATTAGTTAAGTTTTAGTCTGAAATAAAACTAAATAAAAGTTTTACTGACCACCAAATAAGTTAAATACCTTAAATGAGCAAAATAAAAAACTATAATATAAAAAAACAGCAGACAAACCAACAAAGTACATTTTTCTTCAGCAGCACAATTTTAATCATGAATTTACTTTAGTAGTTCTTTTCCAATCATAAATGTACCTCAGCAGTGCTACTCAAGTCACATTTCAGTGTAGATTAAAGAGTGAAATGCAGCCAGTCTTTAAATTAACAAACAGACTCTAGCTAAGCTAAGTTAGTTAAGCTATAGTTACTATCCAAGCCCTGTATCTAAATAATCCAAGTACCTGATTATATATTTCAGCAAGTTTGTTAAAGGGTAGCAAACTGATACTAAGTATAATAACTGATGCTGAATTTTTATTTAATTTATGTGAGTAGAGCCTACAAAAATGAACTTAAACCTGCCGTTTGTCATTTCTACCTGTCAGCCTTGTATATGCACTGGCAGGGAGTGGGGTGGCAGGGTAGGGGAGAAAATTAGGGGACTTTAAATCCTTCCTATTCTCCATTAGAGGAAGCACTGAAATAGAACTTAAAATAAACATAAAAAGTTAGTGTTCATCCCTGCTAAGCCTAATATATTCATTCTAATAACTGGGGTGTCAGATCGCTTTTCGCAGGAGTTCTACTGGCCACTTTACACGTTTTTATGTACTTACGTCACACGTACAGCTTCTAAAAGAGGATCCGGCTCAATTTTACTGAACGCGAGCGGCTGGTGGAGCAATGGAGACTTCAGAAGGGGAAACTCAGACCTCAGTCGCTCATTCACTCATAGTAAAACCAAAGTGTGCAGTTGAAGGGAAGTTTCTGACTGAGCGTCTCTCTCTCTCTCTCTCTCTCTCTTTCTTATTTTTCTCTAACTGAACATAACCTGGATTCGGAGAAGGAGACCGCATCACACCCACCCAGTTTAAAATGATTCTTCCGCATGCTTGGTGCAATTACCCATTCTCACCAGAGAGGGCCCTAAATCCCAAAACTTACGGACATCAGTTTTAACAGGGGAACAGCAATGTTATTTTATTCTTAATACTCTTTATTGTTGAGTTAGAAGTCAGGTTCGCGTTTTGCAGCAAATAGACTCTAACGATTGACTGAAAATTGCCATAAATTTACATGAACACACCTCACTTCCAGACCACCACACCCACTAGTGTAGATTTATTCCAAATGCAATTTTAAGAGTGCTGGTGCATAAAAATAGACTGTTGACAGGGTGAAAGTGCTTTTTGCTATTTTTGACAGAATACATATTTTTGCCAAATATTCACAATATATGCATCCCTACAGTTTCCAGTTATTTACACTGTTCATCATTTCTCTGTTCCTGTTTCTGTTTCCAGCCTGTCTGTTTTACTTCACTCCTGCTCCGTCTCCTTTCTTATTCTCTCCTGCAGCCACAGCAGAGCCATTTACACACTCAGGTCACATAACTGAACTCATTCATACACCACACCCGTCCCTCTCTCTCTCTCATTACTGCAAACTGAGCTCCATCCATCTATCCACACCGCCTGATGTTGACTTATTGCAGCACCACCACAATACACTGGATGTAGCGTTCAAGGCTCAGCAACAAAATGGGATTATAGAGGCCAGGAGTTTTCCCCACTTTCTACCAAATCTCCTTCCCTTCATTCCTCCTCCCTTCCATCGATCCCTCTCTCCCTCTCTCCATTTCTCCCTCACTATCTATTTCCCTATCATTTTGTCCCACTTTTTTCTCTTTATCCCTTTCTTTTTTTAGACCTCACATCTCATTCCATCTCCCTCTTTCTTCTTTCTTCTATCCTCCCTCCCATCTTTTTCTTACTCCTCCTCTCTCTCTGTATCTCTCTCTCTCCCAATCTCTCTGACACTCTCTCTGTCACTTTCTCTCCAGCACTCACTCTACCTCTTTGTCCCTCTCTCTCCATCTATGTCTCTCTCTGTCCCTCTCTCGCTCTGGTGCTCCCTCTACCTCTCTGTCCCTCTCTCTCCATCTCTGTCTCTCTCTGTCCCTCTCTCTCCATCTCTGTCTCTCTCTCTCTCCATCTCCTTCTCTCTGTCCCTCTCTCTCTGGTGCTCCCTCTACCTCTCTGTCCCTCTATCTCCATCTCTGTCTCTCTCTGCCCCTCTCTCCATCTCTGTCTCTCTCTGTCCCTCTCTCTCCATCTCTGTCTCTCTCTCTGTCCCTCTCTCTCCATCTCTCTCTCTGTCCCTCTCTCTCCATCTCTGTCTCTCTGTCCCTCTCTCTCCATCTCTCTCTCTCTCTCTGCCCCTCTCTCCATCTCTGTCCCTCTCTCTCCATCTCTGTCTCTCTCTGTCCCTCTCTCTCCATCTCTCTCTCTTTCTGTCCCTCTCTCTCCATCTCTGTCTCTCTCTGTCCCTCTCTCTCTCTGGTGTTCCCTCTACCTCTCTGTCCCTCTCTCTCCATCTTTGTCTCTCTCTGTCCCTCTCTCTCCATCTCTGTCTCTCTCTGTCCCTCTCTCTCCATCTCTGTCTCTCTCTGTCCCTCTCTCTCTGGTGCTCCCTCTACCTCTCTGTCCCTCTCTCTCCATCTCTGTCTCTCTCTGTTTCTTTCTCTCTGTTGCTCCCTCTACCTTTTTCTCTCTTTATCTTTCTCTGATATAAAGCAGTGTTTAATAATCTGAACTAAATATTAGTTTAGTTAAAGCTAATAATACATTTTATTTGTAATGCACTTAAGCACTCAAAGTGCTAAAGCTGTGTTAAATCATGTAAACGCCACAGAGGATCCTCTATTACCTACACTGGCTGCACTATGCTAATGAGGGGGTGGGGTTACAAGAACAAAAACAACAACATCTCGCTGTAACTGCTGTTATTTCCTAATGAAACATTTCACAGGGGTGTAACCCTACCTGGCTCAAAAACCCCCCCCTGAAAATTAGTGTAAAAATGTTTGAAACTTTTTGTGCTGCACATTCCTGTGCATATAGATCAAACCCTAGGAGTTTAATTACAGTAGTTTTCTGCTGGCCTTCAATGTTTTTGAGACACTTTACCAACAGATTATTCATGATATTAAAGGATAGAGAAATTCTATACAAAACAAGGCTTCCCTCACGTTTACTTACATTAGACCTATTAAAGTTCTTAATGTTTCCATCTATTTTTCCCCAAAATCCTCTCTTAAACATCCCTCCACTATTGTTTAGAGCCAAGGCACATTTTTTTTAGTAGCACTTTCAACACATTTAGCTTAAACGAGTACAAAGATAAAGTCATTAGAAAGATAAAGCCACTCGAAAATCTGCAAGTGAGGGAAACAAGTAATAGCACTACATTACACACAAGTAAATTATACCAGTAATTCTCATTTATGAGTGAGCATGTGTGTGTGTTACATTACCTATATTTGTTCCTAACATTATAGAAAATATGACAGTACATTTTATTTTAAGGGACATTAAATATATTCTATATTCTAAACTATATTCTGTGCACTGTGAACTTCTTATACTAAAATACACACCATGACACATGTCATAGGACAGGAAGGAGAATCATGACTCGTGACTTTTGCCATGGATCAGGGAAGCTAGAGAACATTGTGTAATATGAGCACCTGCATGATTTGAGTATTTTATTTTACTGTAAAAAATTCCCTTTAATATTAAATGAATTTGTTGCAGTGCAGGCAGTCTGGTTTAATCCCAATGAAAAGTTTCTGCAGCACAAATTGCTTATAAAGTTAATGCTGGCGACGTCATGTAGAGTAAGTGGCATGTTTGGGGGGCTTACACAATATTAGGCAGGTGGTTTTAATGTTACGGCTGATGTGCGTCTCTCTTTGATCAGTTTAACAGCAGAGCATGGAGCAGACAGTTGATGACAGTAATCACTTGTGGTGGTGCTTCTTTTCCCGCAGACTCTGGAATCGCTGAAATCTCTTTTTGCACAGCGAGTAGCTCTCGGGCCCACTGACAACATTTCTATCAGAGTCTGGCAGCCAGCAGAGATGATGAAAAAACTCATGTGACTACTGACAGGGCTATTTCCCAAAGGGAGGTGGGGATAGTGTGAGGCAGTTGTGCATGTATTTGATGGGGTAATAATCCCACAGCACTGAAACTGAGATTCAGAACCACCAAATAATGTGGTCAGTTAGAATCATAGACTGTTCTTATTAAACAATATGCATTATAAATGAGGGATTCATTCTCTCTGGGATCCATGCAGCGCTGGGGAAAATGGTAAAAATATTATTAAACAAATGCTAATATCAGACAAATATAACCTAAATAAATATAAAAAGCACTTTTTATCTAATAATTTCATTTATAAAAGGAAAATCTATCAGTTTGTGACCTTAAGCTCTGGCGTACCTGGGTTCATCCTCAAAAACTCTCCATTGTGGCTAAATTAAACTTCTAAATTCTGTTAGGAAGAGGAGACCAAAATGCCTTCACAGAGATGAGAAAGACTCCCACAATAGATTAAATCATAATGTAAAAACTGCTTTTTATTTTTACTCAGGTTACCTTTATCTAATATTAAAATTTCTTTAGTATGTTTAATAATCTATAACATGTAAGTAAGATAAAATGCTTTTTGATCATCCATCTTCCTCTTGATTTTATTCCAGAGGTTTTTAATTTGGTAAAATCAAAGAAATTCATCATTTTTAAGTGGTCTCTCATTTTTTTCCAGAGCTGTATACTAAAATTTTACGATTTTCACTGCCAGCTTTAATAACACGGCGAAACTAAACAAATAGGAATAGAACAGGATAGAACCTTTAGTTAATAAAGTACTATCTTATTATTTAAAACAAAGAAACATTTATATAAACTTTTGTCTAAAAGCATTGTAAGTGTAGAAGCGCCCCAACATTGCTTCAATTTCAACATTACCCTATAATTCTAAAAGTATAGTTAAAAAAATACATAAAAAGATGAATTAACTTTTTTAGAGTTTGTGTTTTCCATCAACAACAACAGCCTTTGTTTGAGGCCATTATTTGCTGCAATATGTTTTATACACTCTTTTTTTTTTAACAAAGCATACAATTAATCAGTATTCTATGAGCCCTGATATGATGCACTTTTTGTTCAGAGAAGTATATATATATTTTTTTTCTAATATATATATTTAATAATACTATTAAATATCTCTATTGTGCCATGCATTAATTCCATGGTCAGCAGCCAGAACTGAATGTGAGACGATATGGTATTGTAACAATATTGCATTGTGGGAGTGTATGCAGACAGGTCATTAATATCTGCATTGTGTGCATCTGCTCCTACAGTGCCTATATAAGCATGTTTGTTTTCATCTGAAATGTGAAGCTGCGTGATTAGAAACATATGTTCAGAAAGCAGCACAAACACAGCTGCACAGTCTACACAGCTCCAGTGTCTGCAGGCACTGCACAGCTTAAACATGAACATGCAATCAGTGTGTGGGTGGGTGGTGGGTGCTATGTGTGTGTGTGTGTGGAGGGGGTATATGTAGTGATGTCTCTGTATCTGAGTCCTATGTCTGGGGCAGGGAAGCACTGGAGTAAGCCAGTCTTAAAAAAAAAAAAAAAAGAAAAATCAGTCAAAACAACCATTTATGAATGATAACTTAGCGTGAGGAAGATGAAGAATAATATATGTTGATATAAATATATTTGACACCACTTTAATAGTTTCATTTATTCATTGTGAATTTTTTACATACTATTTGACGTTTTTTCTTTTTTTTTTGGACTTGATATAACACAATGGATCAACACCAGCAGATGACAGACATGTCTCTGCAAACCATCACTGATTGGTGGAAACTTCACACTAGATCTCAAGCAGTTTGGACTGTGTGTCTCTCCACTCTTCCTCCAGACTCTGCTCCCTTGATTTCTAAATGCAATGTAAAATTTACTGATGATCAGTGATGGTTTGGAGAGACATGTCATCTGCTGGTGTTGGTCCACTGTGTTAAATCAAGTCCAAAGTCAGTGTAGTGTTTTTTCCCCGGAAAATCTTACAGCACTTCATGCTTCTCTCTGCTACTGACAACTTTTATGGAGATGCGGATTTCATTTTCCAGCAGGACTTGGCGCACTGCCAACATTGTCAAATATAACAATTGGTCTTATATAATATTCTAATGTTCTGAGACTGATTTTTTTAGGTTTTCATTGGCTATAATCATCAACAATAAAAGAAGAAATAAACACTTAAAACAGATTACGCTGTGTGTAATACATCTATATAATATATGAGTTTCACATATTAACCTCAATTACTGAAATAAAGTAACTTTTCAATCTTAGTTTTCTGAGTTTCCTGAGATGCACTATTATATAGTAAGATAAGTCAATAACATCATTATGCTGCCAGGCCCGCACGTGGCA
This sequence comes from Astyanax mexicanus, assembly GCF_023375975.1. NCBI lineage: Eukaryota > Metazoa > Chordata > Actinopteri > Characiformes > Acestrorhamphidae > Astyanax > Astyanax mexicanus. The sequence continues at coordinate 36,499,794 of NC_064422.1, forward strand.
GTCGTATTGATTCTATTGGCTGAGAGCAATGTTGGGCTAGTGGACCTGATCCTCTTCTAACAGACTGAGAGTCAGATGAACATGTCGAATGGAACAGAACCAGAGCAGTGAAAGGAAAAACACTAGAAGTTATTTTCCCATTCATGCTCCTCCAGCTTTCCTCAACTCCCTCAATACTACACCCACTCCGACAAGCTCCCCATCGATAATGATTGATTGGGCGAACACACTGCCAGCTAAAGCAGCTAACAAGCACGGAGGATTCTGCTGTACCGCTGAGCTTATACAATACATTCAATCCACTTTTAATCTTTCCCCTCTTTGTTTTAAACAGGGATGTGGGAATTTATTAAATTTGCAAAAATAGAAAGAAGATCTGCTGAGTTCTGAAGTAGTAAGGTTCCCAGGGCTCCAGACGGCATTGATTTTATAAGAACCCATGGAGGCTTCCTACCCAAAAATGGGTGTCAGCTGTTGAGATGTTTAAGAAGCTTTATGCAACATTATCTAGTGATGAAAATTTAGGTTGGAAGCATCTGGCAAGTGTTGCCCTTTCTGGATAATCAGACAAACCTGTATTTATCTTAAAATGTACGTCTGGTTTAATCTACTTAAAAATATGTTAAAATGTTTATATTAATTTGTATGAATATTTTTTTTTTTTCATTGTTACAGTGTGTTCATAGTTATGATTAAAAAAAGGTCAGGTGATGCACGTTCTGAACCTTTAAGCTGCTCCTCTAAGCAAATGCCATGCACTAAAAAAAATTAAAATAATCAATGTTCAATATGCAAACAAAAATTCTATAAGAAGATTATATTTTAACTGAAGTGTTTCTTTAGTTAAAATGTTTTTAAAGGGCACGTATTATGCAAAACTCCTTTTTTTGCATTCTTTTTTTATTTTCAATTGGCTCTCAACTGCTCCTATAAACACTGCAAACATAAAAAAATCCATCTGTTCATTTTCTGTGAATCAATTGAAGGAGTTTGGTGTCAGAAATCATCTGCAGCTTCTATGAGCCGTTTGGATGCTCTCTTATTGTGGCGTTACAAAAAAAAGGAAACCAGCATAAAACCACCCTGGCATCAAACCCCACAATCACTAGGCACTAGATCTAGTGGGTAGGAATTTTGGTCTGCTGGTTGAAAACCTCAGACAGTACACAGCAGGAATAGCCAGCAGACTTCGTCTGAGGGAGGGATCTGTACCTACTGTCTGTGTCAAGTTTGCAGACATAAGTACTTTTTTCAAATTTTGAGTTTTGTGGTTTTTATTGCAGTTTAGCATGAACTAACTTGTTTGTGTTGTGCCATTTAGCACAATCTAAAACTGACAAGTGGTAAATGCTCAGGATAAACATGTGGCGTGGCCAGCAACAATTTATCTGCATAAAAGTGACAGAGCTCTTAAACGGCTCATTCTGAAAGAGACAGAAACTGGCAAGACTAGAGTTGGTGATAGTCATTTTGTGCAAAGAACTTCATTAACATGTTTCTACCTGTTTTAACTTTAACTGTGTTAAAATATGTATAATATGTTCCCTTTAAGAAATAGGTGAGGTCCCAAAACCTAAATAACCACTGGCTTCACTGCAAAATACCTTTTAGACTATTTATCAGACAAAGTTGTGGTTTGCTGTCTCTTTTGCTATACTTCCACAAATATGACCTTAGTTGAACTTTATCTGGACAGAACAACATGTCCTGTACAAACTCCACAGCAGCTGCCATTAAAGAACATGTTTAAAGTAAACCATGGAAAGAAGAGGGAGAAATAGTAAATGATTGCGTGAACCTCCATAAATAAACCCTCAATCCTGCCTCACCACATCGTACACCTGTTCAGATATGTGATTGAAAGATAATGTATACTGTATTTGTATTTTTTAAAGGATGAATCCCTGCTTTGGTTTGTTCAGGTGATGTTGCTAGGATATTGAGACTAATGTGGTATAAATACCCTTAAAATCTCTCAAAAAAAAAAAAAAAAAAAAAAAAAGTAGCCCGTTACTACCTCCTTTCTTATCACACCATGTTGGCTCATAGTGTTTAGCAGTAATTGGCTCACCTGCTGACCAGCTGCAACAACTATAGCCAATTACTACAGTGACCTGCGAAGAATGACCTGATCCTCACAGTCCTGCCTATACACACTGAAATCTGTACATTAGCTGCTTTGTTATATCTGCCATGCTGCAGGGTAAAGGTCAGGTCAGCGGAGGACACAGGCCAATTAATGGGATACCTACAGCTCCGTCTCACGTAATTAACACCTTCTAGCAGCATCTAGCCAAAATGGCAGACCACACATTACATCTGGAGTCTTCCAGTGACCTTTTTTGCTAAATGGCCACAGGAGGACTTACGAAATGTAGCTCAAATCCATTCTAACCATCGTAGTCATATTTTATATATAATATAAATACATATTATATCTTTCTATCTATCTAGATAGATTTAAATGTCTTTAAGTGGATGTGTCTTACTGTAACTTATGTAACTACTGTAAATTTGTTATTTTTCTCATGCAAACTGCCACCTAATCACTGACAATGTACTAAGAAGTTATATATTTTTTGGGTTCAATTTAATGTGGCAACCAAAAGAAGATTGTGAAGGTCTATTATATATGCCTTATCTATCTACCCAACTATCATTCAACTATCATTCAACTAAATGTCTATTAAATTAACGTGAACTTGAAAGTAAAATTAGGTGATTCTCTATTGAATGTAACATGATTTGGGACGGCTTCGCTGCATCAGGGCCTGGCCAGCTTACAGTCATTAAGAGCAAGATGTATTCCCAAATGTATCAACACATTGTACCGATTAATGTGAGAGTGCCTGTATGTCAACTTTAACTTTATAGGAGTTGGGTGATGCAACAGGACAATGACCCAAAACACTGGAGCAAGTCCATAACAGAATAACTTAAATGCAGTACATTTATACAGTACATTGTGTTACATTTAACGTTAGTACAAAATATTTATATGTAAAATGTTAGCTACTGTAAATGTCTGGTGAGCATCTATGAGACATCTGTAATGGACCATCCAAATAAATAAAGTGATAGCTATTTATCAAAGTATATGGAACAATATGACAAAACCTCTGTAATCTACTGTATAGACCTGCTGCTTCCTTCCAGAGACAGCCAACAGTCTGATCCTCTGTGTGAAACTTTTGTTGCTACAGCAACAACAACATGGGATTCTAATAAACAACAAACAGGGATCCACAGCCTATCACCCAGTCAATGCCCCCCGATTGATTTCCACATTTCAGTAAAGCAGGAAACTTACATCATACATCAATAACACAGCCGATAAACGTGACCCACACAAGTCAATGGAGAACTGCAGCTGCTGGAAGGTTTGAGAACACTTTATAAATTTCTGTATCTCTAAACTAATTTATTCATTATATTCTGAATTGTTCTGTAGTTGCCACTAAAAAGCATCTGAATTAATTTAATCAAATAAAAAAACAATATTTTGTAGTAGGAATGCAAAGTATTTCAACTTGATATCATTACTTGGCTTTTAAACTACTTTCAATTTAAGACTAATAGATTTTACTATCTAAAGGTTTACAAAGCCCTTGTCTTGCTCATTTTAACTGGCCAGAAGCCAACATTAGGCCAACATAGTCCCAACATCAAACATTGGTTGACACCCAACGCCAAGAAAATGTAGACCCAACGTCAAACATTGGTTGACACCCAAACTCAGGCCAACGTAGTCCCAACGTCATACATTGGTTGGCACCCAACGTCAGGCCAACGTAGTCCCAAAGTCATACATTGGTTGGCACCCAATGTCAGGCCAACGTAGTCCCAACATCAAACATTCCTTAGCACCCAACATCAGGCCAACGTAGTTCCAACGTCAAACATTGGTTGACACCCAAAATCAGAACAATATAGTCCCAACGTCAAACATTGTTTGGCACCCAACATCAGCACAATGTAGGCCCAACGTCAAACATTGGTTGACACTCAACATCAGGCCAACGTAGTCCCAACATCAAACATTGGTTGGCACCCAACGTCATGCGTGATTGGCCAATGTCATGCCAACGTAAACAATGATGTTGAGCCGATGTTGAGCCAATGTATGCTTGCTATCTGTTACCACACAGCATTTTGAGTGGAAGATTTACATTGAAAAAAAAAAAATATTTTGTCCTAAAAACTAACCCAGTTTATATTTGATCTTCAGTACAAATTAAATAACTAGGGTGAAATTAGCCTGAATGGGAGAGTTTTTAAGTTTTCCTGACATAAATAAAGCAAAATAGGCAAATATATGATTTATTCTGAAGAGCACAGCAATCTTACTCTTCTTTCTGTGTATTTTTTCCTGAAAAAGTGAGTGAACTTTTACATTCCCCACACACAATAAGCCCTCCCATCTCATGCTCATCCTCTGGCCCTCAGCTGCCAGTGCATCTCCAGCTTCCTGATGAAGATAGTATCTGTTTCTTCTTCAATGACAGGAATAGAGCAGCAGGTGAGGCTGAGAAAATGCTCCGCAGGCAGAACAATCAACACTGATGCCTCTAAGGACACATGTTCCTCCCACTGCTTGTCTCACTATATCTATATATATAATGACTGCTCCTCTACAGACCATTACATCAATATTATCTTTTTATACTTTAAGTTAGAATAGGTCTATGGGCTGTAGTACAAAACATGTTCATTAAGTTCTTTTCACAAAATCACTCTCACATAAAAGATCTTGCCAGATCTCGCCAGCTCTGTTCTTAAAAGTCTCAGGCCTTTTCAGAATGAACCGTTTAAGGGCTCTGTCACTTTAATGCAAATAAGCTATTGCTGGCCAAGTGTTAGCTTGTGCTCACTGGCAATAGAACTGCGATGGAAACAAAAACTTTCATTGTTTGAAAGTACTGACTGATTTGCCACTGGCAGTGGGTACAGATCCCTCCCTCAGACAAGGTCTGCTGTGAACTGGTTCTCAACCAAAATGCGTGAAATTACATTTTTTTAACTAATCTAGTGGGTGGGGCTTTGGTGGGGATCAGGGGTTGACAGATGAGGGTCGGTGCCAGGGTGGTTCTATAAGGATTTCCTTATTGTGACATTAGAATAAGGGGGGCATCCAAATGGCTCATAGAAGCATATGATTCATGAAACCAAACTCTTTCAACTGATTCACAAAAAAATAAAAGGATGGACGGATTAATATTATTATTTTTTTTGCACATGAAGAGTTAATAGGGTAAGTCGAAATCCAAGTGGAAATACAAAAAAAAAAGAAAAAAAAAAAAGAAAAGACATGTACTAATTCCCTTAATTAGTCATGGATGTGTTTTGGGCAAACATGAAATAAACCAATCAGCTTGTCACTTGCCATTCCCTTTAAGAACCAGGTGAGCTCTGACTTTGGCAAATTGCTATTTTAACAGTGAAGTTCATTCATTTGTAAGTAGTGGTCATATAGTGAATATACATACAATATATATGTTGGTAAATACTACATTGTTCTAAGATCCTATTTTATCTTTGTAGCACAGAATAAAATAAAAAAGTAGCAACTAATCTTATGTAACAAACACAAAAATGAGTGTATTCAATTTTCATTAGGCTGAATCCACTTTGAAGTCCGAGTTAAAAATATTTTCTAAGGCATTGTTCTGGGGTGAAACATTGATAGATCTATGAAAGGTCCAAATCAAGAAACAGATCCATAGCAGGTAATGAAACATTAACATTAAAGGTCAAGTAGCATTTTAGACTCACTCTAATCCATCTGTATAAAGTCATTAATGAAAACCTTTATTTTATAGCCTTTATTTATACAAACTTGCTTAAAATCAAGGGTCAATGTCTGGCCATTAGTTTAAGACTTTAAGCTCAGGCATACTTGGGTTCTGCAGCAGGACAATGACCTCAAGCAGACTAGCAAGTCCATCTATAAATGGCTCAAAAGGACAAAATGACATTTTCCCAAATTTTGCTTAAAGTCAAGGGTTATGGGGGAACGCAGGGGTCTTTATGAGTGTTGGTTGAACAGCAGAATGGGAAGGACTGAGTGGAGAAGATGGCTTCTTTCTTGTTGGGGCTAAAAATGGAATACAGAGAACAAAGGCGCGAGGATTGATGGCATCGTATGAGGCTGAGGAGACTGAGCATTTCAGCAGCTCTGTCTGTGGGGAACTCTTTCTTTCTCTACCCATCCTTCTCTTTCTCTCTCTCTCTCTCTCTCTAGGTTTTCTTTGCTTCTTGAAGTAGAGGATTTCAGAGTGCACAGCGAGGCATTATGGGTAGTAGTGGGGTACTGAGTGCAGTCTAAAGGTTTTACTGCTCCTGGGGGAGCTCAGTGGGTCTCCTGCAGAAAACAAAAACACTAAATAAGATCCATGCTATGAATATGGGAGCGGAGAGAGAGAGAGAGAGAGAGAGAGAGAAAAGCTTGTGACTGTGATGGAGGAGTGGAGTGAAAATAAAGTAAAGTCACTCAGCTGTGGCAAGCCGTGTTTTTTATGAAACCCAAACTACACTGTGTGGCTTTGAAATGGTGCCATTGTTTTCTGCAGCTGTAAAAGAAATCGTAAACATCTCAAAACAGTGCTGCACATTTTCCATATTTACTGTTAAACAAAGATGCAAACTGACTTTTCTGTCGAGTGAATGTTAGACAACTTTTCTTTATATGCTTTACATGCCACATATTACGAGACAGGAACTTGTATAGTGTCCCGTGACTTTCGCCATGTCACTCGGAATCTTAACGATGCTGTGGGATCTGTGGGAAATGCATATAAGGACTCTCCTACATTAAACATGGATGTGATTTTTGACATGTGAGCCTGTTCAAAGGGACAGTTTTAGCCAGAAGTTGCTAGCCACAATCATTATCATTTCATAATGCCTTTTATGACATATTTCTGCACAGACTAACTGGCTAGTCGACTAGTCAACCAGGACTTCCACTAGTCACTGATGTGGCTGCAAGGCCAAGTCATTGTATCATGGAGTTTTAGACTAGTCGGAAGGAAAGAAGAACAGCAAGGTTGCTCTGTGAATACTGAAAATCAAACATGGTGGTGGTAGTGGCATGGTCTGTGGCTGCTTTGCTGCTGTAGGACCTGAACAACTTGCTTTAATTCATGAAACCATGAATTCTGCTCTCTACCGGACAATCCTGAAGGAGAATATTGCGGTGGACGTCGCCTCGCTTTGCCAAACATTCACACAAAGCAATCCAGACTGTTCTCATACAGAGTTCCCCAATGGTGGAACAAACTACCTTCCACTACCAGATCAGGAGAATCTCTCACTATCTTTAATAAACTCCTGAAGACAGAGCTCTTTAAAGAGCACTTACTCTCCTAACACCTCTAACTAACTACCTTCTACTACCAGATCAGGAGAATCTCTCGCTATCTTTAATAAACTCCTGAAGACAGAGCTCTTTAAAGAGCACTTACTCTCCTAACACCTCTAACTAACTACCTTCTACTACCAGATCAGGAGAATCTCTCACTGTCTTTAATAAACTCCTGAAGACAGAGCTCTTCAAAGAGCACTTACTCTCCTAACACCTCTAACTCTAACAAACTAACTACTTCTAACCTCATTTCCTTCTTCTCCTCCTTCACTCCTCTATCCCATAATTTCCCTTTGACCTCCTTTAAGCTCTGTCTAAAAAATGTTTTTTTTTTTTTACTTTTAACTTCTATTACTTTTGTACTTCACTATTGTAAGTCGCTTTGGACAAAAGTGTCTGGAAAATGTAATGTATTGTAATGTAATATTCGGTCATCAGTTCATGACTTTAAGCTCAGGGATACTTGGGTTTTGCAGCAGGACAATGATCCAAAGCAGACCAACAAGTCCACCTCTGAATGACTTAAAAAAATTTTATAAATATATAAATAATCCCCTCCAGTGTGTCTAATCTGAATTAAAACAATTCTGTAAAGAAGAGTGGGCCAAAATTCCTCCAAAGAGATGTGACAGTTATCAGTAAAGCTTGATTGCAGTTGTCGCCCCCAAATGTTGCACAATGAGTTATTAGGTTTAGGGGGCAAAAATACTTTTCACACAGGGCTAGATTGGTTTGGATCGTTTTTTTTTTTCCTTTAATAAATTCAATTAACATTTAAAATGTGTTTTTTTATGTTTACTCAGATTATATGTGTCTGATACTAAAAGTGTTTGTTAATCTGAAAGAAAATAGCAAAAGCATTCTTACAGCACTATATATTTTGGATTCAGTTAGGCAATCTCAACTAGTCAGCTACAATTTGAAATAACTAATTGACTAGTAATAATTACTAATCATGCAATCCATCTGGCACCCACTATCAGACCTCACACACACTCACATCTCTGATCATTCACATTGCCTTGCCATGAGCACACAGGGCAATGTTCAGCCTCACTCACAAGATAACACCTCACAACAGAATTATACAGGTATTTGCATTCCCAAGCCATCCCCTGAGGGAAAACCACTTCACAATACATTTAAATACTGCCTATTACAATATCCTATTACTTCTGCTAAGCAGTTTAGTAAAACCAAGCTACAGACAGGTCCTTACCGACTTCCGACATCTCAGGCACGTGTGTGACGAAGGGGCCGTCTGGGAATTTGGGGGCGTTGTCGTTTATGTCCTGTACTTTGATGATGAACTCTGACTCTGGTTCCAGGGGTTTGTTGGTGTTGATGTCGATGGCCTGAGCGTGGAGAACGTAGTGAGACTTCTTCTCCCGATCCAGACTCTTCGTGGCATGGATGTCCCCCGTTACCTCATTTATGATGAAGATAGTCCCTGCTCCTTCTCCACTTAAGATGTATCTAACTGAACCGTCTCCTTTATCTGAGTTTGAATGAAGCTGAGAAAGAAGAAAAAAAAACGGGAATGTGATTTAAGTTTCACACAATAGAGAGATAATAATAATAATAATAATAATAATAATAATAGAAAGAATAATACAACAATAAAGTAATGCCTCCAGAAAATAACACGGAATTTCTCGTAACTTTGTCATCTGATGTGCATTGTGTTATTAAGTTGTCTAATGCTACATTCATACAGCAGGTAAAATAGTCCAAGTCTGTATTTATTATAATTTATTTTTACTAAATTAGATTTACACTAACCTAAATCCGATCGTTTTTGTTTTGTTTCACCAAATCCAAACATTTTTTAGGCTGCTGGCACTCATGCATGAGTAAGATAGGATTGGGCGTCTGACTGTTGACTGCTGTCAGGGTTTTACTCAGTCAGTAGCGCACCTGTATTTCCCGCTGTCAACCTGAACACACCTCACTTCCAGATCACCAAGCCTTCCTAAAGTCAGACACTATTTTAAAAGCACAGAAAATAAAATATACTGTTGATGGGGTGTAAGATAGCAATGAATTTTGTAACATTGAGTTACACTGCCAAGTATTGGATATGCATTTAATTTAAATACCACATACAAAAGGTGCTGAACTGTCGCATATGATTAAAAAATGAAGAGATTTAGCCACTTTTGTCCGCTGTATAAGTGTAGTAAAACATTCAAACTAACCACAAAGGTCTATGCAGTGGAAAGCAGCTTTATTATACAGAGAAAAATGAAACTTACATGAGTATATTTGACTAAAGTCACAACCTGTAAAATCTAGTTTGAGATTTTATGAGCACACTATAACATTTACACCTGCTACTGCAAGAAATGTACAGAGCAGAATTTGCATTGCTAAAGTAGCCGATCCTTTGAGACCGGGATTGGACTGCAATTGTGAAGTAATACACTTTTAAAATATGCAGGGAATAGAACAGAGAGAGAGAGAGAGAGAGAGAGAGAGAGAGAGAGAGAGAGAGAGAGAGAGAGAATAGAAGAGAAGGTAAAAGAGGAAAGAGAAGGAGAAGAAGAAGAAGAAGAAGAAGAAGAAGAAGAAGAAGAAGAAGGAGGAGGAGAGAAAACTTCAGCTATGTTTCTGTCTTAATTGATAGCAGGAGGATTACCCAGCGCTCTCTTGCTGATAGATGTGCTACCTCTCAGTTATGGTTCATCACAAATGCACGGCGAGAAACGCTTCATGAAAATAAATAACTCAGTGTTGTGCTCCCCTCAGACTGCACCTAGGCTTGTATTATGCAATCTTGTTCTGCCATAAAACTTTAACACTTCTCGCTGCTGGCTCTGGGAATTGAATCGGTTTTCAGCAACAGAAAAAAAAGAATCGGTAATAACTGGTTATACATGTACACACGCATTAAAACCACTGACGTGAAGCACTAGTGCATTTATAAGTCAGTGTCTCAGGAAATTAGAATAATATAACTTTAACCCTTTGAACTCTAGGCTGTTTTTGGTGTGTTTTTCTCAGTTTTCTCAGTTTTGGTGTGTTTTAACACAGTAATTATATCAGACCATAGACAGTATATAGCTGGACAGAGCATCGTCTCTCAAAAGTGAAGCCACCACAGGTCGGGCGCCCCCTGCTGTTCGGTTTCAGAAAGCTGTGTAACCCCACTCATCCTTACAGATTTCAATGACAAAACAGACAACTTTCAATCACGTTTTTTTCTAATATACTGTAATTCTACCTCCATTATTTAAGTGTAACAGCTAGTGTAACCTCTCTTTATATTGTCACATTTTTTATATCCCCACAGAATTCGTTTTTTTAAAACATTATTCAGCTCTATTCAATAAAGGTGTGGTTATTGTAGAAGGGCTGGTAATGTGCGGGACCAATAACAGACCGTCAGCGCCGCTCCGCTCTGCAGCCAGTGACCTCGAGGCAGCCCTCAGGGGCGGGGTTATTTAAACGAGTAGGCTGTCTCTCCACAGTCTTTCTCCCTCCTCTGGTCTCTACTGCACAGACTCGGGTTTCAGGATCGCCAACATGGCGGAAGATTTTGGCTTCATTTTCATTGATTGAATGGGAACGGCGACACGGCGTCCATCTTTTTTTTTTACAGTCTCTGTATCAGACAGACACATGCCCTGATCTCTTTTACTCCAGAAGACATACGGCTGCTCAAAAATATAATCACTTAAAATGTAAGGAAAAGGAAGCAGAATTGTTATATTTTCCTGGAACTGATCATGTTCTGGTCATGTCATGGTCATGTTCATGATTTGAGTTCATTACATGGTTTCTTAATTATTACTTTGACCAAAAAAAATACATGGAGAGCATCATGCAAATTTATTTTTCTTGATAATCAATAATCACACCTCTAGGATACATGTAGATTAACTTATTAAAATCCTGACACTCAGAGCAGACTATGCATTTAAGTATTTTAATCAGGACACACAAAGAAAACTAGATACAAAAATGTAAACTTTTTAGTCTAAATAACTAAAAATGTTTAGTGCAAAATAACTACTTAGTAAAAATGTGCAAGTAAAATAAAAACTAAATAAAGTAGTGCGCACACCATAGCTAGCTTTAGTTTGAGTAAAGCAGGTAGTTTCATCCTTTTTCTGTGGACACGTTTGAGTCATTTACTGATATTATTTGGTTTGAAACATCATATAAATATGTTTGAAGCACTAAAGGTAAATAATATTGGTTGGGGAAGGAGATCTCACTTTTTTAAGTGTTTTTCCTCAATGTTTTTTTTTTTTGTAGATGTTTTACTGCACTGGGATGTCATCGCTTTATTTTTAGAAAGAGTAAGTTCCGTCCTTTTTAACCATATATGGATTATGTTGATGTGTGAAGGGATTCCTGAGTAATTAAGCTGAGAATACAAGGTCCGATTTTGGATGGAAAATCTGTCTGTAGGGTTCTAAGGGTTAAGACCAATTGGTATTTTTTTGGCAGTGTTGGCAGTGTGCCAGCTCAAATATTCTCATACATTTCGAAAAGGCTGGTAATAAATGGTAACAAATTTTACCCAATACTGGTATTAACCAAAAATACACAGTATAATAATCATAAATGTTCATACCACGGTAGTATGCTGTTTCAACCCCTGGTTAGTACAACCAATAAACCAGTTACAGGGTCATAAGGCAGCGAGGCTCACTGATGCATTTGAGGAGAGAAGACTTTGGGTCTAAGCCCAAAGAAAAGCTTACTGTAGCACAAATAGCTTAAAAAAAGGTTAAGACTGGCTGTGACTTCTGGAGTCCATGCCTCAGTGGGTAAAAGCTGTTTAGGTGGCAAAAATGAGATCTACACACTTTTAGATAAATTAAGGTTATGGTTGTATTCTGTGTGTATTCTGTCACAGTTTACATTTTCTCCATATAATTTGAGAAAATGGACAATTCAGTTCAGTATAGTGATAAACACACAGAGCTGAGGGTCACATTTCCACACACCGCTGGCAGAAATCCCTGAGCTGCATTGTTCAGCAGCACATTCAGACACACAAGCTTTAAGCACAACAGGTTGTGTTTCCTGAGTGCTGTCTCAAGGCTAGTTGGCTTTCTGACAATACACCACACGCAGAGGACATCCAACGCTCTTGAAGACAGCTTCTCCCGAGGGTTTAAATGACACCGTCCAATAATTGTCTACCTCACATCCACCGCTACAGTCTAATGACTCACCAACACAGGAATCAAACGCAGACTGTCTAATTATAATAATGACACTGGAAAAAAAAACACACTTAGCAGGTAAAATCCTAAATATAGTCAATAAGTTGAGTCTCATGTTGAGTTATATGTTTTTTTCCATTGCACAAATAAGCAGATGGATGGATGGATTGATGGATGGATGGATGGATGGATGGATGGATGGATGGATGGATGGATGGATGGATGGATGGATGGATGGATGGATGGAAGACAGACATTTGTGCCAATCCAAACTAAATAATTTTACAGACAGACAGACAGACAGATAGACAGATAGACATGTAATCTGGTGGCATGATACACTGATTTGTTTACTTTGGTAGCAACTTCTTTAATTTAGATTTTGATTACTTTTTCGATTGCTGCATTATTTAAGGTGGAACTTGAAGTTACATTTAGAAGCAAACTTTTAACTTCTAATTATACATGCCTTCAAGTATTTTCAATTTTAAAGTATTTTTAGACTCCTTTACTGCTTTAAAATCAGTGCAAAACTACAGTTTTGCAGCTACTTGAAGCTTTTTTTCAGCATTGGTGAATTTTATTACCTTGTATTTTGTCCCCCTTTTATAAAAGCAACATTGCTGTATTTATTGTAATTTATTATGACAGAACGTTCAAAGACGACTCCCCGCTGTTGAAGCTCAGTGCTCTTTGGCTGGAGAACAGATCCCAGAATTTCAGAATCTAAAAAGAGTGAAAACACTTTCAGTCAAAGTTCAGACAGCGAGTGTTCCATCTTGGTTGACCTATTGTGCTGAAACTGCCCACAGAAACGCTCTAAACCGCTCTGAAAATCTAATGAAGACATATTTCAGACAGAAATCATTCTGTATGCACCTTCTAACCAAAATAACCATTAAAAATGTAGCTGGAAAAGAGCAGCTCTGAATACTATAATGACACGTTCATGCTAGTGGGATGGAAATGGCTGCTCGTTGTTCTCAGAGCCCGGAAAAAGTTGAGAAGAGTGCACGGAGAAGCCGGCACTAATCCAAACAGCAATGCACAGATTAATCAGTAATTAAAGAAAACGGGGGCTGATTGCAGAGCAAAGCCCTCTGCCAGAGTGAACTGTCCTTTCCTTTCAGTAAACACAGCACTCAGACAAGCAGTTAGTAATTAGCTGAAGGGTCAGAGCCCAGACTGCAGTCAGATCTTCTCCAATCACTGGCTGTTAGTTTAAGGTAATGAGACTCTGTGTTAGGAGTCTGTAAACACACAGTGGAAAATTAGTGGCAGATCAGAAAGTGAACAAGGGAGGCAGGCTCCGTAAACAAATCTGATATAGACTTTGTTTGGAGGCAATCAGCCTCATTGGTATTGCTTTTGAAGGTGGGTATATCTTTCAATGAATTCTTAAAAAGCCTTTAATCATATTAAAATTACAGTATTTCTAAACAGCTTCATTAATTATAAATAAGGATGAATAATAGATATCCAGTGATATCAGTAAATCTCATCAAAACCTAAAATAAACTGATTTAAATTCTCAAACCTACAAGACAACATTCAATTCCTTTTATAGCAACAAGGTTCCATTGTAATTTTCTTAATTTTTTGCCAGTGAAGACACAACAAATTCAGTACAGGTGCATCTTAATAAATTAATTATATTAACAAAAAGTTCATTTATTTCATGAACTCATATATTATATAGAATTATTACACACAGAGGGTCTCCACAAATGTAATGTAATTAGACCGAATGCAAGTGCAAAAGGCAGGCGAGGGTCGATTAACAGGCAAAAAGGCTTGTCAGAGGCTGAAAACACAAAGCAAAGGATCAAAATACCTAAAAAAAAAAAAAAAAAAAAAAAAAAAACGCTAGGAAGATAATGCTCAGATAATGCTTAGAGTTCAAGAGAAATACTAAAACTTTGCAAAGAGTGTCTAGGCTGGGGCTCCTTTATAGAGCACGTTAATGAGATTCAGGGGAGCAGGCGGGACAGATCAGCATTCCGGTGATGCTGAGCACTGTTCGGCAGGAGAGGTTAGAGTCTGAGGGCTGACACAGAGGGATATATTACAAGTGTTTTTTTTTTGTTTGTTTTGTTGAAGTTGACGATTATAGCTTACAGCTAATAAAAACACAAAAATTAATATCTCATAAAGATAAATAGATAGTGGCCTTCAGCTCGTCTGCATTGTTGGTTGGGTCTGGTGTCTCCCATCTTCATCTGGATAATGTCACATAGATTCTCTATAGGATTATGGTCAGGCGAGTTTGCTGGATAACAGAGGTGGAAAGTAATGAATTACATTTACTCAAGTTATTGTAATTGAGTAGATTTTATGAGTCATTTGTCATTTTAAAGTAGTTTTTAAAATAGGTCATTTTACTTTTACTCAAGTACATTTTGACACAAGTAATTTACTTTGCTACAATGGAAAACTCCCAATTACTGAGTAAAAAAGAATGCTGGGAAAAAAAAAACAACAACAATTGTCTAAAAAAATATAATAAATTGGTGCGGATTCTCACGTGTGAAATAACGAGGCAATAACGTCCTCATGCAATGCAAAATGTGCCGGACAGAGCTATCAGTGGTATACTGTGGTTATTTTCTACAGGTTCTAACAGGTTCTATTCTATTATTGCCAGTACCTTTCTACCTTTTATTAGCAATGGTGTCCACAAAATGGTGTCCGCAAAAAAACATTTCTACATATAGTGTACAGTACATGAGGATTTGACTTGACTTCAATTGGAAAGAAATGAAAAATGAAACAAAAATGAAATAAACTGAAACTAAATTATATAAAAAACACAGTCCTGAACAATTCAAACATTTATAACAAGATAGTTATAGACTCTAACATTCATAATATCAGTGCTCACCTGTACGAGTGGGACTACTGCTGTAGCAATGCACAGAACAGCTGTAATCCCAGCACGGCTACAATAAACCCCCATCCACTTACCCCTATGCTCCACAGCCTCCAAATCCAGCCATGGCCTCCCTCGTCCACGAGAGCACATAAATTTCACTTAACCTACAGTCAGGGTTCTAATTTGGCCACTGACTTACTCTGGCACGGGCTAATATATCACACCGCCTTAACAACAGATCCCCAGTGCTCGGCCAGTCCCTCTCTAATGCCAGGAAATAAAAGTGTCACTGGGTCAATGAGGCCAGCACTAACTCGCTACAACACAAGGTTAGCAGTGTGCGGCTATCCAATCACTCTCTAACTAATGGTAGGATACAGATATTGATTTCAACTTCCATTGGCACATTTACAAGTTAGTAATACAGTACTTTATAGGCATTAATGACTGAGGGACGGTCAATGACCTTACGATAAATTCTGACCAGCAGCAGGTAAAATATGTGTTAGTATGGCTGGGTTTCTAGGCTGTTACTGTATGTGTGAAGCAGTGGTTGTAGAAACGAATGTTTCTATTACTCGTAGTATTTTCATCATTTAAATTTTAGATAGATGGTATACAGTATTTAATCCATAACCCAGCATTCATTATGGACTGGAAGTCTTATACTCCACCAATCACATGACACTACAGTGTTCCTGCTCACCCATACACCTGGTCACCTGTGTATATATGTACCCCTCACTTCTGTCTAACCCTGCCGAGTACATTAGCACCTAATTTACTAGCTCTAATACCACACGTTTCTTGTTTTTTGCCTTGCCTTGCCTCTGCTATTGCCTGCCTTGTTACCAACCTCTTCTGTTTATTACTTTTTTGCCTACTCTCTGATTTACTGGATTTACAGTGTATGACCCTGGACTGCCTTACTACTCCTCTTAATATGTTGTTTCTTTACCCTGTCTTATTGTTTTTGACCCTGCCTGTCCCTCACTACTCCTTTGAGCTTAATCCTATTAAAAAACACAGATTGTAGAGCATTTGCCGATAGCTTTATGGACTAAAATGCTCAATAAAACTCTATAAACAAAAATTACATAAACAACTAAAAAATAAAATTTACAGCATACAGCCTTTATTAATATGAAGTAAACCTTCTATTATACTGTAGTAAAAAAAATCTCTGCCATCTTGGAAACCTATTAACTTGAGGCATAATAAATTAGCATAAGGCACACTCTTGCGTTATGTTAGTAAAGTTATTTAATTTGCATTATTTTGTAGAAATCACTTTAACGTAACAATAAAGTAAAGTAATAAGAAAAAAGCCAAACCATGATCGACTGATCATAATTTCATTTATTAATGACGAAACCATCCAGGAAGGTGAATACTTTTTAGAGGTTGAGCTGTATCATCAGTAGCATGATAAAAAAACTGCATTTCTGAATCTGCGGAACTTAGAAATTTGAATACAAATGTTACAATAATGAAAGCAACGTTAATTATCCTTAAACCATCAAGCAGCACAGCAGCTATATTTGCTGGCTTTAGGCTGGGTGAACCATTTAAGCTCCAAACTTGTCCCCACTGAGCTGTTCGCTGTGACGCAGAGTGTGCAGGAATGCTTTCCTGCTGGGGTCTATTGATTAAGCTATTGAGTGTGTTACTGTTTCGCTTCAGTGGGAGCACAAGCTGCTTTTGTGATCCCTTATGTTCAGTGACCTTTCTAATCGACTTAGTGCCACACACAGCCTGCATCATAACACACAGTCATGCTCCGCATAATTGCAGTTTTCATTCATGTGTGTGTGCGTCACCCGAGCACACCTCACCATCCGTGTCTAACAGATGCAGTGACCTATCACCTGCTCTTCCACAAGCTTTATATATATATATAAAAAAAACACTTTCTGCAGTAAAAAAAGAAGAAGCCCGTGCCCTCAGGTAACTCGGGAAAATATATCACCCTACATAAATGGCCTACGTCTGAAGCGGGAATCAGATTGACAACCGTGAGTCGCTTTGCTGGCCCTTTGTTTCATTCTGCTCTTTCTCCACGGCATTCGATTCCTCTCTCGCTGACAGAAGAGAGGGATTGGGTTTATCTTTCTCTGTGCGCTCGGTTTGCTCCGCGCACCAGCGATGGGTGGCGGCTCTGATACAGTTGAAGTGTCTGGAGGCTAAGCATTATCCCGGAGTTTGCATGAAAAGAATATTTTTGGCAGCCTGTGACAAGGCCAAGAGAGTAAATAAGTAGGGTATAACAGGGTACAAACTCATACATTAAGGCTTTTCCTACATTTGGAAGAATAATATCATTTTATAATAAGCAGCTAGCACTGCTTATTACAGCTCTGCTACAAATCCAAACCTAATCTGTGAACAGTTCAGCCAAAAGTCATGTGACTGGAATGTCATGAGGATGCTGACCCATTCTTCATTAACACTTCATGCTTCCAGAGCTCCTAAGTCACACGCATTGGATGTGAGACACACGATTTCGAGCAGTTCACACGCTCACATGTCACACCTTGTATCTCTCACATGTAGAAATTACTATGATAACCACCAAGGTCCACCAAGACGCAGTGCTATTTCTCTATAGAGTTCTGAAGAAGCTTGGCACACACCAGTCAATATATGTGGAGAAATGTAGCTACCCAACAGCCAATCAAAAAGAGGCAAAACGGGCACATGTCACCCCGCTGCTCATTGAGCTCCATTGGCTACCAGTTGCTGCTCGCATCAAATTCAAAACTCTTACAATCGCCTACAAGGTGATGTCAGAACAGGCTCCTTCCTACCTGCACTTGCTCCTGAAGGCTTACGCTACCTCCCGGCCGCTGCGCTCCTCCAGTGAACGTCGCCTCGCTTTGCCAAACACTCACACAAAGCAATCCAGACTGTTCTCATACAGAGTTCCCCAATGGTGGAACAAACTACCTTCCACTACCAGATCAGGAGAATCTCTCACTATCTTTAAGAAACTCCTGAAGACAGAGCTCTTCAAAGAGCACTTACTCTCCTAACACCTCTAACTAACTACCTTCCACTACCAGATCAGGAGAATCTCTCGCTATCTTTAAGAAACTCCTGAAGACAGAGCTCTTCAAAGAGCTCTTACTCTCCTAACACCTCTTACTAACTACCTTCTACTACCAGATCAGGAGAATCTCTCGCTATCTTTAATAAACTCCTGAAGACAGAGCTCTTCAAAGAGCACTTACTCTCCTAACACCTCTAACTAACTACCTTCTACTACCAGATCAGGAGAATCTCTCGCTATCTTTAATAAACTCCTGAAGACAGAGCTCTTCAAAGAGCACTTACTCTCTTAACACCTCTAACACACTAACTACTTCTAACCTCATTTCCTTCCTCCCCTCCTTCACTCCTCTATCCCATAATTTCCCTTTGTCCTCCTCTTATCCCTATCCAAAGATGTTTTACCTTTAAACTTATTTTACATTGTACTTGACTATTGTAAGTCGCTTTGGACAAAAGCGTCTGCCAAATGTAATGTAATGTAATGTAATGTAATTGTGTCCAGGCAAAATGTACGTGATCAAGCCTTTCCAAAGAAGACAATGCAGATCTATATTTGATGAGTAGCCTACAGTACAGTACATTTATATGTACTTTACATTTACAGCATTTGGCTGCCGCTCGTATCCAGAGTGACTTACAAGGTTGTTCCTATGACTTTTGGCATGTCTGTGTTCATTGGTATACATCTGTATTTAGGAGGATGCTACAGAAGGCACCCTCTTAAATATCAATGCTCAAATAGACACGTTCAATTACTAAATTACTAAAACTAAAGTAATTTTGCTTCAATATTAATCAGCAGCACATCTTATATACAGCTCTGGGAAAAAAAAATAAGAAACTACTATGAATTATGAGTTTCTCAGATTTTACCAAATTGAAAACTTCTGGAATATAATCGAGAGGAAGATGGATGATCCTAAGCCAACAACCAAGCTGAATTGCATGAATTTTTGCACTGGGACTGGCATAAAGTTATCCAAAAGCAGTGTGTAAGACTGGTGGAGGAGAACATGCCAAGATGCATGAAAATGGTGGGTTAAAAAAACAGGGTTATTCCACCAAATATTGATTTCTTGGCTGAATGAATATAAACTTGTTTTCTTTGCATTATTTGAAGTCTGAAAGCTCATTTCACATTTTCTGCAAATAAAAGCTCTAAATGACAGTATTTTCATTTGGAATTACGAAGAAATGTTGTCTGTAGTTTCTAGAATAAAACAACAATGTTCATTTTATTCAACAATATACCTATAAATAGCAAAATCAGAGAACCTGATTCAGAAACTGAAGTGGTCTTTTTTATTTTTTTTTCCAGAGCTGTAGATGTAAAAAAAATACTTCAAGAGATGGCTAAAAAACATTTAAGCCACAATACAGCAGTGTAAACATAAATGTCAACAACCATAACTCCTACTAATACAACTGAAACGTCAATAATACTTAGTGTGTAATGAGCAAATGTGCACATTTAATCCCATACAGCAATTAAATTTGAATCTAAATAACCGGAGACGCATTTGACTTCCTATTATAAATGCATGTGGCTAAAATCTTATCAGGGTACAATTCAGATACTAGTCACATGAAGTGAACACATATAAACCAGATCTAAATATTCAGTGTTGCTAAACAAAACTTATATCAATTTATAGGCTTATAGAGGCAGTTTCCCAGACAGGGATTAGCCCTCCTACACTGTAAAAAGGTTTTGAACATTTTACAGTTAAAATTTTTGAGTTAACATCAAACAAGTTGCCAATAAAGGATGGCAAAATAATAATAATACAGTAATTCAATTTGGAAAAAAAAATAAGTGTGTAAACAAATTGCAGAGTATTACAGAGTTTTTAGAGTAACCTTTGGCATAAATAAATAAATATATTATAATGATGTTATTATTCTTTTCAATAGTCATGTGTACTTTAAATACTTTAAATCTATCTATCTATCTATCTATCTATCTATCTATCTATCTATCTATCTATCTATCTATCTATCTATCTATCTATCTATCTATCTATCTATCTATCAACACTGTGGCCTGGACATTATATAAGATATAACTGAATAGAAGGATATCTTCTGTAAGAAACATAATTAAACAGTTATTTACTCTATTAATTTACTGTTAAAACTACAGGAACTGGTTACAGTGTAGCTTGGAAAGCACAGTGTTTTGAATGGAGATTTTCCACTGAAAGGAAAATCTATGTAATCTGTGACTAGGCTTAATCCCTGTGTGGGAAACTGCCCCATAGAGTGCCCAATAGAGTTCTTAGCCTGTGCACATCGGCTGAACTGATCCTCCCGTCTGTTATCTCTGTTCTGTCCTTTTCTGAAGCTGTTCTGTCTCCTCAGCCACACAGAGTGGATAAGACTAATAAATAATGTAAAATATTATGGTTAGATTTTAGCCTGAGTTACGAGGTACGTGCCCCTCGCTCCGCGGGCAGTGAGGGGGCTGGGAGGCTGGAACAGAGGACAGAGGAAAGGACGAGAAGTCTTGGGGAAGACGCAGGAAGGGAGGGGAAATGGAAAACGGAGCGGAGGAGAGCGGAAATGACAGGATGAGGGAGGACCGAGAAGGAGAGGGAGGACAAGAGGAGAGAAAGATGGAGAGTGGAGAGAGGGAGGGAAGGGCAGGGAGGTCAGAGAGTAGGATAAACTCATCAATCAGCACCAAGCCTCATATTCACAATTAGCAAGGAGGGCCGGGTGTGATTAAATCCTCGTCAGAGGAGAGTACGGGCTCGCGGTTTAATCAGTGTGTGTGTGTGATTCTTTATGAATATACCAAATGATCTACTAATCATTCTAATTCCTCTTTCATTTACTTTATTTAACATGTTCATAGGAGCACTATACTAATACTGCTTGCAGAGAACAACTTCAGTTCTTCGTGCTCTGAATTTCACGAGATTTAGGAAACACTTTTTCAAGATTCTGGTGCATCCAGTTCCTGTGAAGATCCTATCCTATTCTATTATATGACAAATGTGTTCTATTGGATTCAGGAAGATCTGTCACCATAATTTCATTATCAACTTAACCACAATATTTTTTTTTAGAATTGATCTCAATATACCCTTTCATATTTTTTATTTTTTGTTATATCAGCAAGAGGAGACAATTGGCATTAATATAAACCATGAAATCAGCGTATTAACTTTATTTATATTTAATTTACAATATATAATCTGAAAAATCTTAATATTAATCTTAATAATAATAAAATATTTGTCATAAATATATTAATACACATAATATATTTATGAATGGACCATGAAGCAGCAAATAAATAAGTTTACAAGCCAATAAAACAATAATTTAGCCCCGCCCACTGCAATGGGGAAAAAAAAAACAACAACAGCAACTCAGACAAAAGGGCACAATAACACTATAGCAGCCAACAAGGCGAATTAAGAGTTTTAATGTTTAGGGATGGCGTAAAAAAAAATAACAAAAATTATACAAAGGTCCATATCTAAGAAAAAAATTAAAATGTTAAATACAGACTTCCAAAGCTGCGGGGGAAAAAAAAAAAAAAGTAATTAAATATTTAAGTTAACCGGATATTTATATGAGATACAGACAGAAAACATAATTCATAATTAATTAAAATTTTGCAATTGCATTATTTGCACTTATTATTATATGCATGCTGTTATATCATTATTACAGCAGTGCCATTAAATGGTCTTAGAATGACAATACAATTGTTTATCACAATCGTAATAAATCCTAGGACAAAATATTGTCAAAAAACAAACAAACAAAAACAGCTTTAGTAACAGGCCTAGATTCTAGATTCAGGTATAGACCCTTAAATAACTTCAAAGTTTATTGTCATGTGCATGTAACCAGTTTTTACGATGACTTTCGCTTTATGACAGAGTAAATCATCATGCCTAAAAGCACCCATTAAATGCTGGATAGATTGTGGACATGAAGGGATTCACATGGTTAGCAAGAACAATCAGTAGCAAGTACTAACAGGCTCAAACTGTGCCTGAGAAATCATTCCCCGGACCATTACACCTCCTCCACCAGCCTGGAACCCAAGGCAAGCTGGGTCCATAGATTCAGGCTTCTGGCATTAAATTCGGACTCTACCATCTGTCTGCTTCATGGATCTCACTGGGGATAGACCTCAGACAAATCTCACAGATCTAGAAGCTTGCTGTAAGGAGGAATGGAGATTTTTTGCAAACAGTGAAACAGTAAATGAGTAATCTTGATTTTGGAAATCGTGACGTCTTTTGTGGAATTAGCTATTAAAAGTAGCCAGTTTTGATTGGTGAAGCCCAAAACCGCATTGGGTCACATGTGCAGCGAGTGGGTGTTGCAGGACAGATGCACGGTGTATGTTTGTGTGAAAACACATTGAACATGCTAACATTTTTTTTTACTTTACTGTTTAATTAACACACCACATAGTGTTTTAACTATCTGAAATATGACACAAGATGTAAGAAACTCAAGAAGCTAAAACAAAAAAACAGGTATAGTCTTTTAGTAATGTATTTGTATTTTTCATATTTGTATAGCATTTGTTTTTACATCAATCTACCAGACTTGTACTGAAATGTGACATTTGTGTACCACATCTAATAAAGTGGACTGTGAGTGAAAAACACAGTGTTTAAAAACTCCAGCAGCACTGCTGTTTCTGATCCACTCATACCACCAGCACGACACACACTAACACCTCACACACCACCACCACGCCAGTGTTCCTATGATACCTGTATTTTGTTTGAATTACATTATGAGTAACACTTCATTGTAAGCGTCATGGAAAACTGTACTTATGACAGTAATACACTAATGTTAAATGGTTAAGTAATGTCTCAAGTAATTGTTAATTGACACTAGTTAATGCATTATTTAACATTAATAAAAAATGCAATGCTGAAGAATGTACTAAATAAAAAAGAATTGATATGCAATGATTAATAATGTCTTAACTAGTGTCAATTAATAATTGTTAATTAAGGTCCAATTATTGTAAAGTATACATGAAATGAAAACTATGATTAAGATTTCTTCTTAAGAATGGTAGCAAAAAATATATATATACAGTATATATATATATATATATATATATATATATATATATATATATATATATATATATATATATATCTTAATCATAGTTTTCATGCATCTTAGCATGTTCTCCTCCACCAGTCTTACACACTGCTTTTGGATAAGTTTATGCCTTTACTCCTGGTGCAAAAATTCAAGCAGTTCAGCTTGGTTTGATCACTTGATTATATTCCAGAGGTTTTTTAATTTGGTAAAATCAAAGAAACTCCTCATTTTTAAGTGGTCTCATTTTTTTTCCAAAGCTGTATGTGTATATATGTGTAAAAATGTTTTTTTTTTCTTTTGTGTTCGTTTGTTTATGTAATTTTTTATACTAGTATTTATTGTTTAATGGGCACTATTTGCATTGCTTTTTCTATATGCTTTGTGATTTTTTTGTGCTGCTGTAAGAAAGGAAATTTTCCCGATGTGGGATCAATATAGTTAAATCACTATACAGCACTAGTAAAAAAAACAAACAAACAAACAAACAAACAAAAAAAACAGGTTAAAAAGAAACCCAGGTTAGGGGTTAACTGTTTGCTGTATGGTACTTCTACTGAACTCTGTTTTATTTAAGTTTTATTCATTTTTAATTAATTCCTCTTCCTCTTCTATTGCAACTGCTGCAGATGCTACAGCATCACTGGGTTGGCAAACGCAGTCGGAGGAAAGCGCAGAGATCCTTCTCTTCTAGCTCATCTAACAGATGCCTGTGCTAACCAACATCCCATTACGAGTGTTTATGGGGAGAGAGAGACAGCACCATCTACTGATCGAGACAGAGAGCAAGGCTAAAGGCTAACTGTGCTCTCTCGGACTCCGGCTGCTGATGGAAAACATCAAAATCCAGGATTTAAACAAGCGATCCTTGGATCTTAGTCTGTTGGACCCCATTAGAGCCTCCCTTTCACTGTTTTTGAGTTAGTCTGTTTCCTCCAGACACCCGTAGCTTCTGCCGCTGTTCAACAAAACAAAAAAAAAGTATTTTTTTTAAAACAAAATAGCTCAGCAACCTCCTCAGATTTGATATCCAGAGAAAGCAGTGAATGATAATTTAAACGCATGGGTTGTGTAGCAAAATTCCTCCCCGTCTCCTTTACAGATGGAAGGGCAGAGAGAAAATGAAATCTGTGACAGCGCATTTTATCTTGTTGTAAATTACCTCTCACTCGATAATGAGCGTTCACTACCTGATGTCTGCTTGCATACACGGTGCGGAGGAAAAAAAGTAATTTAACCGAAACCACTGACTTCACTTTTTCCTTTTTTTTTTTTTCCCCACCCATCTTGTGCCATTAAAGAAGGAGCTGGTTTCCTGATTCTGTCAAAGCATCTTCCATTTATATCCGTATGAATAAAACATTCGAAGCACCTTTTGTATAGGTGGGCGTCGTATTCTGCAATCTAACACAGGCGGAAAAGAACAGATTTTTCTTAGCCTGCTTCTTAGGACACTATCTGTCAAAAGCTTCCGCAAACATTACGGTAAACCCAGTTTCAGCATTACTCAGCACAGCAAACTGTTCGGAGCAGTCGACTGTGAGCAGAGGAACATAAGTGGGCTCGAACTTTTAAGGGAGGAAAAGTTTTGAGTAAATATTTCAGTTAAAAATCCTCCTCAGCCTATCCTGAGATATTCTGGAGCTGTAAACAACATGGAGATAATAGATCTCTGCCTTTCTTTACTTTACTTTTCTTTTCTTTCGCTTGTTGGCCATGATCTTAGCTCAAGTGAGGTAACCTTTTCACAGCTTGTTAACTGCAGAACTGTGTTCAGAATGTACAAGTAAGGCCAGCGGTCTAAAGCGCTGTCACTATGAGCAGGAGGTCGCAGGTTCGAACGCCCACTCATGCAGCTTTGCCATCAAGCTGCCGGCGGTCAGAGGGAGCACAATTGGCCCTGCTCCCTCTGGGTGGGTAGATGGTGCTCTCTCCCCACATCAGTCCTAGGGTAATGTCTGCAGCACAGGGCGTCTGTGAGCTGATGTACCGGGGCTGAAACGCTGCGCTTTCCTCCGAGCGCGCTGTGATGCTGCTCGGTTATGCTGCATCAGCAGCAGCTCAAAAAGAAGCGGTGGCTGACTTCACATGTATCAGAGGAAGCATGTCTTTGCCCTCCTGGTGTGTTGGGGCATTACTAGTGATAGGGGCAATCCTAATGAATGGGTTGGGCAATTGGCTTTGTAAATTGGGGAGAAAATGTAAAAAAAAAAAAAAAGAATGTACAAACTCTTCAGTTACTCATCAAATTAACATGTTTTTTAACTTTACAATTACCTTAATAGAACTATTTAATAAATACACATTCTCAAATCCAGGTCCACATGTAAAAGCAGTCACATACACATTACTCAAGCAGAAGTATACTGTAGATACTTGGGTTTAAAATACTTCTGTAAGTAAAAGTAATGTAAGGAAAAAAAAATGCCATTAAGAACAAAAGCTAAGGTCACGTCACAGGGGCCTGTAGTGCACTTTTTTTTTTTTTTTGCTGAAAGCCATAATATCTAGACAATAATGTTGTATTTAAATGTTAATGTTGAAAAATTGGGGATGCACTAGGCTACATATGTCTGCTTCCTGCTAGAGCGTGGGCGTATAAACCAAAAGGGGGTCAGAATGATGTTTACACCTCTCATCCAATCACAATAAAAACATTTTCTTCTTAAGAATGGTAGCAAATTACTGTATTTCTACTTTGTTACTGGAAACCTCTGCTTAAAACTACTCTTTCTATTTGGCGACTTGTAAAGTGATGTCATTTATGTATATTTCGATACTTATTTTTTGCTAGAAAACAAATCATAGGAACGTCCTTCAGTCACATGATGTAAATCTGAGGTTTATACCTCTCATCCAATCACAATAAAAAAATCACTCTAATAAGACAAAATCAAGCTAAAATGAAATTTTAGGTAATTTTTTTAACTGTAATAAGTATTTTTTCTTAAAAATGGTATTGTATTTGTACTTTGTGACTGGAAACCTCTTACCTCGCTTAAATCTACTATTCCTGTATGGCTACTTGCCTTCTTTATATGAAAAAAATAATTAAAGTGATTTCCAGTCATTTATGTATATTTTAATACTTATTTTTTTTGCAAGAAAGCAAATTGTAGGAAAGTACTTCAGATTATGATGTTACTCTGAATTGAATTACTGACTGAATAAGGAAAAGTTAAACATTAAGGGCCCAATTGCGTATCGTGGAGCTAGATTTAGGGGGTGTGGGCATGTCTTTTGTATTTTGAGGGCGCAAATTACTGTATTATGTCTTGTGCAGCTTTTAAATGAAAAGGAGTGTGTCCACACTTTTGACTGGTACTGTATTTGTTATAGATATTTTTATTTTAGTATTTAAGTATTTATTGAAAATTTCCAAAATTGAATCATTTGAAGGTCAGTTTGAAGGTTTTTCATATTACCCTCAGCGTGCATGACTCAACGCACTGTCTATCTGTCAGACAGTTAAACCCATGCATTCATTTAGTGATGCACTTTTGCACTAATCTGTCCTAAACTTGTGCTTTAGATGAAGGTGTGTATGCATGTGTGTACGTATGGCGTGCAGAGAATCTCGAGAGGAGATTATGGATTATGAAAAGGATTTTCCTTGCCAACCTGTTCGTAAGCCTGGAGAGCAGATAACGGGATGTCTTGACGGAGTGTTGTGTCGAACGCAGTCGACTGAGAACAGCAGACTCCGGGCCTGAACATCCTCTAGCCTCCTCGGAGACTAAACAGACTATCCTGCAGACTCTCAGTGCTTATGAAGTAAGCCAGGCTTTCAGGCTTGTAATGAAAGCACCTGCACCTCCACTTCAGTCACAGTCATTGTGCACCTGGCTGTCATTCTTCTGCCTGACTGGAACGCTTTGCTGCAGTTCTACTCTACAGGTTCCATGATGGAGCTTACCTTGACTGTTCAAAACAAGCCATTCTTCAGAGTGATACCATAGAAAAAGAATATCATCGTTACAAAGGACGATTCTGTAAAAAGAGGGCTGGTTTACTAAAAAAAAAAAAAAAAAAAACGGTACTATGAACAGTTTAAGAAGTATCTTAAGATTAAGATTGGTCCAGCGCTGAGAGGTCAAGCAATCTAAAGCACTATGATCACCACTATAATTGGGAAATTGCTGGTTCGAATCCCTGTCATGCAGCTTGCCATTAGCTGCCAGACGTCTGAGAGAGTACATTTCGCTCTTTCCCCTCAGCACTGCTAGGGTGATGTCGATCAGCACAGGGCGTCTGTGAGCTGATGTATTGGAACCAAATTGCTGGGCTTTCCTTCGAGTGCACTGTGATGCTACCTGGCAATTCTGCATCAGCAGCAGTTCAATAAGAGGTGGTAGCTGACTTCACATGTGTCGGAGGAAGCATGTGCTAGTCGTCACCCTCCTTGTGTTGTGGGGGATATGCAGTTGAGTAGCAGCTAAATGGGTGGGACCATAGACTGTATATAGCTGGACAGAGCATCGTCTCTTAAAAGTGAAGCCACCACAGGTCGGGCGCCCCCTGCTGTTCGGTTTCAGAAAGCTGTGTAACCCCACCCATCCCCATTGGTTTCAATGGCAAAACAGACAACTTTCAATCACGTTTTTTTCTAATATACTGTAATTCTACCTCCTTTATTTAAATGCAACAGCTAGTGTAACATCTGCTTATATTGTCAAATTTTTATATCCCCACAGATTTCGGTTTTTAAAACTTTATTCGGCTCTATTCAAAAAAGGTGTGGTTATGGTAAAAGGGCTGCTTATGGGCGGGACCAATAACAGACCGTCAGCTCCGCTCCGCCCCGCTCTGCAGTCTGTGACCGCGAGGCAGCCCTCAGGGGCGGGGTTATTTAAATGAGTAGGCGGTCTCTCCACAGCCTTTCTCCCTCCTCTGGTCTCTACTGCGCAGACTCTGGTCTCTGAATCGCCAAAATGGTGGAAGATTTTGGCTACATTTTCATTGAATGAATGGGAACGGCGACACGGCGTCCATCTTTATATACAGTCTATGGGTGGGACAATTGGTCTTTTAGCTTACACTAAAGCCAGATGGACATTGTGTGGTTTTAGCCCAATTTTAAGCCCAATCTGGTGGGATGCGACTGAATTTCATGATTGGGCTGAATTTTAGCTTCATGGTGTGTTGTTTGTTCTGCAGTGTGATGTTTTATAAACTCCAAATAAGCTGCGAATGAATGAGGAGGAGAATGACGAACACGAGGAGGGATTTCCGACATTCCAGAAATTCTGGAGACTAGTCTCACAGTGTGAGCCAATTTCTTAAAGTTAAAAAAAAAAAAAAAAAAAAAAAATAATAATAATAATAATATAATAATATAAAAACACACTATCATATATACATTATATATATATATATATATATATATATATATATATATATATATATATATATATATATATATATATACAGACGTGGAAAAAACTGTAGGTACACCTCAGTTAAGAAAAAACCCAAAACCCACAATGGTCTTGAATCTGACAAAAAGTAATAATAAATTAAAATACTACGAAATAGGATTAGGCAGGTGACTGTTGACTGTTGTCAGGGTTTTATTCAGTCAGTGGCGCCTAACAGCAGACTACAACACTGCTTTCTATGTTTGTTTTTTTTTTACATCAGCAGTAATAGCTATTGCGCATGTGCACACTGCAGTGGCGATGCTGAAACGATATATTGTGCAGCTCTACTGAGAGACATTTATGAACTTATTTTTAAGTCTGGAACCGCAGAGCCATAATTATAACATGACACATATTATCTCGTACAGGAGCGAAATGACAATCATCCTTCTTTCAGCAGAGTGAAGCGTGATTACTCTGTACTCTCCCACAGCCTGACGTGAATGAAGTGGTGCAGAAATGATCGTTTTCAGGTGTGTGAGGCACCTGACAGTAATTTAATTTATTTATTTACCTTTTTTTCCCTATTTTTCTCCGGCTCATTAGGTTTAGTTTGACGCTTTTTTGCAGCCATTATAACAAAATTGCCTTCGGGGCACATTTTTGTTTTTATTGGCAGAAAAAAAGCTTCTCCGTCAGTTGCTCTTCACATTTGATGGTAATTATGTCAGTCATCTTGATAACCCTTTTCTCAGCCAAGTGAGCACAGATGGAAAAAAAGGAAAGAAAGAGAAAACACACTCACACACACGCACACATGCTCTGCAAAAGAAAGGATGCATGTGTCATCTCGAGGAGGCAGTTAGTCCTCAGGGGAAACTCTCCCGAGCTATATGCATGCATCTGCAACTTTTAATTAAGTAAAGACAGGAAGAGAAAACACATACACACATATACACACAAATATTGGTTTTGCTACTCTTGTAAAGACACACTTCGCTCCACACCTTTTCTAATTAAAGGACACTTGTTGGATAAAAAAATACCACCAAAATGCCCTGCAAACAACACAAACCAACAATTTATTTTTTATGGCACCATGTTTGTAGGGACAAAAAAAATATTTAATTATTTTAGTTTTTCTAATAAAAGTAAAAAAAAAATGGGTGTAAAAAGCCTTGTGTTGTGACCCCAAAATGTCCTCATAAACTGACCAATCGTGACAAGCCACCATTCTTGTAAGGACATCCGGTCTCCACAAAGACAGCAAAAAGAGAAAACAAACTCACACACACACACACACATGCTGGTTTTGGTTATTCTTTTGAGGACTTTTCATTCACATAATAATAACTGTAGCTGATTAATAATATACCTAACCTTAACTTTAACATAAATTACCAAAAGTAAATCATTTTACACATATAGATTTTCTGATTATCATTCTTGTGAGGACCTCTCATTCACATAATAATATCTGTAGCTTAATAATACTATACTTAAACCTAACCTTAACCTTTATCTCAGTTACCAAAAGTAAATAATTTGACACATATAGATTTTCTAATTAAAGCACAATTTTGAGGGCCCCCAGAATGTCCTCACAAACCAACAATTTATTTTTTATGCCGCCATGTTTGTAAAGACAGAAAACAATTTTATTCTTTATAGATTTTCTAATTAAAGTACAATTTTTGGGTGCAAAAAAGTCCTGTGTTCTGACCTCAAAATGTCCTCATAAACTGACCAATTGTGTCAAGCCACCATGTTTGTGAGGACATCTGGTCTCCACAAAGGCAGCAAAAAGAGAACACACATACGTCGGTTTTGGTCATTCTTGTGAGGACCTTTCATTCACATAATAATAACTGTAGCTGATTAATACTATACTTAAACCTAACCTTAACGTTTAGCATAATTGTGGAGGGAAAAAAAATAATACAAAGTTGTGAGGGTCCCCAAAATGTCCTTACAAACCAACACTTTATGATATGTGAAACACCAGACAGATAGGGGTGACGCTTGCCGAATAAAAGGTAAAGACTGGTTTATTTACAGAGCCGTAAACAGAATAACACAGCCAGACAACAGATCAAACAGAACTCACAGTATAAACAGAAGACGTAGTACAGGAAACAGTCCAAGAGCCGAAGCCAGAGAGACAGTCCGATAATACAACAAATCCGATAAGGGCAAAGACAAAAGGCAAAATCCGTAATACAGAAAAAGGGTCATAACAAAAGGGCAGGCAGAAAAAGGTTTGGAAAAACGCTCAGTACGCAACATGAGTCGGCAATACCTCGCAAAGAACATATGCTAACAGAACCCTATATATACAAACCATGGAATTACTATGAACCGGAACAACTTAGAACACAGGAGAGTCTGAACGTGGGAGCGTAACGCGATTGGGTGAAGGTGAGCGGCTGACGGTGACGTCATCGCCAGTGGGTATATGGGAAATGGAGTTCGGGAGTGTGAAAGGAGAGCCTAGAGACGTGATATGCCACCAAGTTTGTCATTTTATTCTTTTAGATTTTCTAATTAAAGTACATTTTTTTTGGGGGGAAGGCCTTATGTTGTGACCTCAAAAGGTCCTCACAAACTGACAAAATCATCATGACATTTCACTACGCTTGCTAGGACATCTGGACATTTCACTCTAATTAAACTACAAAATACAAAGTACAACATCTGGTCCTCACCAAGGCAGCAAAACAAGTACACAATCACACATGGTGCTGCTTGGTGCTGAAGGATTAATCATCAGACTCTTTCTCAATCTAATTAAGGGCCATTTTGCATCATGGCCATATTTTTGCTGGCCCCAGCGATAGCAACGCACGTAATTAAACAGGGGGAAGTTAGCAGTGCTAACGATCGGGGACTCTCGCATATGGGCATGTCAAATTTAATCCCTCATAATGACCTGTGTTTGT
Organism: Astyanax mexicanus; assembly: GCF_023375975.1. Classification (NCBI taxonomy): domain Eukaryota; kingdom Metazoa; phylum Chordata; class Actinopteri; order Characiformes; family Acestrorhamphidae; genus Astyanax; species Astyanax mexicanus. Next base: position 36,531,653 of record NC_064422.1, read on the forward strand.
TCTTAATGGAGTGTTTTCATCACGGATTAGTGCATTTTGTTGATGCTGTATTTGCTGTTCTGTTTTTTTATGTATTTATTTTTCTCAGTCGTCTGTGTGGAGGTGGAGTTGGGGGTGGAGGTGGGCTGCGGTACAGAGGTGGGAAGGTGGGGGGAGCGTTTGACTCACCCCGGCACATTCGGGCAGCCAACCAATCAGTGCACTTCAGCGAGCCAGCCAGCCACTACACCGCTAACACGGCCCCATGAAAAGTAATTATTATTTCATGCAATTAGAGGCCTGATAAGGTTCCATTATTGAAGAATGCAATTCAATCAGCGCCGTCCCGCTAATGCCCTTGTAGCACTCCAGCTGCAATGTCACAGCCACGCTAAGAAAATGTTTTTGATACCACCGGGGGATTTAAAGTTTACTCAAGCATTCTGAAGAGTCGGCAACTGCTCCATTTCATCAGCAAGCGCAATGTAACAGGATTTGTTTAGTCAACACTGCGCCCTACTTAATGATTAATGCATGAATTTGTCACTCTTTGTGTTTGTCACTGTGTGAATAAAAGTGTATACAGGAAAGAAGTGTGTTTTTCACAGTACTCTCCCCTCACTTACACACACACTCACACACACACACACACACCTTGCATCAAGTATGCAGAGGCTGTTCTAAAATTGCATCGCCTCTTATGTCTTTCCTTTCTCACCGTGGTGCACTATGGACTGCAGCACTGGCTAAAAAATCATTACAAGTATCCAGGTAGGTTTTACATACCTGCATCTTAAAAAATTACAGTATACTGTAATTAAAAAGTTACTTTATTTCAGTAATTCAGTTCATCTCTGGAAAAAAAAAAATGAGACCACGTAAATTTAATTGAATCAAATTAAAAACCTCTGGAATATGATCCAGATGAAGATGGATGATCATAAGCCATCAAACCAGGATAAACTGCTTAAAAAAACTGTGAGCAAAAACCAGGGTTATTCCACCAAATATTGATTTATAACTTTATGAACTTTATGAGTTTTTTTTTTAAACTTTATGAATATGAACTTTTTCTCTTTGGATTATTTGAGGTCTGAAAGCGCTGCATCTTTTTTGCTATTTCAGCCATTTCTCATTTTATGCAAATAAATGTTCTAAATTACAATATTATTATTTATTTGTAATTTGGGAGAAATGTTGTCCGTAGTTTATAGAATGAAACAACAATGTTTATTGTACTCAAACAAATACCTATAAACAGTAAAATTATCTGCTGGTGTTGGTCCACTGTGTTATATCAAGTCCAAAGTCAGTGCAGTGTGTAAACAGTTACAATCTCTAGCCTAAGACTAGTCTAGCAAATCTTAAAAAGTTTGACAGTTGTAGTTTTTTTTTTTTTATAAAACTCTTAGCTGACCTCGAACTACAGGGATACATTAAACAACATGCCATCTCTCTACACTCTTATTCAAAGCTTTGTTTTTGCAGATTATTCTGTAGCAACAAATGTGGAACACACCTATTGACGCCATAACAAATACAAGTGACAACAGCAAATGAAAAGTCACACTTTAGGTTCAACAATTTGTCAGCAATTGATATCACTGTTTAAAATGAGAGAGGAAAAGAAGAAAGCAGATCTTTTTTATTATGATACTCCAGATGTGATAGTGAGGCGTTTTTTATAAACGTCTTGGTTTAGGCCGGTTTCCTTGTCTAGGAACAGAACTCTTCAGTCAGTCTTTTGTCCGCTGGTACACACAGCTATTGTGTAAGCTGCTGAGAAGAATTTGGATGACCCACTGATCTCATCTCCACTTCAAAGATATGAAGAACAGAAAGATGGCCATTTACAAAGAAAATAGTTTGGCGCAGGGCATGGTTCTTATCTTGTCTTTTCCTCCACAAGACAGACAGACATTTTTGGTGACAATAAACTGCACTTTCAGTTAGTGTGACTGTGTAGCTCTGATTAAAAAACTGTAGGCTGTCAGTCATGTATGATGCCAGAACTAACCAGTAATTGACAATGAGTCTAACTGTCCATTTTGCTTGGGGCCCTGCATATACAGTAGATACCATTCAGACACTCAGCAGCATTAAAATGACCAGAAGTCATAAAGAAAGGTGGTGACCAGAGCTGATAATAAAAAGTATAGTCTACCTATTTCTTATGTCTCTCATTATATCAGAAAATGATTGCAAACTGCTAGAGTGAAAGTGAGTCATCAATAAATGATGATTGACGGAGCTAAACTGTTAAAAATTCTTATTAAACCTAGTGTCTAATTCCTTGTTTAGGATATTTATGCCATTTTTAAAAAGGAGAAATCAGAATTTTGCTATAAAAGCAAAGAAAACCAGTCAGCTTCTGTGAGATACTGTCAGTACTGAGCGGTGAGTTTAAAAGGTATATTACTGGAGTTTAAAAGCTTTAAAAATTATATCTCAAGCACTAAGTCATTTGAAATGGTTCTTTGTTTAAAAAATGAGAAAAATCGGTAACACTTTACTTGGATGGACCATTTTCTGGCCTTGTTGATGCTCAATTGACATTCAACTAACACTGAATTGAATGTCCATTAAATTTAACTTAACCCTATGTTGAATAAAAATGATTCAAAATAGAACCTAACCCTAACCTTAACCCTTAATCAACCATAAAATCAAACCCTACACCTAACCCTAACCTTAACCCTTAATCCAGCCTAAAATCTAACCCTACACCTAACCCTAGCCTTAACCCTTAATCAACCCTAAAATCTAACCCTACACCTAACCCTAACCTTAACCCTTAATCAACCCTAAAATCTAACCCTACACCTAACCCTAACCTTAACCCTTAATCAACCCTAAAATCTAACCCTACACCTAACCCTAACCTTAACCCTTAATCAACCCTAAAATCTAACCCTACACCTAACCCTAACCTTAACCCTTAATCAACCCTAAAATCTAACCCTACACCTAACCTTAACCCTTAATCAACCATAAAATCTAACCCTACACCTAACCCTAACCTTAACCCTTAATCAACCCTAAAATCTAACCCTACACCTAACCCTAACCTTAACCCTTAATCAACCCTAAAATCTAACCCTACACCTAACCCTAACCTTAACCCTTAATCAACCCTAAAATCTAATACTACACCTAACCCTAACCTTAACATTAACCTAAACTTAAAATCTAACCCTAAACCCAATCCTAAAATATTAAGATTAGAGTTTGGATTAGAGTTGAATGTAGGATTATTTTCAACAGAGAATCATTTACTTTCACATTTTAGTTACTTTGCATTTAATTGACAAGTAGTTGAATGTTAGTTAAATGTCTAGTTGAGCATCATCAAATGGACCATCCAAGTAAAGTGTTACCGAAAAATCTTTCACTATAAAATGATCAAATGTTTATAAACTCTGATTCTGCTTAATTGTTCTATATAAACCCATATTTAACCCCTGTAGTGGAAGCCTCCAGTAACACAAGTAGCACACAGGTTGACTTATCTTTACAACACAGTCACAGGTTTTCTATGCAAAAGCCTGGCCATACAGCAACTATCCCGAATCTCTAGTTTAAAGCAGCCACATTTGCATCATGCTGTCTTCGTTTAGGAGATGTTCCATTAAAAAAATGTGTCATGCTACTTTAACAAATCACAGAATTGCACAGACGTGAGCCACAAACAGACAGGACAGGAGTGACGTGCTGTCAGTCAAACTGAGATCCAGATGCCACCGCAGAACGTGTGATGATGGCTGGAAATCCTGACTAATAGGTAAAACTGCCTGCGCCGCAAACGTGTTAACTCAGGCATGAGAGCCGTCATTTGACTAATCCGAAATCAAACAGATACCTGCTCAGGTGGTAGTGCCGGCTGTCTGAATTTAAATCCGCGAATCCCATGTATCTGCTTTGTTATTCCATGACAGGAGGGCTAATCCACGCCAAAGCTCCTATATTAAACACTGCTCTCCAGTCCTGCACACACTGCACTCTTCCTTCCTCTCAACTGTAAAAGCTGTAATAGTGGCATGGAATATAAATATACACAATTTACTGCTAGATATTGCTTTATTTTGTTGCTTTAATGGTGACAAGTGGGTGAATTAATTCTTACATATTGACAGTGATGGATAAAGTACTAAAATAGGGAGAAAGCAATGATGCTCTGTGTAAAATGCTGTTTAACCAGAGTTCAGACAGGTCTTAGTGTATGTATGTTAATGTGTATATATTTATAGTTTGGTCTCTTTAGTCCTGACTAAGCAAGACAATGATACATTGTTGCCTTTTAGTCCTGGTTTCATTTGCAATCAAACGGAAATTATTAGAAAAATTTGAAATTTTGATATGTTGCATTATACAGCTCTGGAAAAAAATAAGAGACCACTTCAGTTTCTGAATCAGTTTCTCTGATTTTGCTATTTATAGGTATATGTTTGTGCAAAATGAACATTTTTGTTTTATTCTTTAAACTACAGACAACATTTCTCCCAAATTCCAAATAAAAATATTGTCATTTAGAGCATTTATTTGCAGAAAATGAGAAATGAAAAATAACAAAATAAATGCAGAGCTTTCGGACCTCAAATAATGCAAAGAAAAGTATTCAAAGTTCATATTCATAAAGTTTTAAGAGTTCATAAATCAATATTTGGTGGAATAACCCTGGTTTTTAATCACAGTTTTCATGCATCTTGGCATGTTCTCCTCCACCAGTCTTACACACTGCTTTTGGATAACAGTCTATTTTCATGCTTTGCACCTGCACCCTTTAAATTAGTGTCAGGAAGAGTTTAGGAAGATATTAAGACTGATGGGTGTGGTGATCTGGAAGTGAGGTGTGTTCAGGTAAATGTCTGGTGTGTTTTTATTTTGGCGGCAAGAAACACAGGAGCTCCACTGACCGATTTAAACCCTGACAACAGTCAATAGTCAGCCTAAGATACCAATGCGCCAAAGTCAGAGCTCATCTTGCTCTTAAAGGGAATAGTGAGTAAAATGCTGTTTGGTTTATATCCCGTCACACCCTAAACACATCCACGATTAATTAAGGGAATTAGTACATGCCTTTTGGTATCATGAGGTGTGCTTTTTGGGCCCTCACGATACCAAAGACAGACGGACAAGCTCTAAATCAAGCTGTGAGATCCGCAATTGACGTCTCGTCTATAGATCGCTAAAATAGGGCCCATAGTCTATTAGCTAATATGGTCAAATATTAAGCAAGTCACCATATAATTAAGTTTGACATTGCACATGACTATTGTGTATGCACACAGTGAACCCACAAAATGCTGAAACAATAAACGGTGCAGCTGTACTTTAAATGCTCTTATGCAAGACTATGCTATAAACATTATGCTATAGATTATAGATTAGACTTTTCTATTATTAACACTTGCATGTCTTGCAGAAATAAATTTTGAGCATTACTGTAAATCAAAATAATTTTATTTAGGAAATTGTTGAAAAATTAATAATTAGTCATACAAAATTATTGTTATAAGTTCTTGTAAACTTGATTATCAGGAGGTATGTGCTCAGGAAGCGCTTTGCCAATATGATTTCCAACATGACGTCCGATGACTCCCAATGTGAACAGTCCAGTATATCAAGATGCTAATGGATTCACAGCCACTGTTTACCCGTTGGCATGGATAAGGGAGCCATGTTTCACAAGTCCGACAAGGCTGCGAGGCAAACATGGAGAGCAGACATGCATCCAGCCAAAATGATGATGGCTGTCAAAACGCAGACCCAAGCCAATAATTCACCCAACACTTCTAAGCTCACAATGCCACATCCTGCTGCACTAAGCTAACTGGATTCGTAGATGTTATCGATCACGGCCAACTGTTGCACAAAAGTGATGAAATATAGGCGGCAAAAAAGGGGAAGAAGATTTGTGCTACTATATTTTTAGACTCGTCTTGCTGAAAAAAAAAAGTTTGAAACCTTACAAATCGTGATTACTTCAGGGAGTGAGGTGGTTTAAAAGTAAAAGTACTACACATTTACAAACTAGTTCTAAATATGTAACTATCTTGCAAATTTTGTTTTCAAATCAAGACTTTTATTTTGAAAAATTGCTTTACAAGGCAAGTCGACATTATATTTGAGTATTTGAGAGTCTTTTAAATGGAGATTTTCCATTGAAAGGAAAGTATAGTCTATGACAAGGCTTAATCCCTGCCTTCATCAGTCTATGCACTCCTGCAAAGGCCTTACACTAGATTTCAGAACACTGCTGTGGGAATTTGATGGCATTCAGACACAGGAATTAATCAAAATCAGGTTCTATTAAATGATGACTAGTTATTTGATTATTTATATTCATCCAAAATGTCACTCAAACCAATTTAATACATATTGGCTTGTATTCAACCTGTTGTATCTGAAAAAGGCCAGTAGAATTACAGTTTTTAATCTAGTTTTTTAATCTAAGCAGAAGCACATATTATATATAACCAATTAACTCATTTCTAGTGTGGAATCAGTTGTGATTCTGCTGGCTTGTAGCTGGTTATAGAGCAGCACCTTAATGCTTCAAACTAGCTCTTTTAGCGTGTTAGCTAGCACTGCTTCTCTACATAGAAATAATGAACACAGGCCTGTCACAATAATTGCAATATTGTACGATTTATCGTACAATAAATGAACATGATCTCAACAATTTTTAAGAATTTAAGAAGAAGGGGTAACCTCCCTGAAATCAACTTTTGCAACTTGGGATGTCTGTATATAACAGTGAACAGTATTTTAGCCAGTCATGCCTTAAAAACTGTGACTCCATACAAACAGTGTGGACTAAAGTAGTTGAAGAAATACATATATTTAATATAACATAATTCCCTTACTAATTAAAATTACAAAAAAAATATTGTGTATCGCGATAATTTCTGGGACGATATATCGTAAGCAAAAATCCTTATCGTGACAGGCCTAAATGAACATATATTACATTAAAAATTTAAGCATTAAATCAGCATTTTCTTGCAAATTTAAATTGCATGATAGTACAAGCTACAACTCAAGTTGGAGTAAGACGTTACTCAATTCTAAGAACAACAAAATATAAAGTGACAAGACTAATCTGCCTCAACATAAATACATGTTTTTTAACCAAAATGTTAAAAAAATATATAAATCTCAGACATTAAACTGAAACATATGTAGAGATACAGTATTTATAAAGCAAAATTTGCCTTATGTATTTGTCCAAAACATATCCAGGCCTGCAAATTGCTATTTTAAATAGCTTTCCATAACTTTTGCAGGTTAGTTAGGACTATGCAGACCCTGCATACGGTATCTAAGACAAAAGCACAACACAGCAAACAAATAAATTCAGTATCAGCAACTTACCTTCCCAACATACTGTGCTTCTGGCCCGATGTGCTCCTCTAAGACAAAGAACTGGTTCCATATCCAGCCCCGTTTTGGTCTGTGGTGGACCTCTGTCTCACCGTCTTTAGTCTGGTTGTGACTGTGGGTCAGGTTGTGGTTCCTGGAGATCACTCTGGCCTGTCCATGGTGGCTCGCCCCGTAGCTCCTCTCCAGGAAGCAGAGACAAAGGAGCACAGGACAGAGACAGGACGACGGGCTCACCTTCATGATGGCGAGTCAGAACAATAGTATTCCCAGTATTCCAAATTAATGGGATTTCCCAATGTATTCTGTGATATTCCAAATAATGGATATTTATATTCCACAAGCAATTATATTCCTATGAAACGATGATGTGGATGTGGATGATCTTCTTCTTCTCGTCCGGCTCTTCCCCCTTCTTCCTCCACGCCCTCCAGCTACCTCCAGTGATGCTGTGCCCCCTCCTTGGTGGTCTTTTAGAGGGGCTGGATCCGAGCAGGTACAGGGCCAGGGTCAGAGGTCCGGAAAGCTGTGCGGATGCTCATGTTTCAGTCTCCCATCACAGGAAGGAGACAGAGGTGCATTTACATAATGGATTCCAAGGGGTCTTGACCCAGGAAACAGTTGCTGTGTTTAGAAAGGTTCTACCGGAGCTGTGAGGAGACACATGCTGTCTTGGGTTTCCTGTGAGACAGAGAAAATGGGAGGCTGTAAGTGAGATGTTTACATAATCCAGTTAGACGTGTAATTTTAAAAAGAAGACAAAATGTCAGAAGATATTTATACACATGTTCATGAGCAGGACACCACAGTACACTCACACTATTGGGCTGCACAATATATCGTTTTAGCATCATTGTCTCATTTTTTGGACACATAATGTGGCTGAACCTAGACCTAGACCTGCCTAGAACTGCTTCTCTTCTTACCCTGATGCACCCATCACTCTGAAACAGGGCAAATCTGGACTCACCAAACCACCTGACCTTCCTTTTCCATTGCTCAAGAGTCCAATATTTATGATCCCTAGCAAACTGAAGCTGTTTTTGCTGTTTATCCTTACTGATAAGTGTTTTCTTGAAGCTACATAGCTACATAGTGCTGATGCCTTAAGTTCCCTTCACATGGTTCTTAAGGAAATGCTCTTACTTTCACTATTAAACATATTTATTGCCAGTTGAAACAATCACTCATGCAGTAACTGTGTGATCCAATTGCTTACTTAAATCAAGGTTATGAACTTTCTTTTTTGCCCAGGCAGTGTATATATAGAAGCAAAAATACCACAGTGTAATTCCATGTTTTCTCCTTTTGTGAATAGTAGCTCTCCAATAGCTCATAGAGCCCTAGGGATATCATGCATTTATCATGATAAAGATTGCACAGATTGCAAGTTCATTCATACCAATGTCCATGTACAGCAAATCACAGTAAATTATCAGAAGCAAGTGAGACCTGCAGTTCTTTAAATGTTGTTTTAGGTTCTTTTGTGACCTCCTGGATGAGTTGTCCATGCCCTTTCGAAATAATTTTCGTGGGCTGGCCACTCCTGGGAAGGTTCACCAGTGGTCCATGTTTTCTCCATTTGTGAATAACAGCTCTCACAGTGGTCTGCTGGAGTCCCAAAGCTTTAGAAATGATTTGTAACCTTTTCCAGACTGATAGATGATCAATGAGTTTGTTTTCTTTTCTGTTTTTGAATTTCATCAGATTGCGGCATAATGTGTTGCTTTTTGCGCCCCTGAAATAGCAGTGCGCCAAAGACATATTGCACCTGGCTGTTAAAGGGAATGGCAAAAAACACGCTGATTGGTTTATTGCACCTTACTCCCAATGTAAAACCATTACTGAATAAGATAATTTGTACATGCTGTTTGCATGTTTTAAGCCATGTGAGTACTTTCTCTGATGATACAATTGCAAAGACACACTGCCACACCCTAAATCAAGCTGCAAGATTGATGGCTCAACTATACATCACTAAAATAGAGACCATAGTCCTTTAAGTCATTTATTGCAGTGTAAATCTAAAATAAATCACAAAAACCTTGGTTCAAACTCTTCGATGTAAGAAACACAACCAAGACCAAGGCTGTCTGGAACTCAGAAGTAGAATGAACTTGCTCTGAGTGTTTGAACGGCTGAATCATTTAATAAATCTTCAAACCTCAACTCAAGATCCATCTTTTTTGAGAATATTAAAAAAAACACTGTTATCTATTAAATCTTCTATTCCATTCACTGTGTCTTGTTCTTCACAGAATTTGAATAGTTTGCTAAACTGTAAAATGTTCAGATTCTGGGAATTGTGTATCGCTAGCAATGGGATTATTGTGTGGTTTGTGTCAGAGCTTAGCAGTACCTTGAACTTAGAGTCTATCAATAGTAGGTTTGGACATTTAACGTCTAAAAAATACTATTTGTAAGCACTTTAATAAGTTGCTCTGGGTAGGAGTGTCTGCTAAATGCCATATATGTAAATGCACTGTAGGTATGTAACCTTTGCTTGCATTTCTTTACTTACTGTAATCAATGCTTCAGTAAATTAAATGAAAAATTTAATTTTCTCCACAGTGGCTTTGTCTTTAAAGGACTTCAATATGGAAGACAGGAAGTTTAAAAAAATAACTATACAATAGAAAATTGGAGTGTGTTTATAAGTTACAGAGGTGTTTTATTAGCATGTTATCTCCCAATAAACCAACTCAAGTGTCCCATGCAATAGCGTGGACACCTCGAGAGATGTACTGTATGCTCAAATAACTTTATACATTAATAAAGGGGTGTCCAAACTACGGCCCGCGGGCCATTTGCGGCCCGTTTCCTTTTTTGGAGCGGCCCGCGAGGTATTTTAGAAATAGAATGAAAGTTGGCCCGCTGTTAAGCAGGTTTTTATAATGTGAGATTCAAAGTTTGAACGCTAGGTGTCAGAAACGGGCCAAAGAGTCTAAAAGCGGAGAGGGTGCGCATTTCTATCGCAGAAAAACGGGGTAAAAGAGTCTAAAAGCGGAGAGGGTGCGCATTTCTAGCGCAGAAAAACGGGCCAAAGAGTCTAAAAGTTGCCGTAATTAAAGAGTTTAATATTAAGAGACATCATGAAATTCAACATCAATTTGAAAAATCTTAGTTTACACAACACTGTCAAAGATAAAGATAGTAAGTCAAGTAAAATGGTGTGTAAATGAAAGTAATTAGGAAAATGTATTATTTAAAGTGGTATATTTCATTGTTTGTTTTATTACAGAGTCTGTGGCCCGTGACTTCAAATATATTTCTCCTTCTGGCCCCCAACAAAAAAAGTTTGGACACCCCTGGTTTAATACATTAAATCTTGGCATGCAATGGATATGAGTTGTTGACAGTCATTGTTGGGGAAGGCCAGAAAAATAGGACAAATTTTAAACCTTTCACTCTTCAAACTCTCTCGTCCCAACAATCAGCCATGGAGCAAGGTCTGGGAATAGCTAGGTCTTGAATCTTGGTCATATTGGTAAAACTATTTTTTTCTCTGTATCTATTTTTTTTTTACAGTATCTGTTAATACCGTCCTCATGTTATCTGTTAAAAAACTATTCCCTTAAAATCTTACTTCTAATGTCATTCCACCTAATCCAGTTTGCAACATGAAAGCAACATAGAGGAGAACTCAAACACCAACACAAAGCCAACTAAGCAACATGAGCAAAATGAATATGGCTTGCTGGCAGTAATTGTTGGGGAAAGCCAGAAAAATAAGACAAATCTCAAAGCTTTCATTCTTCAAACTCTTTTGTTCCAACTATTAGCCGTTTACTCTTATAAGCAGCTACATAGATAGCTCTGAGAAAGTTATTTGAACGTTATTTGAACATAATCCTGCTCATATTACTATTTTTTTTATCTGTTAATATTGTCCCCTTTAAAACTTACTACTATGGCAATCCACCCAATTCAGTTTGCAACATGGAAGCAACATAGACATGAACTCAACAGCCAATGCAAAGCCAACTGAGCAGCACAAGCAGTTTGTACTATAAATAAATATGCAGTGTAAGTATTCAACTTGCATTACTTTACTTACTGCAGTCAAAGCTAAAGTGAATTGAATGAAAAATGCCATTTTCTCCAAAGTATGCCAATATGGAAGTCTGGAAGTTTGAAAAAATAACTATACATGAGAAAAACGCAGTGTTGATAAGTTAGAGATGTGTTTATCAGCATGTTATCTGCCAATAAACCAATAAGATAAGATGTGGTCTCACATGAGACATTGCACTCAAACGTGCCATGCAATAGCATGGACACCTCGTGAGATGTACTGTAAGCTCAAATAATTTTATTATTAAATCTTGGCTTGTAATTGATATGGTTTGTTGGCAGTTATTGTTGGGGAAGGCCAGAGACAAATATATTATAAGACAAATTTTAAGGCTTTCGTACCTCAAATTCTTTTGTCCCAACAATCAGCCAATGGACTCTCATAAGCAGATTTATAGTTAGATCTGGGGAGTTATTTGAGCGTTAATTAAACCTTCAAAGCTTGTTCATATTGGTAACGATGTTGTTTTCTACCCATGGCTTTTGGCCCAATGCAATTTGCAACATGGAAGCAACATGGAGGAGAACTCAAAAACCAACGCAAAGCCAATTTAGCAACCAAGTAAACCAAATACACATGTGCAGTGTACAAATATAACTTGTGTTCATTTACTTACTGCAGTCAAAGTGAATTGATTAAAAATTGATTTCCTCCACAGTTTCTTATTATTAAAAGGATCTAATAGTCTAAAAAGCTGAAAGTTTGAAATATATCTAAATAAGAGAAAATTGCAGTGTTTTCATAAGATACAAAAGTCTTTTATCAGCATGTTATCTGCCAATAAACTAACAATATATGGTTTCACATGAGACTGAAGTGCATGTTTTAGAAATATCCAGGAGAAAACTCAGCTAAAAAATAAATCTCACTGCTTGTGAGCTCTGATTCTGAGCACTGCGTGGCAGAAATGAGGAGGTTAGCGCTGCATATATTTGAATGATGAAAATGAATTTGGGCACTGACCGCTCACATTCACTTATGCTAATCGTTTGTCTCACGCTGGCAGAACATCAAAATTTACTGAAAGTGCGTCTTACTGAAAGCGCTCGCTTTTATTCAGCCTATACTTTTCTGAAACATGCAGATGTGTATAGTGTGCATTAGAGTAAAAGGATCTCAAGCTAAAAAAAAAAAAAAAAAAAAAAACTTGAGTGAACTGAATTCATTAGCAAGTAGCTCGCACTTCAAAGAGGTTCCATTCAACTATACAGTACAAATGGGCTTCAAAAAACACAAACAACTTCAAAAGAAGATGCACGTTGGGAAATTTAATAGTAGTCTCGATTTTTCTGTGACAATCTCAGGACTGCTAACAGAAAGCAGTAATGCTGTGTTTTTAGAGGAACTCATCTCCAAAAGACTGATACAGTACGTTCTTTTACACATGTTAAGCAAGATTAGTGCATTATTTTTGAGAATCGTTGTTGGAAAAGGTTACATTTCAAAGCTTTCACTCTTCAAAATCTCTTGTTCTAACAATAAGCCAAGAACTGTTATAAGCAGCTGATTAGCAAGGTCTGGGGAATTCATAGAAATCTAAACAAACCTTCTAGTCTTGCTTTATTGGCAACACTGTTGTTTCTTTTTTGTTTGTTGGTAGTCATGACACTCCACCCGATCCAGTTTGCAGCATGGAAGCAACATGGAGGAGCACTCAATTATCAACACAAAGCCAACTGTACCAAAGAAAGATGCTGTCTAATTTGTTTATTTGAAAAAAAGTAAAATTTCACACCTGTAGTTGGTTTCTCTGGTCCGAATCATTTGATAAGTTTGCTTAGCTGAAGCATTTTCCCTCTTGATTTGGTTTGTTTTTGCAAAGGTAAAAACATAAATGCACCAAAATGCTCACCAACAAACCATGTGAGCATGTTGTCTCCTCTGATTGGTCAGAGATGTCTGAAGCAAAAAGGTATTTTTCAGACTATAAAGCGCACCGGATTATAAGGTGCACTATGAACATCTATTTTCTGGCTAATGTATTATTAGGCGTATTAAGCGACACTAGTAAGGAACTAGTAAGTCAAACGAGCACTGATTGTTAAACTACACAGATTTATCTCCTAAAAAAAAAAGTTTCTTTGGGTGAGTAAAGCACTTCCGTTTATTTACGATACGCTTAGTTTTTCAGATTTTCAGATTAGCAGCTAACGCAAATGGCACCCAACAGCACTACACTGAGGAACCCTGAGTGCTCTGGTAAGCCAGGGTGATATTAACTATTCGTCTCATGTAGCTTGTTGTAACATGGTAAACACACAGGCTACAGTCCAATATACTCAACCGTGAAGAGTGAACGAGCTAGCGCTTAGAGCGGTTAGCGGCTAATGCTAATACTGCTCCAGCCTGCACTTCAGCAGACTGTCTTTACTTCTACTTACAACCTGACTGGTAAAATTCTTACATTTTTGGAAAAATTAAAGGATTTTAAGTGCCTTTTAGTGTAAAAAAATATGATACTGTGTTCCACACTAGTGCACAGTAAAGCTGCTTTTACACCAAACTCGATAGCAGTTGCGAGTTCGCTGCTGCGTGCTGCACGTACCATGTTCAGGTGAAAAACAGCTTATCATGGAGCGACAGCAGAGACAGCGTCTGTTCATAGTTTGTAGTAATTATCGGGTGCAATTAGTTACATTAAAAGGCACCTAAGCAGTAGATTACCTCAAATATGAGAAGTATATTTGATCGTTAGATCAGGACCAGATCACATTTACACCATAAACACACAGTGCTGGTGTAAAAACATCTATAGTCAAGGTCAACATTTTTCAACTAGTCAAGATATCGACTATTTAAGGTCATCACCCATCACTATGCCTAGAGCTGCAAAAATAAAACAACTGATAACTGCCCATGGAGCAGAAGAATGTGCTAAGCACACAGCAGAAATGCCAATACAATGCTTTACAAGATCTGCTCTTAGGACTTACTCAAAATTGATGGCAAAAGACCTTGAGAACAAGTTAACAGATCTAACTCTGGATTAGTGGTGCACTGTTCTACTGTGCAGCAACACACACACACACACACACAAAAAGAAAAAAAAAACTTCACTGGTCTTTCTTCACACAATTTGTAAGCATTTGAATGTTTTAAAGGAACATCTACACAGGTCTGATGCATTTTTGTAAATTCCAAATGTCAGATTTTGCTGACAGATGCTAAACAGAACAGAATTTTAGCTGCAATGAGTAAAGGATTTTTTTCACTGTCTGTAAAAAAGCTGAGAAGGAATGAACTATGATTTTTACAGCAGGATGAAGATTCTAAACACACCTCAGAACCCACAATGGATTTCCTCCAGAGGTTCAAGCTGATGGTCCTCTGACCTAATCATCATCAAAAACAACAGTTCATTGCCCCCATGAATTTTGCAGAAGGAGAAGCCTTTGGTAGAAAAAATACCCAAAAAAAGGTAAATTGAGTCATAGCTGGCTACAAAATAAATGAATAAAATAAAAAAGGGATATTAAGATGTGTTTTGTTACAGTTAAAGTATAAAATGTGTCAATTCAAACATTATTTTGCTAAAAAATATAAAATAAATAGAGTAACAGTAAAATGTTTGGACACCTCTTTTTATTCAATGTGTTTTCTGTCTTTTTTTATGATTTCTTATCACATTGTAAATTTAATATTAAAGACATTAAATTGCAGACTTATTTAAGAAAACAGAAAGTGTTGAACAAGTAATTATATGTTTTATTATTATTATTATTATTATTATTATTTTCACATTTTTGATGCTATAACTTTAAGACTGAGACACTGACACACACAAAAGCAAATAAAATGTTTCCTTGAAATCTCCTCTTGAAATTGGGCAATATTAAGGTTTTTTATTCTTTTTGCCATCTTTAGCATTGCATAAAATATTTTTTAATTGTTTAAAAAAGCAATTAGAACATTACAAAAATGTTTGCCTTGGTTTTTAGAACTACAATTTGCAGAAATAATGATTTATTTATTAAACACTGAACTTTTATAAAAATCTCAGTTGACATACACATACAGCACAATACTGTTCAGTATGACTGAACTGAAAGTGCTTTTTTTTTTTTTTTACCAGTTTTGGAGGAATAATTTCAGGCATTCCTGGGCTCTCCTGGCTTGGTAAGCGCAGTGGACGATACTGAGGTCAACAAAAATGATTGAGTTCATGCACATATAATTGTATGATAAATCAATAATGTAATTATGGCGACAGGTCCAAACCTAATGAGACTAATCAATGCGGTTGAGGCGTACGGTCCATTAAACGATGGTCAAACTGGTGCAGACAGCAGGTGAGCGGGCGATACTGGCACCAGCATCAATCAGATGAGGGGCAGTTGGGAGATTTGAAATCAGTTTGGGAGAAACATTAAACAAATCACTTTGGAGAGAGACATGACAAGCATATTAAATGAGGATTTAATGATTTTTTCTTAATGCAAATCACTTTTTACAGCCTGCCTGTGCTGGACTAGTGGAAAGCAGAAATTCAGGTCAAATATATTCATATTATTCTTGACATAATTCTGGAGAACAAAAAGTATGATTAAAGTGGGGGGAAGCAATATGATCATATTATATTGTATCAATACATATTGTATAATTGTTTTTTTATTGTTTTTATTATTAACATTTTTTTTACGCATTTCAGGAATATCATCAGTACTTAACATCTAGAACTCTGGATTCAGTATTTAATTAATTATCCTAATGCAGACATATTATTATAAGTGATTTAAAAATCATCATCAGTCCAAGATGATTCAGTTTTGAGGCCAATGGAACAATGTTAATGTTCTAAATTATGATATGATCATCTTAAATTATAATAGCAATGCCATCATAGGTCATGTGTGCCTAGATATAGAATTTAACCCCTTTATTGTCTTCACCAAGAAAAAAAAATAATAATAATATTGTATTTTTTTTATACTTCATCACACTTTGTGGTAAAACCTGAACATAAGCCTCAAATACAAAATATTTAATAATAAAATATATAGATGAATATAACATAATTTCATTCACCAAAACATCTGAAACTATAACATCTACCTGTTTATCCTAGAAAATTCCACCAAAAAACAACTATGTGTGGACAAACATGTTGACAGATAGAGTTGGTACACAATGAGTAATCATATTTGAGCATTTTTTAATCCATATTATGGCAATAACTATTTAACTATTTAAGGTCAGTCAAAACGAAACATTTTAAGATCTTTGAAAGTATCCTCAAGTGCAGTCGCAAAGACCATGAAAGTTGTGTGATGAAACTGGCTCTCATCAGGACCGCCCCAGGAAAGTAGGAGCAAGAGTTACCTCTGTTTAATTGAATAAAATGCACTCTATTTTGAATAAATATCACTGTACTGTTTTTAGAGCATTTAAATAGTGTTTTTAAGGATTTCTCACTACTGTTGCATTCCAACTGTGATTATTTGTATTGTGATAAGTGCTGTAATAATCGTAAACAAATGTCTGTAAGTGTTGTTCATACACTGCCTGGCCAAAAAATAAAAATAAAGAAGTCTCCACCTGGATTTAAGTAAGTAAATGATCTGGAGTTGATGCTGCAGTTGGTCTGCAGGTCTAGGTTCAGCAACAGTATGTGCTGAAAGAATGAGGTCAGCTGACTAGCTGAATATACTGAATATAGACCAGGTTATTCCATCAATGGATTTTTTTCGTCCCTGATGGCACAGGCATATTCCAAGATGATAATATCAGGATTCATGGTGCTGGAATTGTGAAAGAGTTTCAGATTCAGGGAGCATGAGATCATCATTTTCACACATGGATTGAGAGAGAGTTCACCACAGAGTCCAGATCTTAACCTCATTGAGAATCTTTGGGATGTGCTGGATGGAGAAGAGCTGCTTTGTGCAGTGGTCAGACTCTACCATCATCAATGCTGCTGCCAGATCTTGGTGAAAAATGAATGCAACACTGGATTGAAATAAATCTTGTGACATTGCAGAAGCTTATTGAGACAATGCCACAGTGAATGTGTGCTGCAATCAAAGCTAAAGGCGGTCCAATTAAATATTAGAATATTTTTACCATATTGTCCAATCCTACAATTAAGCAATGCAGGTCTTAAAGTGTTTGGAAGAGACAGATTGTCTTCTCTAAGTCGTGCACGAAACGGTTATTAACACCAACTGAGATTAGAAACAGAGGTGTGAAGACAGTGAGACGGGTGGAGGTTCAGATGGGGAGGGGTGAGAAAAGTCTCGTGTTTCTCTACATTATGCTTATTGTAGCTAATGTATGTACACTAACTGCCAATGCTTCTCAGCCTCCATCATGAAATATACATAAACAGGTGGGCTGTGCATGCTTGCACAAACTCACACACACTTATACACACACACTCACTCACACACACACAGCGAATTAGAGAGAGAGAAACTGCACATCTTTCCAAGTCCCAATGAATATTCATCCAAGAATATTTTCTATTTTCTGACAACAGCACAGGAACAAATGTGGTGTTTTCTGGTCATCTGCGCCCAGTTGGCAGCAACGGCGATGCAACACCTGCAGAAAATACCAGTTTTCTTTTCAGCACACTATTAAAAATGAGAAAACTGCTTGCACCAGATTATTCATTATAGCTGCTTCCACGACTGAGTGATTTCCTGACTCTCTCCATTCTTCCTCTCCTCTTCTACTGAAATGGGGTTATAACCAACTTAGCTGCTACTTAAGATTCTCCTCAGAGAGTCTCACGAATGATTGTTCTCAAATCATTCTCTTTTTATTTCTCTTTTTATTTCAGGTCAAATGGGAAAAAAAGGTTTGTATTGGATTAAGAACAGAATACCATCAGATCTCATTGTCTCATTGTCATTAAGAGTTCAATACAGTTTCACATATATACTGGTTTATATTCGTTTTATGGCTCTTCAGCTATATGCCATCTAATATCTCATCTATGATTTCTATAAACAGAAGTAATTATCAGACTCACTGTAGTGACTGGATCACCTGTCAGGTTTCTAGAGTTTTAACTGAACTGGGAAATGCTGCTTTTAGCTAAAAGTTTTGCCTTTTAGAATTTTTATTTGTTTTAATAATTTCATCATTTTACTTATTTCATTACCTGTTTTACTTTTGTCCTTTTTTATTTTATTTATTTTCTTCTTATTTATATTCTGTCTTCTGATTTATACTGTTTATTTTATAGTCATCACTTACTTTCTTTATTTTTTAGTCCTCTATTTGTTTATATTGTGTTATTTTAATTATTTATCTCTTGGTGTCATTGCTTTACATTTTAGCCTGTCTACGTATGCTTACTTTTATTCTGAATTATTTTATTTCTTATAAATTAAATGTTATATTGTTGTTTTTTTAAGCTTTTACCATTATTTCTTTATTGCTTTGTTTATGAAGTTACTTATTTTAGCTCGCCAGATTAAATACTTGATTTTAATTTTAATTATTTTTCTCAGTCCCTTTAAGTTGTAAATGCTCAATCATAATTTATAGGAGAAAGTATGATTTCTATGTTCTCACAACAGTAGAAAGTGACCCAAATCAGATATGTAACACAGATATTTTTATTCGTTTTTTTAACGTGGTAAAAAAAAAAAAAAATCTTATACATACACAATATACTGCAAAGAGACTTGGTCTCAGTCAGATCAGAATTGAACTACAACTCAGCATTTGCCATAAATGTGAGCTGAGGGGAAAGGAAATGGATGACAGCAGTAAGAGAGGGTTTCAGTGTCTGTATAGTGAGTAAACATTTTTTTAGTGAGTAAACATTTTTTTTTTGTGGTGTCTATGATATCTGTGCTCAAACTAAATTAAACGCTCAATCACAACAGCTTTGTGTTCAAAGATTTTACTGATGGAATGGTTCAACACATTTGGAAAAATATATTCTATAACTTCTTACAGCAAGAGTGACCATATGCACAGTGATGAGCCCAATTGTCAGAAACTGGAACTGATGGATAGCTCCTGTGATGCTGACAAAGATGAAACCGAAACTTCATGTGAAGCCCTGCTCTTTTTAAGTATATGTGCATCAGTTTAGGGATGTGGACTGTCTAGACTAATGTTGTATAGGAAATAACCCAAATAATGTGAACAAATGCCTACAAAAAGACATTGGATTTGGAGAGAAAATGTGATTTAGACCACATTACCTGCTGTGTTAGAGTAGCCAGTGATTCAGTTTTTTTAGACTATATATTTTTAGCAGAACAGCTAGAATAGCTCAGTTTTTTTTTTTTTTTTTCAGAACACCATCTGCTGTATGGAACTTACTTATCATGCAAAGTGTCTGTATTATTAAACATTAAAAATACTTCATAAACATGCAAATTAAGTAGTAAATATATTACACAAAATTACTGAAATGTCTTCAGCATTAAAATTCAAAGAGACTGACAAAAAAACAAAAATGTTAATGTAGTGAAAGGATTTCCTCTCCTTTACTGTAGTCTTCTGAG
The DNA here is from genome assembly GCF_023375975.1 of Astyanax mexicanus. Taxonomy (NCBI): domain Eukaryota; kingdom Metazoa; phylum Chordata; class Actinopteri; order Characiformes; family Acestrorhamphidae; genus Astyanax; species Astyanax mexicanus. The sequence continues at coordinate 36,551,555 of NC_064422.1, forward strand.
AGCTATTTTTACTCAGCAATATATATTTACCCTCATAACACTCTTGTGTCAACTCGCTTCCTCTTCCTCTGTGCTGCACTGCAGCAGACTGTGAGGTATGAGAATATATAAATTATATTATTGATCTTCAGTATGACATTATTTCATATGGTGCAATCTACTGCTTACTCAAACACTCAAACAATCAAACACTAAGATCCATAGCTTGGCTTTGAACGACCCATTCCACTTAGAGGCCCTATAGTACACCCTGCGCAAGGCACGACACAATGCTCATTGCTATCTTACACCCCGTCAACTGGGGGTGGTCTAGTTTGGGAATAAATCTACACTGATGGCCGTGGTGGTCTGGAAGTGAGGTGTGTTCAGGTAAATTTCTGGTGTATTGTTAATTTGGCAGCGAAAAACACGGGTGCTCCATTGACTGATTAAAACCCTGGCAACAATTACGTTCCTATAGGTGCTCCCAGCGCCGTACACCCCTGCTTATTAAACACACACACACAAGGATGCTCTGCAGACCTCAAACCCAACTTTTACCTCAATAATAAACAGAATAAGGAATAAAATAACATTGCTGTTCCCTTAAATGAGCTGCTGGCGAACATTCACAGCATGAACACACAGGTCAGACTCCTCTGCTGAGCCTTTCAAAAGAACCACACTGTTTATATACGAATGCGCCAAAGTCAGAGCTCACCTGGCTCTTAAAGGGAATGATGACTGGCACACTGATTGGTTTATTTCATGTTACGTCCAAAAGACACCCATGATTAATTAAGAGAATTAGTACATTGTGTATTCTTAATACAGAAGAGATACTCACATGCCTTAAATCCAGCTGCACAGTACGCAATGGACCAGTGTGCTATAGATCACTAAAATAGGGCCATTAGTCTTAATTAATAGTAAAGGCTGGGTAATTAATTGAACATTAGTAACATTT